>NC_057355.1:117985133-118610133 GCF_016509475.1 Prionailurus bengalensis | reverse complement strand
TAAGTGCTTTGTTGTCCAAAAAAGCCTTATCTTGGAAAGAGAGCATATGTTGCCTGTCTGAGGCCCCTGAGAGGAAGTGAGGGCCTCCTGTTTATGCATGGGACCCACAGGTCTCTGGCAAACAGAACCGCTATCAGGAAGATGTAGCTTATGTCTGGACACTGGCCAATATGAATTGATGTCTTTTGCATCCAACAATCACAGGACTGTCTGAAACACTTAAGAGTATGTCGACAGTAGGCTGAGGTTGAGAGGAATATGGAATTTCTGGGAATGAGAATAGAGGCTGTTGGTTGGTGCCAAAACAAAGCAGAAGAGTGGCAAAACCTTGCTTTTTCCTTTCTTTGAAAAAGTGTTTTCCAGTTTAACAAAGCAGTAACACACACCCTGTCAGCAGGATCCTCACAATAGAAGGATGAGGTGGGCAGGAAATGTTCTGGAGTCTCATTTGACCAAGGCAGACTCAGAGCAGCTGGTGGACTTGCCCGTGGTCTCGAATGCCTACATGGTGGCATAGCTTGCTGATATGCAGGAGCCTTGAGGAGAGTCTAGGAGGCAGGGGGTCCCCAAGTGTGGCTCAAGGATCCCTGCCCCTGTCAGGATCTGCATCACCCCTGGCGCTCCTAATGGGCTCTAAAGTTCAGGATCACCAGAATGGCATTGCTGTGGAGTGGAGAAATGGGAAGACCAGAGCCTGATATTTCCTCTCTGAGCTCCTTGTTCTCCAAAGGAAAAGGAGAGCCTCCCTCTCGAGGCAAGGAGAGTGAGAAAGGTGGCTGCTTGGGAAGTGCGGTGAAGGGAGAGAACAGAGAAGGGGTTGGGAGATTAGGTAGAGTATGCGGCAGTAGGTAGGAACCGGAACAAAGGAACCTGATTTGATTAGCCCATGTGGGCCTTCAGCCACAAAGCAACATTAGACTTGCCATTCCTGTTCCAGCCTTGGGGCTCTGCCTCTGACTGTGGCTGTGAGGGCCTGCCATGGGAGGTCATGGGCATCTTTCCTGATGTCACTCAAAGGTGGAATAATGTGGGTGCCGAGAGCTTGCTCTGGCTACGGTCTGGCAGTTGCCCCAGCCTCTTGGCACTTTGGTTTCCTTGTCTGCATGGGTCTTTACTGAAGTGGGGCTGGCCTTGAAGGATGAATGGAAGTTCTAAGGGTAGGCAAAAGGTGGAGGTGGTATTACGTTGATTCTTTTATTCGTATATGAATTGACAGTTTCCCTCATTCGATGAGAGTTGATTTGGTGGAGAGGCAGGGAGGGAAGTCAGATTAGAGAGAATGAAGACTGAGTGGGTATCCCGAAAGGAAAGGAGTGGATTTAGGACAGTGCATCTCAAAATTCACTGTGCACATGAGTCGCCCGGGGATTTTGTTAAAATGCAGATTTAAGGTGGTAGGTCAAGAGTGGGTGTTTCTAACAAGTTCCCAGGTGATGCTTGGGCTTCTGGTTCATGGACTGTGCTTTATGTGGCTAGAGTGTAGACCGTCTGCTCGACAGGTTTGGCTGTGAATGGGAGCTGAAGGATAGGAGAGAGAGACCTTTGTGTGCAAAAGTGTGAAGTGCAAAAGGAGCAGGTTTTGGAGGAGGAGGGTGGGGTGGGGAGAGGGAGGAATTCAAGTGCTTCTCTGTGTGGCTGTTGCATAGGGTGTAGTGGTAGTTGGTCAGTGGTCATGAAAGAAGATGAATCTTAAAAAGGCAGTGGTGACCAGAGAGCAAAGAGGCTTGTAATGCTAGGGAGCTTACTTTCTGCCGCAGGCAATGAGAGACAGAGGAATTACTTAAGAAGGGGTTGGTCAGTACCTCATAACTGATGGCGTAGTTTTAAAAAAATATTAACCACTATTTAAAAAAAAATGTCTTTAGAAAGGGTTTTTCAGATCATCTTCTGTGAAAACAGAAGTATGTGACTGTGGGAATACTGTCTGTTAGTCCAACCACAAAACAAGGCCACTGTTCGGTTGGCAGTCCTAGTTGTTTGGATAAGGGTCTCTGACCCACAGAAAGGGAAACAGGAGTTAAATATTTGGCGAACTGCTTGAGGTTTGAATCCTTAATTCTCACAGGAGGCTTTTAACCTATTAAGCTTAACATCTTCCAGCTCAGGGGTAGCAACTATTTTCTTTCTATGCGAAAACTCAGGTTGGTAACGGTTGCTTGGAGTGCTGGGTTCAGAAGGACCCAAAGGTCTCAGCCATGAGGATTGGAAGAGAATGTCGAATTGATTAGTGATGTCTGCCATGAGTATGGGATGGAAAACTGGCATATACGACACATGTTTAGTTATCTCTGAAGGGAGGTTAGGTTTCTGGTGACATATTCCTAATTCTCTCACACCAATCCTTCAGGTGAACCAGGGCCATTTCAGAGATACTCTCTTCGTTTCCCTGGTTATGAAATGGAGTAGACCATCACTTACCCAGAAAGGCTTTGTGAATCTTCAGACAGTTGTGAGGCAAGTGTGTACATTTACAAACTATCAGGAAAGGCTCTCCTTCTGCGGTACTCTAACATCGATGGGTGTTATTGTACTGAATAAACTACTTGTCTTAGAGAATCATTTCTATTAAATCTGAAGACAGATGCTGGTAACTGAAAATAGCCATTGATTTGCTTTCTCTTGTACTATCTAAACTCCCTAATTTATCTGGAGGAAAAAATAAAGCCCGTGTAAAATCAACTCCTCCAGCTTTCTAAGTAAACAGTGAGATCAATCTTATTCATGAATTTGTTGGATAAATGTTTATTTGATGATAAGGAAAGGCAGATTAATCTTAGATGAGATTTTGGCTGGTGCCAAATGATCTGGGAGCTGGACTGAGTGACCACAGATGCAGGACTAGTGCCGAGCTGGTGGTGCTTTTGTGCTGGCAGTTGGAAGCAAATGCCGAGTTAATACAAGGCTGGACCGTGCTGGGTTTTGACGTAATCCCATGGATCCCACGGATATTTCTCCTTTGAGCAGTGTCTGTTCAGTGTGATTTTTGTTTCCTTCTTGTTGAGAGCGTCGAAGGACATCAGGGACCTCAGGGGCTCAAGGAGTTTGGGTAGGAGGCTTCATGGGTGGCTGGTTGTCACCATCATCATCCTCATTTTCCTTTCTCCTGTCATCTTGATTTGGAAAGTGAATTAGTGACTCGGGGAAATTGGAGGGGGAAGGGGGAAGAGGATTGGCAGGAGTTGGTGAGCCTTTGTTGGGGTTCAGAGTAGAAGATAAGGGTTTTAGGCATCATGACTGCAATACAGTCTGGTGAATGCAAGAAGAGGGGGCCCTTCTGTATGTTCTTTTGTTCCTCTTCTAAATAAAGTGAATAAGGAACACTCCTGTCCTTTCTTGGCTTGACAGTGTAATGGAGGTGTCTGGGCCTGTTGTGAAATTGGCTCTGGTTGCCGGATGTCTTTTTGTGTTTCTCTCAGAGGCTCCACTGGGAGAGCTGATGATGGGCAATCCACTTAGGGTAGCTCTAGGGAGGACTTGAACACCCGGTTCCATGCAGGAATAACTGGCCAGCAGGATTGAGTGGGCTGATGAGGTGAGAAGAGGGGAATGGCCCCTTCCCTCTCTAGCCTTTGGCAGAGGAGCTGTAGCTAGTGATGTCAGGGACCTCTGTTGAGATTCTTAGGTGCCAAAGCCCAGTAATGCCACCAGAGGCTGCTGGCCTACCTCTGGTAGCCTCCAGGGTCCCTTTGAATGGGCTGGACTGGCTTGCTCCCGGGCGATTCTTCCCCAGGGATTTCTGGGATTTGTCACTGTGAGATGGTGAGGTTTTGATGCCTTTTCTTGTGTGAGGAAGCCCAGCTTTCTGAGAGATTTTTCTCAAGGCATGGAACATTGAGGGCCAAAAAGGCTTTCGGGGACAGCTGGACCACCTTTGGGTGGTACAAACTGACAAAACTGAGGCACAGAGAAATTCAGTGACCAACAGTGCCTTAGTGAACTTCTTGTGAATAAAAGGGGAAAATGCTATTATATTTAGCAACTTAAGGAACCTGAAATGGAGTTGGGCAGCTGCATGTGGGTCAGCTATCTTGGAACACCATGTAGCGAGAGACCATGGGGTGAGGTAAAGGGTCCAAAGGACTCGAGTGTGGAAATGTGGATCCTAGCCCTGTATCCGCTGCTTGCTTGTTGCCAGAACCATTTTGAACTGCGGCTTCCTTGCCTGTAAATCAGAAATATTTAGATCTGACCTGCCCACCTCACAGGATTGTTGTCCCCCCAGTAATGAAATCAATAATTTCATCCAATGAAACCAGTGACTAGAAAGATGCTTACTTGACAATATTAGGAGTAATGATCATGAAGATATCCAAACATTGCTTGCTTTAGGCCAAAATACTGGCTGTAGGTTGTTGTTATGCTCATATCAGTTTGTTGAAGTTCCAGGAAATCCCTGACTTGCTAGCAGGGAGGACTTGTTCCAGGGAAGCTGAACAGAAATGTTGTTGGAGGTGAGATAGACTCAGGAAAGTGGAAGGAAGGTGCAGCAAAGGGAGGGGGAGACAGGGGAGGGGAGGGCAAGAACAGAGGCCAAAGGGAGCAGCTTGGATGGTAGAGAAGGGCCCTCTGGCCCACACTGTGCCAACAGGTTGGACTCAGGAAGGCTTTGGGTGTGTTTCTGTTGCATTGTGAGGTTTCACACCTATTCACTTCCTTTTCTAGTCACCCCCATGCCACCCTTTAAATTATCTTAGTTTCCACTCTTAGCTCTTTTAAAGATGATTTCTTTAAAAAGTAATAGCCCTCCATGGAGGAGAAATTAGATAAAATCCCAAACCCCACTTATGCCTTCATTATTTAGCCCAGCACTGGCCCTCACTGTGGCTGGGATCCTGCCTCAGCAGGAGTCTTGTCAAATGTCTGGCTTTTCTAGAGCCTTCCCACCAGACCCCTTACTGATCCTCCTTTGCCAGTGTATTAGTTATCTATTGCTGTGTAACAAATTACTCCCAAACTCAGCAGCTTAGAGCAACAAACATTTATTATCTTATAGTTTCTGGGGGTCAGGAATCTGGGAATGACTTAGCTGGGTGGTTTTGGCACATGTTCTCTCATGAGGTGGTAGGCAAGATGTTGGATGGGACTGCAGTCATCTCGAGGGTTGACTAGGGCTGAAGGAGTCACTTCTACACTTGTTCACGTGTTGTTGACAGGCCTCCATTCATCTCAGGCTGTTAGATTGAGGGCCTCAGTTCTCTGCTGGCTGTTGGCTTGAGGCCACTCTCAGTTCTTTGCCATGTAGGTGTTTCCATTGGGCACCTGGTAATGTAGCAGCTGACTTTCTCCAGAGTGAGGGTAGGGAAGGAGGCAGGGAGGGAGGGTGGAGGAGAGGGAGGAAGAGATCAAAATGGAAACCTGAGTTACCTTTTTATAATATAGACTCCACAATTACATATTGTTACTTCCTCTTTTACTGTTATTTCTTAAAACAGCTCATTAAGTCTAGCCCACATTCAATGTTTGGAGACTAGCTTCCAACTCTTGAAAAGAGGAGGATTAAAGAATTTGTGGACATTTTATAAAAGCACCACAGTCACCAACATTGCTACCTGGTGATCATTTCCATCCTCCCCTCTCCTCACCATTCAGTCTGCTGCTCTCCTGTCTGTGCCAACAACTTCCCTCCTGGATCTGGGAATTCCTGGAGAATATGCAGATCCACCTGACCAGACTCTGGGCTGTGGGAGAAGCCTCCACCAGGACCTGCCCCAGACTTGCAGGCAGGGGTCTGAAACTGGGGACTGAAGAGCTTCAGTCCAAGGTTAGAGAGAAAGAGCTGGCTTCCAGAGACTTGATGCATCTCTGGGGACAGGATGGAAACTGATCCTGGTAGGCTCTAACTTTGGCAGTGGAATCTCTGTCAAAAACTGACCCCTGCTATCAATGAATGGAAACAGATACAGACAGTATTCCTGAGACTATTTCATATGGCATTTCCAAGCTTGAGAGTGAAGGACAAAGCCTGTGGAAGGAGAAGCATGTTGCAAGAGAATCTTCTCGTGAATTCTTCCCTCTACAATGCTGAAAACATCCAGCCATCCAGAGAGGCGTGAGGGTGCACTACTCCCAGAGACCACTTTGTCCAGTGATCAATGGCTTGTTCTTTTCAGTTCTTATCTTCCCTCCTCTCTCACTTGATGGTGTGGCCATCCTTTCCTTTTCCTTGGATGCCTTGAAGGACTCTCTCCAGGCTCTCCTGGCCCTTTTGTGACAACGTAGTCTCTTTCTCACTGAGTTCTCTTGTCGATGCCCTGTGATACCTTCAGTTCCAGTGGTTACCCTCCCCGCCCTTCCCTCTGTGGTCTCTACCCAAGTATCTCACCAAGTTCCAGGGCTCCATCTACCGCCCCTACCTGATGATTTATAAATCTACATCTTCAGCCTGTCCTCTCTCCTGAACATAGACCCATATTTTCTCACTGACACTGGATATCTTCACCAAATGTCTCACTTGCACAAGTGCCACGTGCCCAAACTGAATCTATATTACTCTTTGCAAGCCCTCCATACCCATCTCAGCTAACAGTGTGGCCCATCCACTCTTCAGCCCAATCTAGGAATCTTGGTGTCATCTTTGAGTCCTTCCTCTTGCTCACACCTGTATCCAGGTAAGAATCAGGTTCTGTTGACCAGTTCTACCCCTCAAATGTTTCCCTGATTTATTCCTGCAGTTATAAAGCTGGTCTTGGACTAGTGCCCCCACTCTGGAACCTAAGCTCAACATTAGTAGAACTTTTGTCTGTGTAACTCATTGCTTAGCACTCTCCACAGCGCCTGGCACATCACAAGTGCTCAATAAAAATTTGTAGAATAAGTGGTATTGTAACTGATCATCTTGCCCCAGCCATCTCCACTAATCTACCCTTTGCCCTGCCACCAGAGTCATCTCTCCAAAGCATGCATGTAAGCAAATCAGGTCCTTGCTTAAAAATCTCTGAGGGTTCCTCAGTGCCTACAGAGTCAAATTCAGATCTCCATGCCTGCATAAGGGACCCTTGACAATCTTTCTTCTTACCTTTTTAGCATTATCTTCTGCCACTTGCCTTTTCTCCTGTTCTCTTTGAGATACGCTGTTTTGCTTAAGTGGACCATGCACCTTAAACTCTGTAATGCTCTTTTCTCTCTCTCTCTTTTTTCCCACTTAGCAAATAATTCTTCATCCTTCAAGGCCCAGATCAAATGCTACCTCCTCTCAGGCTTTTCCCAAGCCCCACACCCCCCCCTTATTTATTGCTTCTCCATCTATAATCACTTTATTCATTCCCTTTTATAGTACTAGGTATATTGTATTATAGTCATTTAAAAAAATACGACCTATAATAGTTATTTGTTGCTGTATAACAAATTACTCCAAAACCTAATAGCTTAAACCATAAGCATTTATTACCTCATACTTTCTGTGGACAGGAACATACATGGTTTAGCTGGGTGCCTCTGGATCAAGGTCTCCCATGAAGTGGCAGTCAACTTATCATTTAGGGCTGTGATCTCATCTGAAGGCTCTACAGGAGAGGTTCTAATTCTAAGCTCACTTACATGGTTATGGCAGGATTCATTGCCTCCAAGACTGTTGGACTGAGGCCTCCCTTTATTTGTTGCAATATAGACCTCTCTATAGATCATCTCACAACACAACAGCTGGCTTCCCTTAGAGCGGTTTGTGAGAAAACATAAGAGAGTATGCCAAAGATGCAAGCCACAGTCTTTTTATTACTCAATATTAGAAGGGACATCCCATCACTTCTCATATTCTACTTGATAGAGATGATTCAGTAAGTCCAGCCCACACTCAAGAGGAGAGAATTATATAAGCTTATAAATACCAGGAAGTGGGGGTGGTTAGTGGCCATCTTACAGGCTGCCTATCACACCTCCTAAACTTGAGCTGCTTGAGGCAGGACCCATGTCTCATTTGTTTTTGAAACTTTATCACTTAGTACAGTTCCTAGCAGTTTGTAGGTGTTCAGTGAATTTGGTCAAATTAGATAGAATTATTTTTCTGTAAGAACCTGATCACAAGCAATAAACTGCAGCCAGAAGAACCCTCAAAAATAGACTAAAAGTGATTTAAAAATCAAACGTAAAACAAAGTGTCGCAGGCATAGTATCACTTCTCTGCTTCCAGGCACTTCTATGATTTCTTCCCAGTGTCACATAGAAAAGGATAAAAAAAAAAAAACCAAGAAAGTATGTTTTTTCTTTTGACTTGGTACAACTCAAATATTTTTGAAAGAAATAAATTAGAATACCATCTCATAGGTTCTCAGACAACTCAAGAACTTAGACCACCCATGAATCCATCTTCTAATTCATGGAAGATTGACAGCCAGAGGATACAGGTAATGAAGTATTGATGAATAACTGCTCTTTTCCAACAGCTACCCATCAGTTATGCCACAAAACCCTCAAGAAGGAAGCACAGGGATTACAGAGTCTCTAACATGAGCAACAGTTTTTTCTTCAGGCTCACGTTTCCAAGGAAAACCCAGAGCCTTTAGCCAACACCCATGACTGGATGCTCTTAATGTCCAGAGAGGCCCTAAATGCACAGCCACTGTCAGGGATTCACATCTGATACTGATGTTTGGCTCTGAACAATGATTCAGTCTGGCCTCCACACACTGTTGTGGAGCAAACATTACTGGCAGATGGTTGCCTACAATCTACACTTCCAGCTAAAGTTTTGAAAGTCAAATCAGCCTGAATTGCTTCATTCCAATGGTTACCCTTCCCTCTCCTTCCAACAAAATCCCTTTAATATTTTACTCTGTGGTCTCTCCCTGAATATTTCACCAAGTGCCAAGGTTTCATCTACCACCCACACTGGATTATTTCTAAATCTACATCTCCAGCCTGTCCTCTCTCCTGAATATGTGTTGGTGACCCTCTTCTTCCACTGCCGGCCTTGCAATACCTGCCCACTGTCACATGACCAGCTCGACCCAGATCCAATATTCTTCACGGATGAAAACTTTCCCAAGGCCTCTGTCTGCAGATTCATTGACAGCACATCTGAAGAGGTCCAACTTATTGCATGGGGATAGGTGGTGTGGTCGATGGAAGTGCTTTAGGTTTCTAGATTTCTTTTGCTTTCTGTCATGGTATTGGACTAATACCGGGCTAGCCCAGTGGAAAAGTTGACAGGAATCTAGCAGCACTAACTGCTTGTTTTAATTTCCTTCTTAGTTCCTGTTTTCCCTTTGAGTTTTAGCTGGCAACTTTAGAAGCTTTGTTTATCCCACCAACCAGATGGGCAATTTGGGATTAATGATATCTCTAAAAATACTGTTTGTGAGTGGCATAGGCACAGAGCTACAGCTTTATGGATAGCAGGTTTTTATCCTTTCATTTAATGTATTGGAAAACTAGTGCTCAGAGAGGCAAAATGACTTGTCCAAGGGACAAGTGCTCAGATGCTGCAATATATCTCAAATTGTGGTACTTGCTCCATGAGGGCAGGGTTTGGTTTTTCTCGCTGCTGTATCCCCAATGCCTAGAAGAGTGCCCACCACATTCATTTATTCAACAATACTATCGAGGGAATGAGTGAATGGATAAATTATCCTTGGTCCTCACCTGCAGTGACTCATTAGGGATGCTGGGATCATTACCATGGCTCTTGACTTCTTTCTAATGCTGTGCCTTGGTCCTCACCTGGGCCAGTCAGTTAAGTTATATAAGTCCAGGTCAAGGCTGACTTATTCCATTATTTCACTCGAAGACGATCAACCACATGCCTTCAGGTTTATAGATGAGACTCTATCTTGGACCATTCTTTTTTTTTTTTAGTTTATTTATTTATTTATTTTGAGAGAGAGAGAGAGAGAGAGAGAGAGAGAGAGAGTGAGAGTGAGCAGGGGAAGGTCAGAGAGACAGGGAGAGAGAGAATCCCAAGCAGGCTCTCAGCTGTCAGCACTGAGCCTGATGAGGGGCTTAAACTCATGATGAGGAGCCAAAGTCAAGAGTCAGATGCTTAACAGACTGAGCCACCCAGGTGCCCTGTCTTGAACTATTCTTGACCATGAAAACTTGGGAGGGGGGTAGGATTTCTAGGGCACTTTGAGAATGATGCCACAAGCCCTTAGCTGTTTAGCCCACTAAATGTGCCTCTAATGCTTTTGCATGAATATGCTTTATATAGTTATTGATAATAATGACCAGTGTAACAATGTCTGTGCTTTGCCTTGCACAAGACATCTGGGTGCCCTAGAGTTTGGCAGCTTTGAGGGAGGATGAGCAGACCTCTATGACTAGTTGAACCTGCTGCACAGTGAAGTGTTGCCCAAGCAAAAGGCAGCTATGGCTCATACCGTCATTTATTTTTAATGCGTGTTTGTCTGTTTGGTCTTTACCCGTTCTACTCTCCTTCTCTTCTTTGTCTTCTTTGAAGTACATTAAAAACGATGAGGAAAAAAGGGAGCCACACGGGTGCCTCTGGAATGCTATTGTGTCATTGATTTGTGGATGTCTTAGCGTTAGAAGTAACGCTGGGGCAGATGAGAGTTGAACCTGCAGACCACTACAGAAGGTTTACAAAGCAGGGCCTGGGAAATAAGCTATGTGAAGAAGCAGTGCCTGGTTAACATACTTGTCATAATATGTGTGTGCAGGGGTTGAATTCTCGATTGCTCAGAATTGGCTCTCCCCTTTACAGACGAAGTATAATGATTCAGAGCCTCATTCCCTCTACCTGACAAGCTGAGTCTCAGAGTGGAGGGGGGTGGAAAGGAGAGAGTGAGAGAAATAGAGGGAGGGGGAGACAGAGACAGAGACAGAGACAGAGAGAGACAGACAGGAGTAAGGGAGAGAGAATAAGTGAGAATGAATGGATCTGATTGAATGAGAGGCTTCCCAGAGTGAGCTAGTAATATTTTTTTCTCCTCAAATTACTCTTTAGCATGGATGATTCCAATTTGACTGCACTTTGCATAATTCTTCAGCTAAAGCTTCTTACATATTTTTGCAATATGTAAATATTAGAAACTTTGTGTGTGTATGAATATAGGAAACTGTTAGAAATTTGAGCCAAATTATTTTTTAATGAATGCCCATGGAGACCTGATTTTGGTGCTATTTCAGACTGGAATTGATCCTACATATTTTATATAATGTAATTTCTATAAACTAAGCATCAGACCAACGAGTGCAATTTGAGGCTTGCACTTACTTGCCTGGAAATCATGGATATTTAGGTTTTTCTTTCCTGAGAAATTGGTTTTTAAGAGATCAACACTGATAAATAAGGAAATAAAATATAATTAGGTGTTTATAATTTCACAATGAATAAATAATAGACTATGCTAGTTCCACAGTTATTTGTATCTGTTTTATTTATATTTTTAGCACATAGCTAGCAAGATAATGCTGTGGGTTTTTTTTTTTCTGGAGCTGTCATTTAATCAGCAGTGTGGCTTAGCCTAGTCCAGATTCAATATTGGTGATGGTGAAGTAAAAAACTCTCTTAATAAGGGTCATAATATAAGAGATATGTGTCACAGCACTTTGTCCAGCTTTGCCCAGGGTTTGTTGAAAATGAACTGTGTTTTTCTCACTGTGCTGCATATCTGTAGAGTGATATTGACTGGTTAGTGACTTCTGGTAACTTCTAAGTCACAATCGTAATGTGAGCTTAATCAACAAGGTATACTTAGATATTTTCGTCTCTGAAAGGTTGGAAATACCCATGTGTGTGGGCAGTTGCATATGAGCATGTGTAGGAAGAGATGTGAGTGTGAAACTGGTTTTTGCCTGGATATTTATCTGTGTGCCTTCTCACTCAAATACCATGAAACCCCGTTTGCTGTCCCCGGAACATTCTCCGTAGCTAGTCCAGGGGTTCTGAGAAGTCATGAGCTGTGTTCTTCGAGTGGCGAGGGAGTTGTCACTGCTTTCAGATGCCAGCCCTCTCTTTTTTTTCACTGAGCTCGGTAGGTTATGGTGCATTCACCTTAGTCTCATTCACTCTCTTAGTCTCTTCTTTTCTGAGAAGCTTCTTAAATCCTACTGGTTTCCCTTTTCTTCCTACCTTCTGCGATAGCACCCTGGAGCCAAATTCCTATTGTCTGAAAACACTGTTCCGAAGTTAGGTTTCTAGCACGTGGTGACCATGTGTTAAATTTTTTTCAACTTTTACAGAGGATGGAGGTCAATTTTGGAAGGAGGTAGGGCTGGATTAGGAATGCGTCTTCACACCAAGTCACTATAGGACCAACTAAATAAGCAGGCAGAAGATTTACTGAGCCCTCCCGATGGAAGAAATTTGGTGGAACACTCAGGAAGGGCTTGGTTTCTAATGATCTGGCTGGGATGAGTCATTCACACTGCAGCACTTTCTAAATTCATTTTGGTCATTGGAATCTTATAAATGTCCTGTTGATTCATCTCGCCCACAGAGACCTGGGAAGGGTTGTTTCCCCTTCACTCCATAGGGCTATTTATTTATTTATTTATTTTTATTTTTTATTTTTTTAAATTTTTTTTTTCAACATTTATTTATTTTTGGGACAGAGAGAGACAGAGCATGAATGGGGGAGGGGCAGAGAGAGAGGGAGACACAGAATCGGAAGCAGGCTCCAGGCTCTGAGCCATCAGCCCAGAGCCTGACGCGGGGCTCGAACTCACGGGCCGCGAGATCGTGACCTGGCTGAAGTCGGACGCTTAACCGACTGCGCCACCCAGGCGCCCCCCATAGGGCTATTTAAATAGCAATACAGGTATTCCTTGCTTTAAGGAGGCTGGAGATAAGAAAAACTAAATTTCCAAGCAAATGCCTTACAGAATGATAGTTAACTTTACAAAAGAGTTGAAATGGGCATCTTTAAGTAGCAAGTGACTATAAGTAAAAATTTTTTTTTACACCAATGTGTCTCTTTTTTCTACCCTTGAATTGGAAGACTATATCTACTGTCTTACTTCCAAGGATTTTAGAAAGTAGTTCTGGGCAAAAATGAGGAGTTTTCGGACTCAAACTCAGGAATGGGTTACTGGCATTTTCCTTAGAAACTTTTTCCTTTGTCCAACAGTATGCATTATTTCAGTCATTTCTACGGTAGATAAGAATTTGTATTCTTACAGTTTTATCTAGCAAATGATTTTTCCAGTTATTAGAGACAGGCAACAGGCAGTCAACCTGTTGTGACAACACAGAGGATGTAGTTTTAGACATAATTTTTGCACCTGCTAATGGCTGCTTGTGTGACTTAACTTCTTGTGCCTCACCCTCCCCAGCTAAGACGTTGCATTCTCTACTTTCCTCTTGATCTTCAGTGATGCCTTGAATTTTGAGCTGACAGAGCTCTGTAGCTAGTGCTGAGGCTAATCCTACTTCTGCATTTTACTGGGGGTGTTAGGAGTCGGGGGTAGGCTGTGTGAGCTTTGTTCCCTTTGGGGACCCTGATGACTGTCTCAAGACAGAAACACAGAAAAAGCCCATAGGATATTTTCAGAGACTTCCAACAGGAGTTTCCAGAAACCACTTGCTACTGTTCACTGGTCCAAAGCTATTCCAGAAAATGTCTTCAGAGCTTGGCACAGTGGTCTAAGAGAACTTGAATATAGAATTAGCTCTTAATAAATATTTGTGGAATGTTGTTGGCACAAAGCACACATGCCACCCTCCATCCCTACCCACAGAGGCAGCCCCACATGCACATTTGGCTACTGAATTCCATGTCATGTTCTGGAATGTGCTGACCTTCCTTCCTAGGGAAGATGACACTCCTGGAGTGTTACTATTAGTAGGGCAGCTTTTGCTCTGATCTGTCAACACGCCCTCACTCTGGGTCTTTATTAAGCAATGATAAACCAAGAACCTGTGGAAGTCAACACAACTGACCACCCTTTCTCCTTGAAATCTCTTCTTTTGTCTGCTCTGACCCCATGCTTGCATAGTTTGTTTCTACCTCCCTGGCCATCCTTCCCAGTCTCCTCTCTTGGTTCTTTCTTTTCATTGTTAAATAGTTGAGTTCTCTATGTGCAGTCCTAGACCTTTTTCTCTCCCCTCTGTTCTCTCCTCATCCTTTCTCTTCCCTTTGCCCTTCTCTTCGATGACTTCATTAATTCTCATGGTTTCAATGACCACCTATTTAGCAACGGCTCCTAAATTTATATGTCTAGTCCATGTTTCTCTCTTGAGTTATAAATCCATATATTTGACTCTCCACTTGACATTTCTACCAGAAGGCTCCCAAACTTCCCAAGTTCAACATGCCCCAGACAGAGAGAAGCCCTCTCTCCCTGCTCTGCATCAAGTCCTTCTATGCTTATTACAGTCTTTCTCGTCTGAGTAAAGCTATTGCATAACCCACCCAGGTTCTTAGATCCAGAACCTTGAGAATATTCTCATCATCTCTTTCTCCCCACACTCCCAACATTCAAACAGTTGTTGAGTCCTATCAGTGATTTCTTTAATACTCTGAAATCTCCACCTTAGCTTAACCATCCTTGTCTCTCTCCCAGTAGCTTCTGACTGGCTTCCTGGCAGCAATTCTTGTACCTCCCTTTCCCCCTGTTCCCCAACACATTCTTTTCTTAGACAGCAGCTTCTTCCTTCCTACCTTCCTTTTTGATGATTTGAATCTTTATTTGTGCTTTCCTTATTTAAAAATATCCTTTCAACTTTCTATTTTGAAATGATGATAGCTTCTTAGAAAGTTACAAAAATATATTACACAGAGGTCCCGTGCACCCTTTGCTCTGTTTCTCCCCATGGTACCGGCTTACATAACTATAGTACACTCTCAAAGCCAGGCAACCAACATCGATGCAGTTATTCACATTTTACTGGTTTTACAGGCATACACATGCATGAGTACTCATGTGTGTATATGTACGGCTCTATGCAATCTTCCACATATGTAATCGCCACCACCATCAAGGTACAGACTGCTTCATCACCCCAGAGGTCTCTCATGCTAAAGAATGCTCCTTTAAAACACAGTGTGATCCAGTCAACGCCTTGCTTAAACCCCTTTAATGATTTTCAAGCCCTGAATCCTTAAATAAGGGCTCTAGGTCCCTGTGTAATCTGGCTCCAGGTACCCCTCCAGCTGCCTCTCACCCTCCCTCCTCCAAACCAGCTAAGTCCTCTTTATCTGTCAGGTATCAGCTTAAAGATCTTGCTTGGATGGTTTCCTTGACATCTCTGACTAGGTGAGGTTCTACTGTGCTTTGTTTCATTATGATTTTCCTTCACGGAACCTATCACACAACGGTAAGTGTGCATGTAGCTTATTAATTTGAGTTCTCTCTGGCTGCATTAGAGGGGTTTGGGGTGCCTTGCTCACCACTGTATCTTTTTTTGTCTAATGCAATGAGTGGCCTAGGAGGTGCTCAGGGAATTCCTGTTAAGTTAATGAACAATTATCTCAAGACAGCTGGTTGTGGCTGGGATGAAGCCACAGAACTGGGCAAAATCAACTTGCATATATGGGTATCTGCTCCATGGACTCATCTTCAACCTACCCAAGGGTGCCCTGTCTGAGATCCTGGACATCCACAGCCCATACCACTCAGAACCTCAAGCTGGTGTTTTCTCTCTCATTCCCACCCCAGTATTCTTTCTGGGAGATTGGAATTGAGAACAACCCTGTGTCATTCTTAGACAGATCTTTGAGATGTTTTCAAGAATATCAGCTGGATATTCATCTGGGCTTGTTTCTCTCTGGGTCATTGCCATGGTGGCACTTTGAGAGCCTTATTAATTCAGAGCTGTGGGAACTTCTAAGTTGGATGGCACCTGGTGAGTCCTTGAAAAGCTTTTAGATCTGCCCTCTCTCGATGCTTCTGTGTGTTCCTTGCTAAGTGTCCCCTGTGCTCCGCACTGATGAGTCATTTCCATCCCCACTCTTATTCTCTCAGAGAGGACTCCATGAGATTTATATTTGTGGACGCTCATATTTGAAGGATCCTTATGTTGACTGAATAGACAGCATGTTCCCGAATGACCACAATGTAACCAGCCCTCTGAATATTTGGAAGGGAGGAAATGGGGACCTCCTGCTGGGATGTGGCTTTGCCAAGGGGTGGTGCTACCATGTGGGGTCCTGACTATCTGTGGAGGGTACTAGGTTGGTAGGACTGGCTCTAACTGGTGTCCCCTCTCTTTAGTATTCTTCTTTGGGAGAACACGTTCCCTTACAAGCAAGAAGCAATGCAATACACTATGTGGTGGGTTTGGTGGAGCTGGGGGCTCTGGAAAAGGGTAAACCCCCAGCAGAGCTCCCAGTTCTTTTGTGACAGAGTCAGTCATGGACATTGCCTTGGGTGCTGTGGGCAGATTCCTGCAAAACCTGGGAACATCACCCAAGTTTCTCTTCCCTGCCAAATAGAAGGCCAAGAGTCTTCACATTCTATGGCTCATAGCTGCTCTCTCAGGGCTGGCATCTCTCTTTTGGGTGTGCCATGGCTGCAAAGAGAGTCCAGCCCTTCATGCCAAGCCTTGGATGATGGGCCACTGGGACTGTGTGCTCTTAGGTCACAGCTTAATGTCCATCCCCAATTAGTGTCCGCCCCTGATTTGCTAATGGTTTGGCTAACATGATACTTGGGATAGAGAAGAGTAAGGACCAGTGGATAGACCTGGTCATTGTGATGCTATGGTACACTTTTTTGCCCTGCCTGCCAGGCCACTCTCCTCCGTGGTTCCTGTTACCGTGCAGGGCGTGAACTTCTACTAGTGTCCTGGGTGTGGGCATGGATTCTTTACATAGCAGTGCAGTGCTATTTCACAGGGCCCCTGGACTCTGCCCTGGGAAAGCTCACACGCTCCTTCTGACCTACTCCCTGTGCCTGGAGGCAGTGTGAATGTGGACAACTGTGCAGGTTGGAAGGCCTAGCTCCAAACAGCTCTTATGTGTTGCTCCTGTCACGGTTGATGCTGAGGTTTGGGTCGAAATGCTGGTGACTTTCATGGTGCTGCCTTGTACAGTACACTCCACAGTTTCCCTTCTCTTCCTCTCTGATTGCCACTTTCTCTCCTCATCGACCGGTTACACCTTCAAGGGGACGCGACTCTTAGGGCAAGAGGACGTGGATGGCATCTATCCCCGGTAACAGGGTTAATGCCAATATCTCTCTTGGGCCTTGATCTGATGTAACTGCAGGTGGCTGTGAGGGGTGTGGGTAGGGACCCAGTTTTCCCCCAGCCTGTGTTACCTGCCCTTCCTCTAAGTTGGGCATAAATGTGTTTTTGGTTAAAGTGATGTTGAGGGGTGACAGGTCAGATCCTGTGGCCCTTATGCTGCCATTTCTGCTTCTTGCAGGTCACCCAACCTGCCTGCAGTTCACCCTGAACATGACCGAGGCCGTCAAGACCTACAAGTGGCAGTGCATAGAGTGCAAATCCTGCATCCTTTGTGGGACCTCGGAGAATGATGTGAGTTTGGGACTTCCCTTGCAGGAGGGAGAAGTCCAAGGGTCTGGGAATCCTTAGAGGGGTGGAAAAGGAGGAAGGAATCTTGTCACTGGGCTCCTGGGGAAAATGTCAGAACCCCTCCTTGCCCAACAGGGACCTTGGGTGCTCTCTGTGCCTGTGGAGGGAGGTGTAGGAGGTGACAGCCAGAGGCTACCTCACTGCCACTTTCCCTTGAGGGTTCAGTGACAGACAGTGGTGCCCACTGCTTATGGTTGGGATGTGCCTGACCATTTACACCATGTTCCAGAGTACGTGATCTCATTGGGTCTAAACGTTAACTCTAATAAATGCAGAATTTAAAAAAAACACACTTTTTGTTACAGACGATTTCAAACTTATACAAAGGTACAGAAAATAATGAAACTGATAGACCCTACCACCAGCTTCAACTATGATCAATATCCTCCCACATCCTCCCACATAATCCCGGTCATAATATCACTTTACCTGTAAATATTTCATGTTTCCCCAAAAGATAAGGACTTACTTTTTAACAAGAGTGACAAAAATGTTGACATAACTAAAAAAGAATCAATAATTCCTTAATATAACCAAACATCCAGTTAACAACATTCCTATTGCCGCAATTGTCTTGAGTGTTGCCTTGCCTTAAACTGTCTTAAATGTTTTTTTATTGTAGCTTGTTTATTTGAATTGGGATCCAGATAAGGCTCATACATTGCAATTAGTTGATATGTCTTTAAAGTTTCTTTTAGCATGTATGTTTCCCCTCCATTTTGCTCTCTTTTTTCCTCCTTGAATTTTTGTTTAAGAAATCAGTTCATTTGTTCAGCCGAGTTTCCCAGGACTGTATTTTTACTGACTACATCCCTATGTTTGACATAGGGATGTGTTTGACATTTCCCTCTGTCTCTTATATCTCTTGTATATTGGTGCTTAGAACTAGAATCCTCATCAAATTCAGGGTCTTTCTCTCTGGCTCTAATATTAAAAAATATATATTATAATATAGTATATATGGGAATTGATTATACATATATATATGTATATATATACTCATACACACACACACACACACATATATCTCAAGACTACTTCATAAGTAGTGTGTATTCTTTTATCAGGAAGTATTTAATGCCTGGTATATTTCTTTTTGTGAATGTAGAAGCTATTGATGATCTTCAACTTGATTGATTATTTTTTAAATGTTTATTATTTTTGAGAGAGATAGTGGAGTGAGCAAGCACAAGCGGGGAAGGGGCAGAGAGAGAGGGAGAGAGGGAATCCCAAGCAGGCTCTACACTGTCAGCACAGAGCCTGACATGGGGCTTGAACCCATGAACCATGAGACCATGACCTGAGCCAAAATCAAGAGTCAGACACCCAACCACTGAGCCACTCAGGTGCCCCTAGACTGACTGTGTCATTAGAGGTTGCAAAATAGTGATATTCTTATTTTATAATTTCTTCTTTGTTTACTAGCTGGAGTAGAATTACTGCAAAGTAGAATTTCTGCAAAGAGAAACTTTTCCAACCTTATATTTGGTTACTCTCAAGTTTAGATTATATAGAAAAGGTAGGATAAATGCTTGGTTCTTTCCCTTTATTTATCAGTTTTCAAAATCACAAGGTAGTTTCAACACCTATTCGTGATTTAAAAAAAAACACTCAACAAATCAGGAATTGTGGGATATTTCTTTTTTTTAAATTTTTTTTTAACGTTTATTTATTTTTGAAACAGAGAGAGACACAGCATGAACGGGGGAGGGGCAGAAAGAGAGGGAAACAGAATTGGAAGCAGGATCCAGGCTCTGAGCCATCAGCCCAGAGCCCGACGCGGGGCTCGAACTCGCGGACCCGAGATCGTGACCTGAGCTGAAGTCGGACGCTTAACCGACTGAGCCACCCAGGCGCCCCTGTGGGATATTTCTTAATATGATAAACTTGTTATACCTTAGAACTAAATCCATTATCTTATTTAATGGGGAAACACTAGAGGCATTTCTACTAAGATCAGGAACCAAGTAAGGATGCCCACTATTTCCATGACTATTTGCCATCATGCTAGAGATATTAACTAATGTGATTAGACAAGAGAAATCAACTACTGGTATAAGAATGGTAACAAAGTAGCAAAACTCTAATTCACAAACTAGAATAGTATATCTGGAAAACCCTAGAGAAGCAATGATAAAGTTACCTCAAACATTAAAGGTAGCAGGATGTTATCTGCTGATAAAATTACCACACAAAAATTAATAGCCTTCACATGCACAAATAACAGCCAGTTAGGATACAATAGTACAGCAATCCCATTTACAATAGCAACAAAGAAGAAATACTTAGAAATAAGCTTAACGATAATGTGTAAATCCCATATAAAGGGAAAAAAAAGGTTTTTTTGAAAAAACAAAAACAGGTTTGAAACACTTTTGAAAAAGCCCAGAAGTAGACTTGAGCAAATGGAAAGACATTTTTGCGATCTTGGATAGAATGATTCAACATTAGAAAGATGTCAGTTCTTCCTGAGTTTACAAATTTAATTCAAACCCAATAAAAATACGAAACAAGCTCTTCTGTGGAATTAGACAAATTGATACTAAAGTTCATGTGGAAAAATAAATACGCAAGAATAGTCAAGAAAACACTGAAAACAACAAATTATGAGTGGAGACTAGCCCTATCAGTTATTATGTATTTACTAGAAAGCCTCTGGTTAAAACAGTATAGACAAATAGACCAATGGAATAGAAAAGAAACCCATAGATTGACCCAGCTATCTATGGACCTTTGGTATTAGGATAAAGGTTGCCTCTAATTACATTTTCATAAATGGTGCTGACACAATAGGGTAATCATTTTGTAAAAGATAAAATTAGGTCCCTATCTCACATAATATATAAGAACAGTCTGTAAATGGACTGGGGATCTAAATCTAAAAAATAAAACCATGTTAGTATTAGAAGAAAACATGGGTGAATTCCTCTTTAGTCTAAATATAAGGGAAGATTTTCTGTGACTCAATTAAGAAGCAATAAAAGAAAATACTGACAGATTTGGCTACAGAAAAACTTGCATAGTAGGGTTGCCTGGGTGGCTCAGTCGGTCAGGCGTCTGACTCTTGATTTTGGCTCAGGTCATAATCTAACTGTTGGTGCGTTTGAGCCCTGCATCAGGCTCTGTGCTGACAGTGCAGAACCTGCTTGGGATTCTCTTTCTTCCAACCTCTGCCCCTCCGCTGCTCCTGTTCTAAATCCCTTTGTCTCTCTCTGTCTCTCTCAAAATGAATAAACATTAAAAAATTTGCATAGTAAAAAACCATGATAAAGTAAACAGACAGCTAACAAGCTGGGAGGATATATTTGCAGCATATGCCACAAATAAAGAGCTAATACCCCTAACATATAAAGAACTCTTAACATTTGAGGGACAAGGGACCAGAGACCTGACAGAAAATGGGAGGTGGAGGGGGTGGGCTAGATGGGGGATGGGCATTAAGGAGGGCACTTGTTAGGATGACCACTGGGTGTTCCATGTCAGTGATGAGTCACTAAGTTCTACTCCTGAAACCAATACTTCACTGTATGTTAAACTCGAATTGAAATAAATAAATTAAAAACAAAGACAATGGGTAAAAACATGAAAGAAGAGTCACAAAAGATGTAAAAATAGACCTGAAACATTTGAAAAAAAAAAAAAAAAGTCTGAACACACTCATAATTTAAAAAATGCAAATGAAAAAAAGACTGGGATACTATTTCTTACCTGTCAAACTGGGAAGAAAGAGTCTGAGAATACATTCTGTTGATGAAGCTGTGGGGAAATTGGCACCCTCATACATTGTCAGTGGGAGTACAAAGTGGCACCACTCTTTTGTAGGGACATTTAGCAATGCCTGCCTAACACAACCACTACGCACTTACCTTTTGACCCAGCAATCTCATCTTTAGGAATCTACCATGAAGGTATACTTATAACACTATGAAAATACATGTGCGTAAGGTTATTCATGGGTGCATTGTTTATAGTGATAAAATATTGGAAATGACCTAAATGTTCACATGCAGAAGGATGATTGAATAAATGATGGCATAGCCATCACTGGAATACTTGCAGCTATAAAGAAAAATGAGGCAGATTTTTATAAATTGATTTGGAATTTCTACGTTTAGTATCATTAAATGAAAAAATCGACGTCAACACAATATCTGTATCCATAGTATGCTGCCATTCTTATAAGAAAGGCATAGGAAAAAAAATATATATCTGTTTGCTTGTATAAAAGAAATACAGGAAGGATAAACAAGAAACTAAAGAGACCGGTTACCTACAGCAGTGGGAGGGGATGGGGCAGAAAGAACAGGGAAATAGGGGTTGGATAGCACTTCTCTGAGAATGCCTTTTTGTATAGCGCTGACACTTAGGACCAAGGTAATGTTGTACATACTCTATTACAGGAAAATACTAAAATCAACCAGGATGTTGGGGGGGGGGGTGGGCACTGAAGCTGGAACATGAACAGTAGCAAATGAACCTAATGTAAATAGATAGCATCACCATCCTGAAGGGTGGGGAAGCAAAGAACTAACTTTAGTAACTTGAGAAAGCAGTACACGACTATGTGTTTTAAGGCTAAAGGTAGAAAGACTATATAAATATCATACCCTAGTTAGTAAATTTGTTTCTTACAGGCATATAAGTTAGTCATTCTGAAACTACCTTATGTGTGTACAGGTCCGAACCAATAAGTATATATTGTGGTAATGAGAGCCAGTTTTCTCCATGTCACAGAAAGAAGAGTCAAATAAAGAGGGAAGGCTAGACTGAATCCTGTGGTGTTGGGGGTGGAATAGGGGTGTTAGGCTAAATTTATGATTTTTGATATAACATATTGTGTATCTATATGCTTATATATTTTATATAAGATGTGTGTGTATAGTTCTCTACGTGTATACATGTATATCTATATGTAATAGTAGATAGATACAGAAATAAATACAGGTGTGCGCACGTGTACCTACACATACATTTACTTCCTAATTCTATTCTCTGGGAGAGCCTAGAAGCAATGACAACACAGAAGCGATGAGGATCCATGGTACCCAGATACTGGTTTCTAAATACCATTCTCCAGTAAAAGGAATTAGGAACCCTTGGACAAATGGCTGATCCTAGGGCTGGAGATACGAGAAAAGTCTGGAGCATCCTGTGGTACTAGAAAGTAGGGAAGTGCTCAAAAATTGATAAAGCATGCCTAAAGGACACAGGAACTAACTTGAAGGAACTCCTAATGGCAAATCTGGGATAATTTGAGCAACAAAGTCAATAATGATAGTGTTGCATTAAAATCCAAAGAACAAAATCCATACTGCTCTTTAAAAATTTGAATAAATAAATAGGGAAGAGTTAAACTCTTTCTCAGCGTAGAATTCCAATTAATAAGTGTAGAGGGAAGAGGGAAATCACCAATAGGCGAACATCACTGTTTTGGGTTGTTGTAAGCAAGAACAATCAATTGGTGCCAATTGGTGAGATTATTTGCATAATCTCAAAGTATCTCCCCAACCAGATTACTTATTAATACATTACAAATGGAAAAATTATAACTTTATAGTAAAAACTGGCAGACACTGCCTAAACTATTTGATCAGAATAACATTACTCATAATAAGACATATTGGTATTAATGCCCTGATATGATGCACTAAGAAGGGCACCACATCTCTTTTGTAGTATTCTTGCCCAAAGTGCACACCCTCAATCTTCTCATGAAAAAAGATCAGACAAACTCAAATTGAGTGACATTCTACAAAATCACTGGCCTAGATTCTTCAAAAGTATCAAGGTCATGAAAGACAAACCGAGAAGCTGTCACAGATTCAAGGACACTAAGAATACAGGACAACTAAATACAATGTGAGATCCTGGATTGGATGTTGGGAAAAGAGACAGAAGTGGGAAAACTGGTGAATTTCAAATGAGGCTTGCAGATTAGTCAATAGTATAATGTCAATGGTAATATCCTGCTTTTCATGATCGTCCTATCATAATGTAAGATGTCAACACTAAGGGAAGCTGAGTAAAGTGGGTACAGAAACTCTCTGTACCGTTCTGCAACTTTCTCTACGAATAAAATTATATCAAGATAATAAACCAAAAAATAAAGGGATGTTTCCCTAGCTTCTTCCAAAGGTGACAAGGTTTTGGTTTTTTTTTTTTAATAAATAGTATCTTTATGAACCCAAGGATTTAAATATATCTCATTTGTTTCAATCCATTACAGTTAAAATTGTCCTATATTTGACCAGCGAGAATGTAATCAGGTTGGATCTTGAGTCCTTTAGACATGACCCCAATAGTATTTGATGGTTTCCTTGCTTTCCAATATGTGAAGTTATTTATACATTTCATGCCCTGGACCTGGAACCAGCCATTTCTTCAAGGACCTCTGGTTCATTTCAGTGGGCAATGATCTTTAGAGAACATAATAGGGGTACTAGGGGTGCTAATTTTTACCTCATTAGTCATTGTTTTGGGGCATTTTAAATGGATACAGCTAGAAAATATGTTTTTGTTTGTTTTAAAGACAAAATGCTGAATTTGTATGGATACTTGAATTTATACGGATACTTCTAATTCATACTCAGGAATAACTATAGGGTTTTTACTTAACTTCATTGATCTTACCTCTGTATTTTCTTTCAAGCATGTCAAAATTCTTCTCAATAACAACATAATCATTCATTTGATACGTACAAGTTTCAGAATATTAATTCCACTATTACCACCAAAAATATGATTGCTGAAAGGAAATATATTTTTATATATACACATACACACACTTATTTTTGTTTAAAACTAAGATGATGACTAAGGATGTACAGTCAAACTACTTGATTTAGAGTCACTTGAAATAGTTACTTTCTGTGTGGTTTTGCCATCAACTCATACATAATTAGATTCACTTGTTTCATTTTTCTTTTATTTTTAGAGGAATTACAGTGTGAATTTTGTTTTGTGACTATGCAAAATATTTACTGGTTCCAGAATCGAGTCTATTAAAACAAACAGGATATTCAAGAAAATCTGTCTGCTATTCCTACTCTTTCACACTATTCCCTCACTCTGCTCATAGGTGGCAGTTTAAAAAAATTATGGCTTATCTTTCCTTTCTACTTAAATATAACATTATATGTATATATGTATGAAGTTGTAAGAATTCATGTGTATGAACCCATACTTATAATGAATCCAGAAAAAAAATGCATTTTCTTGGAAAATAGTAACAAACACACCTGTTTTCCTCACCTTGCTTTTTTACTGGATATCTTTGAGATTACTCCACCACAGTATTTAGACATAATCTTCATTTCTTCCTGCAGCTGCATAGTTCTTCATTAGTTAATTCAAACAGTCTCTTGTTGATAGACATTTGGGTTAGTTCTGGTCTTTGGCTTTACCAACAGTGTTAATACAGAGGTTTCTCATTGCTTGTAGGAGAGGAATCAAGGGTGAGGCTGCTTGGGCAGTAGGGTACCTCTCACATAGTCAGGGATTTGCCATGCACATTCCAGACTAGGGTTCCCATTCTACTGGAACTATAGCCATTGTACTGGAACTGGTTCTCTGGTACTTGGGAGTAAGAGGTTCTTAAATTATGTTTTTCATGGGGGTTACCATGAGCTGGCCGATCTGGGTGGACCTGACAAGCAGTTATCCTGAAAAGCACATGGAAAAGAAGAGAATGTGGTACTAGACAATAATCAACCCATGAAAAATGTATTTAAATCTAGAGACACCTGGTTTCCCTTTGGGAAAGTCTAATCCACTGTATTCTACCTTCTTGTATTTCTTGTGTCAGCGCTATAGTAGGAGTCATGTGTCTTTTTTTTTTTTTTAATTTTTTTTTTCAACGTTTATTTATTTTTGGGACAGAGAGAGACAGAGCATGAACGGGGGAGGGGCAGAGAGAGAGGGAGACACAGAATCGGAAACAGGCTCCAGGCTCTGAGCCATCAGCCCAGAGCCGGACGCGGGGCTCGAACTCACGGACCGCGAGATCGTGACCTGGCTGAAGTCGGACGCTTAACCGACTGCGCCACCCAGGCGCCCCAGGAGTCATGTGTCTTAAAGACTTTAGTAATACTGTTTCTGACAAGTCTCTCCCTATTTTCTGTCCCCATCCTAACTTGTTCCTCCTTGTATGATTCCTAAATCATATTGTCATATAGCTTACTTCAGCTCCAAAATAGTGGTGTACATTTTTTGGAGTAAACCACGCCATCCTGGTTTTCATCCTAACTCTCTGACTGCTGCCTTAGTCTCTTTTTTCTCTGCTTGTCCCTTACAGTTGGTATTCCCAAGGGTCTGTTTTTGGCCTTTATCTCAGTAACCTTTTTTGAGTCCTTGATATTTCAGAAAATTCAATGACAGCTATGGACTTACTCTTTTCTCCGAAAAATGTACATTTGTGCATATAATTTCAAATTTGTTCGTATAATTTCAAGAAATTAATGGACATCCCTCCGTGAGTTCAAGTTCAAGGACATCTGTAACATATCGCGGGCTTCCTGTCTTACGACCTCCATTGTCCTCTTAATCACCAATGTCTCCCAAATCCATATCTCATGATCGGGCATCTTTCCTGCTGTCCAGCTGCCTCCAGGGCATCTCCATTGCATGATCTGTGGACGTATATAACATATCTCTGGCTGAGGTTGCCTTCTATGTCCCACGTCTCTACTCTTCCGCCCATGTCTCAATGGGTGGTTGTATCATCTGGCTTGCCGACCAAGCCACAACCCAGTAATGTTCTTGATTTCTTCTTTATCGTTTTCTACATCTAATCAATAACTTTCAAATGGGAACAGGACCCTTACCTTTTCCCCATGCCACAACCCTAGTTCAGAGTTCACCTCTCACCTGGATGGTGGTAGTGCATCCTAAGTGGCCTTTCAGCCTGCAGAACCAATCTCCTTCCACCCAGGTATCTATTCTTACACAGCAGCTTGTGAGATCTTTCTAAATTCCATGTGTGACCAGTCACTCCTCTGTTGCTAACTCTTCAAAAGCTTCCCATTGCACCACTGAAAGGTGTTAGTATGATTTAAAAGAGAAAAAAAAAAAGTCTTTCATGATATCCCCTGCCTTATTGCTTGCTCACTGGGGTTTCCAAGTTCAATATCTACTTTTTCCAGGATCTCCATACTGAGGGGTGCCAGGGTGAGATTTGATACAAAACTTAGTTTTGCAAACGTCTTATAAGGCATCCGAGCAGGTCCAAAGAATAGAGCAGAGCTGAACCTGGATAATGGGGACCAGATCACAAACACATCTCTACTGTGTGCCAGTTCTGAAGGAGATGTGGAGATGAGTTCAGACAAGGTTCTGCCCCAAGGGCCTGACGATCTGTAAAGGAGAGGACAAAGGAGGCACATTCCAAAAGGAACTATTCCAGAAAACAATTGTGTGTACATGTCTACTCTACATCTGGCTTTGTGGCCTAAGGCAAAATGCAATTAAATGTCAGAGGGAACTGTGGGGATGCAAGAGGCGAGAGAGAACTTCCATTGGATGTAGATTAGTGACATCTCTGTAGAACAGAAGAGCTGGAAGACTGGAGGTGTGTAGGGAATGGTCCAGAAGAGCAGGGGTCAGAGGCTGGGAGAGTGTCCAGGAACAGGAGCAAAGGCGTATACTGTGTCTTTGGAAGTTAAACACAGCGCTAGAGGGTCCTGTTCTCACCTGGGCTCCAGCCTCCAGCCCCTGACGAGGCATTTGGGATCTGGAAGGTGGCATCACATCACATGCATTTCTCTATATTGGCATAATGAAATCCTGCAAAGGTTCTGAGGTGTCATAGATGTTACCATCAAGTATGGTTGTTGCCCATTTCACAGATGGAAGGGGTAAGGTTAAGAGGAATTCAATTAAAATTTTCAAACGCTTAAAGTTCTTTCTATGCACTAGGCAGTCACCATGGGGAACACAGAAATGCAGTAAAGTGTTTTTCTGCCTTATGGAGACAGGGTTACTGGCTACAGGAGTTCAGAAGAATAAGGAATCTCTTTAAGCTTGAATGTGAGGTGGTAGTCAAGGAAGGCTTCTTGGAGGAGGTATGATTTGAGCAGAACCCTAAAGTGGGGGTAGGGTTTGCATAGTTGGGGAGGCAGAGGAGGAGTTTCCAGGTATGGGCAGAGCACAAAGCATATTCAGGGGACAGGGAAGACTTCAAACGGGGCCTGGAAAGGGGCATTCAGGAAGGTGGATCCACACAGAATCGGCTGGAGGAGCAGGTGGGGGCCGGACGCTGGCCCTAAATAATTCACGCTCTCTCTCTTCCTCTCCACCTATTCTGTACTCCGCCAGGACCAGCTACTCTTCTGCGATGACTGTGACCGTGGCTATCACATGTACTGTTTAAATCCCCCGGTGGCTGAGCCCCCAGAAGGTAATGATGATGAGGTCGACAGTAGCCCCAACAGCTACTCCTGCCGCTTCCTGAGCCCTCACTATGGTGCAGGCCTGTGCTGAGGCCTTTCCGTATCTTGTCTCATTTAATGGTCACGATCCTTTGAAGTAGGTACGGCCACGGCCATTGTACAGATGAGGACACCGAGGCATGGTTCCACCCCCCAGAAATGACAACTTGGGGGCCAAGGAGACGTTTCCTGGACATGTGGCAGAAGTGGTGGGGGAGGAAGCCTCCCCGGGGAACTGGCCTAGACCTGGTGGCTGCCAAGGAATGAGGGGCTTTACAGCAGTTCAGCTGATCACCTCCGAGCACCTAACTTTTCTGAGCGGCACTTACCCTCTGCCGAGCTGCAGGCTCCGGTGCATTTTCAGGCCGGGGACTCAGTCTCTCAGCTGTGAAAGTCAAAAGAGAAACGGGGCTTGCGGCTTGCGGGAGTTAGGGCCAAGGGGCGGGGCTTGAGGGTGCGAGAGTGGCTGCTGGTAACGCCATCTTGTTTCTTGCAGGAAGCTGGAGCTGCCACCTGTGCTGGGAACTGCTCAAAGAAAAGGCCTCAGCCTTTGGCTGCCAAGCCTAGGGCCCCAGGTTGCTGGAGAGGCTGAGGCGGAGCCCAGCTCAAACCAGATCAAGCCCCCGCTCCCATGTATCCAGACAGACCAACTGTAAGGAAAACCTGTGGTCACAGAGGGCATGGCCACGTGGAACCGAGAGGGTGAGGTGTCTGCTTACCTCCTACACACAGGTTCCGGTACTTCAGCCGTTCCCTCCTTGTTCCTACCAGAAGGATCTTGCACTTTTGAAGAACACCCCTAGCCCCGGCCCTGTGGAACCCCCTCACATTTACCCCAGCACTGAGGCCCTCTCACTGGCTCCCATTTTAAGGGAAGCTTGTTTTGTGACCACCTATCAGGCATTC
The DNA here is from genome assembly GCF_016509475.1 of Prionailurus bengalensis. NCBI lineage: Eukaryota > Metazoa > Chordata > Mammalia > Carnivora > Felidae > Prionailurus > Prionailurus bengalensis. The sequence goes on along the minus strand of NC_057355.1, from coordinate 118,581,372 downwards.
ACGTGTAGTTTGGTGTTTTCTATCTATTGTGTTCCAAGAAATCTTCACACAGTCTCCCGCCTCCTGCTTCGGCTCTTCATCCTGAACTCAGCAGAGGAACAAAGGGCTGTGGAGAAGTTATTTATTACAAGCCTCCCTGGAAACTTCTAGACTCAGAGTCGGGAGGCCATCTTGACGATGAAAATCCTTTTTTGTTCCTTGGTCTCTGTGAAGAAAAAAAGCAGTTTTTTGGACCCCCAGCAGATACCTAGTGGTGTCTACAGCCAGGGTGGTCTCTTGATGGGGCTGGGGGGTGGGGAGGGTAATAGAAGTGCTGAGGAGTGGGCAGACACATTGGGAGGAAAATTCTGAGGCCCCGCCACAGCCCGTCAGTATTTGTTATCCATCGGGAGTGGCTTTGCAAAGGATCAGGCTTTGCAGTTCCTTGACCTTCTCAAGGGCATCCTTGAGGTGAGACAAGCCACAGCCAATGGCAGGGGACATGCTAAGGCTCTGCCTCCCAGCCAGCCTGGGTCTGGAGCTTTCCCTGGGACTAAAGAGCCAGGAAAGTGTGTGCGGGCTGCCCAGAATCTAAACATTGATACAAAGGACTGCAGCTCTGAGCAACCTTTCAGTATTGATGTGACACCACGAATTCCTTTTCCCAAGTAATTTCTTCCTTCCACCCAGTGTATGTTTGCTACTATCTCCTGATACCCGACTCTGGAGATTTCAGGATGGGGAAGAGATGATTGTCACCTAAACAAATAACCGGGTCGGGTGTGGGGGTGGGGGGTGGGGATGTGATTATTTATGATCACGGTGGCAATGATGCAGAATCCTCAGCTCGAGGGCTGCTCTTGTCCCCGAAGCTCCCCGGTACATGCTGGACTCTGGCTTTTTTTTTTTTTTTTTTTTTAAATGTTTTGAGAAGAAAGAGGTGGGAGGCTGAGCTTCCGAGAAATCTGTGTTGGAAGTCAGCCCCGAGGGCTGGAGCGGATCGGGCTGTCTTTGAATCTCGGTAGCAGTGGCAACGGCAGCAGCACACAATAACTGACACATTTCTGGAAAAATCATTTGCCCAAAGGGCAGGTCTCGGTGAGTGGGACCCTCGCGCATGCTCGGCTTCCCTGAAATCAGCCCCATCTCTGTGGTCCGGCTGCGTACAACAAAGGCCGAGGTTATTTTTAGTCCTTCAGCTCCTGAAGAAGGCCCTGGAGACTTGGGCTAGTTGGGCCACTTCTGCCCGGCAGAAGTGTTCGCTCCTCGACTTGGCAAGAGCCTCCCTCCCGGGCTAATTGCTTTTGGCCAGTGGACCCGGACAGCCTGGCAGAGTGACCTGTGGCAGAAGATGGGGGTCACTCTCCTGCAGGGGCCCGTGGTCTCCGAGTGAGCTCTGTGTATACATAATGATCTTATTTAAAGGGTCCTGTCCAGATGGGATTTGCATCTTCCTCATAAGATACTTCCTTCCCCCTGCTGTTTGGCGAACCTGTTTTTGGATGCTGGAGGTCCAGGGAGGGTTTCGAAAGCTGCTGTGTTTTCCCGTCATCTGTTACCCAGACGGGTCACACCAGAGGGGCAGATGTCCTCGCCCGACTGCTCCGGCTCTCTGTCCTCCCACAAAAGCCAAAGTGGGGTGTCCTCAAAGGCTGACGATTGGTTTTGAAAATCACTTTGACTTAATTTTAGACAAAAAAGTTACCAGAATGTTCCCAAATGCCGCAGTGGCTTTCATGTTTAAAAAGGAAGTCCGAAACCCAAAAGTGTGGCCCTGCTACTTGACAGGTCCTCTTTGGAGTAGGTGCGCACATGTTCCCCACCTCAACACAGATGATGGGGTGGCCCTGTTCTACCTCCAGCCCCACCTGCTGCCCACGGAAGCTATGAGGAGGAATTGAATCTTGCAAGGCCAGGTGCTATAATCCTGCAGTGGAGGGACCGGGGAGTGCTCAGAGCTCTAGAAAGGACATTAGGAGGGTCCAGGGTTCCCTTCCCAGTTTCACGCCCTCTAGGCTGGGTCCAACCTTGTCCTCTTTGGAGATCTCAGTTTCCCCATCTGGAAAGTGGGGATAGCAAAGCCAGCTCGTGGGATGGCACTTCCGGGGTACTGCAAGAAGACAGAATCTCCAGAGTCACATTTATCACTTGCTGTATTGAAACAGAGAAAGTGGTGGTAAACTTCAAATTGGTCTTTCTTTGAGCCCCAGAGGACGAGCTAGAATCATGGGATACACGTTGATGATCAGGGTTTTAGTTTTGTCTTTGCTACTCAGTAGCTGTGTGGCCTTGGGCAAGTCACTTAACGTCTCTGAACCTGTTTGCTCACCTATGAAAAAGAGATAATAATACTTTCCCTGCCTGTTCCACAGTGACAACGGGAGACCTAAAAGGCATAATGTTATATAGATAACCACTGGAAAGCAGCGCTTTCCAAGGAGGGATCCGAAATGACTTGTATGCCCCCTTCTCGTGTGAATTAGCCAAGGTTAGATGCCTTCTCAGAATCTCCCTTTTGACCAAAATGGGTTTATATTTTAGGGGCTAGGCTGCCTGTGGTCAGGGCCAGTCGGCCGAAGCTGTGACAAGGAAACCGGGACCGTGCGTGGGTCTCCTGTTGGTGGGGGTGAGGGATTTACCCTGGGGTTGGGGATTTCAGAATGAAGATACTTGAGATACTCCTTTCTTCAAGATCATCGTGGCCTAGAACGGGGCGCCGACTTCGGGAGAGGGCCGTAATTCAGTTCCGTGTGGCATTCGCTTAAAAACTGGTTTAAAGCCGAGCTCTGCTACTTTCTAGCTGGTTGACCTTGGGCAAGTGACTTTGCCCTTCTGAGGTTCATTTTCCACATCTGGGAGGTAGGGAGATGTGGCCTATCCAGCACGGCTGTTGCAGGGATTAGCAGTTTTGCTGGCGAAGATCCTGGCTCGGGGCCTGGCACGATGGAGGCCCCCATTCTGTGGCATCTCGTCACTGGGTATACAGGCCACCAAGGGGAGATAATGATGCTCTTGGCTGCCGGCCAGATCCCTGGAACAGCCCGAGTGCCTTTGCTCCACTTCACCCTGATACCGTGGCTCTAGCTGGCCAGAGAGGAGGTGAGGCTACACGATCCAAGCCGGAAGTTGAAACCCTGTGTTTCTGAAACACTGCTTATTGGGCCTGCAGCAAATCCAGCGCGGGCGACGGCGATGAGGAAATCCAGACAAGGCCTCTGTTAGGAGATTTACATCCTGATTTCCTTCTCAACTCCCCCCCCCCCCCAACGGACTCAGAGCACCTGGAGCAGGATCCCAAGGCCTCCTGTCATTGCTCCAGGGCCAGGTGGGAAGTCCAGGCAGGCGGTGAGGAGCAGTGGCTTCCCAGGGGGGCCAGCTCAGACGTGTGGCTGGAAGTATGGTGTGTGAGCCGTGGATGAGAAGGAGGGAGGCCAGATTCCTCCCGAGCTGGAGAAGATAACAGGTTTTAAGGTTGGGGGAGGGTTTGGATTTCACAGTGATGGTTTCATGATACCCTGGAGAGTTACACTCATGGTGCATTTTAGGCGTTGTGCTTTGAACACAGCACGAGATTCCTTTCGGCCCTCCCCTTTAAAAGTTCAGATATTTTAAGAAAGAAAAATGGGATGATTATTATTACTCTTCCTATTGGGGGCAAGTTTAGGAGACAGACCTGTGCTCTTGAAGAAAGACTGCCGGCAACTTCAGGCTTTAGACTCAGAGAAGAGGGGCCCCTGGTTTGCTCTCTGAGTCTGTGTTTGTGGGGGGGGGGGGGTGCAGGGAGGCCCAGGGACCACCTTTCCTGTCCCTGGGCCGGTTCTCAGCCTGTTACCAATGGGAGGACCCAGGCCCTCCCCTGCTGCCCACCACAGGCCCCTCCCTCCTCAGGATGTGCCTATGTCACGCCCCAAGGAAATGGTGGCTCCCTGGGCCAGAGTCATGCTCACACTCCCAGGGAAGATGCCCAACGTGCCACACCGGGCTCCTTATCGGAGCTGTGCATTGGCGTCTCCTGTGGTGGGTTCGTATCCCTGTAGTGGTGTCACCTGTAGAGAGGGAGGGGGAAGGGGACCTAGAGGAAGGGGGTGGGGAGGGTCAAAGGTCTTTCAGGTTCGGCAAAGCACAATGAAGGGAGCAATGAAGGGAGGGGAGGGTCCTTGAGGAGGGGACCAGAAACCTGATTTCCACTTAGAAGTTCCGGAGCTAAATGACTAGAGGGTGTGGGCCGGGGAGGCCCGAGTGCTGCCACCAGCTCGGGTGCCTTGAATGTGGGAGGACGAATGGAGCCCTTAGACACACAGACCGGGGGGGGGGGGGGGGGGGGGGGGGGGGGGGGGGGGGGGGGGGGGGCTTCCTCTGAGCATCTCAGCAACTGCTCCTGGGAAGGCCTGGCCCCCTCTCCATGCTCCTAGCCCAGGCTGCTGTGAAGAGACGCCCCAAAGGAAGCACCTCAGGAGGCGGGGATGGGGAGGGGTCTGGGCCTTGCCTGGGCCTCATCCAGCTGGTCTCCCAGAATGAACAGGGGGCTCCCCGTGGGAGGGAAAAGATCTGGAAGTCGGTGGGTTCCCAGGGAAGGCTCTCTCTGGGCTCTGAACGAGCCCTGGCTGTGTGTCCCCGCAGACAGCTGAGACCTGAGGTGACTCCCCAGGGTCCTGGGTGGCTGTGCTGCGGTGGGGACAACAGGAGTCAGAGGGTACAGGAATGCCCCTCGGTCAGTCTCTGTGTTCCCAGCTGCCTCCCTTTCTTTGCTCCGGTGCCTTGAAAGAGGGTCACTCCAGGGTTTCCCCCTCTTTGGCCCCACCAAGAGAAGGAAACATTTGTGCTGATGGTGACATTTCCCAGGGCAGGCCAGAGGAAGGCAGGAACCGGGACTGGCTGGCAGCCAGAACCCTCTTCGGCAGAGATATAAATACTAATAATGACCTCTAGCCCAGGCAGCGAGCAAAGTGGCCATTCAGGACGGCACCGACCCAGTCTGGCACATAAACACTGCTGGGGTGGGAAGAGGAGAGTGGGTGAACGGTCCCTGTAGGACACGGGGGAGGCCCTTGAGCCCCTCTATTTTCCCTCAGCAACATCCCCACGTTATATTTATGCCACTGTGTCCTGTCTGGCTGCCTCTCTGCATCTCTATTATTTCTATCAATGTTATTAATATTGATGATGAAAACAGGGACACCCAAAAAACACACACCCTCCCTTAACAAACTAAAAGTGAACCTATGTGTGGCTCCAGGACAAGAGGGAGAACCTGTTTGTCCAAGGACGGGGGGAGGGGGCGCTCTTTCCCTGAGGTCCAGCCAGGCCCACCCCTGCTTCCGGCCCCTGCACACCGCAGGGGGTGAGTCTTGTTCTTGGAGGGTCACTGGCCCATGGACTCTTTTCCCTCTTCCCTCACTCACCTCTGCTTCTCTGGGGGACACGTTTGGCAATGGTTGTGGACTCCTTTCTGCTTTCTGTCAAAGGGATGCACAGATTTTATGGGCTGGAGTTGGGATTGTGGTTCTTATTGACTTTGCCCTTCCATGTTTACTCCCCCCACCCCACCGCACCCCAGACCTTGGTTCTCCTCTTGCAGGGCCTGCCTCCTCCCTTCCTGCCCTTGCCCCTCCCTGCCCTCCTGCCAAGCTAGATGCTGAAGGGTGGGATGGTGGCGGGAAGAAGAAGAAAATATACCCCCTGCACATTTTCAACATGTAGTTGAAAAGGCCTAAATTAGGTACGGGGTTGGGGGAGGGGAAGGAAAGACACATTGCGAGATAATATGTGAGTGAGAGCATGAAAATACAGCACGGTTATCTCGGAGCGGAGGAGGTGGCAGAGCAGGTGGCGGGAGAGGCGGGGTAGGGAGGCAGAGAGCCCTGGCTTCCCGACGCATCTGGTCCATCAGTGTGCCATTTGGGAAAGCAGGGAAGTCACGCCGTGGCAGTAAATGGTCAGATGCCCAGGGAGCCTTTGTGCCTCTGGCTGGGAAGAGGACGGATGTCCATTCTGGCTGCTCGTCGTTTATCTGCCGCGTTTGCCCAGGGGGCATTCGTGCTCGGATGGAAGATGTGCACATTTCTTGCCCACCGTGAGGGATTGCCAGGCAGGCTGGTACGGGCTGAGACACTTGGCAGGGCACCCGTTCTGTGCAGGGCGGCCCACAAAGCCCTAGAGCGGCTGGGAAAAAACGAACCACATCCTGGCCCAGGCTTCGACCTGCTTTTCAGCTCTAAAATCACACTCGGTCTCAGCCCTCTGACCACACGCCAGGTAGCGTACCATCAGGGAAGGTGTGCGCGTATCTAGGTCTCTTTCCTTGTGTTCATGCATATTCATCCACAGAAGAGGAGCAGGCTAGGTGTTCAGTTGTTCCCACCTTCCGGGAGTTTGGGCGAGGCGGGGCGGGGGAGGGGAAGAACACGGTCGACCTCAGCCTAGTTGCCAGTGTCCGTCTGCCCAAGCACTGGCTGTTGCCCTTGGAAGGTGACCCTGAGCCTCCGTGATGATGAAGGCACCTGGGTTGGCGTGTACCGAGCGGCCAGAGGACCGGAGGCCGTGCCTCCAAATGCTGCCTTGGCCTCCTGGGGTGGTGGGCAGGGAGGTGCAATTGGCAGGGCCCGATGAGAGCTGGATAGTGACACTCACAACAGCCTTGCCCAGTCCCCACTGGAAAGAGCGGGGGGGCATGGTGGGAGGAGGGCCTCACGCTCAGACCGGGTGGACGCCCACGGAGACCCCCGCCAGCCTGTCTCGGCCTCCTGTGCGGTTCTGGCATGGCAGCGGGAGGCAGGCGTCGGGGAGAAGCCCGGCGTTGGAGGCGTTTCCAGGAAACCCCCTCTGCCCACCTTTGGCCAGGTGCTCATCGGCTCCTGACTTCGTGCTTCACTGGACTCCTTGTTGTCTGAATTGACAGCATCAGGAATACACCATTTGTTCCACCCCCCCCCCTTTCCTCTGCACATGTGACAGCCCGATTTCAGCTGCTCACTGTTATTCCCCAAAGCAGCCGCACTGAGCTCGCTTTCAAGCTGGATGCCCGGGCTTGGGCGAAGGCACGTTATCTGCCCTCGCGTGGGCCTTAGCGCAGAGCTGGCCTAATGCAGCCTTCGGCCTCTCTGCTGGAGACGCCCTGAGAAGGCTCTTTGGGGTCCCTGGCCAGCACACGGCTGTGAGCGGGCAGAATTTTGGGACCTCTGGCTTCCGTGATGCCTGGCTGTGAGACTGGTTTTGAAGCGTTTGAGAACCTGAAGTGCTCTCTGGGGTCTGACCCACTGCCCACGTGAAAGCCGGTGTTTCTTTTGAACCGGGCCTCCTTTGAATGACCCGGATTCCCCCCCCCGGTCTCCCGTGCTGGTGGCAGCAGAGTGGGGTGGGTCCTCTGACTTGGATCCGATCTGGGCCAGACTGGCCGCACCGCACCCAGGCAGAGGCCTCAGACTCTGAGCCCACTGGCCCCCTCAGCTGCATGCGGGATGGACCTGGGAGTGAGAGAGCTCTGCTGGCCCCGCGGGCTGAGCTCGGAGAGGGTCTTCCCTCCCACCTCCCCGCGAGCGGACTCTCAGGCTGCGAACACAGTCTGCTCACACGCCCTCCCAGCCGGATGCGGACACCCTGGGCCAATCAGGAAATGGACACCTGAAGGAGAGACTGGCCGGTCCGCGTCACACGGTGCAATGGTGCAAGAGCCCGTCCTCAAGTAGGTCTTCCCCCCCCGCCGCCGCCCTCCCACGACGTGTTTGGGCTGAGGGCGATCTTAAAGCCCGGTTTTGCGAACATTCCCTTTTGAGAGCCAAGAGATGGAGCATCTCTGCCCAGAAGCCAAGAGAAATGGCTTTTCCTCTTCCAGTCGCCTGATGCCCCACCGTGTTCCTCGCCAGGAGGAGGCTGGTTCTGGTGGCTGGGGTGGGGGCTGCCCCCGCATATGAACCCCTCAAGTTCCGGGTGGGCTGGGGTAGAAAGGGTGAAGGGGTCCCTTAAGAGGAGGTGCCTGCCCGAGTGCCATGTGAGGAAGCTCATGCCTGTGCGGGTTCTGGGAAGGGTGTGGAAGCCGTCTGGTTGACTCAGAGTTGGAGAAGTCTGGGAAGGGGGTCAGTTTAAGTCCTCACTGCGCTGTCTCAGCTGGTGAGTAGACCCCGGGTGCCTCGCAGCCTCAGGAATTTATTGCCCCCAGGCTGCTTTGGCTGTATTTGCAAAGGGTACCCCTGGAAATGCGCCGGCGATCTCCTATTGCTGTATCTCCGTGTACGTCTCTGGACGTGAAGACGTGATGCAAACCTGAGGTCACCTTCTCCCAGGTGGGGGCACAAGAGAGGGAAGCCCCTTTCCACGGTGCACCCCCATCATTCCAACGTGCTTTCTTGTCTCTTGCACTCTCGCACCGCTCCCCACCTCAGCTCTTTCTGAAACTCGTAGCCATCAAAGAACGGCCGAGAGAGCTGGCCTTGGTGAGCTCTAATGAGATGCCTGCTAATGAGGGTCTTCCTTTTATGCTCCCTTGGACTCCCTCCCCCCGCCCCCCCACCCCCGGACCTAAGGTTCCAGCATCACATTACCTTCCACTGACTGGACAACTGAGGGGCTTTTCCTTGAGCTGCTTGGGTGCTTCGGAAAGTGTCCAGGACTGAGGCTGGCACAGTTTCCGTGAGGTTAGAGAGAAGGGCTACCAGCTTAGGAAGTCGGATGTAATGGTCTGAGCGAGAGATCCCCACTGGCTCCTCTGAAAAGCAACCGCGGCAACAGACACATGAACTCTCCCACGCCCACCCCCTGACCCTTTCGGGTGTGACGTGATGTAGTGTCAGTGTGTAGGGGTGTGTGTGCCGCTCTTCTCCTGTCTTCTGGGGTGCTCCTTTCCCCTGAGTGTCAAGTCCCCCCCCTCTTCCGTGGCTCCCGAAGTGAAGAGTGCTGTGGTGTTTCTGCCCTCTCTTAGGGATGTATCGGGATCCCTCGTGTCTCGGTATTGGAGGTGAGGCCGTGCCACGCCTCCCTCTGTCCTCAGGGGACGCGCAGGCTCTGTGACTTCCCAGACAGCTGGTGTATGTGACAGTCTCCAGGAGGATCTCCAGGTTGCAAACAGCCCACATCCCGATTTAGGCTCGCAGGAGGCAGAGGGGACTGCTTTGCTCAGGAAGGCTGCCTGGAGGGGCTCTCAGTGAACCAGGGCCCCTCCGTCTCTCGCTGCCTTTGCTTCTGTCCTGACCAGGTTCTGGGAGGAGGGCCTTGGAGAGGTCACCACCTGGAGCCAGCATAACGTGGGCATCAAGCAGTCTTGGGGACCCTGGATGTCCCAGTCCCTCTGCGGAGCCCTTGCACGTTCACAAAGACTGAGTCACAGGCCCCGTCCCTTCTTTGCTGTGGTTAGTATCTTGTTCTGTGGTTGGTTAGCAGTGTTGATGACCTACGTAGCGAATCTTTTTTGTCTGCAATTTAGAGAATGTGTAAACAAATAAAAGGCTTTGAAACTCTTGGGAACGTTTGGTTATTTCCCCCCTCCCACCGCTAACCCAGTCGTCAACAAATCCACTGGAAACGTACAGATCCTGTGGGAGTGGGGCCCTTTCACACCGGGGTATACAGTGGGAAGACATATGTACGTGTGTGTGCGTGTGCTTGTGTGCACGTGCACGTATGTCAGGCTGCAGGGAAAGCCTGATGCCTACGTGTTTGCAAGGAGACCCCAGGAGCAACACGGGCCACGTCTTGGTTGTTGCTGGTGATGGAATTCTGACCCCCACAAGCTCCGGGGAAGCCTCGGTCCCCGCAGCTTTCGTGGGCACAGCAGACAAACACAACCTACAGCTTCACCTGAGAAGACCCCTCTGAGAGGCCCGGGCATCGGGAGAGAACCCCCTGGAACTTCTGGGGGAGTGGGGTTGGACGATTCACAGATGACTCAGGGCTGAGGTAAGGGGACGTGGTGGGGGAAAGAGAGACCTCAGGCTCAGGACCATCTAGAAGAGCCAGCCGAGTCACCACCCCTCCCCTCTCAGGTCAGAAACGGCCTTCCATAAAAGGCAGTGGGATGGCCGCCCTGAGCCAGGAGCAAGAGGGCCTGTAGAAGACACATCTGCCCTGAGACCCTCTGGAGCTTAGCAACCACCTTAAAGGAGCAGCGGGACCCCCGACCCACACGGCCAGTGGTTTCCTGAGGCCGCGAGCCAGGAGTCAGTCTTCCGAAACCACATTTAAGAAAAATCAGCAAATAAAGCCTGTCCCATGGGGCAGGCGTGTGCAGCCGAGAAGACAAGGCCCCACCCCTCGCAGGGCTTGCAAGCCAGACAAGTAATCACATGCGAACTGGGGGCAGTTGGGAAATGGGGGCGCTGGAACCCAAGCAGGGACTTCTGTCTCAGTCGGTCAGTGGGCTTTTAGTTGGAATTGACTGGGGGCTTTCCAGTAGGACATGGCTGGCCGTGGGGCTGGGTAGGCGCTCCCCTGTTCTCCGATAAGTGTGGGTGTTAGTGCAGAGGTCCCCGCGTGCCTTCAGCCTCTCCTCTCCAAGCTTAACATGGGGCGGTTACTTGTGGCACGGGGGCCAGTGATGTGGCTGCAGACGAGCGCCAGCCAGCAGGTCGTCGAGGCATCTCTGCTGAGCGATGTCCCCACGCGGGGGGCCAGAGCGGAAAGGTAGACCCTTCGCCCAGAGTGAGACGTTGCACCATTCATGCCAGCAGCGGGGGGCGGGGTATAGGCTCATGACAAAGTCCAGCAGGAGAAGGCACAGGCAGCCAGGCACAGGCCTTTCATCTGCAGGGACAGGGGTGAGGTTTCCACTTTGACCCCAGCTTTGCATCCCGGTTGCTGAGCGAGGCGCGTGGTCAGCTGGGCCTGGGAGAGTTCTCTAATACAGCCCGGAGACTGATGTAGCTCTAGGGAGTCACAGGGATAGTGGAGGGAGGGGGAAAGTGGAGGGACCCTCCTTGTGTTCAAGCCAAGTCAGAGCAGAGTGGATTTCCTCGGTTCTTTCCTCGGCGGGGGAGGACAAAGCATGGGACGGGGGTGGGATGGGGTAGGGGATTAAGAAGAAGGGATCAAGGGGAGAACACCCCATGTTAGAGAGAGCCTAAGGGTGTGGCATTGTGGGAGAGACATATGTGGTTTCCCCTTCTTGGAGCAGAGAGGACACTGGGAGAGGAGTCAGCAGCTCTAGGTCCTGCCTTGTCTAGTTGGGTGACGTTTGACTTGTGTAGACCCAGGCATGAACTTCTATAAACTCGGGCAGGTTCGGGTAAGGAGCCACCTTCCGGATCAGGTGGATATGCACACGTGCACCCATATCCATCCTTCGCCCCCACAGCTTAGGCCCACCTGCCTGGGTCCCAGGTCCTCTGGGGTGCCTGGCAAAGCCTATCTCCACGCAGTCCCGCGGAACGGCAGGCTTCGTGCCGGACACAATGAAGCCAGAGGGTTACGTTGTTCCACAACACTCGTTTTCCAGGTGAATTCTGCAGAGGCCTAGGCTTCCGGGAGGGTCTTTGGGGGTGTCGTGGGCCCTCGGAGGGCAGGGGTGGGAAAAAAAACCTTTCTGAGTCCCAGCCTTCAACTCAAGCCGTTGACCAGCACAACTGATTTCATCTATTTCGTATGTTGCTGGTTGTGCTGCTTTAAAAAATCCCCAAATTTGAAGGCATCTTTGGGGCTATCTGGTAGGGGCCCGAAGGGTGTCCCCTGAGGCTGCAGCAGGCAGTGTGATGACAGGAGGCCGTCGTGGAACCGTGACCCTTGGCCAAGTACAGTTAGATAGGGTCTCTGCTCCCAGCTTTCCCCAAAGGGGGCCTGACCGCCCCCCCCTCCCCCAACCGGGGGCTTCTCCTTTGGGTTCCTCTTAAGCGGAAGCAGAGGAACATCCGTGTCAGGACCAGGAGGCTTCACCTCCTCCTCTCTTGGGGGTCCCCGCGGCCTGCAGCAGCCACTGCCCTCCCTTCCCCCCCTCTCCCCACCCCGCCCTGGCCTACCTGGTGCTCTGCTTTCTGCTGTCACCTCCTTTCCTAAGCCCCAGCCCGTGAGTGCTTTCGCAGGGGCCAGAACAACAGTGTGCTCCCCAGGCGGGTGGGTTGAGAATGTTCCGGCTAAACTTGAGGTAATTAGCATTGTTAATGCTCGTTCTGTGATATCACAGCTGTGAGCCTCATTAAAGTGCTCTCCTGGGGGAGGCGAGCCGAGATTCAGGTGTCAGCTCTGCTCTGCACAGCGCCCGCCTGCCATCGCCAAGCCTCATTCGGGGGCCCGTTGGCTCCCAGCCCTCCTGGCCCCCCCACCTCCCTCTCTGCTGGCATCTGGGCCCCCCCCCCTCAGCTGGGCCTGGCTCCTCCCGTCTCTCCCTGCGGAAAGCTTCTCCCTTCCCCCCAAGGGAAGGAAGGGGAGCACCAGGGAGCAGGGGACCGCTGCTGTCCTCTCAGCTTTGAAAGCAAGAGTGCTCCCCTGGCAGGCGGCAGGGAACCGAGCCGGTCCTCCCCGCACTGGGCACTGGGGCTTTTTATCCAGGGCTGATCCTTCCTCCTCTTTCCACCTTCGCAGAGAAAACCCAGAGTCTGACGCCCGCCCCTCCCCTCCTGTCGAGGCCCCTCCTCAGAAAGAAACCCAAGTCCCTCCGGTTTTAATTTCTGAGATTCCTGATGGCTGGGAAGGGAGGCAGGGGACAGACTATTTGCCAAACAGAGAAATATGAAACGCTCTTCCACCCCCTTGAAACCTTGAGGAAAATAATGCTAGACCCACCAGGGACTAAACACAGGCTCAACCCCAAACAGAGGCAAAACACAACTCCAGAGAGCCTCCCCCGGCGTCTCGGGGTGCTGAGGAGGGCCGGGCGGTCGCTCCTTTCTGCTCCCCTTCCTCCCCTGGGTCCTCTGTGTCCGCAGAGGGGCTCGGAGGGGTCATCTAAGACATTTTTAATGAGCATAACTTTACCATCTCTTAGGAGCTATAGGCTTGAAGGATACAGAGTTCCATAGCAACGTTAGGACCTCTCGGTGGGAACAAGGGGTCAGCTGAGGGGACTAACACGTACACAAGTGACTTGAATTCAGGATGAGGTGACAGGTATGGTCCTGAATGTATACTGTGGGGGAGAACATACTCAGAAGAGCTAGGCTCCTTGGAGCAGAACACCCAGGGATGCGTGGGACTTCCACAGCAGGGATGTGCGATTCGGGAGCGGCTTTCCAAGCAGCGAGGGAAATGAGAACAAAGGCCTCCTTTAATCTAGGGACGCTGGGCTGGCCTGGGACCGCTGTCTTAGGCACTGGGATCCAGACTGCCTCCCAGATCTGGGGTAAACTCTTCCACAGGGCCCTACTTACCATCATGGCTGCACAGAGGACCTCTTCTGAAGCTGAGAGCTGGTTGCTGGAGGCTCTCAGAGTTCGTAACCTGTAGGAGATGAGCCTGCGGTTTTTCGGCAACTGTCCTGCCATTTTGTTTGATGTGTGGGCTTGGATCCTTGCACCCCTCACTCCTTCTCCACACGTTTTGCACATCCTCTCAAAGGACAGCTCCTTGAGCCGTTCTCAGCCCTTGGGCCTCAGTCTGGCTCCTTTTTAGGGTGGTTTTCACAATCTTCATTTCACACAACTACTCAGAACTTCTCCAACCCTCCATTCTGTCTTTTGTCAATGTGTCTGAGTTGTGTTCTGTCTAGAAGGCCACCATCCACGCTCCATGCTCCCACCCTCTTGTGCTTCTATTCCCTCCACCTACAGCTTTAAGGCTCAACTCAGCCCTCTCTCCTCATGGAAACTTTTCTGACTTGCCCAAGGAGGAGCTGCTATGGAGACCCCATTATGTTTGGCACATATCTCTTTCATAGTACCTGGCACTCCCTGCTCCATTCGCCAGCTTTTGTGCTGGCCTCCCCCATGAGACTGAGCTCTTGGAGGGCATAGACTATGCCTTGTTCACTGTTGGATCCCAGCTTCCCTGTACATGTTTAATAATCGGATGGATGGATGGATGGATGATGGTTGGATAGATGGATGGATGCGTATATGAGTGAGTGAGTGAGTGGTTGGATGAATGAATGAATGAATGAATGAACAAATTAGAGGAAACAGGTGGGACGTAGAGCACAGTCTGCCTTACAGAAATAGGTCTCCCCCCCCCCACCCCCCCAGGGCAAGGCCCTGGCCAAATCAGCAGCAGATCCTACACTATGGGTCCTGGCCCCTGTGGGGGAGGTGGCTCTGTTAGGTGGGAAGGACTGGGTGGCCAGGCCTTTACCCATCTGTCTCTGCTGGATTACTACAGCCCACTTAAAATCTGAATCCTTCAGGTACCATTGCCTTAGTAACAGGATCTCTATGAAGTGGGCCACCCTGTGTTCTTAAACGAAATCCACTCTGCACTTAAAGAAATAGTAAATTATGAAAATGATTTCCACGCCTCTCTGGGGCACAAAGGCACGCATTCTCCTCAAAGAGCTCATAAAGGACCCTGAAAAAAATACATTATTAGATGAGTCCCTAAACAGACAACCAGAGGCTAAAGCCATTTGTAAAGAGCACCTAATAGTACAGGGTTTAAAACTGGCGGTTTATACCTATGTTTTGATTTTAAAGGGCTAGGTAAGAATCTAGGCCCATCTTCTTCCAACCAGGATCTAACTTTGGAGGGGAGGAAATGAAGCCTCTGGGGTGATCTTTCAGTTGTGCTTTTGTTGTGCCATAAAATCATTAGCTTTCCTCTAGTTACGCCATTTAAAGAATATACATCGTACTCCTGTATGCCTTTCATTATGTCTTGAGGCCAAAATTATTGCCCGTGGGAATACAGTTCCAATAATGGAAGACAGTTAGAAAGTACATTTCAATTATAAATGTCACCGGACTCTCACACTTAGGGACCTATTTGTTGACTGGAAGAAAAAACACCGGGAAAACTCATCCCGGTCTCAGTGCACGCTGTGAGGCTGCTGGTGGAGGGGGCTTTGGGGCCCTGAGAAGGCTTGGGGGGAGGACTAGAGCTGCCCTTCATGGTGACTATTGGTCAGCATGCTACATGACCTCCGGGAGCCTCCGCTGCCTCATCGGTAACACAAGGAAAAGGGGACCCATTTTGCAGAGTAGCTGTGAAGATTCAAGGCAGTCCCACGGGTATAGTCCTGGCACATACGGTTGGTTCTCCCTCGGTCTCCTACCACCCTCTCTCCCACCATTTAATGGCAGATGTGACAATAGCTTCGATCTAGAAGACAGGCTGAGTAGTAAGATCCTGCCCTCAAGACAGGATGAGTTCCCTTGAGACCTTCAGGCACCGTAGGGCCAAGGAAAGTATGGCAGTTGGGAATCAGAGAGACGTGGCTTTGCCTCTTCGTCTCTCAATAGAGATAATTACATCTGCCTTATACCTTGCCTCTGTAGGAAGGTTGAGACAACTCAGGTAAAGCTCTTGGGCCTGTACCTGGCGCATGATAGGTGTCCACTAAATAGCTGTATGGCCTTAGGTTGTTGAGTTCATCCTCAGAAACGAGGGGAACAGGGGGCACCCGGGTGACTCAGTCAGTTGAGTGACTCTTGGTTTCAGCTCAGGTCATGATCTCATGGTTGTGAGTTTGAGCCCTGTGTTGGGCCCTGCACTGAGCATGAAGCCTGCTTCGGATTCTCTCTCTCTCTCTCTCTCTCTCTCTCACTCTCTCTCTCTCTTTCTCTCCATCCCTCTTCCCGGCTCCTGCTCTCTCTCAAATAATAAATAAATAAATAAATACATAAAAAAGAAATGAAGGGAACATGGCAAAGGTCACAACAGCTGTCAGATAACGAGAGTTCAGCGGGGAAAGCACTTCCAACTGGAGAGAAAGCTAGGAAGGCTTCAGAGAGGAGGTGGCATTTTGGCTAATTTAGACATTAGGTGATGGCAGGAGCTGGGAGAGAGAGACAATTCCAGGCACACGTGTGGAGGCCAGAACATGTGGCTAGTAGTAGTTCAGACTGGCCAGTGTGGACAGGAGTTTCAGGAGCTGAGGCAGAAATGCCTGGGGCCGGGGTCTGACCTGGAAAGGCTTCAGTGAGGGGACAGAGTTGGGAACTTCCCGGGGAGAGCTGCGAAAGGTTCCTGAGTAGGGGAGGTGTTGTGAACTGTGCTGAGCAGGCTGGCTCTGAGGACCAGGGCCCTGTCTCGTAGGGCCTGCTGATAATTTCAGGAGGACAGGCTGGCTGGGCCAAGGCCAGGTGCCCAGGGTGTGTGGGCAGGTGCACTACAGACTGCAGCTCCCAGGCCAGGGGCTTTGGGGCTGAGAAGGGGGACCGGAGGCTGCAACCTCTTTGCTCTCTACCCTGTCCACTGAGGGACGCACTTCCCTCTTCACTTCCTTCCCAGGGGAGGGGGTGGGGTGTGTGCTGGGGCCCAACCCTCCTGTGACTCGTCTGGCATTTCCAGTCCAGGGCATGAAGGGGGGTGCAGCTAGCATGGAGTGGAGGAGCTGAGCCCAGGGGCCTAGACTAGAACTTGAGCAGAGACAAGACCCCTGGAGAGCCTTTCTCTAGTCCATGGACGGGCTTCCACCTGGTCCATAAAATTTTATGTGGTGTGTGTGTGTGTGTGTGTGTGTGTGCGTGCGCCTGGCTCTCTTCAGATTCTCAAAGGGATCTGTGACATCCCCAAAGTTGAAACACCTCCTTGTCAGTATAATCCCTTCATTTTCCAAACGAAGAAACTAAGGCCTGGAGAAGGAGAATGACTCACTGAGCCCCACAACTAGTTCACCCGCATCCAGAGCAAACTACCTTTTCTTCTGAAAAGGATGTCTTGTCAGGAGAGCAGGGGTGCTGGGAGCTGGCCCAGGACTGGAAACAGAGAGGAGAGAGGGACTGGGGGAGGGGAGGAAAGGAAAGCCCAGAATTGCCCAGGGATTAACCATCTGTGTGTTCTGTAGGGGCTGGTCCCCCCAGGATACCTGATCCCCTTCTCCAGGTATTGTTCAAGTACTTTCCCAGGGATGGACTGGGCTGGGCTGGCAAGTGGGGTGGGGCAGAAGGGGGAAGGAAGAGGGAGAGATAGCAGGGAAAGAGAGAGAGAGAGAGAGAGCGCAGGGGTAAGCCTCGGGACCTAGGTGGGCCAGCCCTCCTTGGCTGCCCTCAGAGGGGAGTCCGCTAGGCACAGGTAGTCCTCCCGAGGCCTTGGGGCCCAGATGGATGTGGAGGGAGGCTGAGAGCCTCCAGCAGGATTTTCCTCAGGGCAGATCCACAAATACGAACTTGAGGGCTGAGTGTCTGTTAACCCACAGGTTTGTGGCCGCCCTTGGGTCTTTCCAATAGTTTAAAATCCTTTTTCATGGGGCACCTGGGTGGCTCAGTCAGTTAAGCTTCTGACTCTTGGTTTTGGCTCAGGTCATGATCTCATGGCTCATGGATTTGAGCCCAGCATTGGGCTTAGGCCTGTCAGTATGGAGCCTTCTTGGGATTCTGTTTGTCTGTCTCTCTCTGTCCCTCCCCCCGCTCTCTCTCAAGATAAGTAAATAAAGGAAACTGAAAAAAAAAATTGTTTTTCGTTCCCCCCAGCCCCGCCTTACCCACTCCTCAGCAGCCATTCCTGGCTTTGAAATCATAGACCTGGCAGCAGGAAGGGACCTTAGGGACCAGTGAGCCTCGTGGTTTTCAAAATGTACCGTGATGAGCCTCAGGGGCTCTACAAGATGAACAGGTGGCGGAAAGGCTGACGGACACCCCCTCCCCTCCCAGAGCTGTGGCAACCAGGCCGCACAGCTTGACTGCTTGGCAGTGCATCTAAGATGTCGCTGTGGAAGGGGTTCTTTGGCTAAAGGCATGACTCTAGGCTTCCTGCCTCACCTTCAAATGTATAGAAGGAGAAACTGAGGCTGAGACTTGCTCGGGGTGATAGGGAGTCCAGTGGCTGAGCTGGGTTTCAGGTCAGGCTCCCCAACCCCCAGGCCAATTGCCTAGTCTCTTCTTTCTCCCCAGGCTCAATGAGGGAAGGGAAGGCCTTGCAGAGACGGATGGGCGGTGCCGAGGCCAGGGAAAGGGAGATGTGGGAGCCCCAGAAAGGTGCAGCTCCTCAAAGCATGGGGAAGTCCTCCCCACGGCCCTCCTGCTAGAATCCTGGATCTTGGGCCTGGCCTTCTGTTCCTGCCCAGCAGGGAAACAGCTGCCGGGTGGGGTGAGGGGCGGCCCGGGCGAGGGAGACCCCAGTTTCACACTCTGGGGGCTTAAGCTCTTTGCTCCTCCAGCACAGGGGTGTTGGGATGACTCTGTGTCAGCTGGGTAGGCGACTCTGGCGAGCCCGTCTCTCTCTTTCTTCCAAGGCTGAGTAGACAGCTGGAAGCAGGCCCCAGCCGCGGAGCGGAGCGCTCCAAGCAGAGGTGGCTTCTGGACAGCTGTGGAAGGCCTCATTTGCATACATGCAAATGAGGGCCTGGCTCCTCTGTTTCCCAGCATCATCCAGGCAGACCCAGGTGCTGTTGGAAGACTCCCAGATCCCGCATCAAAATTAGCCTCTTGAATGGGTTTTCGGGTCTCCCGGTGTGAGATTTCCTTTGAACTCCTTCCCAAACCCTGGGAACCTTCCAGTCCCCAAGTCTACCTCCCCTCCAGTCATATTAGCTCCTCAAACCCTAGGAGTTAGAGCAGAAGGCAAAGATTTGGAGGCAGCCAGGGGCAGAGGGCAGGGTTCCACCCAAGCAGCCAAGAGGCTCTAGGCACTTGTCCTGGCTCTGCCACTGTTTCAGTGTTACCCGGGGTGAACCACCTAACCTCTTGGAACCACAGTGTCCCCAGCGGGTAAACAAGACAGGGGCTGAAGGTCCCTTCTAGCTCCAACAGTCTGCTAATGTTTGTGAACACCTGTGCATTAAAACTCTGTGTTTGTAAATAACAGCTATCAATTCAAGGCCACTAAATTGAAACAGGGGGATGAGGACACAAGGGTGTCTCAAAAGGGCAACAGGGTGGGTTCAGAAGGGGAGGGTGGAGAGCTGTCTGGCCCCTCCATCTCTTCTTTCAGCTCCTTTCTGGGCAACTGCTTTTTTTTTTTTTTTTAATTTTTTTTTCAACGTTTTTTTAATTTATTTTTTGGACAGAGAGAGACAGAGCATGAACGGGGGAGGGGCAGAGAGAGAGGGAGACACAGAATCGGAAACAGGCTCCAGGCTCCGAGCCATCAGCCCAGAGCCTGACGCGGGGCTCGAACTCACGGACCGCAAGATCGTGACCTGGCTGAAGTCGGACGGTCAACCGACTGCGCCACCCAGGCGCCCCTCTGGGCAACTGCTTTAATCCTCTCTCTCGTAAGACATATTTCTCTGTTCTTCTGTGCACACAGTAAAAAACGAACGTCCTACAACACCAAGTCCAGGGAAAGCGACCCACAGAGACTGAGACAAATGTCTCACAGGGGTCTGGTTTCAGATTCCTGGTAGAGAACACCTATTTGGCTTGGCTTGAGTCAGGTGATCACCGCTGGTCCAATTGGCCATGGTCAGGAGGTCAGGGGCAGAGAAAAGAAACATGGCTGCCTGAAGCCCATAGTCTGACACCAGTGGAAGGTTTCCAGGTCCTGGGAAGACACCCAAGGAGGGTCTGCTACATCCTACATAGTGTAAGGTGCTGCATTATGGTGCGGGCTACAGAGCCTTTACAATGAGATAGACACTGGGCTAACATATTTTATACAAGATTCAACAAACCAATGAATTAGATGCTACTATTAACACATCTAATCCTTATAACTCTCCCTCGAGGTGGGTTCCATTATTCTACCCTCTTTATAGATGGGGAACCCGAGGGCTGGTGAGGTGAAGGGACTTGTCTAAGGTCAAGCAGCTAATACCCAGCTGAGCTGAGATTCTTATCTGAGTCTCTCTGAGCATCAGATTTATCTTCTCTAAAGTAGTAACTTCTATTTAGTAGGACTCTTGTGAAGAATAAGTGATGGAAGGCATGGCAAGTGTTTAGCAGAGTGCTTGGCATGTAGTAACCACTTATTTAGGATGAAGTGGCCTTTTGGTCTATACTTGAAGCCCTTTAGGAACTGGAAATGCAGTATCTTCCTTCAATAGAAGGCAGTTTTCCTAGGCACTCCTGACTATTGAAAAGGTCTTATTTCCTGAACTTTTAGACGGGACTGAAATTGGACTCTCAGTAACTTCTAGCTACTGGTCCTAACCCTACCAGTTAGCGGCTGCAGTAGGCAGAATCTTGGCACCTGAAAGATGTCCACGTCGTTGTCCTCAGCATATGTTATGTTGCCTGACAAGGGGGCATTAAGGTTGCAGACGGAATCAAGGTTGCTAACCAGCTGACCTTAAAATAGGGAGATTCATCTGGATTATACAGATGGGTCCAACATAATCACAAGGGTCCTTTAAGATAGAGGAAGGAGACAGAAGAGTCAGCTTCAGAGTCAGGTGATGTGACAAGGTCTAGACCCACCATTGTTGGCTTTGAGGATGGAGGAAGGGGCCTTGAGTCAAGGAATATGACAGCCTCTAGAAACCAGAAAAGGCAAGACAGCAGATCCTCTCCTAGGCACTATGTTTGTGATAGCAATGATTAAAAAAAAAACCCCAAAAAACACCTAATATAGAGCCATTCCAAGCAAATCAGATGCTTCAAACCAGTATTCGTTTCCTTTGAGTCTCTTCTCCAGACTGTATAACCCCGGTTCCTTTGAGTGTTCCTCACACGCACGTTTTAAAGAGTGCAAACCATGTAAGAACTAAGAAGAGACCCTTATATTTAGCATTATTGGCTCATTGGTGACTTTCCATAGTGGTAAACAACCCGCGCGGCACAGAATGGATGAAGTGTAGGCTGCAAGGGTTTGCAGTGATGGCCGTGGTCATGGGGAAGAGTAAATGCGGGCATAATTTATCACGTCTCAACCCTTCTCAACACCCTGCTAAATATCAGAGTAACCTTTAAAGAAGGCAGAGACCATCAATTAAATAAACAGATGCCTTGATGGAGAATAGAAGTGTAAACACAGGCACCATTTCATAGTTTACTGATGGCAAATCAGCCTTGTTCGCTAGGTAGGCTGTTCTCCATCTGCACAAAAGAAAAAGGAGGAAATCCATCAGAACAGGGTGAGGACCTTCATGAAGCCTGCTAGACAACGAAACAGATTACAGAAAAAGGTTTGACATCTTCTTCCTGGGGTTACGATTTTTTTAAAATGAGAAGTTGCCTATGAATTTGTCTGGAATGATTCAGGCAATGCCTTTGGAGATGCAGGAGGATGGTTCACACCACCTTTCAAGTCCAGCATCCAAAGGTTGTGATTTACGTCTGCACCTTCCCATTCATGATTAAACCATATACACAGGTTACTTAATATAGCTAGAAAAATACACTGAACCATAGTTCCAATGACCTGAGGATGTGTATGACATATTCAGCAAAACTGGGCCAGGGATTAATATTGCTAAGGTCAGTGTGGTCATTTTGGGCACACAGCGGGTAATCTTTCATGAAGGTTCACCACTCCTTGGTATCTTAGTTCATCTGTAATGGCCTGGCAGAGAGAGATGGTTATTAGCAAATAAAATGCACTTAGAGTCCCCCCATGAATCATTTATGGGCGATACCATGCTTAGCAAAGACCATGAAAATACGGCTGTTAAGGGCAACTCAGTCACTATTTCTGGATGGCTTTCAAGCATGACTACTGACCAGAGATATGGGCCTGGCCACACTGGAAAGATTTAAGCCTTCAGGTGGAAGATGTATGGACAGAGGCGAGCTCCAGAGGGCAGCCAAGTCACCATGTGGTGATACCCATACTGTGAGGGCTTCCTCGCATTAGAAGGTACCCCTTACCTTACTTCCCTTCATACTCCCACTACAGGCCAGAGGAGGAGAGGTCAGCTGAAGAGGCAATTAATTCAACGGAACTGAGGTTTGGGCAATTAACTTCTTTTTTTTTTTTTTTTAATTTTTTTTCAACATTTATTTATTTTTGGGACAGAGAGAGACAGAGCACGAACGGGGGAGGGGCAGAGAGAGAGGGAGACACAGAATCGGAAACAGGCTCCAGGCTCTGAGCCATCAGCCCAGAGCCTGACGCGGGGCTCGAACTCACGGACCGCGAGATCGTGACCTGGCTGAAGTCCGACGCTTAACCGACTGCGCCACCCAGGCGCCCCAGGGCAATTAACTTCTAAATACGCATGCAGTTCAGGAGAGGGAGAAGGTGGTTCCCTCCTAGCACAGCTGGTGAAAGACCGTGTGATGTTATCATGGATTTTGGGTAACCAGCGAAAGTTTTTTAATCCCCACTCTGCCCACACTCAGAACAGCAGAGCTGTGATAGCCTAACGAGGGGGGCCCCGGGAGCCAAAGAAGGAGAGAACTGGTGCTCTGCGGGTCAACTATAAATAGAACTTAAGATCTTTCTAGAAGGCTGGGGGAAGCAATCAGCTAACTAAAGAACTGTGCAGGAGTTTGCCCAAGGGTGCAGTTTGACCTAGGCTTTTTGTTTCCTCTGCAGTCGATAAGTGAGGGGAAATGTCTTTGCTTCTTGCAGGTGTGTCTGAATCATAGCAGACCTCCTGCTGGAGACGTGGCATGCTAGAGAGGAAATGCAGGCTTTCACACGGGGCAGGAGGACCTTGTTCTGAATCTTTGCTCCGCTCTGTTTGAGTGGTTGGATCGTAAATAAGTCATTTACCTGCTCTGGGCTCCTCTGTAAAGTAAGGGTCAAAATACTCACCTTACAAAATCCTACCCTGTTAGGAGGATTAATAGATGGTTAACAAACATGCACAATTTTCTAGGGCTGCAGGGAGATAAACTACTGGCCCGGGCAGTTAGAAGATTTTGGTTCTTGGGCCACGTGGGTGGCTTAGTCTGTTAAGTGTTGGACTTCGGCTCGGGTCATGATCTTTCCGTTTGTGAATTCGAACCCTTCATCGGGCTCTCTGCTCTCAGTGCAGAGCCCGCTTCGGATCCTCTGTCTCCCTCTCTCTCTGCTCCTCCCCTGCTCTCCCAAAAATAAATAAATATTTTTTTTTTTTGTAAAAAAGAAGGTTTTGGTTCGGGTTCCACCTTCACTACCAGCCCTTTCCCTTACAATAGAACAATATCCGCTGTGTGAATCAGCTTCCCTGGCCCTTCTTCTGGAAGTTCTGGTTCAGACGAGGTAGGGTGGGCCTAGGAATTTGTTTCTGGTCACCAGAGAGGTTTGAGAAACGCTGGATTAGATTACTGTCTTCTGAACATCTCAGATCGTAAGGGTTATAGGGTAGAGGTAAAAATACAGACTTCCAGCACCTCTAGCAAAGAGAGCTAGACAGTTGCATTTTTAAGCAGCACATCAGGTGATTCATATGAACAGGAATGTTTGGCCAAAGCTAATCGAAGTGATCTTTAGGGTCAAAGTCTATGACTGTCTGCTCTGAGCTGATGTTCAGCTAAGATGCACAGGTGTGGCCGTATTGTGTATCAAAATAGGAAACTCTTCTACCCGGTTGGCAAACGGCTGCTTCCCGCACCTCTCTCTAGTATCCTGACCCAGGGCCCTCTTCCCTGAGGACCCCCTCCAACCTCTGCGCATTCCAGTCACTAAAGGGTTGACACCTGTTACACAAGGGAGTCACATTGCCCTGGACCAGCATCTCTCCTGACCGATGGGGAGGAGGTATGGGTGGGGGGGGGGGGGGTATGTGGGCCACAACAGGTGTAAAATATTTCAATGTTACTCCTGCTTACTCCCATTAAAGCGCAATCAAATCCCAGGCAGCCAAACGTTGTGGCAGGAGGCAGAAACCAAGAACGACTTACGAATCTCCTTTCTCCAGCTTTGATTTGGTCTTAGTAGCTAGCTCTTTTTTTTTTTTTTTTTTTGGTGGTGGTACAACTTATACCTTCAGAATGTCTGTTAGACTCTCGATTGCAAGGAGCGCCCTCCCCCACCCCCCCACCTCAGCTCACCTCAATATGGCAGAAGATCATTTCCTGGCAACGATGCCGCCACCGGGGATCACAGCCTCTATGAGGTCCCCATTACCATCCACTGCCCTCTGTTCAACTCTGCCCAGGTCTTGGGGACTGGAATATCAGCAAGCCACTCACTGCAGTCACAGCCTGGAGGTTCAGCACAGCACATACACCCTGCCCCGCTGCCAGCGCTTCTTGGATGTTAACTCTGGGTAAAAATGTTAACGCAAATCCTTTTAGAACTTTCTTTTTTTAAAAAAAAAAAAAGGTCTCTGGCATAAAAACGCTTGTATTCTGTCAAGGTATTTATTGTGAAGGTACCTGGAACACACAGTGGCAGGAGGCAGCGTAACTTTACAAGTTAAAAGAACAGACTCCAGGGGCGCCTGGGTGGCTCAGTCGGTTAAGCGTCCGACTTCAGCTCAGGTCACGATCTCGCGGTCCGTGAGTTCGAGCCCCGCGTCGGGCTCTGGGCTGATGGCTCAGAGCCTGGAGCCTGCTTCCGATTCTGTGTCTCCCTCTCTCTCTGCCCCCCCCCCCCCCCCGTTCATGCTCTGTCTCTCTCTCTGTCTCAAAAATAAATAAACATTAAAAAAAAATTAAAAAAAAAAAAAAAGAACAGACTCCAAAATCAGGCTGTTGGGCTCGAATCCAGCACTCACGACCTGGAGCAAACTGTTGTTAGCCTTTCTCAGCCTTTGTTTTCTCATCTGTAAAATTTGAGGAGAGGACTGCATTAATTTCATAGGTGCTTTGTGAGAGCTACGTGAGATTTTGCAAGCAAAGCATGGAGAACAGTGTCTGGATAGAAAGAGCTCAGTAATAAACATTTCCTGAAGGCGAACTTTTCCTATAAAGAGCAAGATTGAAAATATTCCAGGCTTTGTGGGTTCTGTGGTCTCTGTTACAGCTACTCAACTTCGTCGCTGTGATGTGAAAGCAGCCATGGATGATATTGTTAAGGAATGGGCATGGCTGTGTTGCAATAAAACTTTATTTACAATAGCAAGTGGCAGGCTGCATTTGACCCATGGGCCATACTTTGCTGACGCTTGTGTTAAAGGAAGACAGGTATCTCATGGGAAGGCAAAACGACTAAATCACCAGGCTTCCTGGATATTAGAATAGTTCAGGAACTGGAAGGCTCTCTAGTTCCTGTGAGTCCCTTTAAAACTGTGTGAGCCAATTTCTTATAATAAATCTCTCTCTCTCTCTCCATACGTATATATATGATCTCCCATTGGTCTGTCTCTCTGGGGAATAAATCTCTCTCCCCCCCCTCCTCTCTCCATACATATATATAATCTCCCATTGGTTCTGTCTCTCTGGGGAACCCTGACTGATACAAGATCCCTTCCTGGGTCTGTGGCCATATATAGGCTGGAGGCCTTGGGTCAGTCGGCACAGTGGTTGGGGATGAGGCATCAGGTGTCTAGGATCTGCTTCTCTTAGCAAAGGGCTATGGGAGGGAGTCCCTTGGAAGCACCTGAATTCTGGGGTTTGGCTCACCGAGCCCACTGTCTTCCTGTACTGGTTTTCTGGCATCATTCATAGAACTATCAGCCAAGCATCCCGTAGCTCCTGGCATTGTTTGCTCATTAAAGCCACAACCTAAACATGTAACAATATAGAGCGGCAGCCTGGTGCGGTGGAAGGCAGGTGGGCCCTACAAACAAGACAATGACCGAGAGCAACTCATGTAACTTCTACGAGTCCCAGTGTCTCCTCTGCAAAATGGGGATAATGGTGTTTTCTCGTGTGACGGTGGCAAAAATGAAATGAGACGACCTGCATAAAAGTTACTGGTACGTGTGAAGTGCTCAGCGAGACATTAGTTTCCTTCTCTCCTTCTCCCCTCCCCACCCCTGTCCTGAATCATAATTCCATCCGTGGTTATTTCCTTTTGGTGCTGCTGGTAGAGCTGGTAGAACTTTCTGGACCTCCTGTTTTGGTACTGCAGAATGTCCAGGTCCCGAAAACAGTAATGGCGGCCTTACCCCTTCTGTTGCAGGGTGTCTCGCATTCGCAATGCTCCCTTGCTTTCCTTAGGACTGCCTCTTTCATCCCTTGGGATATTTGCACTAGTCAGCCTATGGCTCTATCTAAAGGACTGGAACTGGGTTCAGCTGTGGGGAGAGAGCGCTCTTTGGTTTTGGAGAGCCGTGGATTCCGTAGCAGAGGGCATGATGTGGATTTGGAGCAATGAGAACCCCTGACAAGGAAGTAGAAGGCAATGTTATTTTCATTTCGCTTGTCTTTGTCAAAGGTATTCGTGGAGTAAAGTTCTTCCTTCTCACTGGATGGAAATTCAGGCCGTTCCCCGTCTTTTCAGCTCCTTCTTAGACAATAAAAGTCCTGCAGTCAGGCTAGGTCACCAGACACGGTCTCAACCCAGGAATCAGAATGCCCAGACCCTTGCAATACCAACTGTGCAACTCCTCAGCGTGGCTACTGCAGGCAGGAAGCCTGTGGGTGGTGAAGGGATGACGACAGTAGGCTTCTTTCTTCTCTCCCAGTTCCTTCTCCTGGGCAGCCATTCTCCTCCAGCTCATTACAACACTTCTCACACTCATAGGAACTGGAGATCATCTCAGGTTTTCCTTACTGAGGATTGTTAACCCCTCAAGGAGGCCTTCTTGGACAGGGGCCAACCTGACCACGCCTGTTCTCTCTTGCATCATTGGCTTGCAACCGGTCTAAGGGAAGCACTCAGGTGTCCCTGCCCAGGCGTACCATGGGATTTGTAGGTCAGTCTCTAGGATGCGGAAATATCTGCTTCCATCCCTGTTGGGAGAAGCCCAGCCAGCCCATCTCTCCCTGCCTTTTAGATTTCCAGTCTGGAATCCAACATGGATCCACTGTATCACTCCAGTGCCAGGGGACATGACCCAAGATTTCTGAAGCCCCTTTCATGAGATTTGAGAAGAGAAAGAGGCACCTCCGATCCTCCCTCTTGGAAGGGTTGAGGCTTACAGCACATCGGTGTGTATATATATATATATATAATTTTTTTTTCCCAAAGAAATCTTCTCTACAAATCCTTTCCCTTAATCTCCAAGAGCCAGACCATTTCATACCCTCACTGTGAGTGTCAGTGAGAAGTTCAAGTTTGGTAACAAGTTTTAGGATCTTACCTTGAAAATTTGCATCTTCTTCCGGGCACCACATTAGAACGCCGTGTCTATTGTGTCGTGGGGCCTCAGGCCAAACTTTCCATGTAACATCTTGTTATATTTACTTTGGTCGCCATGTAATTGCAGGCGGAGATGGGGCGGCCAAGGAACTTCCAATGCTTGAAATACAGATCACCACGCGTCCATGTCGATGCCATGCGTTTCTTGTTGTCTTGTTGTTGACAGTCACTTGGGAATGAGCAAATTTGGCTGGAATCACCGGCGAGTCTTGTGGATGCACTTGGCCGGAGAATGCACGGTGTACTTCTCAGCCTTCCCTTGGAGAGCATTTTCAGAGAGAGCTCAGCGTGCTCTATACTTCTTTTCCTTCTTATTGGCTTCTTCGCTTCTCCATAGGAAGACTGATTAAGCTTAGCTCCCCTGGAGTCAAGTGTGGTTGGGTGGTCAAGAATCCCCGGTGTTTGTTGCTTTCCATCCTTGTCTCAGAGGACTCTTACCTCCTGGGGCTGGGGAAGAGCAGGGGAACTGGCTTCCCAGGGCCTCTGTTGGTTCTCTCTGGCAGAAGGGGAACTGGGCATTGGGAGGGGAAGCAGGCAGGGAAGGGAGAGGCTGCCATTGAGGATTCCACCAAGGATTTCCAAGGTGGGGCTGGCCTAGAAAGCATACCCACCCCTTCGGCCTAGATGTACCCATTCACTATAGCTCCGGGCACGTTTTCCCTCCGTTTGACATGTGGCTGTTTCTTCTCTTCTGCAGACTGGTCTGCCACATGGCAAGATCAGAGTGGGCCAGCACCCTCCACTTCCTGCGCCCACACAGCCTCCCCTGCAGGTCACTGGGTGCAGTGGGCACCATGTAAACGCTGAGCTGCTAAAGTCCAATGGCTCAATTAGAATCAGAAACGAGAGAACCTCATTTGCATTTAGTTCTGTTAATGCCACAAGTGCTCACTGAGGGCTTTCTAGGTGTCAGCACCAGACAGAGGCATTACATAATTATTTTGGTCTGAAGCCAATGGAAAGATGAAATTGAGTTCTCTAGCCAAACCTGGTTTAACATGCTTACTATGAAAAAAGTAGATTGGGGGGAAAAAAAGGAAAGATAAGATGAAAAAAGAATCACCCATAAGCCTACCATCCCGATAATCACTGTCACTATTTTCTTAAATCTATTTTCATGCGTATTGTTGTAAATAATTGAATTTATTTTTATGTTCAATTTTGTTTCCTTCGCTTCATTTCCAGTATCTTGTAAAACTGGTTTCTAAACATTGTTTTGATTTTTTATATAGCATTGTTTTGTTTATAAATTAATGGGTGCTCATTATAGGACATTTGGAAAAATGGAAGGGTGTAAAGAAGAGACTAAATAGCACAAAACAGCTTCCACCCAGACATAGGTACTATATTTCCTTCAAGTCTTTTCTTTCTATGAATTTATTTCTGTGTGTTTTAGAATATTGGCAACTGTACGCTGTTTACCGTTCTTTTGAGTGTTTTTTTTGGGGGGGGTGCCTGGGTGGCTCGGTCAGACTCAGTGTCCACCTTTGGCTCAGGTCATGATCTCATGGTTCGTGAGTTCGAGCCCTGCGTCGGACTCTCTGCTGTCCGCGCAGAGCCCGCTTCGGATCCTCTGTACCTCTCCCTCACGGCCTCTCCCCTGCTTGTGCTCTCTCTCTCTCTCTGTCTCTCACAAATAAAGAAACATTAAGAAGATTTATGAAGTAATATGTGCCCATGATCAAATAGGAATGGTAAGTATAGGAGTTTAGGATAAAGGGCAGCTCCGTTGTCTACCTCCTCCCATCCCTAGTCCTGATCTTCAGAGGCAGCTGCTTTTAGCCCTTCTGGTATTTTCTTCTGGTGGTTATGTCAGCCTGCATCTCTAGTTGCCAGGGGTCCACCACTATTTCCTGCTTATCAGTGTTAGACATTATCCCTTAGACTTCCTGTTCTCATGATGTGGCTTCTCTGTCCCCATCTCCTTCACGGTGATAATTCCCCTGCTGGTTACTTTTCGCTACATCTTTTTAATCTTGCTCTATCAACCTTACCCAGTTATTTTTGACTCTTCGTTTACTACGGGGAGGATAATAACCCTCCCCACCACCTGCCCTTTCTCAGCTTCCCTCCCCGTATTCCATGGATCAGCTTCAGTCTCCAGTCTTTTGGCTTTTTCAGTGTCAGGATTTACATGGTGCTCTACATGTAACGATTAAGTTCTCCATCTTCCCTGTAGGTTCTTCTGGAAAACTGAGAATCAGTAAACAGTGTTTGTGTCGCTGAGGCTGTGTCACTATGGTTCACCGCAGGCTCCACGGGGCATTTGCTGCTTGAATGGCTCTGTTTTGCCTAGGTCTCCCTAGTCTGTTTGCTTTATCTTTAGCAAATTCTCTATTTCACCCCAAGTGTTCCATCCGACCAGGTAACCCAGGAAGTATGTTGTTTTCCAGAGATCTTGTCTTGCTCTGATCTACACTGCCTGCCTCAAGCCTGCTGCACAGTCCCGGCTGAGAATCCCTCTCTTTTCCATATCTTTCTCATGGATGCCATGTTTTCCTTCATCTAGGTTTCTGTTTAGTTGCAGTCCATAAAGTAACTTCCAGAAGCTTGGTGTGAACCAGGTAAATTTTTTGAGTCCTTGAATATTCCACCGTAACACTCCCGCGGTGTTTCTGTCAGGTACAGAATTTGAGATTCAGGGCAATTCACTCTGAGAACGTTGAAATTCCGAAACCTCAGGCCATCCTGATTCCAATTCCCTTGCAGATGGCTTATTTTTTACACCCTGGAAAGTTTCAGGTTTTTATCTTCATCCCCAGGATTCTGAAATTTTCAGTCATGTGCCAAACACAGGTCATTTTTCAGTTACTGTGCTGGGCGTTTGAGGGTCCTTTTGTTCTGGAAGCTTACGTCCTTCAGCTCTGGAAAAATTTGTTGTGCTATGTCTTTGATAATTTCTTCTCTGGGTTTTCTCTGTTCTCCCTGGAACCCTAATGTTTGAATATGGAGTTTCTGGATTGAGTCTTGATTTCCTTATCTTTTCTGTCCTCTAAAATTTTGATTTACTTTCGGGGTGCCTGGGTGGCTCAGTCAATTAAACTGAACCGACTTCAGTTCAGGTCTGATCTTGTGGTTCAAGCCCCACGTCAGGCTCTGTGCTGACAGATCAGAGCCTGGAGTCTGCTTCGGATTCTGTGTCTCCCCCTCTCTCTGCCCCTCCCCATTCATACACTGTCTTTTTCTCTCAAAAATAAATAATAGACATTAAAAGAACAATGAAAAAAAGTAAACATTAAAGAATGTTGATATACTTGGAGAGTTCCTATGATTTGGGTCTTTTATATTGATACATCTGTGTGTGTGCATGTTTAAGAGTGGAACACACACGAGGTGCCTGGGTGGCTCAGTCGGGCTCAGGTCATGATCTCGCGGTTTGTGACTTTGAGACCCGCGTTGGGCTCTGTGCTGACAGCTCAGAGCCTGGAGCCTGCCTTGGATTCTGTGTCTCCCTCTCTCTCTGTCCCTCCCCTATTCGTACTCTCTCTCTCTCAAAAATAAATAAACATTAAAAAAAAAAGAGGGGAACACACTGGTGTCTTATCAGGGGTGGTTTAAGGGGCACTTGACAGCTTTCTGTGCCAAAGCATGGCAGGGTATGGGAATAGACTGTCCCACCTACAGATAGTCAATGAATTCTTCTGCGGTCACTTCCTAGCCTCACCCCTGCCCTGATTTCACACTGACACTGCTGAGTGCCCAGGCTTCTTCCTTTTTGGTCGAATCACCCAGCGAATGTGCTCTAGGTTGGGGGACTCATCACCCCACTGGCTCAGTTACCACCAGTCCATCCAATGTCCAGCTTGGCCACGTCTTTTGAAGTTGGGCCCCCTACTCGTTCTTTTTTTCTTTACTATCATTTAGTGGGATCTCAAAGAGAGGTGCATGTAGTTAATGTGCCGTTTTTTTACTGGAATTCTCTATAACCTATTTTTAAGCAAAAAAGCTTTATCGAGATAAAATAAAATAAAATAAAATATGCTCCTTTTAGGTGTACAGCTCACCAAGTCTGAACAAACCCATGACAGTCAAGATGTAGTGCGTTTCCATCTCCAGAAACTTCCTTTGTTTCCCTTCCCTGCCAATCCTGACACCCCCCTCCTTACCCAACCCCGAGGAACTTCTAGTTTTGCCTGTTGTGGGTTTTTATATACACGGAACACACAGCATGTGCACTCTGGGTCTGGCTTCTTTTTCCTGGCATAACATTTTCGAGTTTCTTCCAGCTTGTTGTATAAATCACTAGTCTGTTCTTTTTATTGCCGAGCAATATTCTGGTATATAAAGGAGCCACGGTTTGTTTGTTCATTCGCCTGTCGGTGGGCATTTGGGTGGCTTTCCATTTTGATGAAGCGATGACGAGTCTTCACATTCAAGGGTTTTTTTTGTGAACATACACTTTTATTTCTCTTGGTGAAATACCTAGGAGCGGGGTTGCTGGGTTATGCGGTAAGTGTATGTTTCACCTTACGAGAAGCTGCCAAACTATTCTCTAGGGCGGCTGGACTATTTTAAACTCTCGCCAGCTGTAAATGAGAGTTCTACTGACTCCACGCCTTTGCAAAACTTAGTACTCCCTTTTGTGGTTGTAGACATGCTGATGGGTATGTAGAACAGTCTCACTGGTTTAACTGGGATTTCGCTGATGCCTGCTGCCCCGGATCATCTGTTCATGTGCTTCTTGGTCATTTGCATGCTTTTCTGGGGTGGAGCGTCTTCAAATCTTCAGCCTCCTTTAATTGGGTGATGGTCTTATTTAGTTGGAAAGTGGTTTTACATTTTGGAGTCAGGTCTCGGGTCAGGTAGTCCCTCTATCTTTTTGAACCCTGGGCTTCCCCCTTTCATGTTGTATTATAAGAAGTTCTTTGTGTAATTCCTTTGAAAACATGATATTTTATTTTATTTTATTTTATTTTAAATTTTTTTTTAACATTTATTTATTTTTGAGACAGAGAGAGACAGAGCATGAACGGGGGAGGGGCAGAGAGAGAGGGAGACACAGAATCGGAAGCAGGCTCCAGGCTCTGAGCCGTCAGCCCAGAGCCCGATGTGGGGCTTGAACTCACGGACTGCGAGATCATGACCTGAGCTGAAGTTGAATGCTTAACTGACTGAGCCACCCAGGCGCCCCGAAAACATGATATTTTAACATTTCTCGCTATTCTGCTGCGCACATGTACCATTATTTCTATAACAGGTTTTGCTGTTGTTCAACATTTTGCTTTACGATTGGTTTACCAACAGCCCAATGCATGTCCTCTAGCGGAAACCTGGTTTGTTCCTTAAGATAGATTCCTAGAAGCAAAGTAGCAAGGTCAAAGGTTAGAGCATATTAAGGGCTTTTGATATAAACTGCCAGATTGCTTCCCAAAAAGTTGGTACTAATTTAAAGTGTCACCGGTAGAAGATAAGACCCCACCTTACACCACTGTTGCCAGCCCTGGGTATCCTTATTTGAAAAGAATTTGCGAAATTTTTTTTTTAAAGTTTTAATGTTTATTTATTTTACAGAGAAAGAGAGACAGAGCACAAGCGGGGAGGGGTAGAGAAGGGGACACAGAATCCGAAGCGGGCTCCAGGCTCCGAGCTGTCAGCACAGAGCCCGACGCGGGGCTCGAACTCACAGACTGCAAGATCATGACCTGAGCCGAAGTCGGACGCTAAACCGACTGAGCCACTCAGGCTCCCCTCCCCCCCATTTCTTTCTGTGACTAGGAAGGTATGGGTGGAGGGGTGGTGGCTTCCAACACTGAGGGGATCCCAAAGAAGGAGGGACAAAAGCTAGCCTTCGGGGAGTTAAATTGTAACTTTGTTGCCTAATGGAGCACAGCAGTGATACGCAAGGTCACCAGACAGGGTCAAAATGGCTCCCAGGCCAGCAAGTTTTGATAGCAACCTCAACAAAAGAATTGCCAGGCCTAAATAATAAGTTTGTCTCTCAGGAGTGGGGTGCAATGCTCAGTAATCAAAATGAGTGTGAAAATGCCCCCAAGCCTGTGGGGGAAAAAGAAAGTCACACGAGTTGTAATCCTTAAATTTCACTGGATCTTGCCTCAATCTGGTCATGAAGAATAACCCCTGGAATATTTTGAACCCAGGAGTGCCTCACTCACTCTCCCAATAAGCACTCTAGTACAGAGATGGGAATCCTCAGGGGTGTCTCCCATGCTGGCCAACCATAGTCCTTGCCCGGTCCTTCTGGGAGTCCCAAGGGCATGTCCCCCACGTACGCTTCAAAAAAATTTTTTTTTAAATATTTTTATTTATTTTGGGGAGACAGAGAGACAGAGTGCGAGCAGGGGAGGGGCAGAGAGAGCGGAGACACAGAATCTGAAGCAGACTCCAGGCTCTGAGCTGTCAGCGCAGACCCTGGCATGGGGCTCGAACCCACGAACTGTGAGATCATGACCCGAGCTGAAGTCAGATGCTTAATCGACTGAGCCACCCAGGCGCCCCCCCGTGTACTCTTGACAACACTTACGGGGGTCCCTGAGAAGCTCCATACATGAGCCCGCAAACAAGTCTTCCCCCCATATCTCTGGGAACTCCCAGGGGCCCACAGATAAAAGTGCCCCCAATATTATCAGGTCCCCAAATAGTGTCTCACACCTGCACCTCTACATGTTCTTCTGCCCAAATATTCCCAGGGAACCCAGAGAGAGTTGCACCTGAGTTCACCAACAAGCCCCCTCCCACCCCCCGCTTTTGCAGAGCAACCAGTGCCCCAGCATGGGGCTCCCCTGGTTCTAGAGCTTCCCTCTGGTTATCTGACTGGGCACTTCCAGCTCTTGGTGGCTGATGATGCCCCCTCTCATTGAAGCCTTTGGGATGCCATAGCTGCAGAATAATTTGGGGCAAACTGGAGTAGATATTATCTTCCTCCTCTGTTAGATAGAGAGTGGCCAAGCAGGGCTGGCTGTGACTCAGTGCAAGGAGTCTCGAAGGTCAGAGAATGTGGAGATTGGAAGACCTTTCTGGATGAAGAGCCACATGTCCAAAGGAACACTTAAGGAACGTAGGACTCATGCAGAAAGGCTGACACGTAGAGTCCAGGGGAGAGGGTGAGGAGAGGTAAGGACAGAGGCATCAACGGGATCAGGTCACGAAGGATCCGAAATTCTGTGATCTGAAATTTAGATTTTATCCTGAAGAGAATTCAGATTTCATTCGGAAGATAGCTTCTGGAGCATTTTAAACAGTAGAGTCAGTGGGCTCAGATTTGCATCTTAGAAAAATGTGGCAGCCATGTGGCAACTGTGTGGAGTATAGAGGGGGCCAGGGAGAAACAGGTTGAAGGCCTAGTCCGGATGAGAAATTTTGAGGCTTGAACTAGTGCAAGGGGGAAGGGGAGGATAGGATGGAGGGGGGAGAGGTATAAAAGTTAGACCCCCCCCCCCAACCCCTAAGACAGGTCTCATCTCTCGTGGGATGGCAGGAATGAAGCAAAGGGAAAAGAAGATGCTTTGATGCGTCACCCTGGATCCCTCAGGGCTGAAGGACTTACCCCGCCAGCCCCTAGGAGAATTGCCCTCAGCTGAAGACAGTTATCTTGTCCAAGATCATACCACCTTCATGGACATCCTACCATCAGTGACAGGTCCACATCAGGGTACAAAATCTACATCCCAGGCCCTCGTCCCACCTTGAGACAACTCTGAGGGCCACACGAATTCAGAGCTCCCTCAGGGTCTGGCTGAAGCCTTAGCTGACCCTTCGCTGCAGCTCGACGTCTTCCTTTTCCAATCCCGCTTTGCCTCCCTTCCTTTCCACAGGTGGGCACCCCAAGAGTGCTTTCTAGCACATCTCCTGACGCCAATCTTCATCTAAGAGGCTGCTTTATGGGAAACCCAAACCTGCAGCCGATGACGTCCAACCCGTTGGCTTGTGAGCGGTGTGGATGGCCACGTCATTCACCGATAGGTAGCATGAGGAAAGAGGAGGTGATTTGGGAGGGAGACCATGAGTCCACCTTTGGAAAAACGGAGCTTGAACTTCCTGAGACTTCAGGGAGTGGGACTACATTTCAAAATCAACGTGCAGGCTGCAAGTGTAAATTTGGGAGTCGTTAGCGTTCTGGGGTTAGCCGAGCATCAATCTGTCTCACTCGGGCTTTGGCACTTGCTATTCCCTTGATGCCTGTGTGGTTGCTGGTTTCTTCTCATTCAGAGAATGAGATGTCAGATGTCAGCTTTTCCAAGAGGACTCCTTAGTCACCCAGGCTGAAGTGGCACCCCCTTCTTTGTTACCACCTCACTCTAGTTTACCTTTTTTGCATAGCTTTTAGTACGACCTGACATATTCTTATTTGTATCTCTGTCCTTCCCCCACTGGAATGTAAGTCTTTAAAATGGAGGGTCCTTACGGAAGTTGCTCACTATTCTGTCCCTAGCATCCAGAGCAAGGCCTGGCACATGGTAGACGTTCAAGAAACATTGAATAATTGGCTGAATGAATCTGTTCTTTGTCTGCTGTGGACATTTACTAGATGGAACTTGCTAGACTGCACACCCTCAGATATTGCATCAGCTGGAATTAAATCTGAAGTCCCCGCACTCTTTGTCTCCAAGTTTCTGGCATTCTCTGTAAGAAAGCCTTCCCGAAATATGGCCATTTATTCATGTGAATCCAGACCATCCTTTCCTTGGCCACCAGTTCATGTCACCTCTTGGATGATGATTCTTTCTCATTTTGTTTTCCCCTGCACCAGTGGCTTGATTGGTGGTGATTAGCAGAGGGTGGTCCATTTATGGGAAACACCTGCTTCCCACCTGTGTCCCCCATGAGCAGTCAGCTTTGGACCCAGTGCAGGAAGCTGGTGGGTGTCCTTCATAGCTGAGTGGGCTTCCAGAATTTTCTCCAGGAGTCAGATCCAAACTGGCACCATATGGGTAACCATCTGTACGTCATTTTGCCAGCATCGCATCAAACACATCTGCCAGCTTGTGAAAGAGACCTGGAGAGGGCTGGGGGCACCAAGGAGGATTGACAGAAAAACTGGCCCAAGAAGAAGGCTGAGCTAGAGCAGTTTCCACTTTGTGAATCAGGTTGTGATTCAATTGGCCTCCATTCACTTGTTCCTGGCACCTGCAAACACCAGCTCAGAAGGTGGTGTTCTTTCACTGCTCCCATCAGCCCACTCTGAAGAGAGTGGACAAGTGTGTCAAAGGTTATTTTACCTAACCCAGGGTGGGAAAGCACATCCTGGTGCATCAAAGTTCCCCTGGTAGGGGTAACTACACAGGACGGTGACCATGCTCCTCGTCCTGGCATTACAGCCAAGTCCTTCATCCAGCACCTAGGCAGGCTACACTATGGGTTAATTACCAAATGTTGTTCCTTGGGTCAATGATAAGACTCGAAGAACCAAGAGTCAGCACATTTGATTGGACGAGAGTAGGTGGATTACTCCAGTCCGAAGTGCAGGGGTGCCTGGGTGGCTCAATCGGTTGAGTGTCCGACTTCGGCTCAGGTCACCATCTCAGGGTTTGTGAGTTCGAGCCCCGCATCGGGCTCTGTGCTGACAGCTCAGAGCCTGGAGCCTGCTTCGGATTCTGTGTCTCCCTCTCTCTCTGCCCCTCCCCTGCTCAGGCCCCCCCCCCCCGACCCCGAAAAATAAACATTAAAACAACAAAGTGCAGAGAAACCTCAGGTGAAGCTGAAGGTACTCCATTCTGAAACATTCCTTAGTTCTGCATGTGTGATTTGCACACGTGGTTCTGTTATCTCAATTCCCAGTTACTCAACAAGCTATTGTCCCATTGGGTCATTGGGTGCTTTGCAACCTCCTCCGTTCTTCTTTTGTTCATGCATTCAGCCATTTGATACTTTTAAAATTCTTTTTAAGTGTTAGGTGCTGTAATAGGCATAGGGGACCCAAAGTTGACTACGACAGCATCCTTGCCTCAAAGGAGCCCGGAAGGGCAGGTGTACAGATAATATACTGCAATAAGCCCACAAACGGGGGCCCTTAACTCAAACGTGGGGAAAAGAGGGATCAGAGGCTTCTGGAGAGGGGTGGAACCCAAGCCAAGCTCCAAAGGGGGAATGGGATTTAGTGAGTAGGGAGAAGGGAAACATCCCAGGCACAGGGTGCGACATGTGTGAAGCCGGTAAGTGAGGGACCGCAGAGCTCCCAGGATGCTGTGAGCCGTGCCAGTGCGGCCGCAGCACAGGCTCAAGAAGGCGAGGGGCCAGACGAGGCATTTGGACACCATCCTAAGGACAATGGGTGCTCTCAAAAGATCGATCGGAAATGTCAGAGGGTCAGACCTGAAATCTGCCAGAGACGATTCCGGCTGAATTGCAGGAGGGGCGCTGGGTGGGGCTGTAGCCGTAGGAGCCGGAAACAATCGCAGGGGAGGGGGGAGGGAGAGAGTCACTGAAGAGACACAAAAACAGAATTTACAACTAATTGGTCGTGGAGGGGCTGGGGGAGAGAAGGAGACTCCTGCGTTAGGCTTGAAGAAATGGATGGATGAAGTGCCCTGAACAGTGACAAGGTGCCTCAAGGAGGAGCAGGCGGGAACACCTCTTCCTCAGCCTCAGAAAGGGGCCTGGATCTGCTCAGTGGCTAAGGAGGTGGGCAAGAGGCTTCCTCTACGTGGACTCAGAAGACCCTTCTCTCATCAAGAAGCTGCTCTTAGAAATGAATCCCCTGGGGAAGCCTGAAGTGGCTGGGACGGCTGCCCTGGGCATGGGGCACTAGACGACACTGCCCACACTGGGGTGCAGGATAAGGCCACTGTGAACTAAAAGGAAGTATTTATGAGTCAACTGGGTCTCTGGACCAGGACCGGGAGTATGAGAAGGGGACTTGTGGCTTGCGCTTCCTCACATGAAGCAGGTGGAACAGGGAGAGGGCAGGGCTTTGGCTGTCACGCCCGGATCCCTTTTTCAGGCCAAGGAAGAGGCTAGTTCTGACTGTGGTGAGCTGGAGACCCGAGTCCTGGCTCCTTGGTCCTTTACGACGCCGACGAGCTACTTGAACGAGATCACATGCGTAGATTATACCAACACAGACTCTGCTTTCTCTGGAAAGCAATTTCAAAACCACTTCATTCTCCACCTGCATTTGGCTAATGGCCTGATTATAGCCACACTAATAACCTTCAAACACTCTCAGGAGCGGCCTTGGCTCTGAAAGGTACCGCCTCCCTTCCTCCTTGCCCTATTTCATGCTTCTCTGGGACTGCAGTGACAACAGCTGTTTATTTCTCCCAGGGCCCGAGTTACTTGGAGGAGAGGCAGATGGCTGTGGGCTAATTCCTGAAGTGCACTTCTGGGGACCATCAGCCCCGGCTCCCAGGCTGACATCCCACACGGGGCTACAGGTCAGAACATGAACAATCGCCATGAATATGGATGCCGAGGGTGGAGGCTGATTGCTTCTGTCCTGCCGGGCAAAACTGTCAACCTGGGCGGGGATGACATTTTTGCTGAGATACAGGGTCAGGGGGAAGGGCTGTCTCCTCCCTGAGCCCCAAGGCAAAACGTTTCAAGATTTAGGATGCTGGCCTCCCAGGGAAAGGTGTCGCTGTCAGGAGAGGCAGCACAGAGAGGGTTTTGCGTCTGCCGGACAGTCTTTCCATTCAGTTCTTTTCTCTCGCCCTCACAGCACCCAGTTATGAGCCTGGATGGTTGGGGTTGCAGGAGGGGCTTTGTGATGGCCAAGAATCTGGATGGATGAGCATCAAGTTATCTTGAAGAAATGGACGGATGAAGTGCCCTGAACAGCGACAAGGTGCCTCAAGGAGGAGCAGGCGGGAACACCTCTTCCTCAGCCTTTTCTAATTCTAAGGAACTAGGTGTCCTCGTTCAGGAGTCGGCTGACAGTGTTCTTTGTCTCCCTTTTTATCGTCCAGTTCCCACCCAGCCTCCATTGTTCAGCTCATGCCCCACCCAGCCGTCCCTTGAATCCGTCCCTGATGACTCCAGTCCACAGCGAGCTGACCTTCACGGTCTCAAGGGCTGGGTCACGGCTACCACCTGCAGCTGGGCACTTCATTACATGCTGCCTGCTTGCTCTTCCTCTGCATAGTCTCATCTGTGCCCCGAGACTGTGAGCACTCTGTGCTCAGAGACATTGCTGGGTCTCCTGTGGCCCTTGGTGCGTGCCGAGCGACCACCGTTCTAAGGGATAAGTCTCTAGGACATCAGCGCGGCTGGTCATCGTCACTGGATATCATTGCCCTGGGGCTGTGGGAATGCCTGTCCCCAGAGAGACTCCACTGAAGACGGGTCCATATGCTTCCCTGTCATGTCTCTGGACATCAGGGCTGGACGTTTCCTCCTCTTCCTGCCCTCCCTAGCCCCTGAGTAGGTCTGTAGGAAGGGGGATGCCTTCTGAATTGGGTTTGTTACTTGGATGACTGGCTTCCCACCTGGTCTGCTGGAGATGATGCATGTGGAACGTGCAGTGATGGCCAGGGACAACGATTACCTGTTTCAGAGGCCCTGACCACTCCGGGGGCCTGTGCTTTTGCCCGGGTCATTTCCTTTCCTGAAAGATCCCTCGGCATCCCTTTCATCAGTGTCCACTTGACAGATGCCTATTTGCCCCCTAAGCCTCAGTGCAAATGTTACCAGTGTTCTGTGGTTTCTTCAACCTCCGGCCCCCGGAATTCCAAACTATTTTGCCATTCCTTTCCCCTGAGCACTTTTCACGTGAAGCCATGCTCATGTATGCACCTGTGCCCCCGGAAGACTCCTGGGATCTCTTCAAGGGCACAGACTCTGCCTCGGACGCCTTGCTAACCTTGACACTAGCCTGACACGTCATGAGGGCGTGATAAGCACTGTGGGATGGAGCTGAGTGAATTCTGATGGCAACAGGGAGATGCCGAGGTTGTTTTTAAGCTGGAAATGGGTATATTTCGATAGTGCTGGAGGCTTTTGGCCAGAGACAGGGATGTTACTGCAAACAGTCAAGGTCAGAGGCAGAGGCAGTAAGAATGGAGCAGAGCAGAACTGGCAGGATTCGATATCCAGTGGGGCTGGAGGCTGAAGGGGGGATCAGTCAAGGTTGGCTGCAGGCTGTTGGGAGGTGGGGCCATGGGGTATCACCAAGGGAGGCAGTCATTTGGGGGGGGCGGAGGAGGAGGACACGGCTGTGTCCCTGAAGCTTAGTGATGCTCTTCCCAAGCCAAAGAAAAACTCAAAAAACATTCCCCCCCCCAAAAAAAAATTAGTAAAATATGGATCTCTCAAATGAGCGGAATGAAGTTCTGTTTGTGTTCTGGGTTGAAGAGAGCAATAGACTGGCCCTGAGTCAGAATCCAGGTGTCAGGTGTAGCTAATAGCAACCGCTTACTGTGAGAGCCAAGGCAGTGAAGAGGTCAAGAGTTCCAACCCCCGGAGGGACGGGAGGGGCTTTTATCCTGTGCCGATTCCCAGACCACTCATAAAGCCTCTGCACTTGCCTTGAAGGTGACACACTCTGGCTTCTTCCTCCATTTAGAGTGAGGTGTGATCCGTGTTTTGAAAGCAATGTCTGTTACGGGGGCTGATGGCCTGAGTTAGATAGCCACTAATCTGAGTTGTTCCCGTGTCCCTCAGATCTGGAAATAGCATCTCAGTGACATGAGGAAGTGGCTTCTCCAGTGGGGACTGTGCTGCTGGGCTTCTTCCAAGGACACTGGGAAATGGAATTCACCTTCCAGACTTGAGCGGAAGGTGGTGCTTCGGGGGCGCCCGGGGGGCTCAGTCGGTTGAGCTTCCGACTTCGGCTCAGGTCACCATCTCAGGGTTTGTGAGTTCGAGCCCCGCGTCGGACTCTGGGCTGGCAGCTCGGAGCCTGGAGCCTGCTTCGGATTCTGTGTCTCCCTCTCTCTCTGCCCCTCCCCTGCTCTCACTCTGTCTGTCTGTCTCTCTCTCAAAAATGACTAAAACATGAAGAAAATTTAAAAAAAAAGAAGAAGAAAGAAAAGAAGGTGTTACTTCAGAGGGCACATGTACCTGGAGCTCTAGTGTCACGGTCCAGGCAGCTACAAGGTGTGAGAACACAGCTCCTCGGGTGTGTTTTTATTATGTACACGGGCAACCTAACCCAGCTTTTTAAAAATTATAATGATGTTTTCTGGGGACATCTCAGCTATTGCCTGGACATGATATGAAAGGGAGCTGCACTAAATGTGTGTGCTTCTCAGAGGCAGAGTACAAAGGGGTCAATCATGGAGGTAGGAAGGGTGGAAGAGAGGTAAGAGGTAAGTGCTAGAAGCTGGTGAATGCTACGGGAATGTAGAACCCTGGCCATGTTTACATGCAGAGAACTCTGTTTCTTCTGGAAGAGATTTTGCTCAGATGTCCAGCATTTAGGCACAGGAGACCACCCCTAACAGATGGCAGTTCAAACTTTCAGTGTATTCGCTCAGAAAAATTTCGTATAGATATGAATTTCATATGCGTCTGAATATGGAATTCTGGGCAAGAGAAAATTACCGATGGCTTTGGTACCACTCCTGAGTCAGAGACAGTGTAGGGCTCTGTTGTTAGTATCAACAAAATCCCCGCCTGTTTCAGCCCCCGTGATGGGAACATCAGTGCCGATATGCATGAAGATGACTTTAATAAACAAAATGGGGGTTCAGCCTCGTGAGCCTGGGGGCCCTCTGCCAGCAGCCTGACTCTTCAGATGGCACCAACAGTTCCAGAAATAAGAGGGAAGAGTTCTCGGCAGCAGAGGTCAATGCTGTCAGGTGAATTAATTTCACCTGAAAGACATACATAAGGCATCTCAGAGCCTCGGGCTCTCATACCGGGTCCCAGACTTAGAATTTGGTGTAAATTTATATTACTCGTGAAATTTGCAGGGGTTTAGAGCTCCTCTGAAGATCGTTTATTCTTCCCAAGGGATAGTGGACAGCAAGTCAGGAGCACTGAGGGCCTGGAAGAAGGCACTTGGATCCATCATGCTGAGAACCCCAGGTTGACAGATTCCTACTCTCCAAGGCTGTCTGTGTCCTGGGACCACAGCCTGGCTCACACAACTGCACCATATCGCAAAGCTGTCTTGTTGTGGATACTCGTTTTGTTGACATTTCTGCAAACAGTTCTGTTCCGAATGGTTAGAACCAACCAAAGTGTTTATACTTCAAGGTGCAGAAGACATTCTACGAAATTACAGATCTGTCCTAACCTATCGGCTGCTTTAATGGTGCACTGAAGGAATGACCTTACTGTGTTGGAAACCTGGGTCCTTCTGCTATAAATCAGCATCATTTATTCTATTTCTATTACAGATTCCAGGATGATGCTGTTTGCTGAAGGCCCTGTATGCGCTTTTTGGGGAGAGAACCACGGGATCTTTCTTTGCTCTCAGGAACTCCGTATACGGTGGGCCCCATGTGTGTAGGTGCCCTCCTTTATGTGTCCAGAGACATATCTACACTGGCTTAAAAGGGCCTGGAGGAAATGCCTTAAATAGGAAAACTGGGAGAATAAAATGTGTATTGCTTTTGTGGAAAGGAAAGCAAAAAGGTGATAGAGCCACGAACAAAGGAGAATCCTTCCTCAGCCGTGTTCATGGAGACTGGAACTTGGTAAGAGGCCTTGAACCCCGCAGAGGGGTCTGCTGACTAAAAAATTACAGGGATACCGTCATCAGACTGTTTTCCTGAGAGGCAGTCCCACCAGATGGCCC
Organism: Prionailurus bengalensis; assembly: GCF_016509475.1. Lineage (NCBI taxonomy): Eukaryota > Metazoa > Chordata > Mammalia > Carnivora > Felidae > Prionailurus > Prionailurus bengalensis. Next base: position 118,538,693 of record NC_057355.1, on the reverse strand, counting down.
TGGAAGACCAGGAGGGAGAGCTTCCAGCCATCCTAGATCACTTTCCCAGAGAGGAACAGGGTAGATGGAAATGAGGTCTGAGAGCAGAACTCATCCAGCCTGGGGCTGAGCACCACACACAGCCTTGGCTTCCAAATGGGACTGGCTTTTATTTCCAGAAGTGATGGAGGCGGGGGAGAAAGGGTCATCCCACATGTACTGCTGAGGGCAATCTGGATGAGTCTGGAGGCAGGCATGTCCATCTCTCACTGGCCCTCTTCAGGCCACTGACTGAGGAGCTCTGCCTAGGAGCCCTTCTCCATCTGAAGGTAGGTCAGCTGGTAGTCTGCCCCTCCTCAGCCTCAGTGACCCCATCTGTGAACCTCCAGATCACCTCTCCATATTCCCCTAGGATAAGGACTCTGGTCCCCACCTCCTAGGCTCTGCCTCTGTTCTGTCTTCCGCTGTCATCCCAAGTGGCCTCAACATCCACTGGGATGACCCCTTACCTCCTCCACTTTGACCTGCCTGCTCCTCGCCAGCTCTACTACCCCGATGGCCAGACCCCAAATCCTCCCCCTCTGAAATACGAAACGTGAAATGCCCTTTTGAACACCTCTTGTCTTTTCCCCTCCCTCACTGCCTTCGCTCTCAGGAAGCCCTCTCCTAGGCAGCCAACTCTGTTCTCATGCCCCTTTGGACTCGGTCTCCTGGCCCCATGGCATTCCTTCATCCTGACTTGAGTCCCCTGAAACATCTTTCACTCATCTCTCCCTGTCCAACCCCCACACTCACTGAGTTACCACGGGGCTTCCTATTCTCCCATGGCATCTCGTGAGTCTGTCCCCTCTCTCCACCTTCACCGCAGGCCCTACCCTGGTTTGAGCCCATCATGACGTCTCTCTTTGGTCTGTAGCTCTGACCTTTCTTCTTCGTTCACCCTCACTCCTAGCCTCCACCCTCTTCATGTTCCACTCGCGGGGTTCACTCACTGCGCCCTAAATAGGCCAGGAATTTTCATGCCTCTCTTCCTCTCTCCTTCCCATGTAGAATTAGTTTCCCTTTGCCACGTGCGTTTTATGTGTACCTGTGCCCCTCTTGCCCTGGGTCCCAGTTGGTTGGTTACACACGTCTGCATCTTCTACTAGAAGGTGTGGTCTCTGAGGACAAGGGCCACTTTTACTGAACTGTGTGAGCTCAGCAGGCAGCACAACACCTGTCACGTGGCCAATTTTAATAGATACTTCTAGACTTAAATTTCCCACGATAGGCCTTCCATTAGAACTGCCCACTGGGTCATTTGTCAGGTCAGCTAGCAAATCCTGCCTCATTCCCATCTACTCCTGCCTTCTGCCAGTTCCTTCTTCCTCTGTGGGGCCAGCTGCTGGGTGGTCTTTGCTATTCTGCCATAGCAGGAGGCTACACCGTGGAGGGGTGGGAGGGGCAGCAGGGACTGGGGAATAGCACAGAACACTGTGTGAGTGAACTGGCATAAGTTCTGTGGGCTTGCCAGCTGGCACCATGTGGGAGAGCCAAAGGGAAAGTTGGTTTTCTCCAGCCCAAAGCTCAGACTCCTGAGTGCAGTCACGAGTCTTAGCGCTAAAGGCTTAGGAGTGAGAAGTGTCAAGGTCACCTCTGCTTCATGCCTGACCAGGAAGGGGCCTTGTGTGTGTGTGTGTGTGTGTGTGTGTGTGTGTATTGCCAGCTACTGGGTGTGTCCAGACAGTTCATAACATGCCTCCCCAGCAGAGCTAGAGGAAGAGCCACTGATCCAATTTGTAATTTGTCATTTGGTTTGATCCCAACGTTTTCCCTTTATTCCTGACTTGATAGATTCATCTGCAGGCTCAGTGGGTTCATGTTGGCAAAGTCTTGTACTCGAGCATTTGATACTCAATAGATTGGCTCCCAGTCATGTGCGCGTGCATGTGTACACGGAGCATCCTTAACCCCTAAGCGAGGGACCTTTTTTCCAGAAGGGGAACCCAGGATTGGTCGCTTTGTGAGGGTGACAAGCAGAGAACCAGTGCAGGGGGGTGGAATTGATTTAAAAAATTCTGGGTGTAGGCAGACTGCAACGAACAGGACTTTACCCTCCGTCTTTGGTTGGAGAAGTGGATAGGAGTTATATGCCTTTTCTGAACTTCAATCAAACCCTCTTCCCATACAGTTCTCAGCCTGAAAGAAAACATAGGAAACATCTAGTTCAGTGGATCACATCTGACTGTGTATTGGAGTTGCCTAAGATTACATTTGCCCCTGTTTTATCAAGATGTAATTAACCTATCACATTGTATTTGTTTAAGGTATACAACATAATGATTTGATGGATGTATTGTGAAATGATCACCATTTTAGTTACTGTCTTAGCAACTTTCAAATAGACAGTACAGGATCGTTAACTATAGTCTCCATGCTGTGTGTTAGATCCCCAGAATTTACTTTTCCTATAACTGGAAGTTTGTACCTTTTGCCCATCTTTATCCATTTCTCCCATATCCCACCCCTGCTTCTGGCAACCACCAACCTGTTCTCAGTTTCTGTGAGTTTGGCTTTTTTTAGATTCCACATATAAGTGAGATCATACAGTATTTGCCCTTTCTGTCTATTTTGTCTTCAACATCCATTCATGTTGTCTCAAATGGGAGTATTTAAAAAAATTTTTTTAAATGTTTATTTACTTTCGAGGGAGACAGCGACAGAATGCGAGTGAGTTAGGGGCAGAGAGAGAGGGAGACACAGATCCGAAGCAGGATCCAGGCTCCGAGCTGTCAGCACAGAGCCCGACGCGGGGCTCGAACCCGCAAGCCGTGAGATCATGACCTGAGCTGTAGTCGGACGCTCAACCAACGGAGCCACCCAGTCGCCCTTTTTTTTCTCTTTTACGGCTGAATAATATTTTACATGTACTTTCTTTTCTTTCTTCTTCTTTTTTTTTAATCAGAAAAGACAGTTTATTTCGCACTGGTGCTGGCCCAGCAGAGTCACCTCCAAAAGCTGAGCCTATATGTATTTTCTTTATTGTGTTATTATTATGATTTATTATATATGTTTTCTTTCTTTTCACATTTTCTTTATCCGTTCATCTGTTAATGAACATGTAGGTTGTTTCCATGTCTTAGCTATTGTTAATGCTGCAATGAACATGAAGGTGCAAATGTCTCTTCAAGACAATGATTTTGCTTCCTTTGGATCTATATACCCTGAAGTGGAATTCCTGGATCATGTAGGAGTTCTATTTTCCATTTTTTAAAAATCTTCTTTTAAGTTTATTTTGAGGGAGGGAGAGAGATCAAGGGCGCACACGAGTGGGGGAGGGCAGAGAGAGGTGGAGAAAGAGAGAATACCAAGCAGGCTCCCTGCAGTCAGCACAGAACCCAACTGGGGGCTCAGGCTTACAACTCAAAAGATTTCTGAGCTGAAATCAAGAGTTGGACCCTTAAGTGGCTGAGCCACCCAGATGCCTCTCTCTTTTCAACTTTTTAAGATACACCAGTACTGTTTTCCAAAGTGGCTGCACCAGTTTGCTTTCCCACCAACAGTGCACGAGGGTTCCCTTTTTCCACATCTTCACCAACATTTGTTATTTTTTATCTTCTGGATGTTAGCCATTCTGACAGGAGTCAGCTGATATCTCAGGGTGGTTCTGATCTGCATTTCCCTGATTAGTGATGTGGAACCCCTCTTCATGTACTTGTTGGCCATTTGTACGTCTTCTTTGAAAAAAAAAATGTCTGTTCAGTTGCTCTGTCCATTTTTCAATTGGATTGTTTGGTTTTTGTGTTGTTGTTATTGAGTTGTAGGAGTTCTTTATATATTTTGGCTACTAACCTCTTCTCAGATTTGTGATTTGCGACTATCTTCTCCCATTCGGAAGGTTATCTTTTTCATTTTGTTGATGGTTTCCTCTGCTGTGCAGATAGGATTACTTACTAAAAATGGAGATCCCTGCATAGTCCTTCTCAAACCTTCTGATTTGGAACCTGTGGAGGTGAGGCTTGGCATTCTTTTTTTTTAACATTTGCCCCAGATGGCCTGGGGTACCATGAGCTGCCTAAGGCCACACAGCTAATGGTGGCAGCTCCAGAACTAGAACCCCAGTCTTCTGACTCCATCCGGGGCATTTCTCTTACAGCTTGAATGTCCCTAGGGCTTAAAGCTTTGGGAAACAAGGCTCACATTGGATGAGGGAGAGTGTGTTGAGTGGCTCTCTTATCCAGCAGACCACTAATCCACATAATTTAATTAGTTCCTTACAAGGTGGGGCTCGAGGACTTGCATTCCCAGGGCAGGCAGAGACAGTTGAAACAGACCACTTGCTCTGGGATGACCTGGCACCTGCTGACCCTGTCTTTGCCACTAGATAGGATTTCAAAGTTCTCTGTGTCTACCTCCGCCCACACTCTCTGGGGACCAGCTCTTCTCTTGGCGACTTAGAAAAACAGGCTTGGATTTCCCTCTGGCCTATAGTGATCTCGCCTCTCTCTCTTCTTCCCTTCCTCCTTCCTTTCCTCTTCCTCTTTGTCCTTCTTCTTCCCTCCCTCCTCTCCCCCTCCCCGCTCTCCGTTATTAGAATATGATTCACATACCATACAACTCACTCATTTAAAGCATACAAGTCAATGGTTTTTAGTATATTCGTAGAGTAGTGCAACATCACCACAATCAATTTTAGAACATTTTCATCACCCCTGAAAGAAATTCCATCACATTCCACTCTAAGCAATGACTTTTCTGCCCCCTCTTCTGCCCCACTCTACCTAGCCCCGAGCAATCACTAATCCACTTCCTGTGTCTATAGATTGGCCTTTTCTGGTCATTGCAAATAAACGGCATCATACAATATATGGTCCTTTGTGACTAGCTTCTTTCACTTAGTGTGTTTTCGAGGCCCATCTATGTTGTACCATGTATCAGTATTTCATTCCTCTTTATGGCCATTCCATTGTATGGATATATCATATTTTGCTTATGCATTTATCAGTTGACAGAATCTGGATTATTTCCCTTTTTTGGTTATTGTGAATAATGCCATAAATATTAGTGTCCAAATTTTTGTATGGTCATATGTTTTCATTTTTTTCTGGATGTATACCTAGGAGGGGGATGGCAGGGTCACATGGCAATTCTATGTTTAACCTTTTGAAGAAATGCCAAACTATTTCCCAAAGTGGCTGCACCATTTTACATCCCCACCAGCAGTGTATGAGAGCTCTAATTTACCCACATCCTCATGAACACTTATTATCTGTCTCTTTGTGGATAGCCTACCTAGTGGGTGTGAGGTGGTATCTCATTATGTTTTTGACTTGCATTTCCCTGATGGCTAATGATGTTGAGTATCTTTTCACGTGCCTGCTGACCATTTTTTTCTTTGAAGAAATGTCTACACAAATCCTTTGCCCATCTTTTAATTGTGTTGTCTTTTTATTATTGAGTTTTAAGAGATATATAATGTAGATATAAGTACCTGCCAGTTGCATAATTCTCAAATATTTTCTCCCAGCCTAGGGATTATTTTTTTCACTTTCTTAATGGTATTCCTTGAAGCACAGAAGTTTTTATTTATTTATTTTTTAAATGTTTATTATTTTCAAAGAGAGAGAGTGAGCAGGGGAGGGGCAGAGAGAGAGAGATACACACAGAATCCGAAACAGGCTTCAGACTCTGAGGTGTCAGCACAGAACCCGATGTGGGGCTCAAACTCATGAACTGTGAGATCACGACCTCAGCCGAAGTCAGATGCTTAACCAACTGAGTCAGCCAGGCGCCCGTGAAGCAAGAAGTTTTTAATTTTGATGAAGTCAAATTTACCTAGTTGTTTTTGTTGGTATTTTTGGTGTTATATATAAGAAACTATTGCCTAATCCAAGGTCATGAAAAGTTATCTCTATATTTTCTTCTAAGAATTTTATAGTATTAGTATCTTTTATCCATTTTGAATTAATTTTTGTATGGTGTGAGGTAGGGTCCAACTTCATTTTTTCAACTTTATTTAGTTGTTCCAGCACCATTTGTTGGAAAGACGATTCTTTTCCCCACTGAGTTCTTTTGGCACTCTTGTTAAAAATAAATTGACCATAAATGTATGGCTTTACTTTTAGACTCTTAATTCCATTCCATTGACCTATATGTCTATCCTTACACCCGTACCACACTGCATCGATTACCGTAGCTTTATAGTAAGTTTTAAAAGTGGGTCCATCCACTTTCTATGTCTACCTTCCAGCACACACAGTAAAGGCTAGGATGTGGCCTGAGTGCAAGGGCTGAGTAGAGGGGTTGAGGGAGAGGTAGGTCTGTGGGACTCAGAGGCCTAGTCTTTTAACCCTTGTCCTGCCATAGCCCTGTGTAACCTTATGTGAGTTACTTCATATTTCCGTATGTTACTTCTCTGTTTCCTATTCTTAGAATGAAGATTCTGGGCTAGTTGACTATTAAATGAATTTTTAATTCTAATAGTCTGGAGGCATGGGAGACTCAGTTTCTATAGGCAAATTCTATCACAGGACCCCTGACTTTATGGCAAAGCATTTGTCAGTCTTTCACTCACTTGGAACTTAGGTATGAGACAGGAAATATACAAGATGATTCTGGATTATCTTGCCATATTGGCCTGCGTTTCATGGCTGCACCATTCTGCCCATTCCACCCTACCCTGGATCTCCATGTCCGTGGGGTCTGGTCCAGCTTCCAGATAGCTTTGATCACTTCATTATTCTGTGTTAATCTCTTTGGGAAAGGACTGGGAAAGGCCCAGAGTCATTGGGAGTGGTCTACACAGCACTACTTGCTAACTGAATAAAGATTCAGTCTGATATGCACGATTGCTTCCCTTTGCTTGCAAGTCAGTAGTTTCTGGTAGATGAATAATCATGCATTTTCTTCAGTGTACGGGTTGTCATCACGTATTTTCTCAAACAGCAGCTCATGGATTTTGGAGGCTTAAAAAAATGACTTCTTACTGAAGAAGCCGTGGCCAATGAGCCTGTGGGGCAGGTGGTAGTGGGGACCTGAATTCCGGGCCCTGCTCCTGTGTCTCCTCTCCGTCTCCCCACTCTGGGCCTGTTTCCTTTTAAAAAATTTTTTTTTTGGGGGGCGCCTGGGTGGCGCAGTCGGTTAGGCGTCCGACTTCAGCCAGGTCACGATCTCGCGGTCTGTGAGTTTGAGCCCCGCGTCGGGCTCTGGGCTGATGGCTCGGAGCCTGGAGCCTGTTTCCGATTCTGTGTCTCCCTCTCTCTCTGCCCCTCCCCCGTTCATGCTCTGTCTCTCTCTGTCCCAAAAATAAATAAAAACGTTGAAAAAAAAATAAAAAAAAAATTTTTTTTTTTACATTTATTTTTGAGAGACCGAGAGAGACAGAGCACAAGGTGGGGAGAGGCAGAGAGAGAGAGAGAGAGAGAGAGAGGGAGGCACAGAATCCAAAGTAGGCTCCAGGCTCTGAGCTGTCAGCACAGAGCCCGACGCGGGGCTTGAACCCAGGAACCCTGAGATCATGACCTGAGCCGAAGTCGGAGGCCCAACTGACTGAGCCACCCAGGCGCTCGGCCTGTTTCTTTATGTTTAAAAACAAAACACGGAGGAATGTTCTACTGATATATGCAACGATGTGTGTTGTGCTAAGTGAGAGAAGCTAGATCCAAAAGGCCACACACTGTATAATTTCCCTTATGTGGCTCTCTGAAAAAGGCGACGAAAACAGATCAATAGAGGCCAGGAGCAAGTGGGTGGGGAGAACGGATCAACCATAAAGAGCCACAAGGGCACTTTTGGGGGTGAATTACTCCCTATCTTGATTTTTGGTGGTGGTGACATCACTGTGTAAGTTGCTCAAAATGGAAAACACTGTATCTAAAAGAGTGAATTTTACTGCATGTAAGATTATACTTCAATAAACACAAAAATGTGAAATACACTCACACATTAGTTAGCACACGTGTGCACGTGTGCACGCACACACACACACACACTCACGCTCACATTCACTATTCAACTAGAAAATCTCTAAGATCCCTGCAAGTGCCAGGATTCACTGGTTCTCCCCTGGGGGGACAGTCACGGGCAGGGCGACAGGCAGCGATACCCAGGGCCTCATCTCATTTTGAAACTTCCCTTCCCTGATTCTTCCTACCCTTCCCCAACTCAGAGTAATCTTTCCGTGATGTCGTGTGCACAGGAGGAAAAACAGGCTTCATGCGTGTGGTTCGCCATTTTAGGAACAAGGCCGCTCCCTCCACAGCCATGCATGTGCCCGCTGAACCTCCTCGGAAGACAGGCCTTGCCCACAGCCGCTCATCCCAGCTCTGCCGTCTGAATCGTTGGCCTGGAATGGACTATTTCTGAATAAGAGCCCAGAATCCAAATCCCAGTGCAACAGCCACAGAGGCCCGTCAGAAGAATGGGAATCTAGATAGAGAACATGGACTCCTACTTCCATTTTCCAGCCAGCGTCTGAAGGAGCCGCCCTCTAGCCTTCTGCTCTGCAATTTACTAAGGCCTAACACAAGACTGTCGAGACCATCCAGGTGACACAGAGTCAGGGAACCGGGCCCTCGCTGGGAAGAAGACAGCAAGGGGCTTGACACAGGCAGAGGCTGCTACCTGCACCCACAAAGAAACCGCAGCCAGCCTCCCCGCTGGCAGGAAGAGCCAACGCTCAGGGGCCAGGCCGCTGCGAAAGCTGCCGGGTGGGGATCTACAAAGGCCCTCCACCTTCACCGCCTCCCAGTGCCGAGACCAGCCCCATTTCATGAGCACTTACTATGTGCCAGGCAGAGGCCAAGCCCTCTGTATTCATTCACAACAACTGTTAAGATTTTAAAATTCTAATCTTTGTTTTACAAACAAGGAAACTAAGTGAAGAGGTGGGACTCAGCCTGTGCAATCAGGGGCCGTTCCTTTCTTTTGTCTGCTGCTGAGATAGGCTAGACCTAGCTAGGCTGGCTCCAAGGCTCTGAGGGGCCTGAGCCCGTGCTCTAAGGCAGCAAAAGCAAACAGAGAGTGCTGTTCTAGATGGAGCTCATGTAGAGCTCCCCCCGCTCCACCCTCCTGAGCCCATTTAGAACAAGCCAGACCCAGGGCACCTGGACGGCTCAGTCGGTTAAGCATCCAGCTTCGATTCAGGTCATGATCTCACAGCTCATGTGTTTGAGCCCTGCGTCGGGCTCTGTGTTGACAGCTCAGAGCCTGAAGCCTGTTTCGGATTCTGTGTCTCTTTCTCTCTGTCCCTCCCCTGCTTGCACTCTGTCTCTGTCTCTGTCTCTCTCTCTCAAAATAAATAAACATTAAGAAGAAGAAGAACAAGCCCGACCCTGTAGCTTCTCCTTGGCCAGGGAGTCCTTCCCCCCAGTATAGAGAGTCAGGGACAGATCCTGTGATCCCACTGTGCGTGCCGAAGGGCTGGGTATAGGGAAGGGGCCCAGCTGCGTGCACTGGAGGTCCCAGGAACGGAAGCCAGGAGTTCATGTGGGCACTTCTTTTTTTTTTTTTTTTTTAATGTTTATTTTTGAGAGAGACAGAAACAGAATGCGAGTGGGTTGGGACAGAGAGGGAGGCACAGAATCCGAAGCAGGCTCCAGGCTCCAAGCTGTCAGCACAGAGCCTGACGCGGGGCTCGAACTCACGAGCTGCGAGATCATGACCTGAGCTGAAGTCGGACGCTCAACCGACTGAGCCACCCAGGCGCCCCTCATGTGGGCACTTCTGCTCAGGAAGGCAGATGGAGGGAAAGCGTGCCACCAGTGCTCTGTGGCCAGCAGGGGGCATGCCCCTCAGAGGGGATCCTGCTTGCTTGTCCAAGCCACACAGCCTGGAGGCTGCCACATCCCAGAAAAGGTCCTAAGACATGCATTGGAAGCTGGGACTAGTGAGCAATTGGAAGCTGGCACCAAGGAAGGGGTAGCCTCATGCCCTTTGTGCCAGAAGTCCCTGGGGAAGATTCCCAGGTGGGCACAGCTCTTAGTGTTATAAATGGCAGCCCCAATCCCCACCTGTCCCCTGGACCTGAGCACATCTCTGCTCCTGGTGGTCAGCAGGATACCCGGGCAGTGACAGCTTGTTAGAGGACGATTCTGGAAATAAGCCAGGTGGCTCTGCTGGGTAGGAGAAGTTCCGGGTTCCCTCGAGGTGGTGGCCTTGATCAAGGAGGACAGAGAAGGAAGGCTCTTCTGTGGCGGCCGAGACCCGACAGCAGGGTACGCCACAGACTTGACAATTCAGGCACCGTGGCAGGTGTGGACTTGGTCTTGACCGTGTGGGGCAGGAAGTCCTGCTCTGGGAGGTGGGCCCGGGGTTGGGAGACAAACTGGTTCCCATGCAGGTGTGACTAAAGGCACAATCCTCTAAGATCATTGCTCCTTCCGGGAGCAAAGGTTCTGCCACTGAAGGGAGCTGCTCCTTTTTACCTCGTTCTTGCCTTCCTCTTGTCAACCTGACTTCCGGGCTCTCAGAGCCCCACTGCTTCGGCGTTAGTGGGAGATGCGATTGTCTGTGGCTCAGGAAACCAAGGTTCTCTATGAGGAGCACCATCTGTATGCAGCAGACTTCAACCTTGGGACTTAAGGGCATCATAGCGGCGTCTGGCCACTGCTGACGTTTTTTCAGGCCCCTGGGTTTTGTGGCTGAGCACAAACAAGGGGGCACAGAGGCCACGCAGCCCAGGAGAACTTGGCAGGGTCGGGGCTCTAGCCTTCCAGTGACACCATTGTCCCAACCTACCAGGATGAGTCCCACACCCCGGAGATCTGGCTTTCCCGAGCTTTTCTGCTGGGCAGTGAGGGGGAACCAGACCGTGTGTGTGTGTGTGTGTGTGTGTGTGTGTGATATTAATGGGGCTGGGTGTGGGTGGGGAAAGAGGTGAGGTGGTACCTTTTTTTATTTCTAGCAGTAAAGCCTGCCCAATAACCCCCCAGACCAAGGAGCCACACAGAATTAGCTGGATTATAGTGGGTTCAAGTCATTTATTTTTAGACTGTACCAGCATGTTTGGGTCTGGGGTCCAATCCCCAAATTCCAGAAAAATAAACTAATGAGAACCACATGCACTATGAGAAGGCCATTCCGACGTGTCTGTGATCATGCTGTGATTGGGCATAGAATATAGACCAGGAGTCCTCCCTGAACAGCTGACGGTAGCTGGCTCTGAGCCCTCCTTGGGACTGGGGAGAGGGCCAAGACCGGATCATTTGGACCCTGTCCCTTTAAGGCCCCGAGCCCCTTATTGCTACATTTGCTACGTTGCTACTTGATGGCCTCCGGGCCTTGCCCAGGGGAGGCCTTATCACTGGGTGGTACTAATGAGTAGGCTGCTGGCATTTGCCCTTCCCATTGTTACAACAGCACAGAACTCTTTTCAGAGGGTCCCAGGGTGAGTTATCAGGGATTCAGCTGACCACTATTCAACTATGCCGCACATGGTCCTTGCTCCATTCTCAGCTTGGCCAGCCCTGTTGGAGGCTGGTGGCCCATTATGTTGCCCCAACCCCAGGGCTTTCCAGCTCCTGGACCTTGTTGGAACACCCCCCCCCCCCAACACACTCTGCAAGGTCCAAAGACCAACAGCCCGCTAACCTTTCCAGCACAGGGGCAAGGCTTCTTAGTGGTGGCTTTCGAAGCCCATGCATTTGGAGCACAATGGGAGGGGCACATTTTAGGAGAAACATCAACTTCCACAAACAGCAAAAAGGCCCGATGGTGGCAGGCTCCTGGTTCAATGTCCTGTTGGTGAGGTAGTTTAAACACACCAGCAATCCTGCCAGGAAGACCCCCCCCCCCCCGCCCCGCCCGCCGCCGGAGCATGTCCCCACATGTTCACTGGTCTACGCAACAACTCAGAGTTGTGAGAGGGGCCTCTGGGGTGCTGGCCTGTACCTGACCTCTAGGCCTTGGTGGGCCTGGAGCCCCGCTCAGCTGATGGCACCGTTGGGCTGGGCCCCACCGTGTTCCTGGGGTACAGCGGCACCGGACAGAACAGGACATCACTTTCTGCAAGGGAAGGAGCCCTCTCCCCACCGCTGCTTGGGCCAGGCCCTCTGGGTGCTGCTGGGCATTTACATGCACCAACCTCCAAGTTTTCTTCTTCCCTTGAGGCAAAGGTGATCTCAGTCAGATGTCCAGTGCCTGGGACCTGTGCGTCTGACGCTGCTGGGTGGGTGGTCACTTCTGTGGCTGCCCTGAAGCTTTGACTATGGGGCTGCCAACAGGATATTTGTCCAGTGAGCCCTCAATAAGAAGAGTCGCAGGTCCAGAGACTCTGCCCAGCAGGAGAGCTAAGGAAGCTTCTGGAAGCAGGGAGACCTGTTTTGCTACAAAACTGCCTTCAGAAGTCTAATCTGGTTTGAAGTTTTGGCTGTGTAGACCAGGCCAATGGGGAACCCGCCAAGACCGTATTTTCGAAGTGTGCTTGCATTCGAAGGTCTGCACAGTAGATGACCTTGGACTGGCCAGCTGGGTGGAGCCACCCCATCCTCCCACCCGCGTTGCTTGGTTTGATCTACTGGGGAGCACGCGATGGTCACGGGACCGAGTATGCCTGGTTGGGAGGTGGGGTGAGGGGACTTATTGCTCTGGGTTTGAACGTACCTCTATTGAATCTGCTGCCTGCCCCCAGAACGGGTCCCCAGAAGTGTTTGGAAACCTTCAGCCTGCACCATCTCGGGGGTGCAGTCCATCTGGCTCCGGGTGGGACCTCCAGGGTTGGCCAAGTCTCAGCCAGCATCGCTCAGGAGCAGTGGCCAGGGGGACTGGGGAAGCCAAACTCGCTCTGTCCACAGCCCATGGGGGAGGGCAGGGGGCAGTCAGGCCTTTGCCCTGGGTAACTGAGGGCACAGAGGTGCTGCTGTTCTGGAACTTCCTTTGTCCACATACCCTGTGCCTTGATGTCAACACAGCTTGGGGACCCCTGACAGGGAGGAGCTTCTTTGGGGCAATACTGGGTGCAGAAAAACTTGAACTGCATTTTGGTTCTGAAAAAGGAGTCCTGTGTGAAAAGCAAGGAGATTTAAAAAAAAAAAAAAAAAGGCTGAACAAGGAGAAGAGTCAAAAAACCCCATAACATGGGATAGGGCTTCATTTCGTTCGTGTACTCATCACATAGTTTCTGAGTATCTTCCTAGGGCCACAGTCTGTGCTGAGGTTGTGTGACATCAGGGTGTGGGAGTGCCTGACAAGAGTCCGGGTCTATCCACCGCTGGAGACAACCTGAGGACCCAACACATGTCCTCTCCCTAATATCTACTCTACCTGGAAGACAGAGCAACTACCGCCAGTGGGGGAAACTGAGGCATAGTGGTCACAAACCCGCAAGGGTACAGCCATAGCCAAGTTTCCTAATGGCCCTGCTGTGGGGGATGGAAGGCTGGTGCCGTGGGGACAGGGCCCTGTGGAGTCAGACACATGACCGCACTGATGTGGGGCTGCAAAGATGGTCATGGAAGCACCCAGGAGGCGGGGTCTGCAAACAAGCTTGAGACTTTGGTCACCAGCTGGTGAATTTGCCTAGGTAAGTAAAGAAACACCAAGTGATCGCTTTTTGTTTGTTTGTTTGTTTTGCTTCTGTGTTTGCTGTTTATACACTCCCCAGGGAAAAATTTCACCTATGGCCAAAAATAGATCGAAGGATAGTTCTAGCAGGTGGAGCGAGTGTCTGAATTCAAAAACATGTTGCTCAATACCGCTGTCTGAGGGCTCACGGGAGTCACAAGGATGACAACAATAATCGCGAGAGTAATAGCTACCGTTTGCTAAGCACCTACTACGCGTCAGGCACCTGACTCGGCGATGTACATGTATTACGTCACAGCCAACTGGCAGATAGTCGTTTTGACATACACACGAAGGGAGTGCAAGTGGGTTTTTTTGCAGGTTTTTGCAGGTTTTTCTTTGTGTCTGCTTTCCCCCTTGACGGTCCACTTCGTTTAGGGACCACTTTGCTGGGCTGGCAGAGAACCATTTGGTCCTGGCCTAGGTCCTCTGCAGCCAACTCAGCCCCAACTTCAGACACAAGTGAGACCTGGCCCTCCCTGCAGGGGCTCGGCCATGCCTATGCCCCAGCCACCTCCCCCCACCCCGGGGGAAGGGGGCTGCCGGAGGGGAGGATCCCAGTGCCCCCGAGTTCACGGCCATGTTTATTTTGAGTAAAACACGAGGGAACAAACCAAGGAGAAGGGGCGAAACCAGAATAAATTCGGAAATAATAAATGTTTCCAAAGATGGTCAGAACCTCCACGGCTGTTAAACCACGAGCTCTTTCCCGCACACCGGTGCTTCCTGTGGTGTCGGACCCTGGAGGCACTTGACGGGACCAGGGGGCAGCCCCACGCCCCGTGGGGACCCCCCCCCCCCGGAAAGTCGGCCTGCAGGGGGCTGAAAGAACCTGGAGGTGGAGCTGTCGGCGGGGTTGCTCAGCGGTGTGGCCTCCACCCGGCCCGTTGCACGAGGGTCCTTGCACAGATGGGGGCCGGGGCGGGGCCAGAAAGGGGGCCGTCGGGACGCAGCGGCTGTCGCTCTAGGGGGCGCTGTGGGCGCACTGGCCGCGGTGCGGAGGTGGGGGGTGGGGGGGTAATACTGGGGGTGCTCGGGGCCTGCCGGTGGCTCTTGCATCTGCCGGAAGGCGTGGTCCCCCAGACAGAAGGAAGAGTGGCGATAATAAGGATATGACCTCAAGTGAGAGCCACGACAGGAGCCCCACCAGGTGTTGTGCCCCGAACGAGTTAGGGCCAAGGGCCTCCTGGAGAATGGGGTGTCGGCGCACAGCTGTACAAGGAAGAGAGGGTTGTAAACAGGGGCCTCTGCAGGGCCGACCCCGGGCTCTGTGGACTTTTTCTGCATGGTGTCCCCGGGCACCCACCGAGTCTCCCCTCTGCCGCCCGTCATCTCCCTCACTCCTTCTCTTTCACAGTGACCAGATCTCCCCGTAGGGAAACTCTGTCCGCGGATGTGGAGCGCCGCCGCCTGCCCGTGGGGTCGTCGGGCCCGGGCCCTGCGGCGGGGACCGTCAGGAGGACTGCATCAGGCCGGTGAGGCGCTTGCCCGCCAGCGACTTTCCCTGCAGAGACAGGCGACAGAGTTGGCACGCACAGGTGCACACACAAACACACACACACACACACACACAGACAGGGACAGAGACAGAGAGCCAGACAGGTGAATTAATTGTTGCCAGAGCCATGGAGGCCGAATGACTTAGCTACGGGACCCTGTTGATCTCTGGGTTTGGGAGCCTTGACCCCAGCACTTGGAACAGGCAGGGCTCTGGGGCAGGTTGGGGGGCCAAGGTGTGTTGCTGGTCCTTTGGGGGGTGTGGGAATCTTACCCCAAACCAGGCATTTTAACTCTTAGGTAGAGTGTCTCTTAATGCTTATGGGCCCGTCCTGAACTTGATTTTATTCAAGTAAGGGAGGAAAAAGTAGACTGGGGAGTGGGAAGATGACAGAGGTGGGTTGACCTAAGTAGGTGATGGTTAAGGATCTGGGTGATTAGAAGCTAAGGAATGAACTAGTCTTAAGAAGGCAGAAGACTTAGGATCCTTTCTGAAAGGCGGCAGTGAGCCCTCCTTGGGAGAGGCTCTGGGTTGTCTTGATGACCGGTTCTGGGACTGTGGAAATACAGGGGCATTTGCCAAGGCTGGGAGCCAGGCCGGTGAGCTGAGGCTGCTGCAGGACCCAGGCCAGTGCACTCCTGTCGTGTCCTATGTTCCTGGCTCTCCGTCTGTGGTACGCAGGGGCTGAACTTGACCCCACATCAGGATGTCTACAAACCCTGCACTTGTAACCCACGTAGCAGTTCTCAAAAATGAAAAAATTGACCTGGCTGGTAAGGCCTGGTGCATGAGGCACGGAGATCCTGAGAGAGATCAATTCCTCTATTGCTCCCGGGGGGGTGGTGGCCGAGGAGCGTCCAGTGTGGGATTGGGCACCGAGAGGATGGATGAGGAGGAGGATGGGTAAGGCTCAGTCATTCTGCTTATTTTCTTTGACACACTCTGTGCCCATTCCCTGCTCACCCTTTTAAGAAATCCATAGTGGGGCACCTGGGTGGTTCAGTCGGTTAAGCGTCCGACTTCAGCCCAGGTCATGATATCACGGTTCGTGAGTTCGAGTCCCGCATCCAGCTCTCTGCTGTCAGTACAGAGCCCGCTTCGGATCCTCTGTCTCCCGCCCCTTTTTCTCTATCCCTCCCGCCCCCTCTCAACACTAAACATTTAAAAATAAAAAAGAGAAATCCATAGCATCGGGAAGGGGTCTAGACGAGTGTGTGGCTGGACCCAAGCGGACTGATCACTGTGTCTGAGAAAATACTCAAACCCCATGCAGTCATTGACATCGGGTCAGCAACACCCTTGCCATCTGCAAAGGCGAGCACATGGTCCTCATCAGCATGGGCTGTGCTGTTTGGTAGTGAGAGACTGCAAGGGCCAGCAGTTCCTCATGTTCATTTCCAAGTGGGGTGTCAGGGCTCGTCTTGTTTACTGGGTTTGGCTGTGTGCAAGCTGGATGTAATTAAAAAAAATTGATCAGGTTTGTGAAGCCTGGTAGAGTACTCAATCAACTGGCTGATTGATGAATTGATGGATAATGGGTACATCTAGTAAATGAACAAGGGCTGTGAGTTTGCTGGATGCAAGACAATGGGTCATCTGGCTTAGCTCTCCATTGAGGGACCTGCCAGCTTGACTTTGAGAATTCTGATGGCAGGCATGGGAGCTTGTCCAGAAATGGAATTGCCCTCAGGAGCTATTGGAAAGCTTGTATCTACATCCCCTTTTCTTTCACTCCTCATGTTCACTAGTGAGACGGAACTTCGTTTTTTTCTCCCCTATTTTAAACACACACACACACACACACACACGGGCACACACAGAATCTCCCCAACAGTGGCCTTATCTGGATCTTCAAATACACTAAACTTAGCCTGCAGCAGGATGCATTTATACCAGGGTAAGGATTTTTTAATCAGATTTTTTTTTTTTTTTTTAATCCTAGAGGGTTGCAGTGCCAGTCTTTGCAAATCACTAAAAGTAAGGTGGCTACTTGTCTGGGTAGAGCGGGTAGGACAAGAGCTCACAGCTGGCGGAGGCTGACCTTCAAGGACTTGCCCCGGCCCTGATTCTAAGGCACACCCATGGCTGGTACTCTCCTTGACTGCCCTTTCTTAGACGGAGCTGGAGGCATTTGTCATCCTGTTGGTTCACCTGGGATTGTGCCTTCTGGATGCAGGCCTGAAGGCAGGAAGTGTGGGTATGTGCGCGAGGTCCTCTCGGGGGAAATGTGGAGCTGATGAGTTTAGGGGTCTCCTGGTCTGAGGGTTCTAATAAACCTCCCCCAAACCCTTTACCCACATCCATCCTGCTCGTATGAAAGGCACCGAGGAATTTTGCTTGCCTCTTGGTGCTGTTTATTGCTGCAGTAACCTTGTACCGTATACTGGCTCCTCCCCCTCTCCTTCTGTCCCTTTTCCACCAGGGCAACAAATTACACGTTCTGTCACCAAATGTATATGTTCTGGTTTTGCCATACATGGTATTTGAGGGCTCTGATTTAGCTGGCGGATGTGAAAAAAAAAAATGACTAAAGCTTCTGAATAACAGTGCACTGCCAGTGCCCATGTTAAAAGCCCAGAAACAAAGAGGGAGAGGTTTACCAGGCATCCAAACCCTCATTACAGCTACTTCCTCATTAGTGAGGTCATTTTGGCTGGAGAGGGGGCTGTAGGTTGAGGGAGGTTGGAGATTCTGTATCTGGAGAATTGTGTGACTGTCTGCTTTAGGTGCCTTTGGCCCGGAGGTCCCCCACCCTCTACCCCTCCCTGTTCTATAGAAAAGGCTGGGCCGGGCTTGGAGTCCCTAATTAATCTCTTCCTGCTTGAGCCCTGGAGCTCAGCCTCATAGCTCTGACTCCAAGGACCTGTGGCCTGCCGTCAATGCCTTCTCCTCCCCGGCCCCCCCCCCCCCCGCCCCCAACTGCTTCCATATCTCAGGACTTCTGGGGCCAGCCTAGAGAACTTGCCCTGAGATTGTTCCCAGCCTCTCAGCAATCCAGGTGGCGTTCCTTGGCATTTTTATCTCCCTCCCCCCACCCCTGCACGCACACATTTTTCAAATGCCAGTTCTGATGCTAAAGGAGGTCGTGAGGTTTCGGGTCGGCTCAGGGGGTAGCTCAGTCCAACTGCAATCTGTCCGCTACCCAGTGACCTCTGGGGTGAGGCTGGAAGGTGGTTATTCATGCAGGACGCAGGCATGGCTAGCTGCCTGGCCTCGGGCTTTGGGGAAGAAATCCTGCAATCACACTGGCTCAGCAGCTGCCTCTCTTCTGAAGAGCCGAGGCTCCTGTAATTTTCAGGGATCAAAGTGAAATCTGACAGCAGAGGCTACCCGTGTTCAGAGATGAGCTGCCCCAAGGTCTATGCTGCTAGGGGCTTGCTGGGAGCCCCAGAGGTACCTGCTCTGTCCGGAGAGAAGAGATCTCTGGCCCTGCACCCTCTGGGGCTCTTTCCTCCCTCTTCTTCACCCCCAGCCCTGCCTCCGATTGGATGATTCTGTAGAAAACACTTAGGAAGGAGAGCAGTAACTCCCCCTCTGCCTAGCATCTTGCATAGTTACAGGGGAAGCCATTTTTTCAGGGTGTGAATGTGTGATGTTCCCCAGTGCCGGTCATTTGGGAACGGACCATGGTGCCAGGAAACTGCAGCCAGCTCAGCCTGAGGCCTTGGCGTAGCTGAGCGAAGCAGCTGAAGGTGGTTGAAAATGCTATTAGCAGGCAGCCTTTGTCCAAGTGAGAAAATATACAGTGATTAAGAACCAAACTGCAGAAGGTACATTCCAGAGACACCAAAGCTTTGCATACAGACAAAGTGCTTTTCACCTTCGAGACATTTGGCAAAGTTAATCCAATAGAATTAGAATCCTTCAATGTGATGGACTAGGTTCGCAAACGTCCACCCTCCACCCTGACTAATCATTTCAGCTCTGTGGCCATCTTGATGGCTAGAAGTCTGGAAGAAGGTGGTCATGAAATCTTTTGTTTCTAAAAGGAAACGCACAAAAGGAATGGCGCCCTTTTGTGCAGTGCTTTAAGGAAAATCAACATGCTGTTCGACATGCTGTGGCTCTGTGCATCGCACTTCAAGATATTAATCAACAAAACATGCACGATCCGGGTTACCAAGAGCTTTTGCCGCTTACTTACCTGGGCGACTGAGGCTAAACTCTTTGGCTGGGAAGAGGGCTGTGGCTCAGAGAGTAGCCCTGGGGGTCAGGTGGCATATTGGGGGGTAGCAGAGCCAAGCACTGGGGACTCGGGCAGGACCCTTTCCAATGCTAACGGAGTACGGACATCTGAGCTGCTGCTGAGACTCTCAAGCTGATTTGCCCAGATGACCTAAGACCAAAGTTACAGATCTCAAATCCCCTAAGCCTAAATCCACGTTACTATGGGGATAGAAATCAACTGTGGTTGCCTCTGGAGGAGAAGGATGGAATTGATTGGAAAGGGGCGTGAGGGAACTTTCCAGGGTCATGCGGTGTAGGTTATACTGGTGCATACCGTTGTTAAATTCATTGAACCACACATTTCAGATCTGTTCATTTTGCCATATGTAATTACACCTCAAAAGGAAACAGAAAAATTAGGGAAAAAATCCAGCTATCACATCTCTGCTTTGAAATTTCCCACTCCTTACTCCTTTCCAGTTGCTAGCCCTGTGACTTTGCCTTTGGGCTCAATCCAGTTCTCCCCACTCCCGGGTAGGAGAAACCTGGGTTCCTCTGCTAGAGAAACTAGAACTTGCAATAGAACCAATGTGGAACACTGTTTCTCGTCCAGTGATCCAGATTGATCACTTTGTTGTGACGCAGGCATTTTTCATCCTTGCTAATGAAAAGAGTGTTGATTGGGGCTCACCCGATGACCACAGTAGCCCTCTGTGGGAGGCTCCAGAGCTGTCCTCTCAAGGAGCCTGAGGGTCACCCGTGCGTAGATCATGCTCAGGTTCATAAATGATGAGTGTGTGCAATCATAGGCCTGGGCGGCCTTGCTGAGGAGAGCAGTCAGGAGCCTAAGAGCCAGGTGGGAAGGTAAGGGTCCGGGCTTGGGTTCGACGGGAGGGGAGAAGTCAAGAACCTGCCTGACTTCATCAGGTGACTCCCCTGGAGGCTGGCGCCCCTGGTGCCCCTTCCCCAACTGAGCAAAGCAAAAGGCATGATTTCCAAAGGGCATATGGGAATCCTGTAACATCTCCTTTCTCAGTGCTGTTTCAGACTGGGGAGAGAGTGCCACTTGCTTGGGGGTAGTTTAGGGGTCTTAGAAGCTGGCAGAGGATGGCAGCAGAATCCATAGTCAATACAGAAGAGTTTCAAAGAGCTTTCCAACACTTCATCTCTCATCTCATCAAATGGCCCTCTGTTGAACTTCCTGGCAAGGGGAGTGGGGGCGGGGGCAGATGAAAGGGAAAAACCTGGTCTTGGGACTAGCCAAAGATCACACACTGCTAATCCGCAGCAGGGCTAGGCGGGAGCCGCACAGGCGGAGAGGGTGCTGCTGGCTTCCTCACTCTTCAGTCATGGGGGGCGGGTGCCTGTGGCAAGATCCATTCCCAGAGTCTGTATTGCGCCTGGGCCCTTGCAGAGCTTTCTGATCCCTCTCAGGAGCTGAACGGCATTTTATTTGGCTTTAAAATATTCGATTTGACTCTTAAGAATAAGATACCACAAACGTAAAACAACGCTCAAGTAAAAAAAAAAAATGAAGAACTAGGGGAAAATGGAATGACTAATAAAAAGTTCACTGGCTAGAGAATTAATATCCATTCGTGTACGTTTAAACCTGTTACAGAATAAGGTAAAAAATACGATCATAGTAAAAATAATGGATTCTTTTGAAACAGCTCACTAACTTATGTACAGCGGTATAAACGACCAGATTTTTGCCATGTAGACGGTGGGTCTATGCAATCTACCGGTAGTCATGTCTTCTGAAAGCGATTCCTAGAAAATGTCACTGGGGCCGTTAGCAGGTTCAGACACCTTAACTCTAGCCTAGTGCTTTTTTTTTTTTTCTTATTTATTTATTTTTTTTAATTTAGAAAAGGTGAGTTGCCAACGTTTCCAGCTGCACTGAAAGAGAAAGGACCAACCTATTCCCCGATCTCCCAGGGGCATTCTCTTTGAATTTCTAATTCCTGCCCTGTGGAGTGGCATCAATATCCCAGGTACCTTCTCTTCCTAAGTGCCTTCCTCTTCAACTAGCCCGGACCTCGATGGCGACCCCATTCCCGGGGGTACAGGTTAGCTGCCGAGGACAGTGACAGCCACCAGTGGACTGCACATTGAACAACGATTGTGTGCCAAACACACTAGGCATTTTATAGACACTTGTGCTAATGTCCACACCATCCTGGCCAGTTATGCATTACCTTAAAGTCTTAGGACGTCTTAGCTTAAAGTCTTAGGATATATCATCTCGGCATCGATGAAGAAACAGGCTCAAACAGAGCTTGAGTTCCTTGCCTGAGGGCATCGGCTAGTCAGTAGTAGAGCTAAGTGGGGTGGCCTTCATGAGCCATACGCTTTCAACTTGGTATGTGGCCATCCCTCTCAAGGAAGGAGGCAGATAGAAAGGCTCAGAGACGAACGGCTGGCTCCTCCATGCCCACCCACATTAGGCAATCTCTTTGGGCACCCCAGGGAGATTTCCTCAACCTCACCGAGAAAGAAGCTTCCTCTCCTGGAGGTGCTTGAGACCCATCTCAAGCATTTCTGTTCTGCCTGAGGTTCTTCCCCTCATCGCATCTGGGACTCCTGAGAAAGAAGACGCCACCTTCTGGCTGGCAAGCTTGGCAAAGTGAGACTGGCTAAGTGCACTGAGCTGGGGCACTTATCACCCCTGCCTGGTGCACATGGCTTTAGAGTGCACCTGCGGGACAGGCCGGCTGAAGCCACTACTGCTGTTTCTGCTCTTATGTTATTGGTGTCGATGCTTCTGGGGCCTCCATAGCACCTGTCCCAGGGAAGAGAGAAGCAGGTGTGGTGTTTACCTTTCTCAGGAGGGGGCAGGCAGAGCTGCCTTACTCCAATTAGAACCAATGCCAATTAGAACCCAGTCCCTAAATCAGGGTGTCCCAGCCAGGCTGGGGAAGCCCTCTGTGGGTGGTGTTCCTGGCCCTCTGACTCTGGCCTCCCATCATGCTCATCACTTACGGGACTCTTTGCAAGGGTTAGCCTCAGCCTGTTAATTTTGGTGGGTGGTGGAGACCTTCCCGCATGGTCCCCCAGCTGTGCAGGGACAAATCTGGAACCAGGCAGGCATGCCAGGAGTGACAAGGGGATAGCATCTGTGCCCTACTCTGGTGGCACGATGCCCAGATTCCCCAGCTTCCTTTCCAGGCTGTGCATTTCCACTTTCCCCGTGCTCTTCCTGTGCAGGGGAAATGTCCCCCTTTTCACATCGGACCTCTTAGCTCTCTTTCCTCCAGTTCTGACTGAATGACTCTGGCGCTCTTTCTATTCTCCGTGTGCAGGGAAGATCTCGGCGGATTCTCGAGTGGAGTGGAGGTGGGCATTCCGCTTGCAAGTCCCTTGGCAGTATGCCTTCCTGCAGCCCCTGCGATGCCCTCCTCTTCCCCGGTTCCTCCACCTCCTCCCCAAATGTACTTTGGGATCTTAGCTCTGGTTCGCTCCAAGGTAGGCAAAGGTCAAAAGACTCAAGGAAACAGGGACATGGCTGTGTTGCTATTGGGCAGCAACTTGATGTTTTTTTCCAAGTCGGACGTTCAAGTGACCCTTGACCGTGGCTCTAGGGGAGAGAGCCACTGAAGTTTCATGGAAGAGACAGCAGGAGGAATCATTTGCTTGGCAGTGTGGGACTCTTCCTGCAGAACCATGGGGACTCTAACTCCACCCCCCAAGGGCACCTCTCACCTCCTACAAACATGTTCACCCCAAACTCATCCGTAGGTTGGGGTCCTTGGTTCAGCCAGCTGCCAAAGCAGAGCCTAGAAGTCACAGGTCATCATCGTGAGGACCGCACCCCCCCCCCCACCGGGCCCAAAGCACAATCTTTCCATAAATGTCCACGTCCATTTGGACACAAATGCCAAGGCAGGCTTAGTTCTCGTTCCTCTCTTCCGCCAGAAATGCGCTTCAGTGGGTATTCACCACACATGTATTTCTAACCTGAAAAAGTGCAGCAGGGAATGGGCCAAGCGGCATTTTCAAGGGATCTCTAGATAGAAACTTGGGTCACTGAAAGTCCCATCCACTGAGAACCTTCTTCCTTCCCTACAGACCCTTTTTACAGGTTGTCACGATGCTATTGGTGCCCGTGGGACAGAGGACAGGCGGTTGCCCTGCCTTCTCCCCTGATGGCCCAGTAGGTAGACATGAGAGATTCTCCATGTTTCCGCAAGACTTGGCCCTGGGCCACAGAGGAAGGATTATGGAAGCTGTAACCGAGAGATGAAGCCTAAGGCTGCTGCTGTTGGATTTCAAAGCATCTTCAAAGGTAGTGAGCGTTTCTGTCCTGTTCTGCTAGGGGCCCAGGAGAAGCGCGTTACAGGGTCAGTACCTAAAGACATTATCTGCACATCGCCTCTGAGACAAGGGACTTCTCTTTGCATCACGTCTGGACCCCTGGCTCCTGGTCTCTTAGGAAGAAAAAAACCATGGGTGCAAAAAAAAAAGGGGGGGGCAGAAACATGGGGACACCAAAAACTAGGCGCTGCTGACTGTTCCTGGGACGAGGGTGTGGGAACAAGAGTGATAGGCAGAGACAAGGCCACAGACAAACAGATCATCTCTTCTGGATTTTGGAGCACCTTCTGTGCAGAAGGATCCCCCAAAAAGTTAGAGAGTGCGGACGCCGGGATCACTCACCCACTGCTGGAAGGAAGCCACCTCGGGGGTGAAGTGCAGCGGCCATTCTGACTCTGCGCCAGCAGCACTAGGCAATTGTGTTTTTAGGAAGGGAAGTGAAGAATAACTTATCCAGCTGAAACCATGAACACCTGTGGCTTTAGGGGTGCCCCTGCCCAGACATGCACACAGCTGCGGGAGCATGCGATCCGCGCGCCAAGGCACATGCGAGTCTACAGCGTATGTTACTTGCGCACCATACGCTGAACACAGAGGCGCGGGTCAGGCAGGCAGCGCGTGCACCTGTGTGGACAGCTGTGCCCACGTTCACGTGCATGTTCACAGCACAGGCACGTACACAAGCATCTCAAGCAACCATGTGATCGGCTGCAGAGCTTTGTACGAGGCTCCGAAGGGGCCAATCTTGGACAAGCACTACAAACTTGAGGCATTTACCTTCAGATACACATATAAAACCTGAATTCTCCCCAGGAAAAAGCCATGTGTGTCAGTGGAAATGGCCCCTCTGCTTCTGTTTCTGCCAGTCCTACAAGCAGAAGCGTGGACCCCGGGGGTCTGGTTGAGGAGGGATTTCAAAGCATCCCCTGACACTTGCTTCTGACTCCTCCCACAACCCCACTCTGTAGTATGTGGCCACAAAATACAAGCTTTGGTTTATCCGGCAGGGGGAGCAACCAGACTTGGGGAGGTCATACTGCTCAGGGCGGCTCCAGGCAGGCAGACAGCAGAGAGGTGAGGGTTTCTGGGAATGAGGCTTCCTTCTTGGGGAGCGCTACACGTGGGCGGGGGGTGTGGGGGGGGCTGGATTTCACTCTCTGCTCATGGGGAGAACTACTCCTCATCTGTGGCTGGAAGCAGAAGGTGTCTCAGACTTGTGCACCTCAGTAGAGGGGTGCACATGCCAGATCCTGACAACGTATGCGATATTTTCCAGGTGGCTGTCCCTACCGCCAGCACCATACAGCTCCCACAGCCTCCAGGGAGGTGCTTAGGGGCCCACAGGGCAGAAGCTGACCTGTCAGTCGCCTTGGTCCCTCCATTCCCAGGGAAAACATTGGCTCTGGATGTTAAAAATAAGCCAGTAGTAATAGCTACCATATCGAGTCATTCTAATGAGCTGGTCACTGTAATAACTAGATGTGCTTTGGACACACTGTCACATGTGAGATACACACGCACCTGTCCCCGACTGCAAATGAACATAATGATACCTACCTTGGAGAATATTGTTGGAAATTAAGTAAAGTAATAAAAGCTCAGCATGCGGGGGGGGGGGGGGACAAACAACAACATAATAATGAAAATAATAATACAAACGGTTCTACTTGAGCACGTATACTGCACTTGGCTAAGCACTCTGCTAAGTGTATTTTTTCCCCACTTAATTGTTTCTTTGTGTCTCCCTTTTACAGATGAGGAAACCAAGGCTTAGAGAAGCTGCTAATTGGTAGAGCTGGAGTAGAACCAAAGTCCCTCGCTGACCAAGCTCAGCATGGTGTGGACGCCCACAGTACGTGAGCCCCCAAGAAATGGCATCGACTACCATTATGCCTTCATTTAATGCCAGCATCCACCCTGTACGGTGGGTACGGCTGTGTTATACCCATCGGGCAAGCAAGGAGCTTCCCTGGGGTCTTATGCCAACATCAGGTGGACCGACAGGATCCAGCCAAGGCTGTCCATCTCGAACCCAGTCCACTTTTGTGCATTCTGCTGGGCACCGAAGGGACCTTGTTCTTGGGGCCAAACGAGCAGGTCGTCTTCAATAGGGGATGAGAGGGTAGCTGGGGGAAATGTCACTGCCAAGTTCCAACAACATTTGACCCTAGGTGGTGGGTGCTGCTCAGGCACGCCCCAAATGTGACCACCTGGCTGCTGGTGGGTGGGGAGCAGTCTAGACAGCTCCTGGCAGTGAGCCATGAGGAGCCTCCCAGAGCGCAGTCCCCATGGGGGCAAGGTGCACCTCACTGTGCATTTAGTTTTTCACGCAGTCCTGGGGAGTGTGGATAGGAAGAGGCCCCTGACACTAAAGCTGAGCAAAGATGCTGAAGGGCAGGTGGGGGACCCCAGTGGCCACCTCCCCACCACTCCTTCTTGGTGATCCTTCCCATTACATCCTACAGGTCTAGAAACAATTTAAGAAAAACTATCATTGAGACCTAGCAAATGACAGGCTTTGAAGCTGTGTCATTACCAAGGAAACCGCCATCAAGTACGTGATCGCTGGGATGCGATCACTCAACACACGCTAATGGTGGACTCTTTTTACATATTTAGAATAACGGATGCTCTGGAACCTTCTAGTATCATCCAGGACAGAAAATCCACCAGAAGTTCCCTTCTACTTTCGCTATAGGTTGGACTGAGTTTTATATCGGCTGCTCTATCTCTACTTTCCAACTTAATCTGTTGTGATGTAAAGGCCAGGTCCTCTATCCATGCCTGATGGTCTGTCTTTTCCCATTAGGCGTGGGGGTTCAGATGTACCCTGTTCTTGGTGCAAACGAGAAAGGCCAGGATCATGGCATGGAAACGTTCTCCAACCCTGTGAAAAAGCATGGATGCTTTCTGAATCCCCATACCTTTCTCTCCCCACCCCTTATAGCCAGGCACTGATGGTGCCTGCTAGAGTTTTAAAGGTCTGTCGGAGGGAACACAGGACCAATCAACTGTAACTGGGTTTTCTTTAGCTTAAAAAAAAAAAAAGTCTTATTAAAACTTTGCTGAGTTTACGGGGATCGCCATGTTTAATGAGAGGCCTTGAAGAATTTGAAAGCAAGAGATGAGGAGAGGAAAAAAGCCATAAGCTGTAATCACCATAATTATACAATCCCATGATGAGTTGGAAGCAGCCCCGGTGAAGCCTGAGAGAAGAGGGAGTGTCATCCTCGATCGTGCTGGTCTTCGGGACATCTGGGAGGAATGTGACACGAGAGCCCTTCCCTCCCCTGAGTTGGGCTGAAGATGAGTCCTCGAGGCAGAGCCCAGGAGGAGGGGGCCTCCGGAGGGCAGTTTCTCCTCGGTCTAAGGCCTCTGGGGGGCATGTTCTGCTCCTGGCCAGGCGGAGATAGAGTTGATGCCAGCCGCCCACCTGGAGTCTGTAACTGGCATTGTGGGAAGGGGCAACTGGCGTCCTCATCTTTCCTGCTTTCAAAAATCCACCCTTCCTGGCTGGGAATGATGACAGGCCCAGCTTTCTCCGACTCAGAGCCAGGGTGCCCCACGCACATGCCCACTCCGGCTGTGCTCAGCCTGATGGCACTACAGCCGCTCAGCTGCCCTGTGCCAGTGGGCCCCTGTGTCCTCTGCTCGCTGACCTCCTTTCAGGCATTGGGGGGAGAGAGCCCTGTTGCCAGAGCTCAGCTGCAGCCGCAGCAATTGGCTTAAAAAAAGAAAAGAAAAGAAAAGAAAAGAAAAGAAAAGAAAAGAAAAGAAAAAACCACCAACAACAAAAGGCAAGGATGACATGTGAAGGGTAGTAATTCTGCTACTTGACAGTTTCCCCTGCTTCACCTGTGTCATCATCTGGCTTTTTCTCCCCCAAGGCAGAGGCTCACCTGACTCTTCCATCCCTCTCTCCCAGTCTCAGCCAACTCCCTTCATAGGATCCCCTCTCCTTTTCTAAGCCTCGTTTATAACCCACAGAATAAAATGGCAGTAGGATCCATGTAACAAATGTCTAATGCATCAGAGGATTCCAGCTACAAGATATGATAGAATCCAGTGCAGAAGCCTACTCTACAATACCCTGGGCCGTTCAGCTTCTGAGCGTTTCCAGGGAGCTCAGTGATCCTCCAGGGGGTGTGTCCTGTTGTTGGGAAGTTAGTCTCCAGTAGACTGGCCCTCCCTGTATCTTCTACCCATTTGTTCTAGCTTTGTCTGGAACTACCCAGAAAGGTCTGCTTACTGCGAGACAAACACAAATACATCTCGCGATGGTGATCTAGCCTCCTGAGGGACTAGACCTCTTTATCCTACCTGACATACCTTCCCCAGTTATTCTCTACCGAATTTTCTCAAGATTGTTCAAGTTCCTGATAAAATGTGGGGGCTTAGAACCAAGACTCCATACAGCCTAGAGCAACATGAAAATCAGTGAGACACTTTTTTTTTCGTCCTTTCACTTTAGTTATCACAGCCTAGAGTAGCTTTTCTTTTAAAAAAGGCAATCGTGTTTTGCTTTGGCTTATATTAAGCTTATAGCTAACTACAACCCCAGATTTTTTTTTTTTACTTGAATTACAGCAAAGTCTACAAATGTCATTCTGTAGTTATGAGACAGAATGATTTTTAACCTAAATTTTATCTGATTCAATTGTTTTTGACCCATCGTCCCACCTGAAGGAGATACTTTTTGAAGGTAATTCCATTACCTCCCAAACGAACAACACCTCGTAGGCTGGGATCTCTGAACATGACTGACGTGTTTTTCTCTTCATCTGAGTCATCAAAAAGGATGTTGATAGGACAGGGCCATGTGGCCTACAACCAGAAACTGCCTTTCCGGTTGACACAGATCTATAGAACTCACCCTCTTACCAGCCATTAAAATGCCACGAATGTACTTGCTTTGCCTAATTATGGGCAAACACAGAGACAGTGCAGGTGGAGGCGGGGAGGGGCAGGAATGGATATTGTTTTCAACCTTACTGCATTACCAGCAGGTCACGAATAGATACTCTCTGGAGCAGGGGGTGTAGTTATGATAATCATCCTTCCGCAACCAGCCCGGCTGACAAGGGCAATGTGGAAAGTTCCTGCTGAATATTACGCCAGTGAGAACCATTTCTGCTGGGGGGCTGTGGTGCTCAGGTCGAAGGGATTTGGCCGTGATTAGGAAGAGTGCACGGATCACTACCAGCTGGTAGGGGTGGTCACACACTCCCAACCCAGCCTCGCCTTCCCGTCTGTGGGGGGAGCCACCGAAGGCTCCTTCTCTCACTGGCCTTCAGGTGACATGGCCAAAGTGAAAATTCCCCTGCTCTGAGCCCTCCTCAGCCCCCCATGCGGTGTCCCACTTAGCTTTCTGCTTCATAGCAACATTTCACAGAGTGTTCCTGTGTAAAGTTTTACATCCCGCACCCTGTGCTCCTATGGAAGGGTTTCTATCCTGCCCTCCTTCCGCAATGCTGAGATTCCCAAACTTGACTTGAACCAAGGGTACTCACTTGCCGCTTGCTGTACAAAAGGGGAGACAGAGGAGCTCATTTTGGGGGAACGCTGTGGCGGTCTTACTTCTTTGCCTTCAAGGTCCTTAGACCTAGAGCTCTCTGACGTCTACTGTTCCAGCCTGGACACAGACACCCTTGGGTCTCTTCTCCCTGACCTTGACAGCTTTGTCCCCTCTCTAGGTTCCTGCTATTCCAAGGCCCAACACCTGGGGGTTTCTCTCTTTGCCCCCCTTGTCCCCCTGGCAGGACAGAGGTGGATTCCACCCTTTGAAGAAGTGGGTCTCCTGTCCCGCTGAGTGGTCTTCCCTCCCCACTGATCATCCCACTGTGGTCACCTTCACCCCCTGCCTTCTCACTGGACAGATGGGAGCCCACGGCTGTTCCCATGTGGCTGCCGGGGGGGGGGGGGGGGGCAGGTGCCAAAAGTCTGACTGTGTAAGTGACAAGGAACAGGCTGAAATCCCACAACCGCATCAGCTGCTTTTAAAGTGAGAGCTCCTTCTAGAAGGCCGTCTTTCCTGAGCGGGGGTTGAGAGGAAGGCTCTGCCATGGCAAAGGGCTGCAGGTCACTTCCCGAAATAGATTCCCGCCTGGCACACGCAGACACAGTTTGCCCCCAGCCTGCCTTGCGGGAGACTGGCAGGGTATGCGATTTGGATCTGAATCAGTGGCTGTAAACACACAGCTGTGCCTTTCTGCCTCAGAGGAGTTTGATTTTCACTTGACTGCTCGGCGCACTGGGGTCTGGAGAAGGCAAAAGAGGGCCTGGGTGGTGGGGAGGGAGGGCTGGAGAGAGGAGGCGGGAGAAGCTTTGCAGAGCACGTGCCCCATGCGTGGGGAGGCTGAGTCACGGCTGGGTTTTCTCTCCGAGGGGACACTCTGTGGGGGAGGGGTTTGGGGCTGCTTTGGGCTGACAGGTGGAACCATCAGCTGCAACAGCTGGGGGTTCCTCCTTCCGAGCCAGTGGCAGGGTGTAGGGCTCAGTTTCTCCAAACGGACAACGTCCGACTCTTTTTGGTGAATAAAAATCTTACTTCCCCGGAGTCTCAGAAGACCCGAGCCCATCTCCTGCCACGGGGAGTCACCTCTAGCCCTTTTCCTTTTCTGCCCCCCGGCAGCCAAGCTGATTCGGTTGTTGTCTTACAGTTTCTAATGGACTTTGATATTTGCATTTCAAGCTACAATACTGTAATAATAAATATGCTTTCTGAAGCTTTACTTGGAGCCAGGACGGAGAGAGGGGCGGAGGAGGCTTCATGACCACTGCCTATAACCAGTATAGCCTGGACTCTCAGAACCTCCTTTTGGTCACCTCTAAGAGAGGACAGAGAGCAGCAGGATGACGCTGAGGTCCCCGGGTGCCCACACTGCCTTCTTTCCCATGCCCCACAGTGCATGGGGTGATGCCGCAGCACCCACATGGGAGCACACCCCCTGCCCGGCTGACCTCACCCCCCCCACCTCCCGCACACACCCAGCTGGGCATCCTTCCAGAAGGGCAGGGACTCCAGAGCTGGCAGGGGTGACCCGCATGTGTTGCCCACCCTATTTCTGGTGACCCCTCCCTTCCTGCTCTCCAGGGGTCACACTGTGTGAGCGAGCCCTGGGGACTGGAGCAGGCCTATGACTTAGATAGCCGGTGGCACCCTTAGTTCTGCTAGTGCTTTATCCTCACATCCTTGCCCAGGGCTTTTAAGTCCAGATCCAACTCCATGCTCTCCATGGTTTCTGTCCTGGTCTCCAAGGCTCGCAGCCACTTTCCAAGCAGGAAGGCGACTCTTTGCTCATTCTGAGAGATGATGGGCACAATTCAGGAATCCTAGCCTAGAAAGAAGCACAGACCTATGGGCACTCCCAGCTGGAGCAGGCTGTAGAGATTATTTAGTCCAAGCTGTTGTACGTAGGAGGAAACCAAGGCTCAGAGAGGGCTGACCACTTGCCTGAGGCTGCACAGCTAGCATGCTGAAGCTAGGAGCAGGGTGCCGCTGCATGGGGGCTGCTGACGAGTTCCACCCGGTCCCGGAAGTCCTCACTGCTCAAGAGGGGCAGGTTTTAACGCTTTCCTTTCCAAATGCCACTATGCAAGTCCCCTTCCACGTCTAGGCGGGCTGCGGTTTCACTACAGCTGGGCCTCGGGGCACTGGCGTGGGAGAGGCGAGTGCAACAGTCTGACCCAGTGGTCCCAAAGGGGCTCAAGGACTGTTTGCAATCCAAACCAACCCCATGTAATGATTTTTAACCGGTAGTCCTTTGCTGGAGGCCCAAAAGGGTTTTTGGTTTTTTTTTTTTTTGACTAAGGTCGAAGCCATTCGAGGGGCTCTGCTGAATCTAGGTATTTGAGAACTCATTCCACCAGAGTGGGAGGCTGTTTCCCATGATACACTGCGGAGGCATTGGGTGGGGGGACCAGTCTCCTGGGGAGGGAGCTGACCCCCGCTCTGTTCCTGGAGCACCCTGGTTGTCTGCCGGCTGCCTCGCCTGCCAGGAGCCTCAGCCTTCCACTTCCTGATCGGGCCTGGAGCTGGGTGGGGGTTCTTCCTGCAGAGCTGCCT
This sequence comes from Prionailurus bengalensis, assembly GCF_016509475.1. Taxonomy (NCBI): domain Eukaryota; kingdom Metazoa; phylum Chordata; class Mammalia; order Carnivora; family Felidae; genus Prionailurus; species Prionailurus bengalensis. Next base: position 118,507,128 of record NC_057355.1, on the reverse strand, counting down.
GTGAAGGAGTGGAGGTGGGCTGCTGACTTTTCCCCTCTCATTAGCTATTCTTTTGGCCAGGGAGGGAGGAAAGGCAGAGGGAGGGAGGGGAGGGGGAGGGCGGGTGACAGCTGGCTCCCAGGGCTTCCGGGTCTCTGACTTTCCGGCTGCATTCCTTGGCAGGCAGGCGGGAGGGAAACGCCTGTTTGGAGATGCCAGGCTCCCTCAGCTGCGGGGCCTGTGGCTTCAACTCTAAGGAGCACCTTGACAAAGCTCCATGGCCCTGTTGTCTCAGGCGGGTGGACCCCTGGTCCTCAACTCCTCTCTCCTCTGTGGCCTCCAGTGCATGCTCGGGCACCTGCAACCCCATTTCCCAGCTTTGGAGCCTGAGGCTACAGCCGAGGGAGCTGCGGCTTAGGTGAAAGCCTCAAGGGAGGCTGATGCCAGTGTCACTCGGGCTGCCATTTCCCCTGCCTCGAGTGCATCACCCCCCTGTGGCCTCTTCCATGGGACGGTAAGAAGGAAGAGGACCTTCTCTAGCTTCCCCTCCCCAGGCTGGAGTGCTGGCCAGGTGGCTTCGGCCACCACCCAGAGAGGGACAATCAGATGGCTGCTGCTGAGCCTTTGGCCAAAGGCGCGTTTGCATCTTCACACCCTCCTCCTATGCATCCCGGGGCCTGTGTGTCAGAGTCAGCCTAGCGGCAGGGCCTGAGGGGATGAGCGAGCCTAAGAGAGAGCAAGGGGACAGCGTGGGACTTTCGGCTCTGGCCACCCTCCCACCCTCCATGTCGTCTGTCAACAGCAAAACCAGGAGGACGGCGGAGAATGGCAGGAGGCCGGGCACTGGCATCTCTCTCCACAGAGAAGCCCCTGTTCCACCAGTGGGCAACACCGGGGCTCCGGCCGAGGACTGTGAGGAGGAGAGGGAAGGTGATGGAGAGACGGCCCACGATGATGCCAGATGCTTCCTACTGCATATTTTACAGCCGTTGTGAAAGGGAGCTTCCCAGTGCATAGGACTAGGGGAGACAGGCTCTGAATCCGTGTGTGGGCTGCCCCCTTGTGAGGCGGCCATGTGTTATAGTTCTCCAGCTGGGGCTCCTCGGATCAGACCCACCATGTACAGCGGTGTGGGTCATTCACTACACAAGGGCAGCTGAAGGTCGAGTAGGGGCTGAACTCCAGCCTGCGCTGTGCTTGTCCAGCTGAGCATCTGTGGGGCTTGGGCCCATCAGAGGAGTCCTGTTTTCTGTTTTGAATGAAGGTATAACATGGGCTAGTTGCACCATGCCATAGACTTTCAGCTATGTTTGGTCTTGAACCTGGGTCTTTCCCGTCAAATAAGCAGAGCTTCGTGAAGGCTCTGCAGCTCCAGTGAACCCAACTACGTGATGCTCGGCACAGCATATCCCCAGACATTGGCTTTGTATATTCAAGTTCTGGGTGACTCCGAATGAATTTCCATTGGAAGGAGAAGCTCCCACAGCACTGCCTCTATTGGGATTGCAAAGTATCTGCACCCAAACTAGTATGGCCCTAGCAGCTTCCATGAACCACATTAAACTACTCCCCAGGATCTCTTGTAAAAGGGGCCGTGTCTGGCCTTTAACAGACAATCCCTTCACGTCATAATACATCTTAAGACTTGGAAGGAACAATCTGCTTTCTCCAAAGCTTCTTTTACCAAGAAAAGAAAGGAAATTGACCATGGGAGACTATCTGACTGAACTACCCGACCACCTGGATTAACGTTTCTTGCCACCAATTAGTCCTAAATGGCAGCTGGCCTCATACCTTGGTCCATGAACTGCCTACCTTCACTCCTTCATGTTTCATATTAATCCCATGACACGGAGGGCCTTTTTATACATATTTCCCAGCGCCGTGAGAATGCTATTGAACTATCTTTCAATGAGTTTTATAGTTTGCAGTATACAGCAGATGACATATTCACATAGACCTTCTTTTAGAGAAATCTAGCATTTTATGTATATTATATCCAGAAAAATGGCTCTCAGATTGCAAGGCATATTGGTTGGTTGGTTAATTCCATTTGATTGGAACACTGGGCTGTTCAGACCAAGTTCTTGGGTTCCAGCCTCACGTACTCTGAGGGTTGCCACTATTCTACAGCCATAGGCCATTTCCTCCAACACAGCCATATCTTGTGGGTGTGTGGTGTTGTCGCAGGAGTACTGGGAACACGGATGCATCCATGCAAATCCATTTCTGCCACTGGAACCAAGAGCTTGGAAGGCACCACCCATTAGAGTCTTCATGAAAGGGAATCTAGAAACTTTTTGTTTGAAGTTTGGCCCTTCTATTGTATAGATGCGAAACATCTCAGGAGCTTGGAAGATATTTTTTCTCCTTCAGCCAGCCTTGAAAACATCCCTGCACACTTGAGACGCTGGGAAGATGTCTGGTGCTTTCTCATTCCACATGCTTTGTTAACAGACTTTGGAGGACCACTGACCCAACGCTACTTCTGGGTTGAAGAGGCATCATTAAAAGCTCTTCACAGAGTTTCCCTGAGATCATTCAGGCCTTTCCTGATACCCACTTCTCATAAAAAGCAGCCTGGAGATGTTTGAGCATCTTGTCTGGGTACCAGCCTTCCTCTCTCCCACCCTCGGCCTACAAGGTCAACCTGAAGGGCTTCCAGGGGGCTCTGAGAGTTCTGTTGCCCTGCGTTTGCATCTAGTGGTCCAGCTTGCCTCACGGTATACTCTGGGTTCTTCAACAAAGTTCTTAAACATCGTCTACACACAGCATGCAGTCCTCAAAACGAATAGGGAGGGACAGGTTCCCACCACTCTCCGCAGGGCCTCAGGGGTGGAGAAGCTCCAGAAGGCTTTGTCTCTGGCAGCCTGTGGCAGCTTGTTAGTGTGTGAAGCCACATAGCCGTGGCAAAGCAGCCGCCAAAGACACACGGGGGACCAGTAGGCCTTGCATTCTGCAAGTTCTGATTTCTCATGAGGAAAGCCCATAGAGAAGACCAAAGAAGGGATGAGCACCCATATTTTAATTGCCACCTACTACACTTATTGCGATGATCACATCTAGCAAATTCAAAATAATGTTTAAATTCCGTTAAAATGCATCTGGCTGTGACAGGTAGTTGACTCGGTTGCTTTCAGCCCAGAATTCTTACAATTTATGTTAAAAAGATGAAATAAAGATACTAATCACACGATAGTTAGGTTTACAAGGACTCTCCTCCTCAACAGAGAAAGGGGAGTGGGGGAAAGGGCAAATCAGCATCAGTGGGTTTCTGTCCTTTGGGAAGGGAAGTGTGGCCAGTTCCACGCATGGCCTTCCTGTTCCCTGGCTGCCATTTTGGTTCCCACTGGCTTGATGTTAACAGCGCAGGCTGGGTCCCAGGAACTCAGCAGCTCATTGTGATGAGCAAGTGAATGCGTGAGAACGAGTCCTTCCTGTACAGTAAGCTCTACGCTCGAATCTTGGAGAGAATGGCATGAAAAGGAGAGATGGGTCTGTGCTGTTCTACAGACCACAGTACAGAACCTCTACTATGCACCATGGGGAAGACCTACTCGTTCAGCACTCTCGCCTGTTACCGTGGGGTTTCCTATATGCCACTCTTGCACTCTACAACCCTCGAATCTCGATGTGCATGGGAAATAGGCCACTTCCCTACAAGAAGAGTGAACTTGTAGCCCACCTGTACTCCCTCTATCAGAATCAGGACAAGGCCTTGCCCCTGGGAGCCCAGGCAGGGACTTGTTTCTTCCTCCACCCCTCGGTGGCTACTGCCCTCCTCTCCCTGTTACGCTACGCGGATGAGGCTGACAGGGGCTGTAAGGGATGTCGGAACTCATGCAGAGGCCACTAACACACACGCCAGCTAGACTGCATCGCCAGAACCCATGCAGCACGGCCACCTTCTGCACACGCAAAAGCCGCCACACAGCAACATCAGCTCGCGACCTGCACCTGCGCGATTGCCAGAGTTCATTCACAGAGGGAAATTTGGAATTTTTTTTTTTTTTTTCAGGTGAGCTACGGCTCTGAGCCAATTTAGTTCGTGGTACAGTTCGATGGCCTTCTCCCTGGGCTGCTGCAGAAGATGCACAGGCCGAGCGGCCCCAAGGGCAGCACGGTCCCTCCTCCCCAAAGCCCTGAGCCGAATATCGAATGCAAGGCCCGAGGCAGGGCGGTCGTGTGTGCACCTTCTGCAGAGGGAGCCGCTTGGTCTCTTGCAAACCCATCCCTAGAAGAGAAGCTGCAGACGCTCGCAAAAGAAAAGGGGTGTATTGAGTGAGGAAAGCGCTAGACTCCCTCCCGCCTCGAAGGAAACGACGACGACGACAACAACAATAACAACCGAAGAAACAAAATAAAAAAAAAAAAACAACCCAGAAGAAACGTTGAGGGAAGCAAACCAGCTGAACTTACCACACTGCGAGTGAACTTTTCTAAGGAGGTTCTACGACCTTGCTCACTTTCTGGCTTTAGGGGGAAAAAAAAAAAAAAGGTAGGGAGAAAAATACAGAAAAAAAAAATCTTCAGCTTACACGTGGTTTCCAAATAGCAGCAGCGGCAGCTAACGAGCAAAAACAACAGCAAAACAGGGCGAAAAAATGGGAAAAGAGAAGCGGCCAGCGCTGTAGGTGAGTCGGTGGGAGAGACAGAAAACAAGCCTGCCGGAAATGGTGCTGCCTCTTGGAGCAGTTAGGAGAGAGGGGTGTTTGCTCCTCTAGGGGCCATCTGTCGCGCTGCAGGGCTCGGAGTGGGAGCCCCTGTGCCTTTGCACGGGGCCACGGTCAGCAGTTTGGAGCGGCCTGCTCCACTGGCTGTGCTCATGGGCGGGAGCTCCTGGTGTGTGTCCTTCAACCTGCAGGCAGACATCTAGGGCCCCAAGTGGGGACCCAGAACAGACTAGCTCTGAGGGCCGGGTGGTCTGTCGGGGATGCTGATGAGACATCAGGAAGTGGCCATGGGCAAGGTGAGGTCGTCAGATGCATCTACAGTCTGGGTTGGGATTCTGGGATTTTCCCACCCAGATGCAGCCAGAGAGTTTGCTAACTTTGGTGACTGCCTAGTGGCCCCCTGTTGACTTTCATTCTGTGTTCTTAGAGCAAGGAGTGTCTACGCATGCCCTTTTATTCGGCAAAGGGCCTTGGGCCTCAGAAGGAGTGTTTTGGACAGAAAATGCTCTCTCGGTACGCAGGCAGGTGACCCCTTCTAAGTTTTACACAGGACAGGCTAGGGGAGGCTCAAGGACCGCTGTGGAGAACTCTTAGCTAAGGAGCCAGTGACATGGACCAGAAGAGACAAAGCCCGTGAATGCTCCCCCAAGCCTAGTCACTCACTACCACAGAAGGAGAGGAGGCTTTGGTGGGCACCTGACCCTCTCCCTAAGTTTCTAGCTTTTCTGAGAGGTTTTGGGAGAGAAATACATCCCGAATCTTTGCTAGTTTATCCCAGAGCCCTGTTCCAGGGTCCTGAGCCCGAGGCTGGGAAATCTGGAGAGTACAATCACTCACATGGACACACATACACACACACACACACAGCAAATAATGGAAACTGGAGAGCTGCACAAGCAGCTGGGTGTCCGTGGGTCTCCAGTGTGCCAAAAGCAGAGGGGCAGGCAAAGGGCAGCCACCTGTCTATGTGGACAAGGTCAGAGGGCTTCTTTGGCAGTCATGCCCCCGTCCCCTCAGCTGGCTGCCGGAAGACAGGATGTTGCAGAAGGAAAACACAACACACACACACACACACACACACACACACGACACCCCACGGTAGAGCCAGGCTGGTCTTTCTCCTTACACAAGGAGCCGAAGGGTACCATACCAAGTCTCGGCTCTGGGGACAGCAGGACTCAGCTTCTATCGGTGGGCGGCCCGAGGTGGCACACACTTGGCTTGGGTCAGGCTGCTCCTGAGCCCTGCAGCTAGCACGGTGTGCCTACCACTCCTGTCCTCTGGCTACTGGGCTGGTGTTTACAGAGGGTCACCGTCAGCCTGACTCACTTGGGTTCCTGCCTTGCGTGAGCCCTCTGAGCTACCCTGGAAAATCATCATGGGTGCTTAATTGTCCTGGAGGAGCCCTCAAAACCCAGCTCACCTGCCCCTTGAGAACCTGGTTTGCCAGAGTGACTAACCTTATCTTTGACATCATTAGGACAGAGGGTGAACTAGGGATGAAGGCTCAGGAGGCTGTGGCTCCAAAAGCAGAAAAAGCGAGGCCCGTCCTCATCCCCTCTCGTAGCTGGAGCTTGTGACTCTCACGTACCTTCATGATCTGGACCTTTATGTCACATGGAAAGCCCATCTCTGAAATCAAGGCACTCTAGGCCTACCTGAAAATGCTGAGTTACAAATCCAGTCCACACCTGGAGACTCTCAGGGAGAAATGGGAAAAAAAAGTAGGTTTTGTCACTATTTTTGGCAACAACTGACCCCTGGATATTGAGAGGGTGTTGGCATCGGTAAGAGCTTTTCTGCCGAAGAACGTCCTATAATCTGGGGGCTGGGAGGGTAATTCTAGTGAGTTTCATGCGTAATGTTTCACAGAAAGCCGTGGGTTCCTCCCTCACTCAGTGACCTCCTCCGGGATCGGGAGGACTTGCAGGCACAGGAGTATCAGCTCCACTCCCTGAGCCCGGGGTGTGCTCTCCCCTTGAGTTCAAAGCCACAAGGAGACTGAGTGGCTCCTGGCTTCTCCTGGGTATGTAGACGGGCTCGGAGGGGCTGGACTGCTAGAGCCTCAGAACTTCTCCAGACTGTGATCAGTTCAGGGTCTGGAGCCACGAGAAAGGGGAACGTTTGCTTCGACCATCTCCCATGAGATCTGGGCTGGAGACACCAGAAGTGTCCATAACCTTTCTTGAAAAAAATGGGCATCTGATGTTCCCCTCCATCAGAGCCCCGTCTACCTACATCCTCCTGTAAGGGAGCTGGCAAGAAGCCAGGCTTTCCATTTTCCATCACAGTAGTGACATTTGATGGACAGGGTGCAGGCAACCAATAAAGCTGGGTTTCTGACAACCTGGGCTTTCCAGAAGTCCTTTTTCCCTTCTCAGACTATCAGGGATTTTCTCAGGGCTATCTAACAGCAGGATAGCAGGATATAAATGCTCTTCTAGACTCTGGAGTTAAATGGTACCGACCAGATACGCAGACAGGATCCTGGCACATGAGGTCGACAGTACACAGAAAGAAGGGCCGCGTGGCTGGGGGGACGCGGCCTGACAGACAGTGTGGCGGTGGACAACCACATGCTTAGGGACTGGGGCTGGCTGGCTGGGAGGGGAGAAGAGGGGTGCACATAGCTAGCGTGGCACGGAAGTGTGGATTTGAGTGCAAGGAGAGCCACACTTAACCACACGTGGGTCTCAGAGCACAGGTGGCCAAGTGCAGAGGGTTCGCAGGGATACTGGAATCCTGAGCCATCATCTCTCCTGCCTCCCCTTTCCCAGACCCCATGCCCCTCCCTGCTCTCCCTTCCCTCCTTCCCCAAATCCAGCTGAGTTCCTCCTGCTTCAGTTGCCCCTCGCCACTTACATGCCGAGGGTCCCCGGGCACCCCCGCCCCCAACTCCAGACGTCAAGGTCTGCAGGGAACACGACTTGATTCCAAGGGGAGGAGGAATAAGAAGCTGGGGTGCACCTACTTTATGGCTACAAGAAAAGGCAAACGCTGTGGGGTCGGGGAGGGAGGGGAAAGGGGTATCAGGGAGGGAATGATCCCAGGAATGACTTCCGGGACCAGACTGGGAACTGGAGGAGGGGCTCGGCACGTGTAAGATTTTCTACCCAGATGTTCTGCCCCGATCCTTGCCTCATCTTCATCCCTGAGTGGGTCAGGGAGATAAAATCTGTGGTGAGGGGGTTGGATTTTGTAGTGAGGGTCTCTTTCTGGTTTCCTAAGGGACTCGTTGGGGTCACTGCTAGCCCTGAATCCTTGTGCCAAGCCACTGTGGACTCAGTATTTGGTTACGCTTCCTGCTGTGGGCAGAACACTTGCAGACCAAGGTGATGGGAACATGGAGACAGGAAGCCACACTGTGGACCTTGGCGGCAGCTGGGGGGGGTGGGGGGCGGTGCTGGGGTGGTGACAGTGCTGTCTTCCCTTAGAGAGGGAGCAGATAGAGAAGGGAAAGAAGAAAAGAGAAAATAAATAAAACCCAAGGGATGATCATCTCATTTCACGCCAGCAGCAAGCAGCAGGCAAGGGTCAACAGTTCTAAGAAAGGCGGGCCTGCCCTTCCCAATGATACCTTCTTCTTGGCCAGCAGCAAGTCCTGGTAGGCATTTGACCGGAGGAAGCGGGCATAGCTGTCACTCTTCATCAACTTGTAGATGTGTTCCTGGGAGGGGGAAGAAGTGGGAAGACGCAAGAAAGAACTATCAGCCACAACCCAACTGGCTAAGGGGAATCGCAACCCAACTGGCCACTGGTTTAGGAAAGAAACACACAGGCATGCTTCCGTGCATCTAGAAACACTTGCAATGTTTGTTTTGTTTTGCCCCACCCAGAAACACCAAACAAAATGTATTTTCTCTCTTAGCGCGAAACATCCTCAAGGGTCATGTCCCAAAGTCTTTGTAATTGGGCCTTGGTGCCATGTTGAGATGCAATATTGCTTAATGATTAAAACCACAGGCACAGCACTGAGAAGGACCGAGTACTGATACACCCAGCCACTTGGACGAATCTCAAGGGAATTATGATGAGCGACATCTCAAGGGAATCCCCAGAAGGTTACATACTGTACAATTTCATTTATATAACGTTCTTGAAATGACAAATTATAGAAACAGACAACAGATGAGTGCTTGCCAGGGGTTAAGGACGGGAGGGGGATGGGAGGGGAGGTTAGTGTTGTATGGAAACCGATTTGACAATAAATTATAAAAAAAATAAAAATTAAATTAAAAAAACATAAAGAAAGACAAAATGAAAGATTCTTGCAGTGATGAAATGCCTCTCTGTCCTACACACGTGATGGAGCTGTACAGAACTAAACACACACACACACACACACACACACACGCAGATGCACATGAGTACAAGTAAAATTGGGAAATCTGATACTCAGTGGATGTAGCGATGTCAATATCATGGTTATGAAATCATACTATAGTTTTGCAGATGTTACCATTACGGGAAACTGGATAAATGCTACATCTCTGTATTACGTCTTATGACTGCATGTGAATCTAGCAGTATCTCAAAATAAAAAGCTTAATTAAAAGGGCCCCTCGGTGGCTCAGTCGGTTAAGCGTCCGACTTCGGCTCAGGTCAGGATCTCACAGTTCGTGGGTTGGAGCCCCATGTCGGGTTCTGGGCTGACAGCTCAGGGCCTGGAGCCTGCTTCAGATTCTGTGTCTCCCTCCCTCTCTGTCCCTCTCCCACTCACACTCTATCTATCTCTCAAAAATAAATAAACATTAAGAAAATGAAGAAAAGGCTGAATTAAAAAAAAAAAAAACATAGGCAATGATGCAATTAGGTCAGTTGTACATGTTAGGGTCACCATCCCATCCTGAAAGGGTGCCCTTGGCAACCATTTGTGGAGCATGTGAGCAAGTGCAGCGGGCCTAAGGCTTCTATCCAGGAGGGGCAGATGCTGTGGCGTAGTGTTCTCTCTTCTCCTGGGCTCCTCGAGGCATTTGCATTCTGGTCTTGGTGATGAATTTCACCCTTGACTTCCAGCTAATTCCTATAGTTTGTGGGCCCTTCCTAACAGATCTGTCCTCAACAAGGGCAGGAAAAGCCTGGTTCCTTAAAAGAGGGAGTTTGTTGATTGAAAAAGCGTTACTTATCAGTTGTGACGGAAAGTACCTCAGCAGGAGAGCCTGGCTGTCGCAAGAGAGGACCTATTAAGAGGGACAGTGGGCTTTAACTAGGGATGGTGGGATTGCCGGCAGAGGCTGGCTTGGCAGAGGACGCATCTTCCCTTATGTTCACTCACTGTTCATCCCGTGAAGCTGGACAAGGACCCCAGCACTTGAGGGAATGAAAAGCTGGTCAGTGAGGAGACAGTGCTCAGCTGAGAGGCTGGATTGGTCATTAAGGACCTCTTCCTTGGGTACTTGCCCTCCAGGGGAGGGTAGAGGAAGAGAGGTCTCCCCTTCGCTGGGGTGGGGGGAGCACATTGTAGAGATACCTGGCTAAGCTTCTATTGCACCCCAGAGGAACGTTTGACAACGGCAAGGGTTTGCTGGGAGCCTCTCCCTTCCCACTTCAAAAGAAAGTGAAAGTAGAAAGCAACAAATTCCTTGGCCACATCCTTTTCCTTTTCCATCTCATCTTCAGTTCAGGCACCTGCTTCATTCCTCCTGGAATGCCCCCACGTTTACAACAGCAGGGTGCAACCCAGCTGATGGGATGGCCCACTGCAAGGAGCCAAGCAAAACTCAATCAACATTGGCTTGGATTTGAACCGACGTCGATAACCCAGACGTGCTGCGTTTAATACACTTAGTGAGAACATGCTTCACTGCCTGCAAATTTCAGGCAAAAATCCGGCCCGCTCTAGTTTAAATTCCTTGAGGGTGGGAACAATATGTGTTTATCTCTTATTATATGGGTTCCGTGTTAGTGGAATCTACATTGTTTCCAGGGTCACTGAAGTGCTTGTCTGAGTTTAACACCCAGCAAGTTTGCAGGCTCCATATGTATTGTGGTTTATGGTCACATCAGTTTGTGCCCTCTGCATGGAAGGGGAGCGGGGCTCACACTCAGTTCAAAGGAATCCCATGTGTGAACAATCTTGGGTCATCTCTAATGGCCTCAGAGCTAAGGCCAAAGCACTGCTTTGGTCTTTGTTTTCATACGTAGTCTCTTTAAGTTGTTCTAACGTTTAAATCTTAGGTACAGATGTGAATCCAGAGTAAAAATGACTCACTGTCTCCTTCTTGTCTCAGGCATCACTTCTGTCTGGCTGACAGAGCCAGGTGGCTCCTGAGTCATCAGGAGAGACCTATCACTCATGCCTGGGCCCTCTCCAAACCCCTCTCCAAGGTAACAGGTCCCTGCTTCTTATTCTGACTTCTCAGAGGAATATAAATCCCAGGTATATCTCACAAAACAGTCCCCACCCTCCACCCCCCTCCACTGCCCCAAGAGAGGTAAGGAAATCTCTCCTAGCCTGGCCCTTCTGGCTTTGGCAACACAGTTCTCCCCCGATCCAGCTAATTCCGCCAACCTCACTGTGGGATGGAAAAGCCTGGTCCGTTAAAAGAAGGAACCTGTCAATTAAAAAAAGAGCAGGATAAAGCGGATTCCCCAACATTTAGTCACAGAAATATTCAGCAAGTGTTTAACGAGAACCTACTAGGTGTAGGCACTCTGTCAGGCACTGAGGTTACAGCCTGCATAAGACAGATGAGGCCCCTGCTGTCGTGAAGCTTCAATTCTATTAGGTAAGATTGATGCGCGAAGGGGATAGACTACCCCCCCCCCCCCCCCGCAAAGCAGTCTCAGGTCAAACCACTAGTGAATTTTGCTTGGCTTCTTGCGGTGGGGCCCACTCCCATAAGTCACCTTTGTAGATCTGGGGGTGTATTTGAGCTACAAGCTACAAAGAAGAAGCATACGCACAGGGTGCTGTGAATGTTGTATATGGGATGGGTGGTCTACCCTGCCAGAGAGAGGAAAGCATCATCTAAACAACCACAGATCCTCATCAAGGTAGGAAGATGTGAGTGGACAGAGAGAAAAGTATCTCCCAGTTCCGTGGGGATGGAGGGTTGGTGAGTCTGGTCTTTCCGCTGCATAGATGGTCAACCAGAGCAAGAAGGGGCAAGCAGGATGGAGGGGCCGACCGGGATGGTCTACTCTCCAGGGGCTCCATGTGGGTCAGAGGAGCAGTGTGGACACTGCTCTCATCTTCTCCATGTCACATGCCAACTGCAGAGCCAGAGCCAAGGTGGGGATGGTATGGGGAGAGGTAGAGAGTGAGGACATGACCTGTTGGGGGTGGGTTCAATAAGGCGGTCTTAATCTGTCAACGCCATCGCTAGCCCTTGGCCATCAGTAGGACAGTCTCAAATTACCCTGTGAGGGAACAACCACCAAAGTAACAACAGCAGATGCAAGGCACAGGTCTGAGAGAGACCATCTGATGATGTGTGCAGATCTCCCGTGTCCCCGGCAAGGCCTCTGGAGGCTTCAGGCCTGGGCCTCTATTTCCCGCAGTCCAGAGATCCATGACTCTCCCCCACACTCCTCTGCTCCCCCAAGCCAAGAAATGGTGCCTTTGATGTGCCCAGTTTATGGAGCTCTGTTCCTTCCTCCTTGCCAGCTTTGTTGAAGAAGCACAAAGACAGTAAACAGGGGGTGGGTGAACGGAGAGCTGAGGTTTTTCTGGGAACGAGAATTAAGATAGGACTCAGGGTCTTTGGCCAGTTCCCAAATGCAATGAGTTTATCACTGCCGGGGACAGCAAGTGTACAAAGCTCTTGGCAGTGACCTCTCCTGATTTATGGGAGGTTCTGGTTTGTTTCCCCTGCTTTGCAGACAACCAGTCTTAAGGGAAACGTATATCTAGAATCTGCAAAGAGCAAGGGAGCTACTGGAAGAACCAGGGAGCCCCCACTGACAGAATTCCTCAGGGGCTAGAGAAAAATAAGTTTGATCTTCCCATTTCTTCTTTGCCTTTTCTTGTCTTATCTTCCCTTCCCATCCTCCCTCCTTCCCATCTTTTCTCTCTCCTTTCTTCCCTTCCCTCCTTCGTCATTTCTTTCCTCTCTTCCTTAGTTTTCCTCCTCCTCCCCCTCCTCCTCCTTCTTCCTTCCCCTTCCTTTCCTCAAAAAGAGATAGCTGAGTGGACCATGAACAAGCAGAACAACCAGGGTCCACATCTGCCTTCCCGCACAAGGGAAGGGTATCACCGACTCCAGGGAGGGTGAGGGTGGTTCTCCATAGGCTGAGCCACTGATGCTCTAGGGCCCTAAATCATACTGGACATCTTACCCACAGTTCTCTGTGGGGTTTGGGCATCACACCCCCAGAGCGGTTGACGGTTATTGTACCGGGATGTCACCCTGATGGGACACTCCACCCTCATTTCCCTTTCTGGGCCCAGCCCCAGGACGGAGAGCTCTGCTCATCTGGGATGCTAAGGCAGAAGCAAGACAACTGGGATCAGTAGGGTGCAAGACACGTGGGAGCTGGGAGGAGCGAGCGGTGCAAGCTGTCTCAAAACCACACCGGCTTCAAAGAATGTTTTGCTGTGATCGTCCTCATTTGGAAATCTCCTTTAATTTTAGGCAAAGCACAGTGACCCTCACGAGCACTGGGGAAGGTAATCAGACAAATGCCGGGAGCCTTGGGTTCCAGGCCTGCTGGAGCAGCTGAATTACTTGAGAGCACCCTCATATCCTCGTTGCTGTGGGGTCCTAAACCAGCTACGGCCTCATTTCCCAGCCTTCGAACATCCTCCTGGAGTGGGAAACCACTCAGCTGGAGCATTGCACAGATGCCAAGAGCCCTTCTTGTGATTTTCAAGTGCCCTATTTTTCTTTTTGCAGATACATGTGCCTCATCTCTGCCCTTCACACCCAGGCTTCCCGGAACAACATCTAGACTTTGGGAACTGCTGGGTCCGTTGCAATCTGTTAGAGGAAATGAGCCCGCGAGGCAGAATGTGATGTTGTTGTTCAGTGGTGGAAGCCAGAGACTAAGATTCAGGTCCTGACTCTGCCCCTCTCCGGCCCTGCCGATCACACGATTAAATGCCCAAATAGCAGGGAGAGCACTACAAAAACTGTGCACATGTAAAGTAATAATAATAATTGGCCTTCGTGTTGTGACTGCCCTTGCTAGGGACGACACGGGGGTGAGACCAAAGACTGCAAGATCCCTGGGGTGGGAGGAAACGTGAGGCAGAGCCCAGTTACATCATTTTATTTAGTTGCTATTGTTTGCTTTGAATCAGTGCTGAGACTGAAATAGCCCTACGTTATAGATAAGGAGACCGAAACTCTAAAAGGTTAAGTGACTGGCCCAAGTACAGAGCTAGGATTTGAACCCAGAACTGTGTGACCCCCCCAAGCTCATGCTCTTCCCTGGCACCATGTTGCTTTTCATCATCCTTCAGCTGGGGTTTCCAGGGCGTCAGTGCTGCGTGGCTGGGACAAAAGAAGCCCTCAGTGTGTGGCCAGCAGAAACGTTAGGGGTCTCTTCTCGAGGCCTGAGCTGAGCCATCCTAGTAGTAGGTGAACCACCCTTTGGGAACCATTTACTACCTCCATCATCAGTGATGGTAACAGCTGGGTCACCCAGATCAACTGGCTCGGGTTTCTTACCTCACAGGCTGTGTACCACTTGCCATCTACACCAGAAGGAAGGGCCTGTTCTGACAAAGCTCTGGGGGCTGACTGAGCCCTTGGGCAGCCATAAGCAGCAAATGTGTAGCAAAGCAAGTCATTGAGCCGATCCCTTTCGAGAGACTCTTGAGTATCCTAAACCAAAAGCCTTCAGATCCTAGGCATGTTTAGAGGAGGCCTAGGGAAAATTAGCACTCGTTTAAACACTGGTCCTGCAGGAGGACAGAAGATAGGGTTGCACAGTGGTAAAGTCTTGATGTGGGTCCTAAATCAGTATCTGCTAAACAGTTATAGGAGAGACAACAGAAAGAATGACATGGCAATGATACCCACTTGCGTGAAAGGTGGTAGCTTGTCCTCACGGAGGCAGCTTTGGATGACCATCCTAGGGTCATATGGATCTTAAATGAGAAGCCCTCATTTGGGTTTCTTTGTCCTTCTAAGCAGAACAAGAGGATGCTTGTTTCTATGCAATGCAGCAGTCAAATCATAAGAGAATGTAAGAGTACATTCTCATTGGTCTTTACCCTACAAATCATCTGTATCAGCATGGTCGATTTGACCAAAAGTGCAGTAATTTGATGCGGTTCAATTCCTATTCTTTACATAAGAGTAGCTTTGAAGCCATCTTTGTGTATTGCCTTTCACGTACCCAAATACCACGGGTATCAACTTAGACAAGTGTTTTCCTTTTCCTCTTCAAAGTCACGGGGTTTGGTGCAAGAAATCTATGAAGCATTGACAACGAAATTTTGGCATTTAGTTCTCTGGTGTCTTCTCTCCAGGAACTACTAGTCTGTGTGGTAATAAGCAGGACCAGATCACAAACAACGGATTTGTTCTTTTGGAAGATGTATCCCTCCCTCTGCTGTTCATCTTCCTAAAATAAAACCACCCACAGAATAAAATGAGTAACTCCTGGAGCCAGCAGTGCTGTGGCATTCTTTATTAAAATAGGTCTGGCATGGGAAGTCTACCAGGAAATGCCCTCCAATTGAGGATTAATATCAGGAAACTTGGCGCAGTCTTGTGATACAGGCACACAAAGCCACCCACCTCCACCACTAGGGCAAAGATGAACAGCCTTCACCAGGCTACAAAGGCTCCTATTTCTGAGTAATCTGGGACAAACTTAAATGTGTATTCCACGGGCTCTGGCTTTTTTTTTTTTTAATATATGAAATTTATTGTCAAATTGGTTTCCATACAACACCCAGTGCTCATCCCAAAAGATGCCCTCTTCAATGCCCATCACCTCCCCTCCCCTCCCTCCCACCCCCCATCAACCCTCAGTTTGTTCTCAGTTTTTAAGAGTTGGGCTCTGGCTTTTAAAAAAAGGAAATGTTAGAAGCCTTGCATTCCTTAATCAAGTTCCTTTTAAACATCTTCGTTGAGATAATAATAGAAACTTTTGACTAGAGGCTTCTTGTCTGCTTAAGGGAGGTATAGACTTGCTGGTATATTTCTCATCTCTTTCATTACTGGTCCTCATTTTGGTCTTGAGGTTGCTCTTTGATCATTCCATGCATGGATGATGGCCAGGTAGAGTTTCAGTAAGTTAGACTGAGGCTTACTTAGGGGAAGGGGCCCTCCTATGGATCTGTACATTCCCAGAGCCTAGAACACCTGACTCTTATTGGATATTCCAAGTTTTGCTGAATTGGCATATTGTAGAAATTTAATTTAACCGGTATTTATTGATCACCTACTATATGTGTCCCCCGAGGTTGTTTGGCAAGATTTTTCAAAGTGGAAAGCCACGGGACAAATTGTCCTCCCTTTGTCTTCACAGGTGCAGCTGAGAGTATTCTAATTTTGGACTGAGTTGTCAAGGAAATTTTTAAAAAACTGAACTGCATGCAGAGTCTCACTTTCGTGCCATGGGGACTTATGAAAGGTAAGAAGACCAAATTCCCACTCCCGTCAAAGAACTTGCAAATCCAGAGGTGCTGGAAGACCCAGAGGGGCCTCAGTGGGGCACTTCAGCAGCTGCTGTAGGTCAGGAAAGCAGCAGGGCTTGGACAGCTCTGAAGCCGACACAGAAACCTGAAGGAACTGGAGCCAAAGGATGGTTGGGTCTGCCCAGTTCAACAACCGTCAGTCCATTTGATGGACAGATTTCCAATCCAATCCAATCCAACCCAACCCAATCCAATCCAATCCAACCCAACCCAACCCAACCCAACCCAATCCAACCCAAACCAATCCAATCCGATCCAATCCAACCCAATCCCAATGAAGTGTTTTCTTAGGTCTGTTTTGTTTTGCTTGTAAAGAATGGTGTGCTTATAGACAAGCTCTGCCTAATGGCAAAGAGTCATCGGGGCCTCCTGCTTCCTTTGCAGTTTCCCTCGCTATAGAACTTCATAGCTCACAGGTCAAGGCCTCCCAACTGCAATGGGAGAATGTTCAAGAAACGGATGGATGGGGAGGCGGACACATGATTGAAGAGACCCAGTGACACAGTCCTGGGAATATCTGAGACTTTTTAAATTGAAGCCAGGCAGCCACTGTGCCAGCCAATTGATGTCCAACTCCCTCCTGCAGCCTGTGGGGAGGCTCTGGAAAGAGGTGAACTCCCAAAGAGGAAGTCTTAGGTTCTCAATACTTCTTGCGGTTTCATTTTCTCCTCCCAAAACCACCAGCAAAGCTTTAGACTACATGCCCCAAGATTCAGACCTCTCTTGCTCCAGCTCTCCCTGCCCACCATCCTCTGATGCCCTTTTTCTCTCAAAGCCTTCAAAGCTTTCCTACTACCTTCGGGGGTGAGAATTTTTGAATTCTTCCTGATGACACGTGAGCCCCCAGCATTTGGCTCCCACGTACTTTTTCTGCATTTTTCTCCTAAGAATTCCTTAGAAAAGTGGACATCTTGGGAGAAGTTTTCCTGATCCAAGAAAGCTTGGAATGATAAGACCTTGGGAATACTAGAGCCATTAACTTTTGTGAGTTCATGCACATAAATACATAGCACTTTTTACTTAAAAATTTTTCAGGGCCATTAGCTCATCTGGTTTCCCCCAAATCCTTAGAGGGCTATGCAGAAGACATCATCCCCATTTTATAGGTAAGAAAACTAAGGCACGCCAGGTCAAGATCCTTGCCTGAGACCACATAGCAAGCGAGTGACAGTGCAGGTCCTCTGATGCCCATGGTTGAGGACAGAGAAGTCAATCCTTAGTGTAAAGAACTGAGTCCTTAAAAAAAAAAAATCATGGCCCATTTTCTTTTTTTTCTCCCCTCATAAAGCTAAATCTATGAAATTGGAACAACACAGCAAACAGCTGAGGGCTATGGTCACAGCCCACAGACCTTTATGGAAGATTTGGTCTTGGCCCAAATTTTCAAAAAAGCCAAATGGATCAGCAAAACACAAGTTGCAAATGCGGGACCCATGCTGACGGGGTGTCTTGTGAAATATTTCCACAGGAAGCAAACACAGGCAATTAACTTTGCTATAACAATGCATGTGGTCAGATAAAAAACAAAATCCTCAGGGAGAGCCTGTGCCCACCCCCAGTCCCCATTTCAAAGGAGTCCATGAATCTGGCTGAGACGTTATTCTGACTACTGACCCCTGATAGTAGGGCACATGCTCACATTTCATTGGCGTTCTGACCCCTGTAGGGGACTTATGAGAACGCTTGTGACCAGCTGAGGAAGCCACTCAGAGACCCTGATCCCAACTAGGGAGGATTTCAAAGGGCGTGGGTGTCATCATTCCCACTTTGCAGTTGGACAAAATGAGGAAAGCAAGCTTAAAAGACTTAAATATCTAGACATTTACAATCTTAGACAAAGCATGTGGCAGAAGCAGGATCAGAGCCTGCTTCCCGGCTGGGCCCTTCTTTAGAGACCAGAGTTTCCTGAGCTCTCAGCATGATACCCGAGCCCTGAGCACTAACAATCCAGGGGCCGTGGATCTGAGGCGCAGACACTTGGCCAACAAGTTGGGAGATATGAGTGGAAGTCCTGGGCGGTCATGGGCTGCTAAGGATTTGAACCTCTTTTCCTTACCTAGAAACTACTGCATCACCCCTGTGTAGCTGGTGAAGGCAGCAGTGTTGACCAGGAAGGGTACGCAGTGTGAGCATTTTGGGACTGGCTGACTTTTCCTCCGTCTGCTCTCTGACCTCCAGCCCCCACTGGGAAATATTTGCAGGTTGGTTTGGTGTGCTACAGATCCCATCTGACCTCTCTCCCATAGAAACAGAAGATTAACCATCCCCACCCTTCTATTTTCTACCTTTCTGGGTTTCTTGAAGTGTTTCAATGATTTTCATGATATACTGTGTAGCACAGGGGTCTCAGACTCCAGGCGTGTGGCTCACATCTGGCCTGCTATTTCTTTATGTGCTGTGAGCCAAGAATGGTCTTTACATTTTTAAATGGTCGAAAAAAATAAAAAGAATAATATTTCATGAAAAACTATATGAAATTGAACTTTCAGTGTCCATAAATAAGGTTTGTTTGGAACATAGACAAACCACTCCTTTATGCTGTTTACATTATAATGTTGTGACAGTATAGCTGTTTTTGTGTCGCAGAGTTGAGTAGTAGTGACACAGACCATATGACCCACAAAGCCTAAAATTTATCCTGTCTGGCCCTTTACAGAAGTTTAGTTTTTTGGTTTTTGTTTTAACCAACCCCTGGTTTAGCGTAAAAGGCTACAGAGTCACCCTATTTGCATAATCACCTAATACACACAAATTGAGGAGGAAGATACACTAAAATGGGGCTAACATTACATGCAATTATTTGAAAGTTTTTCACCAAACATGTTAAACCTAACAGTATCAAATACATTAATAGCATTAGGAAAATAAAATTGTAAGTATTTATCCAATCTTACCGTGGGCCAGATCATTTTACTTGTTGATGTGCTTCATTTTACCTGGTCCCCTTTCCACCCCCCATGCGTAGGGACCACTATACCTCTGTTCTACAGATGAGGAAAGGAAGACTCAGGGAGTTTAAGTATTGCCCAAGGTCACGCTGCTAGTTAGAAGCACATTGTATGTCTATGGTGGAAATGCACTTAAGAAACAAACAGGTTGAAACAAGTTTGTTTAGGAAGAGTGTTTTATTTGAATTCCCAGGAGACCAATCCTAACAGTTAATGAGGAACTTAGAGAGGCTTTGAGTAGCCTGGTGTCCAGTCTGCCTCAACAGTGGGGTATAATGTTGGCGGAAGTACCTGAAAGATGGCAGAACACTGTACTAACAAAGGTTGTGTATTCAGAAACTGGTCAAGGCACAACCTGCTGACTTCCTAATATTTCCCATCAAATCTTTCTTAAGTTAGAAACCACATAAATGTCCAAAAGAGAGGACTGGTTGGCTAGACTATGGTGCTTCCACCAAAGGGAATACTACGCAGCAGTTAAAGAACCAGCGATCATGTTATTGCTGGTAGTTTTGGCACTGGGCTCTGAGACTGCTCTGTGGTAATGGAGGATACAGTGAATGAGTAATGATGTGAAGTATGAATGCTACTATCCTTGAGAGCCAGGATTCTCAGCATAGAGAAAGGAGGCACAAACATAAAAAGAAGAGGTTAAATAAAATCCCCTGTAATTTTCAATTTGGATAGAAAGAATCAGTATGAACTTATGATGTGTCTCTATCACAAACAACAACCACTAATTTCCTAGCTCTGTCCACTGAAAAGGCCTAGAAATGATGACCAACACAGGAACAACGAGCACCTCCAATTGCCCAGATTATGGTCTCTAAAAACCATTTCCCAATAAGAGAAACTAAGGGTCCTTGGAGAAATGGCTGATTCCAGGCCTGGGGAAAGGCCTGAAACATCTTAGCCTCCTTGCTGTTTGGATGACATCAAAGACTACGAGGACTGTGTTAAAAGGAGCCACTGGCTAGAGGTGGCCCAATGCAAGCGTCAATAAAAATAATAAGCAAAATGGACTAAAACACATCAAATATGTTTAAACCTATGAGTTTACAAAGATACTGAAACCAAAACAAAAACCCTAACTGGTCACCATTAGAAGATGATAGAAACCACACATTATTTTGAAAACTAAAGAAAAAAGAGAAAGAATCACTTATCCTATCTTTCCTATATAAATTGTATTATTAGATAATCTAATAGTAGATGTATTTGATTATTTGTATTTCAGCTGATAAATCCAGAAAATGATAGGATTAGAAAATCACCATTTTGTAACCCCTAATTAACTCATGGGTCTAAGCAAAAAAATATCAATAGCTGCTAAAATCCAAAAAGAGAGAAAACTAGAACCTATGTGTCTTCTGACAAGAGAGGACAACATACTTTATGAAGTAGGTTTGCCCACAAGAATCAAATATAAACCCAACTAAATATCTAAATCAAACTACTAATTTATGGGAAATAGAGTAGAAGAACATGTTAAATAGCACCACCGGGCTGAAAAAAAAAAAAAAATCCAGACTGTGGGAATCTCTACAGGACAAAGAATACAATTTCTTCATGAAATAAAATGTAAGAGGGCGGTGAGGGAGAAATAGGGATATAAAGGAAACCTGTAAATTAAAAGGCACTTGGAAGACATGTCAATCTATGGCAGTGTGTGGGCCTGATTTGGATTTGGATTTTAAAATAAGGTTAAAAAATGGCATTTATGCAACTGCTACAAATTTGAACACTTGCTTGACATTTAATGATATAAAGAGAGTGTTGCTAATTTTTAAGGTCTCAGATGTAATGTCTCAGATTTACTTTCAAAATCACCCAGTGGTGGGGCGCCTGGGTGGCTCAGTCAGCTAAGCGTCCGACTTCAGCTCAGGTCATGATCTCACAGTTCATGGGTTTGAGCCCCGTGTCGGGCTCTGTGCTGACAGCTCAGAGCCTGGAGCCTGCTTCGGATCCTGTGTCTCCCTCTCTCTCTGCCCCTCCCTGGCTCTCTCTCTCTCTCTCTCTCTTTCAAAAATAAATAAACATTAAAAAAAATTAAAAATAAAAAAAAGATAAAAATAACCCAGTGGTAGCTGAAAAAGTAGGTGTGGATACAAAATAAGATCAGTCCATGGGGCGCCTGGGTGGCGCAGTCAGTTAAGCGTCCGACTTCAGCCAGGTCACGATCTCGCGGTCCGTGAGTTCGAGCCCCGCGTCCGGCTCTGGGCTGATGGCTCAGAGCCTGGAGCCTGTTTCTGATTCTGTGTCTCCCTCTCTCTCTGCCCCTCCCCCGTTCATGCTCTGTCTCTCTCTGTCCCAAAAATAAATAAAAACGTTGGAAAAAAAAATTCAAAATAAGATCAGTCCTGTATTGATGATTGCTCAGGCTGGATGAGAATCCATAATGGTTTGTTGTCCTGCTCTTTCCACTTTTCCACATGTTTACACGCTTCCATAATAAAAGATTAAAATAAATCCTTCCTGATGTCATGCTCAGAGTGATAATAGTAGATGGGGTGCATCATGGTTCTGACAAGTATCCCTAGTCTTATATTTCATGAATAATGGAGAGTTGAGCTGTGTGTTTCAGATCATTCATGTGAAGAGATTCTCTATCACCTAAGGAACTTCTCCATCATTGAAGGAACTTCTCCATCACCCAAAGAGCTTTCCTATAACCTGAGGAGCTTCTCCATCACCCAGGGAGTTTCTCCATAACCCATGGAACTTCTCCATCACCCATGGAATTTCTCCATCACCCAAGGAGCTTTCCTATAACCTGAGGAGCTTCTCCATCACCCAGGGAGTTTCTCCATCACCCATGGAACTTCTCCATCACCCATGGAATTTCTCCATCACTCAAGGAGCTTTCCTATAACCTGAGGAGCTTCTCCATCACCCAGGGAGTTTCTCCATAACCCATGGAACTTCTCCATCACCCATGGAATTTCTCCATCACTCAAGGAGCTTCTCTATCATCCAAGGAGCTCTTCTCTATCATCCAAGGAGCTTTTTCTATCACCCAAGGAGCTTTTCTATCACCTAAGGAGCTTCTCTATCACCCATGGAGCTTTTCTATCACCTAAGGAGCTTCTCTATCACCCAAGGAATTTCCCTATCACCCAAGGGGCTTCTCCATCACTATCCTTACCAGGATACATCAATATGTGCTTGAGACACATACCAAAAAAAACCAAAGATTTATCATGACTTAAATATTTTGCTTTGAAGCTGCAAAGAAGGTGAGGGACTTGAACTTTCATAAAGCAATAACATTGAACCAAATCTGCCTGGGACCAGCATTTAATGGAGCTCATGGCCAAGGGAAGAGAAAGACAGTTACAGTGTTGAGCTTGGGAAGGTGTTTCCATTCTGAAGTCCTGAGCAAATGACCAGGCAAATCTGGATGACAAGGGACACTGGTTGTGTTCCCATGCTATTATTTGCATCAGGACCACTGAGTTTCCTAAATTAGACAATAATGTCTGTAGGAAAGCAAACTATGCAAATTCTCTATGTGGGGACCCCACAGGTGAGAGAAGTGAAGAGGGCTGAGGAGACAAGAGTGAAACCTTAAGCCCCACCACCAGGTGTAGGATGGATGAGAGGGAATCACAGTGAGGGGCCAGGAAGTAGAAAACTGACCATCTGCTTATCTTTAGAAACAGTACCTTCCAGCCTTCAAGGTAAAGCTTGCTATTTAGAGTGGCTTCTGTTTCTTTCGCCAGCCTCCCCAAAACCTGTGCCCGATTGTGGCATCTAGGGACAGGAGTCCTTCCCGTGGGCTTCCTTAGACCCGGGAGCTCACCCCTTTGGGGCACTTCCCACATTGGTAACATTCCCCGTTTTCTTGTCTTTCTCCCCGACTAGCCCGTAATTTCCTTGAGGACAGGAGCTTTTGCCCTTCTTTATGCTATCTTATCACATAGCACAGGGCCTGGGATGCAGAGGTGCTCCCTAAATAGTAACTGCAGAGTTGGAAATCACTATGGAAGCAGTGTAGGGTGGTATTATGAGTGTGGGCTTCACAGTTAGATGTGGGCTTGACTCACAGCCCTGGCAGCTGACTACACCCACTGTGCTGATGCTGTGTTATGGTTTCCAGATCCCCCCACGGACTTACTATAGGACTTACGATTTCGTAAAAACACTTTGAGATTCTCCCGGGTAAGGTAACACCTGTAACTAAATGTCTATCTCTATGGAACGTAACTAATCTAGGAAGACAATCCGAGGAAGAATTTCACTACACACCTACCTGGAATGGTTTCCCCTGATGGCCTTACACACCATAAAACCTGAAATTCTAGCTACCCACAATGCCTTGGACCTATATTAAAGGGTGGGGTGGCGGAGTGGACAAATGAACATCTTTTGAGTGGAAAGCATGCACGCAGATACACAAACCTGGGCATCTTCGAATGTGTATCTCCCTCCGTCTTTGACATTTTGACTGGTTATCTCATAGCTGTGAGAGTCCAGGTTGATCGCACTTGGTGCCCCTGGAGCCAGAAACTCTTGCCAGATTTCTTCCACCCTCTTGGCCACATCCTGCAGGGGCTGTTTCTTGAGATCTTGGACAGCCAACCAGAACCTGATGTGGAAGCATAAAGAAAGTCAGTTCCAGGGGGCTCAGCATCTGGACTTTGCTGGATGTGGTCCCAGAACTGACATCCCACGAAACTCATTCTGCTGTATCGCCCAGCCTTCCCTGCTGCCACTACCTAGGTAACAAAGACAATGGGGACGGCTGAAAATTCAAAGGGTGCTCCGTTATTGCGGAGAACAGAAAAGAAGTGCACATTAGAAAATCATTGTGCTTCTGGTTACCAAAAAGAGGTTTCTTTCCCTTTATACCAAGGTTTCTCGGCCTCAGCACTATTTCCATTTTGGGCCCAATAATTCTTTGTTGTGGGGCTGCCCTGTGCATTGTAGGATGCTGAACAGCAACCTTGGCTTCTACCCCCCAGATGCCAGTGGCAACCCCTCCCCACGTTGTGACAGCCAAAACTGTTTCCACATATTACCAAACATCCCCTGGGAGGTTAAATCACCCCTGGTTGAGAGCCAGCACTCTATATAGGTGCCCTGACACAGACAAGGTGACTTCCCTTATTATATCTGCTTGGGATCAGTTAGCAGCATCAAAAGAAAGGAAATCCCAAGAGGCAGATAGAATCTTAGGATCATAAAGAAGACCTGAGCTGGAAGGCTCCCGCTATTCATGTTAAAGATGGGAAAAGAGCCAGTTTGCGAGGTCAGTGTCCAGCATGGTGCTTAGCATATAGTAGGTGCTCAGTAAATGGCTGTTGGATTGAAGATGGGCTCATCAGAAACATAGCTGAAGAGGCACACGCAGGGAACCTCTATGGCAAAAGAGTCTCCAGGGAGCACTGGAAAGAAAAACCTCTCGCTCGCTTCCATACGTGCCTTTCATGAATTTCTCAGCATCAGCATGGCAGCGGCCATTGGAAGTGCTGGGTGTGAGCTCTTTTCTGCTGAGAGCCGCAGCAAACAGGACCAAGCTCGGACAACAGCTCCCGGTTGTGAGGATGGTTCCCGAGGCAGCCCTGGGGAGGGCTTGCAGCAGTACCCAGATCTGGGTAGCACACTTTGTGCCTTGTGAACAGGACGGGCCAGTGTCCCCATCAGTGAGACTTGAGGACAGGCCCCGGGCTATGTGGTTCCCACAGCCACAGGAATCACACGTACTCAAGTCAATGAAAGGGCAGGGACAGGAGAAGCTGAACCACGGCATGGTGGAAAGTGTATTCAATCTGTCATGGAATTGCACCCAAAGTAAGACGTACTTGTTTTTTCCTTTTTGTTTTGTTTCGTTTTGTTTTTTTTTAAAGGTTAAGCGTGTTTTTCTAGTTCTCTTCATAGAATTGTCTTTGGAGCCAAGTGCATGGCCCAAAGGCACCACTTAGTGGCCAACTGTGGTAATACAGCCCCATTTCCCCAAGGACAGGTGTGTGCAAGGGTCAGGGTGGAGTCCAACTCTTCCCCTGCTTTGCCATTTGGGATTCTAATAATCTCTTCAAAGAAGACCCTCATGGTTTCCTTGTTGGTCCTGAAGAGCGAGAGGCAGGGAAGGAGGCTTAGTGACCTCAGTCGACTAGAAGATCAGAAGACACAGTTCTGTCCTCATCTTGACTATGCCGCTGTCTTGGAATTGTGCCTTTCCAGGCATCTCTTTCCTCATCTGTACAATGGGTATGGAGTGGGCGGCGAGATATGTGATGTGGGTCTGAAGAACTTCCCAACCAGGTGCAACTGAAATGCTTTCAGGTCCCGGGGGGGTGGGAGCCGCGGAGGGGTCAGGGCGGTGGCCACAGGTTCAGTGCTGGGCTTTCTCCTTGGGAGGCCGGGCAGAAGTTGCCAGGGGCTCTTGCTGCTGCCATCCGTCATCGCCTGGCCCTCCGCACCGGCCACCTTTCTTTCTGCCACGGTTCTGCAGCTCACGTCCTCTGGCTACTGGGGAGGGAACAGTGAGCGTTCTCTGAGCTGAGTGCGAAGGGGCGGAGGGGGAGTTTTAATGGGACCGCAAACCTGCTTGGTTGCTCAGGGGGCCCCGGAGACCCCACTGGGGAGCGGGGCTCTTCTACGTCCCAGCCCTGCGGCTCAGGTTCCTTAGGCGTCTCCAGCCCACCCTCCAGGACTGCCATGGAATGAAAAGAGGTGGCCGGAACACTTACAGATGAAAATGGTCATCTGGTGATGACAGTGCCCATAGGTTTTCTTCGTCTGCTGGGCAGTGTTTGATGGGCGGGTGAGATTGAGGAAACCCAGCTCTGAAGAAGGAAGCTGCTGTGGGTTTTTCAAAGGACTCAAAGGAGTGCTAGCGGGTGAATCTTTTGCAGCCATTTGCTGGGGCTGAGTCCTGGCTCCCTCAGGGAGTCGCCTCTGGGCTGATTTCCGCCCCCCCCCCCCCCCCCCCCCGCCACCCCCAACCCCTGCTGCTGGAGACAGCTTCTCTGGGCCAGCATCATTCCCAGCCCTCCCAGACTCTGCAGTCTCTCACACACATGGATGGTACCCAGGCAATTTGCTGCTCCCTCAATCAATGTCACGTGGGGCGTCACCTTCTGTCACCTTCTGTCCCTTGTTCCAATCTGCTCTGAGGAGGAGCTCTCAAGCTCCGGGAAGGCCCTGAGGACCCAGCAGCTTCTGAGCCCTGCAGGCTCCTGTGGTTCCTGAGGCCTCAGGGTCCCTCTGGCAGGATGATTTGGGAGCCACATTATTGCACATCCCTCAGCTGGGTCTAGAGAAGGTCTAAAGTGGATGTAAATGGAGATTCCAGAGTCAAATGTAACCAACTTTTACACAAACAGTTAAAAGGTTCCCTTTGTCATAAACCAAGATTTTTTTTTTTTTTTTTTTAAAGTAGGAGCAGAGACAACAGGCTAGAAGGTGAGGAGGAGGAGATGACATTCCCTTAGCCAGCAGTGTTCCCTGCTGCACTCACGGGGACCCTCTCAGCCTTCTGTCTGCTTTGGAGGTGACCTGCCTTACCCTTCTCAGGTGACGGCCAAAGTGCTGTCACAACAGCATCCCGACATCCATACGTGTTTACCGTCCCCGGCTCCGAGGAACCTCTGTGTCGATTTGAAATTCAGAGCAGGTTCTGTTTTGCGTTTGCCATCTGTGAGCCCACAGGCCCCGGGGCCCCGGCTGCCCGGCCACACGCCCCTCGCCGGGGCCACGGAGCTCCCCGCCACACGCCTACTGCGGATGCGAGGCCCACGGAGGCCTGTGTGGCTTCCGCCTCATCAAAAGCCCGCAGGTAGCGCCCCTCCTTGAGGACACCAGCCGGGAGGAAGATGCCAACATCTTGCATTAAGCCTCTACGGCTTGCAGCAGAAGGGCTGTCCTGACAGGCAGGCCGCAAGGACTTGCTGGTATTAGGGAGACCATCTGTCCAGCTCCGCTGGAGTCGTCAGAGCGTGGGGAGGCAGCCCGTGTGTCGGCATGTGATCCGTGTCGATGGCTCAGGAATGCGGGCAGACACCAGCCTTTGTGGGGAGGCAGCCTGGGCTC
Source organism: Prionailurus bengalensis (assembly GCF_016509475.1). Taxonomy (NCBI): domain Eukaryota; kingdom Metazoa; phylum Chordata; class Mammalia; order Carnivora; family Felidae; genus Prionailurus; species Prionailurus bengalensis. The sequence goes on along the minus strand of NC_057355.1, from coordinate 118,479,898 downwards.
GGCCGCCACAGGGCCCGGCAGCCGTGGGTGGGACTTGGGGGGCAGTCCCGGGCTGCCCCAGGTGGCCTCCTCTGTCGCCCGGACCATGGTGCTGGCGGGGAGTGGGGTTTTTCTCCTCGAGGCCGGCCGGAAGCAGGAAAACCACGCAGCTGTCCGCATTCTCCATCTTGCCAGGGCGTCTGGGCAGCCCCTCAGGTCTCAGTTTACCTATTTTTTTTTTTTTCATAAAGTAGGATTCTCACGGCTTAGAAAAATCTAGCTTTTAGTTTGTTCCCGGAGGAAAGCAAACTCTATGCCAAAGGAAGGCTTTCTGTGCCCTCTGCTGGTCAACAGAGACTCAGGAACAATGGATGCAACTTGACTTGGTTCCCCAGTTGGGCAGAAATCCTTCGGGGCCTACAAACGGCCACCTCCACCAGCACCACCGCAGCTGAGTTATGTTCACTGGGCAGTGGCTGAGGTGCCCCAGATTATTATGGCGATATGTGAGTCACCCCTGTTCCGATTAATCATGTGTTTGGTTAGTGGTGAGTCCCTCTGGGTCTCGTGAACCTTCCCAGGTCCTCCCAGGACCCGGGGCCATGGCTGGCGATGGGAGCTCTCCAGGCAAACCTGGAGACTCCCCTGTGCTCTCTTTAATTGCTTCTCCCTTCAGCTGACACTGTGTGGAACGGGGATAATCAATCTGCAGGTTAGAAGAACAACCACGTTCTCTCAGGAGATGTTACAGCTCATAAAAAATGTACGGGGAACGCTCTTTGCTGTGGGTTTTGAGTTTTAACTCTTGCCCTGCCGTGCGGCAGAGGGTGTCGAGCCAGGGAGGACACAGGCTTGCGAAGAGGGGATGGGGAGGGGGCAAAAGTGGACAAGGGGCTCCTGTCACCCTTCTGGGAAAATGCACAGAGAAGGGAGAAGGATGACGAAGTCAGATAATGCACTCCAAGTGATTGCTTCAGAGCCCCGAGGCCCTGGCCTCGTGGATGGGAGCCCGCGTGCATTCCACAGGCCCCGAGCAAGCAGCTGTCTCCAGGGGCCCGCCCTGTCTGAATGGAGCCCCGGGCTCAGCGCAGGGTGCCCCAGAGAGCACACATTCTCACTCCGCCCTGGCTGCAGCAAAATGCACTGGCCGTGCCCCCTCCGGGCCCTGATGATGACGCCCCTCCCTCATCTCACCAGAAAAAAAAAAAAAAAAAAAAGATATAAAGGGACTTGAACTTACATCACATTATCACAGACATCGTTTTTCCTTAAAGGATCCGGGGTGACATTGTGAGAGTGATTTCTACGTCTCTTTGGGGCTCCTCTGTTCTGCACCCTGAAGTTCTGGTACCGATTCAACCACTTGCCTACTTAACTGGCACTCCAGGTGCCGGGCCAAAATGTGATGATCTAAGCACCCCTCTAGCTAGAGAGATGCCGGGGAGCACAGGTAGACAAAATGCAGATGCCCTTTGCAATGTATCCAGTCGAGTTCTGGTTGGTCTCTTTGCCTCGCATCCTCTGACGCTTGTTGCCCGGGCTGTTTGATCGATCCTGGGGCGAAGAGATGACCCCCCCAAGGTGGCCAACACAACGGGCTGGCAGGATCTCTGAGTTATGGCCCTTATGCAGCTCTAGGGGGCCCCGTTCACATGGCTGGGGGTGCATCTGCAGGGGGCCATGGCTGTGCTGGACAGCTGTGAGTCCTTGGGCCCTGGGTCATGGTGGGTGCGAAGCCAAAATCTGTGGCCCAAAGGGGAGGGGAGAAACCACCTGGTTATGGATGACCGAAGAGTCCTAAGTAGTTGTGTGATTTCAAACTGAACTTTCCTCCATACATCCAATTATGCTGAATATCATAAAAGTGGAACTTGGGCCTCCAGAGAGGATTTTATAAGCTCTTGGGCTGTACTTTTTATCTCCGGCTGTTCTATTTTCTTTATCCTCTCCTGTCATGGATCAGAGGGGACCCTCTTTAAGTGTGGATTTATGCATTCATGCTGGGGGTGTAGATTAGTCACCGGCACACTCAAAAGCCCCCCCCCCCCCCCCGCCCAGTCTTTCACCTAGGGTTGAATGCAGCCTCCTGGCCCAGGGGGAAAGGAGCTGGCGGAGGCGTGAGAGGTAACGGCAGGATGAGGTGCTGAGCACCTGCCGGGGACACGCTCCTCCATGTACTCCTGGCCCTAAATGTAATGCGTTTTCGTTACACTAGTCTGAACTGATATGTGGCCCTGGCTACACTCAGACTGGGCAGGAGGTGCTGAGCCAGTAGATGCTCCCGCTCAGAATGGCCAGGACCCTGTGGTCGTTCTTCCAAGTCTCCGTAACGGTGCAGGTGGCAGGGGGTCATAAGGCCACTCATGGGCTAAGAAATAGGTAAAGGAGACCTCTATACCATTTTATGTTGGGGACCTGCGTGGGACAGAGATGACAAAGAGAAATAGTCTCCCAGGGGTGGTTCATGGGGACCAAGCTCCGGGTGGGTCCTGGGGCTGAGCCAGGGCACAGAGAGGCTGTCTGAGGGCACCATGCTGGCCATAGAGGGCGTGGCTTCCTAATCAGGACCCACCTCCATTTATGGCCTGGGAGGCTGGTCTGAACCCACCGTAATGAGGACTTTTAGAAGTCAAGCTTTCTGTTCCAGATGCTTGACTAGGAATTGAAGCGAAGCTCTGAGGTGTGTTTAGAATAATGCCTCAGCATAAGGAAAGAAATCCTGTGTCCTGACCTAGAATCAGATATGCAGCCTTAGTCTGTTTTTACAACAGGCACCTGGCCGCCTAGAAAGGCATAGATACATACAGTTAACTGGCATCTGTGTGACATGGGAGACTCCCACGGCCACACCTTTGCTCGTTGGGTCTTCCTGCGTAGAATACTCTCCTTCCTTCTTTTTTGTCTATCAGTATCCTGTGTGTTTTTCAAAGACCAGTTTATGATTGGCCTACTCTGGCTTACATTCATTCCTCCCTTTTTTGAAAAGAACACTTCCAAAACAGTTCTTAGTGTTTATTCTCATTTACAGTCATTTAATGATTTAATAGTCTCTTGTGCTTTTTCGTCAAGGGCCTACAAGATCCCTGCGGGTGAGGATCATGCATCTTGACTTTTCTGCATTCCCCCGGCGGACTCTCGCAGGGCTTGATACAGCACAGGTGTGGGATAAAGACTGTATGGTTGGTTTATGGGGCTGATATGGTCTCTACTACCAAATAAATAACATGGACTTTGCACATTAACCCTGGAGCGAGCAGGCCTTTGCCCACAGTAGCTCAAGGACTTTTTAAAGTTAAAAAATAAGAAAAAAATTAATAAAACCACCCTTGCTAGAAAATAGCAACGCTTGGAAGATGGGAATTAACCTAGCGTATAAAAAAGAAGCTGGTGCCAAGAGAAAAACCCTGAGATGTCCATCTGAGAAGCCACCAGTTTGCTAATATCACTCAGGGGTCTTACGCCAGTCACCTTTTCCATAGGCTTCTGTGTCTACATCTGATACAGCAGAAGCCTGAATAAACCACAAGTTCCCAGACTTTTCATGACAACAAACCCTTTCCCTTTGAATGCTCTCCCTTCCCCCCCCCCCCCAATGGACCTCATGTTTTGAAAGTTTTGGTTTTTTTCTTCCACTGAACAGCTATGATTAATACATCAATACATTTCCCCTCATCTTGATTAGCTGGAGACCAACGGAAATGATCAGATGTTCTCACTGGTGGCAGGTGACCAGAGCAAACATGACATGGAGTTGATAGAATTCCCCCCCAAAAGGAAAAGCATATTTTAATTAGTTTTTACAGATATGTCGCCAGGTATTGAGTGGTATTTACTTTGGCTTTTTGAAGTTCTGAAGTGAGCTCAGGGATGTCGCTTGTTTTCCGGTTAGCTTGTCGAGTATTCAGGACCCCAGACTGAGAAGTTTTGAAGGAGAGGTTCTCTGAGGTGCCTTTCCACTCTGAAGCTCCACGGTTTTCTGGTTTTAGTTAACGCACGGTGTCATAAAACCCATTTGATCATTTACTTATTATTGCGGGCATGTTTCCGATAACTTGAACAAATGTTTGCATTTAAAGAACAAAAATGTTGGTTTTGGAAAGTGCTAGCATGGTGATACCAAAGTGACGCATCAAGCTTGTCCTTCTCCATTTCAACCTTAGACAGATTAGCTGGACTTTGAGTTTGAACCATCACATTTCATTGAGAAAGGGAGGCAGAAAGAGAGACTGATTCTGCAAATTTCTTTGTACACACCGCGCCCAACTTCGAGAGAGTTACCTGAGGTTTTCGGAGCTGAATTCGGACTCCAGGAATCTTAGGAACTGGTCCCGCCCCACCTGGTCCTTCAATACCTCGTCGAAAGAGAAGCCCCATCTCTTGACTCGCTGCTGGCTGGGCTCTTTGCTTTTGGGGAGAACAAAGGTTTAAAAAATGATCAATGCCAGGCAAATACCTGTGTCCTGTTCCCTCTAACAACTCAAATCTGTTTTGTTGACACATGGCGAAGGGCAATGTCTCAAATTTAAGTGATAGATTCTATAAAACCTGTACAAAGTCCGGTTGCAGACTTTTACTCAACATCAGCCAACAGTAGAATGTCTCTTGAGAGAAGGCATTTGAAAGGGGCAACATTTAGGTGAGGCTCACCAGGATATCCGCCAAGGGGCTCCTGCCTGCAGGAAATGAAACAACCCCATTTATTTGGCTTCTCTGGACCATGGCGGTCAGAGCCCAACTCTCAACTCCACCATTTTTAGTCTTATTTAGATCCAAGTGACATACCCTTGGTCAGAAATGCATCGGGATAAACCCTCATCACTTGCCTGGAAGCAGAATGTTGTGTTCGTTTAACAACCACCTGCTTCGTGTTTATTGATGTTTTGGGCATTGTTTCGAGCGTCTTAACTCTGCTAACTCACAGAGTCCTCACTACTGCTCTGTGAAAAATGTACTGGTACTGTCCCCATTATACAGATAGAGAAACTGAGGTCTAGCGGTCATTTGCCCAGGGACACACACTAGGAAGTGATGGAGTCAAGATGAGTCTGGATGGTGTGGCTCCAGAGTGCAGCTCTTAACCTCGCTGTGCTGACTCACGCCCATGTGACCCTCCTCAAACCACGTGATCTCCCTCAGACCATTTCCTTCAGCTCTGTCTTTCCATTTGCAGTTCACTTGTGTATTTATCCGCCTGACCCTTCAGGCAGCAATAGGGTCCTAGTTCGCAAGCCGCGTGCTAAAACCGCCCACGCAAGGAGCGGTCTGTGGGCCAGCAGTGGAATCTCAGGCCGCACCTCCAGGCGTGTGGATTCAGAATCCCCAGCCCAACAAGATCCCTGGGTGATTTAAGCGCTCATTCAACTTTAAGGAGCAGGGCACCTGGGCGGCTCCCTCAGTTGAGCGTCCAACTTCAGCTCAGGTCATGATCTTGCAGTTCATGAGTTCGAGCCCCACATCCGGCTCGCTGATGTCCGCACAGACCCTGCTACGGATCCTCTGTCTCCCCCTCTGTCTCTGCCCCTCTCCCACTCACACATGCTCTCTCTCTCTCTCTCTCTCTTCCTCTCAAAAATAAAAATTAAAAAAAACACCAAACTTTGAGGAGTATTGATCTAGCGAACTGAATTTTAAATTATATTTCAAATTTAAATCATTAAAGTTCACACTTCAGTGGCCACTTGTAGCTATGACTACTGTATCGGAAGGCGTAGCTCTGGACCGAAGTGATTCAAGCCCAACCCTTCTATTTCTGCACTGCTGGGCATAATCACCAGCAGGAGCATCTTCCAACTCTGAGATTGTATGCTTGGGGCTTGGGAGAATCTTGTGCACAACTCTGTACCACCAGGCTTAGCCCAGCAGGGTCACAGTGGAAGGACCAAGCCCATCCGGTCAAGCCTGGGGACTTCTGTGAAACATCTCTTCCAAAGTTCCAGGCCGGGCCTTTTACAACAAGACAAGAAGACAGAGCCTGGATTGTCTCGAACTCAAGCCACAGAACCCATCACACTTGCTAGCTTGCCAGGGGACAGAAACTACTGTTTATGGAGAAGTCCCCTGAGGTTGAGGCTAGCAGCAGATGTGAGTCTCAGAGAACCGCGGCACGTTGCCTCTTTCTGCCGGGGTCCTGCTGTGAGCTGGAACGGGCTCCACCATTTGCTCTTTGCCTGCCAAACTTGTAGCGCTGGTGGAAGCTTCACCCTGATGGAAAGCTGTTCCCCAGGAGCTGGGTGTAGAAAGTCACTCCATTTTTGTAGTGACTGCCTCATGTATACACATGGCTAGTGTCATCATTTTCTGGTACCCAAGCAGCGGGTCCACATTCATCCTACCAGGTTACTTGGTGGTATCATGGGTGGGAGAAAGGTCGTTTTGGGGGCAGGCTAGGAAGCTTGGACTGTCATGTTAGATGCATCATCAGAGACATAGGACAGAGATGAGGACATCCAGAGAGCTGCAAGGTCAGACTTCAGCAGAAATAAGGTGGTCTATAGAGAGGGCACCCGAATACCGTAGTTTCCTAGGGTGGCCATAAGAAAGTACCAACGAACTGGGTGCCTTAAAATAACAGAAATTTAGGGGCGCCTGGGTGGCGCAGTCGGTTAAGCGTCCGACTTCAGCCAGGTCACGATCTCGCGGTCCGTGAGTTCGAGCCCTGCGTCAGGCTCTGGGCTGATGGCTCAGAGCCTGGAGCCTGTTTCCGATTCTGTGTCTCCCTCTCTCTCTGCCCCACCCTCGTTCATGCTCTGTCTCTCTCTGTCCCAAAAATAAATAAACGTTGAAAAAAAAAATAACAGAAATTTATTCTCTCATACTTCTGGAGGCTCGGAGTCTAAAATCAAAGGTGTTGGCAGGGTCAGGCTTTCTCTCTGACGGCTCTAGAGGAGAATTTGTTTCGTGCTTTTCTCTCAGCTTCTGATGTTGCCAGAAACACTTGGGGATTCTTGCCTCCGTCACTCCAATCGCTGCCTCCGTCTTCTCGTGGTCTCCCTGTGTGTTTATCTTCACGTGGCATGCACTCTGTGCATGTGTGTCTGTGTCTGTTTTCTCTTGCTGTAAAGATACCAGGCATCCTGGATTAGGAGCCCACCTACTCCAGTTTGAGCTCCTCTTAACTGCCTGCATCTGAAATAGCCTTCTTTTCAAATAAAATCATATTCGGAGGTTCTGGGACGGGTATGCATTTTGGGGTGACAGTATTCAACATCTGGGTTCCCTCAACTATCCATTATTCACAATCCTCCTTCTGCATGTGGAGGCTCCACATCTGCTCCTTTCCCCCCTAGTACATGTGGTTATTGGGATCTGTTCTATTAAGAGCTTCTTGGCTCAGCTTCTTTCAATGTGTGTTTCTTGCATCACTTGGGTATTTCCAAGCATCATCCTCTTTAAGGTTCAAGATCAGATTCGAACATGTTGCTACCACTGAATGGGCTCTGGTTATAAAATAATTTTGAAAATTGGAACATCTCCAGGTGACTGGAACAATAGCTTTCCCTCGGCCCACCTCAAACGAGTAATTCATGGAACTCACAGCCCCTTTGTTTCCAACCATTGTTTTGAGATGCTTCCTTATGACATACATTTGCATCATCATTTAGCCTTTCAAGGGTATGTCACTGTGTCTCCAGCTACCTTGTGAGCCCTTTGAGGGCAGAGACCATGTCTCCTGCATCTTTGTATTCACCATAGCATTTTCACACAGCAAGTGTTCAACACTACGCGGGAATCAATAAGAAAATGTGTATAGTGATGTGAGTGATGTGTCCTTATCCTGATGGGATTTTCTAATTGCTATCTGGATGTCTTTTCTTTAATTGGTGCTCTGTGCCCACTGATTCTTACCAAATTCTTACATCCCACTGGGCAGCCCAAACCAATACAGAGCAAAGACAGGTGGCTCTCCAAGGGAGTCCATCTTTCATTCCAGCTGATCGCCCAACCTAAGAGCATGGTAGAGATCTCCCACATTGAGAACGAGAAAGCCAGGTTCAGAGGAAGCAGCCATCTACATTCAATCTCAATATATGCCAGGGAGGTGGATATTTGTATTTAGGTGTCCAGCGATCAAGAGAGGTTAGATTTCCCAAAGCCACACAGTCTGGAATCGGTACATGGGCCTGCCTGTTTCCAAAGCCTGTTCTTTTTTTCCTACTACCTTGCCTTCCACTACATTTCCCTCATTTGAGGTCCAAACTAAGATTTGGGGAAATACATAAGCCATCTTGAAAAGACTTTTGAGTCTTTAGAAAAATTACGAAACAAAGGACAGTTCCTTAAAGAGCAAATATCCAAGGATGCCATTTTAGGGCCAGGGCTATTGGAAGAGTGATGGCAATTTTATTTTATGCCCCTAGAGCAGCCTGAGGGTCCTGAGTACTCTGATGGGGAGTGGTCCAGGTATGTATTGTTCTGTGACAAGTCATCCTAAAACTCTGGCTTAAAACAGTGATTGATTATTCTTTCTCCCTGTCCCCTGGGTTGACTGGGGTTCAGCCAGGTGATTTGCACGTGGGGTCTCTCAAGTAGTTATAGCTGGAAGTTGGGGGTGGGGTCATTGAAAGGCTCAATTGGGCTGCACATTCAAGATAACTCATCACATGGCAGTTGATACTGGTTGTTGGCTAGGAGCTCAGCTGGGGCTGTTGATGACATGACCTCTTCAATGGCCTGGCATTCTCACAGCATGGCCAATGGGTTCTAAGAAGGAGTATCTCAGGAGCAAATGTTTTGAATGACTGTGATAGGAGACACGGAGCTACTTTATGACCTGTTCTCAGAATGTTACTTCTGCCACACTCTATTGGTCAAATTAGGCACCAACATCAGCCCAGGTGAAAAAGTAGGGACCTATCCCATCTTGATGTAAGAAGTGACCCATGCATAAGATGAAGAAAGGCATGGATGGGGCCATATTTGGAGGCTGGCCACCACGGAGAAGAAACTTGACTAATACCCTGGACTAATAGTTCTATCAGACTTGCTGGGCACAGGAAGCTTGGGGACAGTTGCTGCTACTCAGCAGGTCAGGCAGGCTGGTAGTGGATACTATGGCCAAGCAGGATAAACCAGTTTCCTTGTAGCTCTTCACTCATGCCCAGCAGAGAGAGAAAGCTAAACTGATGCGGAGAGAGTGAATTATGAACCACAATTCTGGCAATGCCACGTTTTTGTTAGATCCACTATCTGGTTAATGACATGACCAGAAATATTTCTGAGAGACCTCCCTGAGACACTCTCCTGATGGTATTTAGACTACAGAGTTCTCGGGGCACCTGGGTGGCTCAGTTGGTTAAGCGTCCGACTTTGGCTCAGGTCATGATCTCTCAGTTTGTGAGTTTGAGCCCCGCACTGGGATCTGTGCTGATGGCTCAGAGCCTGGAGCCTGCCTCTGATTCTGTGTCTCCCTCTCTCTCTGCCCCTCCCCCTCTTATGCTCTGTCTCTTTCTCTCTCTCTCAAAAATAAATAAACATTAAAAAAAAATTAGACTACAGGGTTCTCTCCAACTGCAACCCGGCAACTTTTGGCTGATTTTTCCTCCATGATGAGCCCTGGCTACCACTCTTTTCTTTAAACTTGATTTCTCAGAATTTCCATCAGATGGACTTGAGGTGTAGCTTGCTCATCCTTAAAAGGGTAGTCTTTAATTGCCTTCTGAATAGATGCTTTCTCATCCTTGGATTTCTAGATCTAATAGCTTGCCTGAGAAGGAAAAAGGATTAAAGCACAATTTTCTATTATTCATGCCCTATCCTACATCATCTTGCCCCTTATTTTGTTAAGTCCTGTTGCTGTCTTCCACTGGGCCGTCTGTAACCTCCACTTGGCAGAGACAGTATGCTGAACTCTGTAGAATGCAGACTTTGTCTGTCCTGGACACTGTAATGAGCCTGCCTGCAGCCCTTTGCCCAGGCCCAGTGGAAATCAAAGCCTGCCTTAGACTAACTTGAGCTCCCAAGGAGAGTCCTGCTTTCTTACCTACTGCCTTCACTCTTCCATAAGCCTCTACCCATCTTCACCCCAAAACTCCTTCCCATGAGATGTTCGGGGGGGTAGAAGCCTTTGCTGAGATTCAAGGGTCTTGAGAAGGGGGTACATATTGCACCAGCCAGCAGCAGACATTAAAAAACATCACATACTTGATATTCCTTGGATGCTGTGGTCTTAGGGCTCTTCCTGGCCCTTCACAGAGGCCTGGTCTCTCCCATCACTCTACGCTTCCCTGCTTTTCACTGTGCTTAGGTCTCCCCTCTCAGGAACAAAAAATACAACAAATACGTTCTTCTCATTGCCTTAAGTCACAAGCCCTGCCCCTTGTTGTTTGAGTCTCTGCCAACAACTCTGCCCTCAGAGCCTGATTTTATGCCCAAATGACTTATCAATGTCCTTTGCCAGAGGAGAAGGAATCCTCGGTCTGGGAGATAGGAGGGCATGTTTAAGGCACCTTGCTACATTTGAGTCTTGACAGAACTTCTTATTTGGAATTGAGCACACAGTAAGTTCTCAATTCATATTTATTGAATTAAGCTGAAACTGAGAAAAAAATGACCTTTGATTATTCTACGGGTTATCTTAAGGCTTTGTGTCATGAGCAGGAACCATCTCTAGGCTGAAGCAGGAGGTTGGCACTGATCCCAGACTCTGTGCTTCTCCAAAGGTAGGTTCCTAACCACTGCCTGCATCTATCTGAGTGGGTAGGAATGTCCTGCTGGGATAAGAAAGGGCCTCACAGCTTCCTTTTGTTTTCACTTGTATCTAAATCACTTGACTCTGCTTGAATGTACACAGAATGCCTTAGGTGTCTTAGGCATTCTGATTAGAGTAGAAACCTAAGCGATAAGACCAGAACCAGAGTACTAGTTGTAGGAGCAGATAGCATTCCCTTGGGGACAAAGTGCTGACAGGGTGGGATAAACTAACAGGTCAGGTGACCACCACTTCCCCGAATGATCACATACTTTGTTGCTGTCTTTACAGAAAGAAGGGGGAAATCCCAGTGTCCTTATGGTGAATTATGCTCCCCAATTCCCAAATACCAATGAAATGATCAGAGAAATAGTCACTCCTTCATCTGTCTTCCATCCAACTTCTGTGTTTTGGATGCCTACTATGTGTCAGACATAGTCCTAGTTAAGTCCTAACTAGAAAGAGAACCAGGGGGAGGATGTGGTGGAGAAGAGCTGGATGGATGGGGTGATCACTCGGGGTGACTGATCACAGAAGACCTTTCTGATGAAGGGACACCCATGCTGACTGAGAAGTGAAACCAGCCATGAGAGGTTCTGAGGAAGTGGTCCAGGCAGAAGGGACAGGCAAGAGTCTGGAGTTGAGTAAAATATAATTAAAAAGAAAACAAACAAATCCGCAGTATGTAGAGGCACAGACGTTGGCTATCAGCGGGTGATAAAACTGAGGAATTTTTGGAAGGTATGAAGCAGATGGACTGAACTGGTGTCACCTGATTGGGAACCACTTACGATGCCAGGGCCATCTGAAAAGAAATTAGCTACATCCCCAACAGACGCCTGGGAAACCCCCAAGCTCTGAGCAGCAGGACTGGAAGCAGAGGCAGCTGGTGGGCACTGGCCAGGGGACTTAGGGAAGACACTCAGAAATATGGAACAAAGGGTCCCTATGGAGGAGAGGGTCTCCTCAGCACATGGGGAGTATTTCCTGGTCGGGTCTTAATATGGGTAACAAAACCAGAGAGTAGTGCCTCTGTAATTGAGGGGCGAAGAGCTAAGAATAGAGGGAAAAAGCATCTCAGCAAAGCAGGGAGACTTCTAAAGACACTCCTGCTTTCCCCCTACTTTTCATTGGCTTCTGCAATCTAACCGGATTGTTCCCTAAGACCCCTCAGCAGAAGGGAGAAGAGTGGACCTACTGGGAACACCATGGAGAGGAAACTGCAGAATTTCAGAAACGCCATCAGGATCTGAGACAGAGCGGAGCACCTGGCTTGTGCAGATGTCACGCTAAGGGAAATTGGAGCTTTACCACCCGTGTCGCTCTGAGAGGGGACCCGGTCTTTCAGTCTGCTCTTGGCCCACATGGCCAGGGCTCAGAGGGGTCCGTGGTGACTGACCTACGGCTCCTCACTAACACTCTCAGGTGAAGCCCTATAGTCATGTGAACTGCTCAGAGGAGAGCCTGCAGGGGGTGGGTGGGGCGGGGGGGGGGGGTGGAGCGAGGTGGGGACTCTGAAAACCACACGGGAAGTTCTCAAACTGCTGGGCCACAGAATCGTCTAGAACACTTGCTAAAAATAAACCCAGAACCACCCTGGGGCATCTGTCTTCTTAATGAGCATTCCAGGTGCTTCTGCTATACCCTGTGCTTTGAGAACCACCGACCCCACAGCTGCCGAGGAAGTCCTCACCAGCTACTATCTGGTCTGTCTGGATCAGGGCTACACTTTAGAATCACTCGGACACATTAAAAACAAACAACAAACCAATGCCCCACTGCCGGAAATTAATTGGGTTCGGGAGGGGATTGGGCAATGTGGTTTTTGTTTGTTTGTTTTGTTTTGTTTTGAAACAAACTCTCCAGGTGTTTTTACTATATGGCCAGAGTTGATAGGCAACTCTGGTTTTCACTTAGGAAAACCAGCAGTCCCCCAAATTTCTGGGTATATGAAAAGACAGACTGATCTGCTCTGAACAGTTAGAGTCACAGTGATGGATTGTGTGATAAATAACACCCCCCCCCCCCCCGCCGTGAAACAGACTAAGTGTCAGAAATAGAGGGGAAGTATGAAACCAACCAACCAACCAACCAACCATCCAACCAACAAAACAAAACCCAAACCAGTATCACACCCTCAGGGGGATTTAAGAGGATAAATATCAAAAGAATAGAATAGGTATTAAGAAACAGGAGTCCAAGAAGTATTAAGAATTCTTGGAAATGGAAAGCATGATCGTCAACTAGCTCTCCCAAGACTCAGGAGGAAAAGACAAACTCATTAAAGTATAAAACCACAGAACGGACACCCTGAAAACCAAACTGGTGGCTCTGAAGAGTAATTCAAGGAATTCTACCCTTGAACATAGACTAGAAAGACTACAGGATGGGAGTTGTAGAAGGGAAAAAATAAAGAGATATGGCTGCCCCATCTCAGAGGCTCAGAATTTCTACAAAAGGATTTCCTGGAAAGAGAGGATAGGACAGAAAAGAGAGTAGTGATTAAAAAATAAATAAATAAAAGGAGAGAAAATACCTTGAGTTAAAAAAAGACTAGAAGAGATTAGAATTAGAATTTCTGGCAGTGGATCAGATTAGAAGGGATGACCTAGGGCACGTCAGAACTATTAGAAAGAAGATACTCAACTACAAACTACTTTTCTTTTAACGCTGACAGAGAAATAAATGTCAGTCACAAAATGTTTGTTTACAATGTATCAGGTTAAGACACCTATCAAGAAGAATGGGATTTGGAAGAGGCAAAGGGAAATTTATTTTTTTTTAATTAAAAAAAATTAATTTTTATTTTTGAGAGAGAGATAGAGCATGAGTGGGGGGGGGGGAGGCGGCCAGAGAGAGAGGAGACACAGAATCCAAAGCAGGTTCTTGGTTCTGAGCTGTCAGAACAGAGCCCAAAGCAGGGCTCGAACCCACGAACCCTGAGATCATGACCTGACCCGAAGCCAGACCCTTAACCGACTGAACCACCCAGGCGCCCCTTCTATTTTTTACTTTACACACTTTAATGTTATTTGTATGAATTGATGCCATTTTTAATTAAAAATTTAAAAGTAAATATGACTGGAGTAGAAACTAGAGTGACAAAAGCTAACACAAAATTTGATTCATAAAGCAAAAATCAGGGAAGAGGAAAAGAAACAAAAAGAACAAGATCCAGAAAGCATAAAATATCAGGTAAAAGATCAAATATATATGATCCAAGTAAATGTAATCATTTGATATCCCAATGTCCAAAGCAAAACACAGAGACAAGTGAGCACAGAACCCAAAACAGTCAAGTCACAAGAGGAAAATGAATACCAAATGACCATGAGACAGGATTCGCAAAGAAATGAAAAAGCAATGAGATTTTTATTTTAGCTTAACACACTTGCAAAGGTGACAAAGATTGATAATGCCTGGGATGGTGAGGAGGTGGGAAGTGGACACTTTTAAGCTCTGGGCATGGGAAAGGTTTGTTAGAATTTTGCTCCAGAGGAATTCGGCTGCGTGAACTAAAACCAAAATATATCTTCCGGTCCTAGCAGTTTCACTCCTGGAAATTTATCCTAAAGTAATAATTGGACTTGTGTGTGAGGATGTTCCTTGCATCGTTGTTTACAGCAGCAAAAAAAAAAAAAAAAAAAAAAAAAAGATAATAACTTTAATATTTATGACCTAGGGGTTGGTTAAATACATTACACTCTACTCATACAAGGACGCACTCACTATGTAGTTATTAAAGAGTATAAGGTGGAGTTATATGCATTTACAGAGAAAGATCACCATGATATATTCATTTAAAAATTATGGGACAATGTACATGTAATGAATCCATTTATGCAAAAGAATATGATACTGTATATACATAAAAATCTAAATCAAAGGTTTTAGACCCTAAATCAAAGGTTTCCAAACTTCCTGAGTCCATGGCACTTTTAGTGTGTCAGCAACTTTTTCACGGTGCCCCTGGGCCAAACAAAAAAAAGTACGTAACAGCTTTGTTTATTAAACAGTCAGGTCCAAAGGACTTAATATATATTTATGTCCTAAAAACTTAGTAGCTGTAAAGTACCTATACATTGAAAGAAAAAATAATGTTTTCTTAAATAACCACAATTCTTAAATAGCCACAATGTGTGCCTGATGGACACTGCACGTTATCTCAAACTCTGGAATCCGACTGGACCCCACCATACTCATTTTCTGTTCCATTTTGGTTTTTTGCAAAGTACTTGCTTTTTATCGTAGCAACTGCCCTGACAACCCAGATTTGCAAAGATACGACAGCGCTGAAAGGAATGTAATGTGAAATGTTGGAAATGGCGAAGTACCTTCAGTTGGTGCTTTATGCAGCATCTGACACAAGTCAAACGCCACAGCGCTTCCCTCAAAGATCCAGAATATCCCGGGCTAACCCTGTGAATTCCCTGCCATGGCGCAGTTTGGGAACCACGGCATCAGACTATAAACAAAGACTCTTTCTGGACAATGCGATTGGATTGGAGGGAGAGAGAATTTTCTTCGTTATGCACATCTGAATAGTTGGGGCTTTTTATAATAAGCAAAATATGAAAGTAATAAGAGACTTTTGTTACTTTTTTGTAAGGTTTTTTTTTTCATTTCAAGAAAAGAAGGCGGAAAAAGGGCAAGAGTGAAAGCGAATGAGGGAGATGCAAAGAAATGAAAAATGAAATAAAAAGTCTGCTAGCCGAGGGGCGGAGGCTGCACAGGCACCCCCACACCGAACGTGTGCGTGTTTCCCTCTGTGATTGTGACGCTGGTCCAAGTCCCTCCGGGCTTCGGCTCCTCGGCTGTTAAAGTACAGGCACCAGCCTCCCTCACGGGCAGAGGGTTACTTCCGGTTACTCCTGAAGAGCAGAGCGATGAAAACCACAGCTCTCGAGCTGGGTTCTAACCCTAACTCTGCTACCCGCTCGCTGTGGGTCCTCGAGCAAGTTCATGAACTCCTCTGTGCCTCAGTTTCCTCATCTGTTCAATGATGAGAATAATAATGTTCACCGGTCGTGGGGACTCCACGTGGGACACTTACTCAGTGGCCAGGGTCAAGTAGGCGCTACCTATTATTATTAGTGTTGTTTCTGCACATACATAAACAAATTGGCCCACAGAATTTTTTTCCCTCCAGCAATGAGAACTAGGAAATGTGAAGGACTGTCCCTGTTATCATGGCATCCAAAGGGTCAGAGAAAGGTCAGAGGAAGCCACTAAAGGGTCAGAGAAAGGTCAGAGGAAGCCACTTAAGGGTCAGAGAAAGGTCAGAGGAAGCCACTAAAGGGTCAGAGAAAGGTCAGAGGAAGCCACTAAAGGGTCAGAGAAAGGTCAGAGGAAGCCACTAAAGGGTCAGAGAAAGGTCAGAGGAAGCCACTAAAGGGTCAGAGAAAGGTCAGAGGAAGCCACTAAGGATCCACGTACAAACCAAAGGTATAGGGGGGTAGAACCATGTCTGAGCTTAACGTAGTCAGGAGGTAACTTGAGGGGTTTCTGTTCTAGTGATAAAAAGCGTCAAATTAAGGTAGGAAATAATGTAATTTCACCATCTCATGAATTTTCCCCCACATCTCTTTCTTTCTCGAACATTGAAACATTTTTTTTTTTTTTTTTTTACCTCATCTCTATGTCCCATAAAGTGATATCGTCGCTGATCCAGGGATTGGACGGCTCGGCCGGCGTGATCAATGGATCGTATTCCACATACTGTTCTGTGTAAGCAATTAAGCTGCAGGAGGGAAGCAAAGCAAAGTACGCCACTGTTTTCCATAAAAACTTGCATTTTTACACAAACGTTGTAACTGTCTTTATAGGATTCCAAGTTAAAGGGAAAATGACAAATCGAGCTGTTTCTATTTATGCTTGTTCTCTTCTCATGAGGAACGTATTGTTTTTTGCATTCCTGCTGTCGTACGTACACATTTTATATCTTTTCCCCACGTTACTCTTTACCTGGACCCTGGTGCACCCCTCGCTGGTGGCGCTAGCCTGACTGATACACAGGTCTAAACCTGCGTGTGTATCACCCTCTCACGGAGACTAGGGATCTCGGGGCATCTGGGTCACACCAAGGACACTCAAATCCGTCCAGGCTGCCAGTCAAGGGTTCCCAACTGGGAGACTTCCATACGACAAAGACTAAAATCCTGATGGACCATAAGGAGGTAATGCATTATAAGCATTATATCCACAAAGCAGCTTAGTTTTTCCGGTTATACTGTAAACGGCCACGTTATCTTTTCGAATGAAATTTTCATTGCATCAAAAGGCATGTGGTTAAAACAATAAAATAGTACAAAATGATTTCACACACACAACAACACACACTGTCTGCTCACAGAGACCTCTGCTTTCTACCCTTCTGTTTCCTTTAGCATTTACCTGTGTATTTCTAAATTGTGTTTTTATAGTTGTTCTTGATTGTCAATTTTTTTATTTAAAACTTTTTTTAAGTTTATTTATTTTTTTAGAGAGATACAGAGACATCATGAGCGAGGGAGGGGCAGAGAGAGAGAGAGGGAGAAGAGAGAGAATCCTAAGTAGGCTCTGCACCGTCAGCACAGAGCCCGACGCGGGGCTCGAACTCTCGAAACTGTGAGATCATGACCTGAGCTGAAACCGAGAATCAGGTGCGTCACTGACTGAGCCACCCAGCTGCCCCTTGATTATCAATTTTAGATGAGGATTCAACTCTCTTCGCCAGTCCCCGACTCCCCCCACCTCTTCCTCCCATGATCCTCCTAAGAGACGTATAATAATTTTTGTGAAATCAATCGTCAGTGTCCACATTATTAAACTAGATATAAATTGTTCCCTGCTAAGTAGAATACCACCCTTTCCAAATGTTGTAACAAATCTATAAAACACCTAGCAACAAATTTTCCACGTATATTTTGTTTATTTATTTTGAAAGAGAGAGAGAGTGACAATGAGTGGGGGAGGAGCAGAGAGAGAGGGGGGACAGAAGATCTGAAGCAGCTTCTATGCTGACAGCAGAGATCCCGACGTGGGGCTCAGACTCACAAACCATGAGATCGTGACCTGAGCCGAAGTCAGACACTCAACCGACTGAGCCACCCAGGTGCCCCCAGTTTTCCCACATCTTAAACACCTTAGCCAATTCTTGTTCAGTTCTGTCTCCCCGTCTCCCGGAGGTCCTCTCTCCAAAGTCTGGAGTCCTCTTTCTCCAGTCTGGACTGTTTGCTCTACACACTCGATGTAAAATCACCCTCCTGGGACGTCCCTGACTTCTGTCTGCGCTTTGCTTCCTGGACTTTACGTCCGTCTACTGGTTTTACTCTCTGGTTGTGCTGAGATACTCCTTTAGTGGTTTCCTAAGAAAGGATGCAGAGAAGCTAACTATTTCAAGTCCTGGCAGGTCTAAAAATATTTTTATTTTATCTTTGTACTTGGCAGATAGTGCTGGACCTAGAACCCCAGGTTAAAAATCATTTTCCTTCAGAATTCTGAAGGCGTTGCTCTACTGTGTTTTTGGCATCCAGTGTTACTGCTGAGAAGTGTAGATCCAGTTTGATTCTTGTTCTTTTGCTTAGTTCCTTTCCTCTCTGGAAACAGCATCTTCTCTTTATTGCTACAGTGCCCTGAAATTTCACCCTGGCTTTTGCTGGTGTTTTTTATTTACTGTGCTTGGTACCACGTGCAATGGATAAAAAAAATATTTCCCAGAAGTCTTATTTCTTTGTTAATTTCATACCCTCATTTCTTCTGTTTCCTCTTTCTATAATTCTCTCTAGTTGAATATTGGACCTTCTGGATTGATAATCTAATTTTCCTAAATTTGCCCTGCCGTTTTTCATCTTTTTGTCTTTTTAGTTTGATGGTTCTTTCCATCTTGTTATTTATTTACTTTTTAAAAATTTGGGCTATCACTTTCTTTTTTCTTTTTTCTTTTTATATTTATTATTTTTGAGAGACAGAGAGAGACAGAGCACTAGTCAGGGAGGGATAGAGAGAGAGGGAAACACAGTATCCAAAGCAGGCTCCAGGCTCTAATCTGTCAGCACAGAGCCCGACGTGGGGCTCAAACTCACAAACCACGAGATCATGACCTGAGCTGGAGTTGGACGCTTAACTGACTGAGCCACCCAGGCGCCCCTGGTCTATCACTTTCTTAAGCTTCCAGAGCTCACTTTTATTTATCACAGGATCTAGTTTTTGATTTATGCATAAAATATTCTGATATCTGACATTAATATTTCTGAGGATATTAATTATGTATTTTTATTTTCTGTTTCTTGAATAGTTTTTGGTTCCTCCAAGTCCGTTTTGCTCTTTGTTTGCCTCATACTCCCTCACATTGGGGTTTCCCTTGAGTGTCTGGAAAATCTCTGGGCATCCACTTGTGTTTAAGAGTGAGATACTAAAACCTGCTTGGAGGCTCAGTGTGTGTGTGGATAGGGCTTCGTTGACAGATCACGGGGCAGCTCACCAGTCTTTTCACTAGAGCTCCCAATGAGGGATTTGGGGCCTTTTCTTTGGGGACATTGATTTTTCTCTAGAGCAACGGTGAGTAAACATTTTCTGTAAGACAAAGCAAATATTTTAGGTTTTACAGGCCAGATGGGTCCATTACAACTCCTCAGCTCTTCTGTTGCAGTAAAAAGCAGTCATCGATAATTCAGGAACGAATGCATGTGACCGTATTCCAATAAAACTTTATTTGTGAAAACAGTAGCGTGCAGTAGATGTGGCCCACAGGTTGTAGTTTTCTAATCTTTTGCCTGTGGGTGTATACTTCTGGCTCCTGGAGGGTGAAGAACCAGGCAGAGGACGGTTGGAGGGTTCCACTGTTCAGTATGTAGATCTTCCATTAATTCACTTGTTTTCAGTGGGCCCTTTACGATGTGATGTGCCTGAATTCTGAGCTGATGTGATTCAATTTCTTTAGAGAGTAAGCTGCCCATCTCCTGTGGTGGTAGCAAGTGGGAGAGATGGTCTCCTAGTGGGGCAGGGATCTAGGGATCCAAAGATCCAGAGACAGGCTTTACCCATTTCTCTGGGTGAGCCCCATGCTTCATTTTTTCCTTCCATGGTCTCCGGTGACTTCAAGAGCCAAGACCAGACTTGTAGGGCAATCGGGTTCACTTTGTTATAATACTCACACTCTGAACACATAGGTTATAATGTTCTTCACTCTGTCCCCAGCCACCTTCTTTTTTTTTTTTTTTAGTAAATTTTGGAATATTTCAGGAATACAGAAAGGTCTTCTAACTAGCCAATTACAAGCGAGCTGTTGAAGGGATCTTTGTTAAGTTCGCCATGGTACGCAATGGCCTTGTGGAGCACTCAGGACCATTGGATAAAAAATGGAAAAGCATTTCAAAAGAATCTTCTAAATCTTCTGCAAATGTAGGTTATGTGATTGCAACCAGCATGTGCAGTGGAGGCACGTTGTCCTTGTAGGAGTACAAGGTAGGCCTTGTGCCCAGGCAAGCCTTCATCCTAAGGCCCTAGGGCGGCACTGTGGCAGGAAAGGTCACACTACAAGTCGGTGCTGTGACAGCTCCACAGGGAGTTGTCCCTTGGTCCCCTGAGCTAGTTCCTTTCTTTCTGAAAGAGATGGGTTGCACATTAAGGTACATATTAGTTTCCCGGGGCTGCTGTAACAAATGCCCACAAACTTGGTGGCTTGAAATGACAGGAGTCTTTCTTACTTCTGGAGTTTAGAAGTCTGCAGTCAAGGTATCAGCAAGTCCATGCTCCCTCTGGAGGCTCAAGAGGAGTAATCCTTCCTTGCCTCTTTGAGTGGTTCCAGGCACTCCTTGGCTTGTGGACGTCTAACTCCAATCTCTGCCTCTGTCCTCACATGACTTTTCCTCTGTGTCTGGGTCTTCTCCCCTTCTCTTCCTTACTTGTCCTTGGGTTTAGGGCCCACTGGGATAATCCAGGATGATTTCATCTCCAGATCCTTAATTTACATTTGCAAAGGCTCGTCCCACATAAGTCATGTTCACGGCTTCCGTGGATGAGGACTTGCACATACCCTTTTGGGGGCCACTATTCAACCCACTGCAGGGAACATGAAGGAATCTAGGCATGAGGATGGAAAGGGCACACTTGGCCACCTGACTCCTTCACACCAGCAGCTGGTAACCTCGGTCCTGTTTGAGGGACAACGGTCCATGTGAGATGTGTCTGAGTCATGATGAGGCATCGGGGGCTTTCCTGATTATGACATATTTGGGCATCCACAGCATTCTCAGAATTTGAGATGGTGGGTGTAGTCTATGGGCCTCTCTTCAGCGGTGACCCCTTTGCCCTCCCAGCATGTCTGCCCCCTGGCCTTTTCAATGACCTCAGCCTCTGGTGGCCCTGATCTCAAATCAAAGACAACTACCTGAGCAGCCCAAGATAAAGGTGGTGGTTGTGGGGGGGACTTCTAACTAGCTAATTACAAGTTTTGGGGGATTTTATTTTTAAACCAGAAATGGATTTCCCTCAAGTAACACATAGGGATGGAAAAACAAAATTTCCTCCCCTCCCTTCCTTACTCTTGCTCTGATTTCTGTGAGACAGGGTGGAGGTTTTACCAGCCACCTCTCTAGCTTGTTTTATTTGACTGTCCACATGGCCACACCTATGACCTGCGAAGGCAGGTCGAAGGGGACGTGTCACACCTAGGTTCCCAGATGAAGCTCAGCAGAAGTGCCTGGGGCCAGGAGAAGCAAGGGAGGCTCAGGAGAGGCTGGGGTGAGAATTCTGAGGACCTAGGCACTTGTGGAGCCTGACTGTTGGTGGCCTGTTATTGCAGGAAGGCTGTCTGCTGACCAGCCTGAGGCAGTGGGACCCCACAAGGCCAGAGAGCAGCCAGGAGAAAAGCGAGAGGTAATGAAACACAGGCCCACAGTCAAGTCTCTTTTAGGGAAATCTGGGGATATCTTCAGAGTGTGGAGGAGAGGTGGTGAGATTTAACGGTGATGTTGGTTCAAGAGAAGTGGTTGAGAGCCCAAGGAGGGATGTGTAACCACTCAAGTTAAGAGCACGAGACACGACTATGTAACAGGCATTAAGTGTGAATGAAGTTGGGGGCACCAGGGTGGCTCAGTCGGTTAAGGGCCCAACTTCAGCTCAGGTCTGGATCTCACGGTTCATGAGTTCGGGCCCTGCATTGGGGTCTCTGCTGTCAGCATGGAGCCTGATTCAGATCCCCTGTCCCCCTCTCTCTCTGCCCCTCCCCTGCTCTCTCTCTCTCTCTCAAAATCAAACATTTTATTAAAAAAGTGTGAATGAAGTTGTTCCAAGGGCCTAGCCCCACACTGTGCCTTCTCAGAGCACAGGGTTTGAACAGGACCCTGGATATAAGTGGAAGAACACGAGAAGAGAGGGGTAAGAACTTCCTACAGAAATGCCCGGACAATCTGCACCGAGGCCAGAGAGCTCAGATCCGCACGATCACTTAATCAGTTCCCCAGCCCCAGTGATGGGCAGCATTGGCCAGCAGGGGAATTTGTCGTATTAGAAGAGGAACGGCTGTTTTGTTAAATTATAGCTGCATAAATAAAATCGGCCGGAAGCTTTGTAAAGAGAACCGTAAAAGTTGGTCATGTGCATTTTAAACGTTATATTATATTGGTAGAAGTGGGATGTACTGATTGAATCATCAGAATTAGACAGAATTAGACAGGGCTCTACGAGGACCTTCTGATCAGTGAGAGACTCAGAAATTTTTAAAGGCACTTTAGAAAGGAAGATCTTGAGATTCTAAGAGAAAGGGAGAGATTGGATGGTATATGAATTTCTAACAGTTGCTGTAACAAACTGCTACATACTTAGTGGCTTAAAAAAAGCACAAATGTGGGGTTTCTGGGTGGCTCAGTCTATTGAGTGTCTGACTCCTGATTTGGGTTCGGGTCATGATCTGAAGGTTTGTGAGATTGAGCCCCACGTCAGGCCCTGTACTGACAGTGCGGAGCCTGCTTGGGATTCTCTCTCTATCCCCCTCTCTCTGCTTCTCCCCCACTCATGCTTTCTCTCTCAAAATAAATGAACTAAAAAGATAAAAATAAAGCGCAAATGTATTCTCTTATACTTCTAAGGATCGGAAGTCTGAAATGGACATTGCTGGGCTAAAATTAAGGTGTCAGCAGGACCATGTTCCTTCTGGAGGCTTGAGGAGAGAATCCATTTCCTTGCCTTTTCCCCCTGGTAGGGGCGTCCCACACTCCTTGACTCCTGGTCCCCTTCCCTCTTCAAATCCAGCAATGCCTGGCCAAGGCTGGCTCACGTTGTATCACTCTGACACTGACCCTTCTGCTTCCGTTGTCTACAACAAGGGCTATTACACCGGCCCCCCTGGATAATCCAGGGTAATCCCCTTATGTTAGGTCAACTGATTAGTCACCTTAATTTCATCTGCAAACGTAATCCCCCTTTGCCATGTAACCTAACATAGTTACAGGTTTTGGGGATTAGGACGTGGCCATCTTTGAGGAACCATTATTCTGTCTTCCACAGGCGTAATTTGAGAGGAACTTGTGCAGAAGGTTGAAAATGAAGTCATCTAACAGAGGGTGTGGTGGTAGGTAAACGGTGTATCTGAGGCTTGCGTGGACTTTTTAGGAATGGCACCAACGTGTTTTATGGCGCTGTCACTGATACAACCTATGCAAATAAACTCCGCGTTCATGAATCTATGCTTGCTCGCTTGTCCCGTTTGCCATCATGGCTGCATGGGAGACAGGAGAGAGCAAAGTGCCTTCTCTTGGAGGTTCCTGTGAGCGGCTTTGGCTCTTAGTAGTCTGTTGCCTTAACTCCTCTCCTAGCTCTTGTGGGGGTTGATCCTTCTCAGGGAGAGTGGCAAAGAGGGTTAACTCCATCATTGCGGTGGCAGAGGATGGAGAGGAGGTGGGAGAACACCCCACACCAGGAAGAGACGGAAGAGGGTCTCTTCCCTATGCTTCTCAACACCACGAGACTGGCCAGAAACAGCCCAAGGAGTGCGTGCGAGCAAGCACTGCTCATCTGGTCGCTGCTGCCTCTCATCCGGGTCGGACGTGCCTTATGCTTAGGAGCTAATTCTCCTAAAGTGAGATACAGCAGAAAGAAACAAAGGGTTGGCTACACAGGATAAAAACTGAGCTTCACGCAGAGAGAATAAAAGGCCTCAGGATCTGCACGTAGGTCATGCAACGTCATTTCTCAGGTGTGAAAAGAGGTACAAATGGAGGCAGAAGTGGCTTCCAGGAATGCAGTGAGTGGACTTGGTTGTGTTGACCCTTGTGCTGTGCCTCTTGGGGTGTGAGTAAAGGAGCTGGGAATCCTGGGTGGTGAGAAGCCCTCCAGAATGGGCAAACTAGCACAGAAGACATCTCTGGGGTCTTGCTCAGTTCTCCTCACCTCCTGGAAATTGCACCCCAACGTGCGCCCAGCGCTGCGTTAGGGGGTTCCATGTACTAACAAACCCTGCTCCTGGCTACGGTTGATCTGTCCAGGAATGGACACCTTGCTGACCGACGCTGGGTTAATCCTTCTCCAGCTTCCGCGGTAGAAACCACAGTTACAAAGTTCAGGGGCTGGAGGCAGTGCTGTTTCTGAACACTGTCTGTGATGAAAGAGGAGGAGG
This sequence comes from Prionailurus bengalensis, assembly GCF_016509475.1. NCBI lineage: Eukaryota > Metazoa > Chordata > Mammalia > Carnivora > Felidae > Prionailurus > Prionailurus bengalensis. The sequence continues at coordinate 118,455,638 of NC_057355.1, read as the reverse complement.
CCAATGTGGAAAGTGGAACAGGACAAGAGACGAAGAAGGGGTCTCGGGAGTGTTCAAGGCCCTGGTTGCAGCTACTCTAGAGCCTAGTGGCATTGCCGGCCTTCCCAGAGCTCAACTCTGCAGCTCCTCCTTGTATTCCGTGGGTCAGCACCTGCTCCTTTTAGCTGAACTGGGTTCAAGCTGGGGTTCTATTGCCTGACAACAGAGCAATACAACCGAAATATAGGATGAAGGCGATGGGAATGTGAAGGGGAGTTCACGGAGGCAGCCCTTTGTAGCGTTAGCCAGAGAGGCTTCCTCTCCCCCGAACGTGCACTTCCTTGCAGCGCACAGATAAGATACCAGAGTATCGTGGAGACACATGAAGACCATGAAACGGGTGAGCAGGCAACGAGGGAGGTCGCAGTGGTTGATACGAAGTACTATTTGGGTCTGAAGTCATTATCAGTGACTACAGGAAGATTTGAGATAGGACAGGAAAAGCACAGAGAGAGAACAGAGAGGCATGGAAAGAGCTTTGCAGACAGCTGGCACGTAATAGCACACAGGCAACGATGTCCACAGATTGCTGGGTGTGGGTGGCACCAAAGCAGAATTGGTGGCATCGAACAGACTACATTGTGTCCCCCACCCCCCGATTTCACATGTTAAAGCTTTACCCCTGCAATGTGACTGTCTTTAAGGAGATAATTAAGATTAAGGTCATGGGGTGGGGCCCTGATTTGGTAGAACTTTCTTCCTAAAGAGAGGAAGAGACACCGGAGTTCTCTCTCCTCTGCGTGTGTGCGCACAGAGGAAAGGCCATGTGAGGACACAGCAAGGAGGGGGCTGTCTGCAAGCCAGGAAGAGAGGCTCCACCAGGAACCAGCCTTGCTGGCACCTTGACCATGGACTTCAGACCTCTATAAACCCATATACTCAGTCTGTGGTATTTTGTTATGGCTACCTGAGCTGACTCATACGGGAGGAAATGGAAAAAATAAAATAAATACAGGAAATCCAGAGGAAGTCCATTAGGACAATTACTTCTCATTGAGCCGTTTTAATATCCTTGTCCCCTTATCTCTGCCTCCAGTATATGGTGTTGTTATTTTCAAATGCCAAATTCTCACATCGTTAGAAGGTGCTGACACACCAGCCATTAGCAAACGTGCTATCCACCGTCATCAGGTGCTTTGAACTGGTTCTTGGGTGAAATATGGGGCTGGCTGATTTATCCCCATATGCCTTTCCATTTTCTTGTAGAAAGCAGCAGAAATTCACCAACTAGCCACTAAGGGTAGAGCCCATGGTTAGTCGTTCAGTCAACATTATTCAGCGCCTACTAGTGCTGTGAAATAGTGAACAGCTTCCTGGATCACAGGATGATGCTCACACTGATCTAATAGCAAAGTTACGGCTTCTAACTACTTTAACCAATCATGGTTATTACATATACATACATACGTGCATGTGTGTGTGTGTGCACGCGTACATAGGGGGCTTATATATATGACATATACATGTTCTATGTATTACAGTTGACTCTTAAACAACATGGGGGTTAGGGGCATTAAACACCCGTGCAAGTCAAAAATCCATGCAATTCTGGACTCCTCCAAAACTGAACTACTAATAGCCTACTGTTGACCAAAGCCTCACTGATAACATAAACAATGCATATTTGTATATGTATTATGTACTGTATTCTTAAATAAAGTAAGCTAGAGAAAAGAAAATGTTATTAAAAAATATATTTATTTTAAGAGAGAGAGAGAGAGAAAGGGGAGGAGCAGAGAGAGAGAGAGAGAGGAAGAGAGAGAATCTCAAGTAGGCTCTGCACCATCAATGCAGAGCCCGATGTGGGGCTCGATCCCACGAACTGTGAGATCATGACCTGAGCTGAAATCAAGAGTTGGACACTCAACTGACTGAGCCACCCAGGTGCCCCAGAAAAGAAAACGTTACTAAGAAACTCATAAGGATGAGAAAAGACTTTGACAGTACTGTACTACATTTATTGAAAAAAATTCTTGTATAAGGAGATCAAACTCCTGTTGTTCAAGGGGTCAACTGTATATATATATATATATATATATATATATATATATATATGTATATAGCTGTTATTAATATAGATTGCTAATGAGGTTCTCCTTTTGATAAACCTAGAGAGGAGAGAAATAACAAAAGCAAATTTGGCCAACTTTTAGTCCAACCACTTAAAAAAAAACCTGAGAGAAAAGTTTTAGAATTCATCCTTTCTCCCTTAACAAAAAAATAAAGACATAATTTTGCCCTATATTGTATAGAATATAACAAAAAAGATAAGACAGGTGAGTTGGGGGAAGAAGAGATGCCGTCTGTAATGGGTAGAGGGGTGCCTGGAAGGGATCCCCAGAATGATGCACAGATATGGAGTGTGGTTCACAGAGCAGGTAGGAGAGAAGATGGATCCACCGAGTCCAGGGAGATAGGCAGTGAGGGATGGCCAGCAGCTCTGGGACAAGAAGGCACAGAGTGGAAAGCATGATGGGACAGTGACCATCATTCCTATTTTCCAGATCTCGCCCTGGTGATCATGTTGCCTCTGATCTTTTTTTTTTCCCTGTCACCTAAGGTGGGCTGGGAGAAAGGAAAAGCAAGGATTCGCAGGGTGTCTGGAATCACACAAAAGCAAAGTTGTAATGACCTCTTTGGCCCCTTTTTTCCTTCCCTGAAACAGTCATTAGACATTAAGTTCATGGACTTCTATCACCCTAGCAGGTTTTTAAAACCCCTCAGCCAGCCCCTTGCTGTCTTATCTCATTTCATTAATTACATTTCATGATCATGGAGGGTCGGGAGGCAGAGAAGGAACCAGCATCCAATTTCAGAGAGCAGCCACGATCCCGAGATGGGCAAGCAAGATGATGGTAGAAAATCAATCCAGCAGTCAGCTGTGCTGCACAAATGGCTCCCAGGGATAGGGCAAGGACAGCCAAGCACACAAGCAGATACAAGACGAGACAAGTCGCTCTCTCCGTGTGGGGCAGGGTGGTGTGGTTCCTGCAGTGCCTGGCCAAGCTCAGTGCCACTGTGAGTGAGGGGACGTCTCTGGGGGAAACCCTAAGAAACACAGACAACTTGGAGTTAAAATGTATGGAGTTTTGCATTCCCAGATCGGTTTGTCAAGTGCCGGCCGTAAGGCTTGGGTGAATAAAATAGGGGCTCCCTTGAGGATTCTGGCAAAGGACAGGAAGACCTCATTTACTTGGCACCTTCAACCACTGAGGGATCATAGGTGAGATATGTGACCAAAAGGGGCTCTGAGCAGAGTCTACAATGACACAAACCCTGTTCCTCAAGGCTCATCACCCGAATTCGGGAGAGCCCATCTCTCAGAAAAGACTCTTTACTCCTGCTTTAGAATCAAGGCTAAGGAGCTTGGTCATTTGGTTTCCTGGTATGGTAGATCAATTTAAGAAGAGTCTTATTTCTCCAGCCCTTGAATTTGGGCCGGGCTTGTGACATGTGGTAGCCAGGAAAACATAGCAGAAGTGACAGAGTGCCAGTTCCAAGCCTCAAGAGGCTTCGCTTGCTTCCGCTCTCTCTTACGGAACCCTGCTATTCCCATGTGAACAAGGTCAAAGTAGCTGGAGGATGAGAGAACCCATGAAGGAGAGCCCGGTTGTCCCAGCTGAGGTCATCCTAAACCAGCTGAAGCCGAACATCTGAGAGCCCAGCCAAGGTCACAGAGCTGCCTACCCAGTCCACGGCCGCACACAGACACAAGCGCGAGCCCAACAGGGCCAGCTGGCGCATGAACACGTGAGCAGTAGTAAATGCCTGTTGTCTGAAGCCACTAGGTTTTGAGGTTGGGTTGTCCCTCAGCGATATCTGACTGAAACACCTGGTCTGCTACAGATTGTTGACCGGACACAAGAAAACAAACCAACAGCGAAAAAGCAGAAACAGAGACTCAAAGGATGTAATGGACTGGGGCTGTTTAGAAAAAGGGGAGCACTTTGTGGCACATCATAAGACCTTGATCACTGGTGGTTTTAAACCACAGTGTAGAAGTCATCCAGGAAAGTTCACTGAAATATAGTGTCCTTTCTTTCAATGTTTTATTTATTTTTGAGAGAGAGAGAGAGAGAGAGAGTGCAAGCAGGGGAGGGGCAGAGAGAGAGAGACACACACAGAATCCAAAGCAGGCTCCAGAGTCTGAGCCGTCAGCACAGAGCCCGACGTGGGTCTTGAACCCACGAACTGTGAGATCATGATCCGAGCTGAAGTCGGACGCCTAACCTATTGAGCCATTCAGGGGCCCCTTATTATTATTTTTTAAAGTTTATTTATTTATACATATAGAGAGAGACAGCGCATGCTTGCACATGAGGTGGGGGTATCGGGCAGAGAGAGAGGGAGAGAGAGAGTCCCAGGCAGGCTCCATGCTCATTGAGGAGCCCGACTTGGGGCTTGATCTCACGGTCCTGAGATCACGACCTGAGCCCAAATCAAGAGTCGGATGCTTCACCGACTGAGCCATCCAGGCGCCCCTCTTGATTTTTTTAGAACTGGGCCTTCACCATCCCCAGCCCTTAGGCCTCTCCCCACCATCAGCTCTCAGGGACCCGGGTGAAAAATGGCGTGGGCCTGTTCTCAGGGGGACGGGTCCTCTGCCTGACGGCTTCTGACTAATTACACCCATCATCTGCCGCAGGGCCCGGGGAACCAGACCCCCGAGGGACCGGGGACGTGTGCGCCCACCTGACACAGCTCAGCTTTCACCTTCGGTAAGCAGAGCAGTCGCGCCCAAGGCCAGCTGCCAGCACCACCTCCCTGTCCCCACCCCCGCAGAGCCTCTGACAGGCCAAGGCTCCAGGCTGCTTTATCTCCTGCTAACACCCGTCTCCTCTCCCTCCTCCACTCTATCTGGGAGTTTCCTTGCGGTTCTAATGAAAAACCCTTGTGTCACATTGAGAAGTTGCCCGTTATTGCTGCTGGGAATCAAATCCAGTCTCTGCTGGGCGGAGACTCCTGAAGCTTCAAGCTGGGAGTGGGGAGGGGCTGGTGGGAATCATCTCTCTGGGGCCAGGGGAGCAGCCTCTCTGGCATAATGAGATGCTGCTAGGTGGGGTGCTTCCTGACGGGCTGCAAACAAACAAACAAGAGTTCCTGCCAGGTTCCCCGGGCCACCTGGACTGTCTCCCGCCCTGGCCTCAGGCCCCAGCACACCTGCCAGGAGTCAGTGGGCCTCCCTCAGGCTGACCGGTTCTGGCTCTTTCCCCATATCCCCAGAGATCAGACACAGCTGGGTGCCCCTTGTCCTGGGAGCTCCCAGATCATTCTGAGTGCTGGGTAAGGGCTTCCCCAAATCCTTGGAGACCTGATCAGCCCACTTGCAGATTATTCAAAATATAGGCTCCGTGGATTTACCTGGACCCACTGAATTTGGTTGATTCCCCAGATCTAGGGTTTGGGAAACCCCATCCTTAACTCCTCCCCACCTGGAATGTCCTGCTCAAGACCACTGACCTGAATAACTTGACCCAAGGAGAGATGCTCCCCTTCCCCCACCCTCACATGCTCTCCCTGGACCACAAACTCTCACGTGCCCTTCGAAGGCCAGGCATTACTAGCACTGATCCTCTCGGCAACACAAGGACAGGCATTCCTGTCCCTCTTTCACAGAGAGAGAAGCTCGGAGTCCCTGACAGGCTATGGCACCAATGGAGTCAAGATCATCACGGGCATTCTCTGGGACAAAGGCAACCACAGTGAGACCTGAAAAGCAATTTTAGAGCCTGGTACATGGGAAGCCCCATGTCACAACAGTGTGTGTGTGGGGGGGGATGGAGGGTGGGGGGAGATGGTTCCGTGGCCGCACAGAGTTAGCTGCAGATATGGCTCCACAGCAATCGGTGTCTAAGTGTAAACTGAGTTCCAGCCACCGGCCACCTTCCGAAGCACTTGCATTAGGGGAAACGGGAATCTCAGTGATGCTTACGGGGGCGATTTTGCCTCCCCTGGTCCTGCCCTGGGAACATCTGGTGATGTCCGAAGACATTTTTGTTGTCACCATGGTGAGGTGGGTTTTGGCATCTGGTAGGTAGAAGTCAGGGATGCTGCTAAATAGTCTAAAATGCACAGGACTGCCCCAAATGTCAATAGCCACAGTACCAAGAAGTCCCGGAATAGATAGGAGGGGCCATCGGAGATGTGGGCCCAAATCCAGGGTGTTCATTCAGATTTTGGTTTTGGGAGTGGGATTTTCTTAGCCTCGATTTGTTGCTATTTATCTGGAAAGAAGATGCAGGCCCACCCCAGGGGCCAGCAGAGAAAGGCCAGCAGGTTGGACGCACGGCCAGACCCCTGTGTGAGCTGGGCTTAAAGGACCTACTTTACTCTGATATCCAATAAATGCTAAGACCCACAGCTTAAGCCGTTGATCCCTCAGACGCTGGCCATCGCTTAAACGGCAGCATATGGATGAACAAACGTGCGGTTTGGGACTGTCTGATCAGATTTATTCCAGGACAGATTCCCCAGGTGGTCTCTCCTCGGCACTGAGATTTCGAAAAACAGCCCATTTAGTTGACAAAATGGAGTCTCCGGTGAGTTAACAGAGTGGGAGTGGAACCAGCTACCGGTGCAGATTGTAGCACAAATGCTCCTGAGGAAGCCAGGCTGGAGGTGCCAAATATTTTCTTTACAGTTGATTTGATGCAGTTCTGTGGTTGATGGTGTGTAGAGGCAGAACGCCTCCTGACGGCCGGGCCCCCTCCTGTTTGCGCGGCCAGCACCTCAAAGGGCATACGTAATTTCTCTCCCCCTATAAAGGGAATCTGGGCGTGTTATGGCCGAAAAGGGAGCAATTCCATTTGAATTAATCAAGGGTCTGAAGGCAAAAGTGCGTTGCGTGGCTTTTAAGGACATTGTTCCTAGATTGACAAGGTCCCGTGGCCACCCCCTGAAAAGCTTTCGCAACAGAACATTTCCTGACATCACTCAAGGGAGGTCTGCTATCTTAGCTGTGCTTGCACGAGGCCTGTGGTTTTCTCACTCATCGGTTTAAGAAATGACTACGGTCTGCCTTTTGGCACGCCCCCATAACATTTCTCCTTTGTGGAATTAGAAGGAAGCAGTAATATGATGGAGGGGGAAACATACCTTTCAGCCACTTTGGACATTTTTAAACAATGTCTGTCAATCTGTGCGCTCAAAAATGTTATCTGGGGAAAGACAGAACAGAGGTGTTAGGGCCACACTCGATTTTTTCCCCTTCACCCCATGAACCCCAGCCTTGTATTTCCGTCCAGATGCAAGCACCTCCTCTGGCCAGCCTTGGCCAACCCTTCAGCCTTGTATTCCAACGACCGTGTGCCCTTTTGGGAATTCCCACCACACTCGGGAATCACAGTCTACAATTTACCTATGTCAGTATTCTCCTGTGCTGTGTTGTAGCCTACGTCTCGACTTCCAAAGGCGATCGCAAACTTAAAGGCGGTGGCGTATACGTCCCGCAAAACTTTGCAACGCTTACAGGAGCCGTCAATATCCACTTGGACTAATTTCTGGTGATTTCCCTCTGCACACCCTTCACACCCGCATCACACCCACATGCTTGGTGCACTTTAGACTAGAGTCATCAATACATCTGTTTCCTCCCCTGGACTCCCCAACATAAACTTGTCAAGGGCCGGCACCTAACAGTTCATGCCTTTGGATTGCCCCCAGAAGTCAGTAAAGCATAATGTGAAGAGCAGACCCTAAAGTTCCTTCCTTACCAGCGAACCCTAGAAAGGAGTCGTGTAATTAGCCATTGTCTGCCGACCTGGGTTGACCAGTTAGCTTCCCATCACGAAGGCAGACAACATGCAACCAAATAATGCTAACTCGGCCCCAGGAACAGAGTTTTCTTGCTTTATAAGCTTGCCTTTTGCATCACAGCAATAAAGTCGGTGGCTCCTAGCTGGCTTACTCTGCAAGTGCATCACAATCGTAAGGACTCTGTGACACCAGTCCCTCCCCTCCTGCGGCCCCCACAACATTCTGTGGGAACCCCGACCAGAGCAGTCACCCCCAAGGCATTGGGGTAATTCCTTCATGCCCTTCTCTAATAACTACTGGGGGGACCCGGTGGAGAATTTTTCCTCTCAGGCTTCCACGGTTGTTCACACTCAGCACTCAGGGGTTCAAGTCATTCACAGCTGGGTTCCACTGTGGTTTCCAGGGACTCAAAGCTCACTCAGCCTTCAGAGGTGAGCATTCAAAGGGCTTTCAAACTGGCCATGTCTCCTCCTGGGAGTGTGGGAGTCCATTCATTCACCTGTTTCCGGATGTCCTCTTTTGTAGTTTTCCTGATTGGCTGACTGGGTATGTGCACGGGGCTTTGCGACTGGGACTCTTCAGTCACACCATACACTGACTAGAGAGGAAGGAAGAATATAGAATCACGCACCCACAGAGTTGCAGGGGGCCTTAAAGGCAGGCAGTGCAAGCACTCATTTGATGTTTCCAATATCCTCTGTGACATCCTGACAGTAAGTGGTCAGCCTCTGCTTAAATGTCTACAGTGAGGGGAACTCTTCCTCTTGAAGCAGCTTTGTCCTATCTTTGGGTTACCACTGTTAGACAATCTTTCCTCTCACTAAGCTGAAACGGTCTCCTTGAATATCAGTGTTTCTCCAAATACGGTCCATAGACCGTCTGCAAAGAATCATCTGGGAGTTCTTGGTGAAGACGAACACTGAGCCCCACCCCAGACCTACTGAATCAGAGTCTTTGTGGGTGGGGCTCCTGAATCTGCACTTTTAGCAAATGGCCCAAGTGATTCGGAGGCACAAGAAAGTTCAAGAACCACTATTGAAAGTTATGCACACGACATGCTCATCCAATATAAATTTGAGGTGGCAAAGTTTCAGATTTTCTTCCTTTTCAGCCAAAGAGCTTTCTGGCCTCAGTTTCTCCACGTTGCTATGGCTGCTGATTAAGCCATTCCTTGTGCTAGAGACAGATGAAAAACAACCTTTGCTTTGGGAATGAAACAAAACTCAGAAGGGTATGCAACGTATAGCTGAAATCTATAAAATCAAGAAGGGCTCAGATAGAGTGGAGGGGAGCTCCACGAAATTCTGGAATAGTAGAATTAGGGGGCCTTTAAAGATGAAATGAGGATGTCTTAAGAGTAACACTATAAAATATCATAATACAATACAAGATAGCATAATCATCTCAGTAAAGAATAAAATATGTAAGTAGATTCGAGAAGTTGATATATATGTCATGGGGTGTGTGTGTGTGTGTGTGTGTGTGTGTGTATGTGTGTGTGTGTGCGTGCGTGCGTATATGAAAATGGAAGGATTGGAAATAGGAAAGAAATAGGAATGTCCGGGGGCACATCTCTAACTTTTTGAAGTTAATATTTTGGAGGACAGACAGGTTCTCCTCCAATATGGTCCTGGGTGCCGTTGTGAGATGGGGATATAGCCGTCGTGGGGCAGACGGAGTATGTCACCCCTGGGTAGGCCACGGCTACTGCCCCTTCCAGGATCGTGAAACACAAACGATCATCGGCCCATTCACAGTTGAGCAAGATGGTGTTTCGAGTTTGAGTGATCGAGCCATATAAAAGCCTTTCAAAGTACTAAGCTCACCTTCACCGGTGGGATTTTGATACTTTTTGTTCCTTTAGTTTCTTTTCCTCCCCAGAGCCAACTGCTACTTACCCTGCAGACCTCAGCGCACCTGAGCCTGCTTTGGAAGCCCTCCGGAAGCCCCCAGCCCGGGGCCCCCCTCCCCGCCCTCCTGTACCGTCCTGTATTTCCCTAGTGCAGCCTTCCTGGTACTGTTGCCTGTTGGCGTGTGCCGGCCGTGGGCTTCGTGAGGACTTGTCACTGTATTACAGCAGCAAGAAGGGTGCCAGGTACGTATCAGCCACCCCACAAATATTTGCAGAATGAATGAATGAAATGATTTCACAGGACAGAGTGGGGTAGAATTAACACATAGCAAATTACTGCTTGAACAGTACCAGAAATGGAAGGGCTATTTGCGTCAAGAATTTTTAATTCAGCTAAACTAGCGAACCTTCTTAACCTTTTGCGGGTTCTTCAGACGCCGGCATTTTCTGATATCCATTTCTGTTGTGTTCACACAGCCTGGCTGAGAAAAAAAAAAAAAAAAAAAAAAGAAAACCGTATAAATTACCCGGTGAAAATCACACATTCCAATGTGACCCAAGTGACACCGTGAGACCCAATCTTTGTCTTTCCCATTACAGATAATACATGATTGTCTCCATTTTGCCACTTACAGTTTCTCTTACAAAGACGTCTCATCTTTAATACGTGTTCCTCCACAAGTTCTCACGTGAAATAATACAAGCCTGCCTCACGCTGTCTAGGGATGACATGGAAAGGACAGAGTGTACCGTTTATAAGAGTAAACAGGTTATTCAGAAGGGCCAGATAGTTTCAGCCACAGCCTTTGTCGCTACACGTAGCTAACCATCTAAAAACAATCCAATACCACGATGGGGAATTGTTATTATCATTATTATTATTGTGGTTTTGCTTCTAACCAGCTCTCTTAGGAAGGGCTGCCATGGTATCCTCACTCTGGTTCCTTTTCATGAGGGAAATGCAAGCTTTGTTTTAATAACAGGAAATCAGAACTGCATCGAGCCTCATTATTCACGGATCTGGTCTTTGTGAATGCACCTACGAGCTATCATTTACTTCGAACCCCCAAATCGGTACTGGTGGTGCATTCGTCATTCTTTGTGGACCTGTGCACAGTGGCAAAAACTGTGAGACGTGTGCACGTTCCCGGCGAGGCTGAATTAGCCGACGCTCTGCCTTCTTGTTTCATCTCGTACTGTAAACAAATGTCCTTTTCAAGGCCTCTTTGGTACCACCTTTTCCATGTGTCTGCGCTTTTCGTTGGTGGTTTTGCTGTTTCAAGTGGCCCCCGAACGTGGGGCTGAAGTGCTGTCTAGTGTTCCCACGCGCGACAAGGCGTGAGGTGCCTGGCAGAGACAACAGGCGTGTCAGGTAAGCTTCCTTCCGGCGTGAGCTATAGCGCTGTTGGCCATGAGTTCGATATTAATGAATCAACGGTATATATGGAATAAGCTGTCTTTAAACAGAAGCAGAATTGAGCCGTGGTTACGTATTGGTCACCTGAAGAGAATGCTGTGACCAGGGGATCACAGGAACCTAACCCTGTATTTCTCCCAGGAAAATGGCTCAGCATTCGCTAATTCAGCGGAGCTGGCAACTTCATAGAACGTGATTACCATGAATACCGAGAATGGGCCGCATTTGGAGATTATTCTAAGTTTTGGGGTCGAATGACAGTAGAAATGGAAACTGCTTATTTTGTAAGCAGTAAACCTCCGGGGTCCAGAGGTCCCCAGGGGCACTTCCCACAGCGCCCCTTTTCCAAGTTCATGTTGTCATGGATGAATAGTTTTTAAAAGCTAGAACTGAGATACATTCCAGACCATCTACCGAGGTTATGCTGACTGAATGGGAAAACCAATTTCACAAAGTTTAGCAATTTCCTTTAGTTTTAAGAATGAGACACCTGGTGGCTAAAGATAGTCTTTTCTTTCAAGCGAAGGAAGAGGGAAAAGTAACAAAACAAAACAAAACAAAACAAAACAAAAAAACCCAACCAGAAACGTAGAGAACCAAGCAGAGCTTTCTCACCACTGGCCTGTGCACATCCCAAAAGGCCCGTTCTTGACTATCCAAAATTTTCCTTTCTGTCTTGTCCTTTTTCCGATCTATCCTGAAAGAGCAAAGAAAAGAAATCAGAGGCTCCTGTTTCTAGGAGCTTGGTGAACACAGAGCTCTTGGCACCTGTGTGACCCCTGCTCTCTGCACAGCTGTCAACCAGGGGCGGACGGTTCCCTCAAGGAAACCTCAAGAAGCCCACACATGGGAAGAGGACTTGTTTTCGCCTAGACTGCGAATCATCAGAGAGGTGGAATCAGCATGGCGGACCCAAGGAAAGAACCAGAATCCGGCTGTCCATTTGAGTGATTAAGACTTAGATTACTCGGAACTGAATTTTCTGTGGGCTTGCCCCCACCCTGTCACCGTGGATGCTGCATATTCAAATTATAGGAAAGGATATGGGCTTGTGGTGTTCCAGCCTCAAATTTGAAAGTTTGCTTTAGATTCCGAGTCAATAGAGGTGTCTTCAAAATGCTGCAATTACGTGTTTTAAAAGTCACTGAGACCATCTGGCTTTCTTTTTTTTTAAATTTTTTTTTTCAACGTTTATTTATTTTTGGGACAGAGAGAGACAGAGCATGAACGGGGGAGGGGCAGAGAGAGGGAGACACAGAGTCGGAAACAGGCTCCAGGCTCTGAGCCATCAGCCCAGAGCCTGACGCGGGGCTCGAACTCACAGACCGCGAGATCGTGACCTGGCTGAAGTCGGACGCTTAACCGACTGCGCCACCCAGGCGCCCCGAGACCATCTGGCTTTCTAAAAGCAGAGTCATAGCCTTAGCATGTGACAAGATCCAGAGGGCAAATATCACTGGCCTCAGCTCGGGGAGGCACACATTGCAAGAGGGAAATCACAGGTGACAAAGATGGGTTCTTTATGTTCTGATCAGAACACAGATAAGAGGTTTTTCTTTCTTCTTTTTTTTTTTTTCTTAAGCCTGTATTACTTCATAGTGCCTCTCTAAGTAAAAAATAACAGATTAATTGTCGTGTAACTTCTGGTTCTTGGCTCTCTTGGGAACACTTTAGTTGACTGATCTGAAATAAACCATAATCATCCTGTGATTTTTGTGATAATTACGGGGTACTTCAATGGCCCACAATTATAAAGTAGTCGGGAGTTAATCGGAAAAGCTAATCGAGAAAGACCACATATGTACAAAGTGACGATTTCCCCTCCTTTTTTAACACACGATGCCGTGTGATCCTGAAAGTGCAAATTAGTGCTCCTCTTTGGTTCCCAGTGGCTTCTGGGTCCACAGGCTCAATTCTGCCTCCTTCCCACCCTCTTACTTGCTCTTTCCTCGGGGGCCACCATGGCTGCAGAGTCACAGCTCAGCATCCGGTGCCTGGTGCCCACCTCCTCCTAGGCTGCCGGCAGCACCAGGGTGTTCTGCAGGCGTGTGAGTTCATGGGCAGAGGGGAAAGCCAGAGAGTGCAGAGGGAGGGCGAGAGCAATGGCACCGTGCCGGCCACTGGACTCAAAGACGTCGGGTCATTTCCAACTACGACCACACCTGTGATCAAGGCTCACCCGCACAGCCGGGAACCAGCCCAGGTGATGGGGCTGCAACAGTGCCCATGGAGTGCGGAAGGGGTCCTCTGAGGACCCACGGGGGGCTGCTCAGGGAGAAGGTGCTTGCCTTGGCCTAGCTCAGGGTCCCTTTCTCATCCCCCTCCTCCATCTCTTAACACTCCCTGCAAAATCAGAGACCATTGCTGGAAAGGGCCAGAAAGAACCCAACCTGAGCAGGTTCATTTCCCAGGACTGAAAGGATCTGGTTGACAAGAATGTTTGTCGGCAGGGGGACATTTAATGCCCACTTCTCATGTTTCCTTAGAGGGGAAGGGATTTCCACTCTACTCCCTGGGAGGGACACATGTGGGGAAAACACTCCAGCTAGTCTCTCATCTCTTGTACTCCGGGGGAGAAAGAGGGCCTTAACTTTACTGGCCGATCTGAAAGAAGAAACTGAGAAAGCTCAGGTCGGTCCTTGCCAGGCCCTATGTTCTGGCACTCTGTTCACTCCGCACACAGTGAACTTATAGGGGTCGACTCTGAGCTGGGGTGGGGGGTTCTGCAGATATCCAGCTCTGCCCAGCATGGGTGAGTTTAATTCCAGGGTCAAGAGCTGTAGTCACAGATCCAAAGTCATGCCCTATAAACTGGCTTGTATCAGTAATAATCCTAACACGTTGGACTCCAATGTCTGACTTCTGTGCCTTATTTTTGATTGGTTCTGGACCCCTCCCCTGGGGGAAAGGGGAGAGGGGTTGGCCTCCCTAAAACTCCAACATGATTTCCTCTGAAGACAAAGTCTCCAGACCTACAGGAAAAGTGGGTCTGATGTTTTTCAGCCCCTAAGCACAGAAGAATAATTGGAAATCTCTTCAGGAAATAGGGACATCTTCTAACCAGAGTTCTACGCTGGGGAGCAAGCCCATTGTTTGCCAGAACACACACTTTTGAAATTATTTCAGAGTGCCATTGATGACGAAGATGAAATTTATCCATCTTGACCTTGATTTCTACTCTGCTGCCCTCATGTGAGATGATAGCGTCTGACCACAGCTGGCTGGCCATGGAAGGATGCCCCGCCTTGGTAATACCAATCTCACACCACCTCCATAGTCCAGAGAGGTTTTTTTTTTCACTTTCCCAGGGTCTCTGTCAAGTTCACCTACTTCACTTGTGCTTCTGCTTGCATAAAGATGAATTCCCACTTCCTTGCGAAGGCCCTCTGGAGTCTTGCTAAGTTTTCCTAATGAGAAATGAAAATCAACGAGAAGGCATTAATCCTTGTAAGTTTGCACATCGACACCTATGCTTATTACAAAGCAGTCATCTATTTTGGTTACTCCCAACAGAGCGGCAGAGCCCCCACTTTAAATCCACTGGATGTGAACCCAATGTGATTTTGCACCAGACCCTGCTGTACAGAGTAGGACAATTAATATTCATTTACACCCCCATTAAATCTGAAGTCTCTGTGGTTCACCTGATTCCTCTTCTCTTGTGTGTTTTACAAGAACACAACTCACATAGCGCCTGTCATCAAGGCCACTGAAGACAGGAAGAAGGCTTTGTGGCTATTCACGCCACATTTGGGGAAGGGACGAGGGGACTCTTTGCAGCCTATTGGACATCTGCATGAGGAGAACCAAGAATGGATTTCTCAGGACTTGTCTTCCAGCAAACGGGTCCAGGAAGGTGGCAAGAAATGAGAATCCTGATGACCTGGCACTCATGCCTTTGAGAGTTTGGGGTCAAAAGCGAGAAAAAAGGGAGTGTCTATATTTGTGATGTTTGTGAAGGAAAAGCCAAAACCAGGAAGAAAGAAAAGGCATCTAGGGTTGCCTTTAGAGGAAGAGGGGAGAAGCCTTTTCTCTAAGTCTGTAGGCTTACCTGGTGGCACAAAAGGACAGTGAGGAGGGGGTGTTTGACAGGTCCCCTAATGAGCCACCTAATTCTGATGGAATGCAAGGGTAGAGCCCACATTATGCTATGTATTTTCATAGAGCTCATGCCAACGCTAATTGATTACCCTCATTAGTGGATTATTAATATAAAAAGAGCTTCAGTTGAAGATCAACACACCTAAACTCAGTTGTTACCAAGGCTCAGTGTACAAGTACCTCAAAATAACTGTTCCTTTGATTTTTCCACTGTTCATAGGAAGCAAAGGCCGTGATGCCTAAACGTCAATTAGGGAGCAGTGACATAAATTATGACACAGTCATGCCATGGAATACTAGGCAGCCATTAATGGGGCACCTGGGTGGCTCAGTTGGTTGAGCGTCTGACTTCAGCTCAGATCATGATCTCACCGTCTGTGAGTTCGGGCCCCGTGTCGGCCTCTGTGCTGACAGCTCCGAGCCTGGAGCCTGCTTCGGATTCTGTGTCCCCCTCTCTCTCTACCCCTCCCCCGCTCACGCTCTGTCTTTCTGTCTCTGAAGAATGAATAAACCTTAAAAAAATTAAAAAATAAATAAAAAATAAAAACAATAACGTGGGCGCCTGGGTGGCTCAGTCGGTGAAGTGTCCGACTTTGGCTCAGGTCACGATCTCATGGTTCAAGAGTTCAAACCCTGCGTCGGGCTCTGTGCTGACATCTTGGAGCCTGGAGCCTGCTTCAGCGTCTGTGTCTCCCTCTCTCTTCACCCCATCCACTGCTCACTCTCTCTCTCTCTCTCTTTCAAAAATAAACAAATAAAAATAAAAACAATAACGTGGATATTATTACTGATAATAGAAAGGCTCTCAACATACTACAGTATATGATCAGGGAAAGAAGCAGCTTACTGAACAATGTTCAGGGTATGATTCAGATTTTTTTTTTAAAGAAAAAAATGCATGTGCAGAAAAAGGATAGGGGAGAAGGATTGCAGGTTCTTTCCTCTCCTTTCTTTGCTGTTTGAATTTGGGTTTTACAGAGAATATGCCATCAGAAAAAAAATGAATAAAATTACTGAATTTTGAAAAGAAATTCTTTTAAAAAAATATCTAACCACTTTTAGGCAGAAATTCAACCCGAAAGAACATCTTAATGCCATATTCTTTACAAATACCAAAGTAGAACATTCTATGGCAGGAGATGAGGCAATTGGATAAAATATATCAGGAGTTGATGCTGTCTCGTTTCTGTTTTTCTAAACATGGACAATTTTCTTTTTTTTTCTAAAACATGGAAAGTACAGGGGAGAGAGACAGAGGGTGGAGGGGCCCCCTGTTTCTGCAGGCTGGGTCTTTCCGGTAGGTTGTGTTAGGGAAGGGATGTAGCGCCTCACAGTGGGTGCCCAAAAATAGGCCAGTGGTCTTCTGAGAGAGGGGTGACAGCTGACACGTGAGGGGACAGGAACAGGATGCTCAGATCCACAGAACAGCCACTGTCGGGTTTGCTTGGGAAGATCATGATGTTCCTACCTATTTATGTTTTTTTTTAAGTTTATTTTTGAGAGAGAGAGAGGGAGAGGGAGAGAGAGAGCGAGAGAGAGCGAGAGAGCGAGAGAGAGAATCCCAAACAGTCTCCACATTCAGTGCCGAGCCCAATGTGGGGCTCGACCTCACAAACTGTGAGATCATGACCTGAGCTGAAATCAAGAGTTGGATGCTTAACCGACTGAACCACCCAGGCACCACCCCCCCTCGCCACAACATATTTATGTTTAATGGCTCTCGCTGATAAGCACACTTTGGCCAGGTCCCGAGGCCCTGGGTCAACTCCTGCACTGTGTTCTCCAGTACTGTTTCCCCATTGGCTTGTGCACAGGTACCCAAGAGCGACAAGGTCTGATGCAGAGGGCCTCACGCTTGTGGGAGACTGAGACGGTGCAAGAGGGACATTTGGAAAGAAGACTCTGGAAGTCCTGTTAACGCTGGTTTATGGGGGAAGGACTCCTCACTGCTCCACTGCTGCTCCTCCCCACCCCCCACCCCCCCAGCCCTTCAGTCACTTGATGGCTCAGGAACTCCCTTGCCTTCTGGAGGGCACGTGAAAATCTGGGCAGTTCCCCAGATTCTCTGTGACGCGCAATAAAGTTTGGTTTGGGGGGAGAGATCCTGTAACCATAAATTTGCAATATTTAAAATAGCATCTGAGTCGTCAAGTTCTCTGTGCCTTGGCTGTGTTAAATGGGAATGGGCACGCATGCGGCAGGGCCTCTGAATTTTGCAGGGGTCACATCTTGTGAAGGAAGGTGGTGCAGAAGGAAAGCTGGGAGAGAACACCCTTTCCATCTGACACGTATCTTATCTTCCGGGTTGAATTTGGTCCTTAGATTCTACATCTACTGCCAAGCACAAGGGAGGTGGGTTTGGTGATGCCATTACAAAATTATCACATAGTAAGTTTAAAAAATTCTCATATTATGAACCCGCCCCCTCTTTTTCCTCTCGGTGCACACTTCTATGCATTTTAACACACGTATAGATCAGATTCTCAGAACCCCCACCACGATCGGGATGCAGAATAGTTCCATCACCCCCAGAAAACTCTCTGTGTTATCTCTCTAGAGCCACATCTTACCCGCCCCCCCCCCGTAACTTCTAGCAATCAGTGATCTGTTTTCCTTCATGATAGTTTTGTATTTATGAGAATGTCATAGAAATGGAATCGCACAGTTTGTAATCCTTTGAGACTGGCTTCTTTCACTCAGTGTGAGGTCTCAGAGACACATCCAAGTGGTTGTGTGGACCAACAATCACTCCTTTTCACCACAGAGAAGAATTCCACTGTTGGGACGTAATGATGTTTCTTTAGCCATTCACCTCTTCTAACTTTTTTTAAAATGCTTATTTATTTTTGAGACAGAGAGAGAGAGAGAGAGTGCGAGAGAGAGAGCACATGCACAAATAGGTGAGGGGCAGAGAGGGGGGGGGGGCGGGCAGAGCATCCGAAGCAGGCTGTGTGCTGAAAGCAGAAAGCCCGTTCGGGCCTCGAACTCACGAACTGTGAGATCATGACCTGAGCTGAAGTCAGATGCTTAACCGACTGAGCCGCCCAGGCGCCCCTAGCCATTCGCCTCTTAAAGTGCACTTGGGTTGTTTTCAGGTTTTGCTCATCACAAACAGGGGTGCTGTCAGCAGGGTTAGGGTGTGAACGGAAGTTCTGATTTCTCTGGGGTGCCTACCTAGGAGTAGAACTGCTTGGCTGTGTGGCAAGTATATGTTTACTTTTGTAAGAAACTGCCAGACCATTTTCCAGGGTGGCTGTGCCATTTTGCATTCCCACTTGGCATTATCAGTACTTTTCATTTTAGCCACTCTACCCCCAGAAGTCTCCCCAGGGAGTTAATCTTTGTTTCCCTAATGGCTGATGCTGTTGAACATCTCTTAATGTGCTTATTTGTCATCCTACGTCCTCTCTGGTGAAGTGTCTGTTCAAGTCCTTTGCCCATTTTTGAGCTGTTTGTTTTCTTATGGCTGAGTTTTGAGAGCTCTTCATATAAAGGTGCAATTTTATTGCATGGGTAGAGGAGGTGAGAACAAGGAGGGGAAATAAAAGACACTTCCTTTCCACCGCCTGAAAGGAACAAGGGAGAGAAAAAAGGAGAGAGAAGCAGAAACAGAGCTGCAGATAGGGTTTTACTCTCCTCCCACACCTAAGCTACAAAACAACCATACTTACTGCTTCATAGTCTGCCAGTTCCAGCCTCGCTTTATTCTGCATTGTCCTCTTACAGAGATAGATGGCTGAGGGAAGAAGAGAAATTACAACACGTGCAGACCCAGCAGTGTGGTGGCGTCACAGATCCACCCATCTGTCTGTCCATCCGCTCATCCACCCAGCCATCCAGCCAGCCCTCCCTGTGAGTCCGGTGCTGCACTGAGCCGAACATCCTTCCATGTGGAAGCCATGATGCCTACCCTCCAAGAATCTTCCTTAAAGGTCAGGATTGGAGGAGGACTCCATCTTCTAGTCCTGACTGCTCCCTTTCACCCTCCTCATTCTGTTCACCCAAGCATCCCCCACCAGGGTCATCTTTCACAAAAAAGATCATGTTACCTTCCTGCCTATACTCCCTGCATTGCTTCCTCAGTGACCTCAGAAGAGTAGTCAGGCTCCGTAGGGTGGCGTGCTTGGTTCTTTAAGCTCCAGTCTCCTTACCTTGCCAACCTCTTCCCTCCCTGCCTCCCTTGGGCATGTGAGGCTACCAAACCCTTCAGTTCTACTCCTCTGCCCACGTGTTCTCCACATCTGGCAACCTTCTACTAATCTTGGAAGACCCAGCTCAGTGTTCCCAATAGCGTCTACTCATCCTCACCCATGGAACTTAATTCCAGTGCACTGTAATCATGGATTTACCAAACTGTCCCCAGCTCTAGGCAGAGGGCTCCTCAAGGGCAGAGGTTGTGTCCTACTCAGCTTGAATCCCTGCACCTAGCACCAGGGCCGGCCTACCAGGTGGAATGAATAAACAGTGGAAATGGTGGACATCTTGGGTCTCTCTTCCCAAGCTAAAGAAGGGTTCTTGGCCCTCAGTTGCCAGAGGATTCCTTCTCACACATGCCTTCATCACTTCCTCTCCATAGCCCTGCTTCTTCAATATCTCCCTCCTTCTCCAGTGCCAAGTAGAATGATCCAGGGAAGACAATAGATGAATGGTATGAGTGACCAATAGGATGGCCAGGAGACAGGGTCAGAGAGGACCTGTGGCTGGCCTGTGGTTTGACAACTTAGTTATACTAGGAGAGCTAGTTAACTCCTTGCTGGATCAACAAACCTCCTCCATGTGGTCTGAAAAATTTGCCGATGGCAGCTTACAAGACGCTGGAACCTCATGGCTGGCAGCCTGCTCTGGTATGCTCACATTTCTGCTCACATCAGTTGAGCTGTATGTGGATGAGAGTCAGTTGTGCTTGTTCACAAGTCTGTTTATGTCAGGCACACTTGTTATTCTAATAATGTAATTTCACCAAATATTACATTTCACTGATGAAATTAGTGTGAAAAGAGAGAGTTGTTTCTATGAGGACCCAGTTGAATGGTTTGGAACAACTTGATAACGAAGAGTGGGCTAAGACAATTGCTAATGAGTTTGGTAGAGGTGAAATAACTGAAAAAAAAAGGGGGAAAATAATATGAATATGAAAGGGGTCAACATACAGGTTACTTCCAAAGTGTTTTCAAATTCTTGATGCATTTCAAAGGTGCCCAAACTGGATGGTTTGTTTTGAGTGTGGTTGAATTAAGAAAGAAACTCAAATTATTAGGGCCCATAATCAAAGAGAGTCTTTGGTCCGATCTCAAAAAGCCATCGAATGATTGTTCTTTTGTATAGCTTATGTTGACAGGAAGTGATCAGGTAAGGATGTATCTCTTTCTTATAATTCTCTGTTGACTATCTTTTGCAAGAGCCAGGCAGGTACAGCTCTCCATTATGTCTGATGAAGGGGCGTCTGCTCTATTATAAGATACCTCCTTCGGTCTCCTGGACCACCATTTAGGCAGCCTATGGAATTGGGAGCCACCTAAAGAGGAAGCCTGACATATCACCAGCCCCACCACGCTGGTCTCCTGACTCAGGAGCAGCACAGCTCAGTGGAGGCGAAAGCTGTTTTGAACACTGCTGTCGCAGATGGTATGTTGTACTGCTAAATGTAAAACCCGGGAAAATGCAACCCAAGTTGGGCTACGGGCTTTATTTAAGCAGAAGCATCCTGAGACATTTCTAGCACATCCGGGTCAAAATGGGCCAGCTAGGTTGTGAAGTAAAACACCACACGTGGAATGCAGAGCTGGTACCATTCCTGATGACCGCGAGCTACACGGTCACCTGACTTCAGCTTGCTCCCTCTGTGGCCAATGCCACATGGCAGGGGGTCTGTTCACCCCACCTAGGGAGGTAGAATGTAGCTGTTGAGTGGACCTTTTCTTGGCATAGAACCTGGGGCTTGTCTGCACTGACAAGAGTGGCTTCAACAGTGCTTGCTGTGACGCCTGACCAATCAAACGACCACAGACAATGACAGCCAGTCCTACTACTGGGCATCTGGGGGACTTGCTTTAAGCTCCCATGTTGGTTTTATCTGGGTATTTAATTCCTCATTGAGAAATCGTTGTCTCCTGGCCCTCACACCTGGCAACCCCACCGCCTGGCACATCACTCGGATGACCCGCTGCCATCTCAAGCTCACCGCATCTCACCGCGATATAAATAGAAAACACAAAAAAATGTTATGAAGTGAATGGATTCCTATACTCTATGTGCAACTAAGCAGTAAAAAAAAAAAAAAAAAAAATAATGACCTCATCCTATTTCAATGTATTTAAAGAACTGACTCCCTCTTCAAACTTTGTCTTTACGAGTGATGTTGTTTACCTCAACCTCTTAAACCAGGGAACCATATTTCTCTGTTTTCCTCATACCCTTGAACTGCTTTTTAGTACACTGGGATTTTAGCACTGTAAGTCACCCGGGGGGCCATTCAGTACAGGCCCCTCGCTGCCAGCTGGGAAAACCAAAGGCCCAGAGAGGTGAAGTGAGTGACCCATCGGCCAGTTAGTGGTGGGGGCGGAATGAGAACCGAGGCCTAGTTCAGAGCTGTTTCCATTATGACATTTGCTACGTCATCTACTCATTCATTCATTCATTCATCCATCCAGGTATGTCCCGTGATTATCCTCAGTTTACGGACGACGGAAACGTTTCCAGGTCATTCCCCATCGTTGGGACTCCCTGAAGCTGCTGCGTCCATTCTCAATGTCTCTCCTTGACTCTGACAGCTTTTTTTTTATAAACCTGTCCCTCCCCAAACTATTCAGCCTTCTCAGTCATTCGTCACCAACGGGAAACCTGTGACTACTCAGATCGGACTCCTCACCACCCTCTTCCTCCCCATCACGCTGCCTCCCCCAGCCTGGAATGCTCGGATCGTAGGACTGTGACTTAACCAAATCTGTGTCAAAGCAACGGACACAGAGTGGGTGGTCAGTAAAGGTATGTAGAATGAATGAAAGTGTCTGATTCTTCATCAATCCAAATTATACCTATCCTGAGTCCTTAGCTTTGGTTTTCCATCCTCTCTGGCAAGATGGCCCCCGCAGAACTGATATTGTGAAACATTACCTTAGTGATAATAACACTAACCACCACCATGGGTTTTTTTTATTGGCTCCTTTCTGTGGGGCCACACACCAAACCTTACAGGCATTTCATTTCATCTTACTAGAACAACACTGGGAAAGGAGTGCTATTATTCTTCTAATTTTCACAGGAAATTTCTGAGGCACAGAGAGGTTAAATAACTTGCCAAGATCACACAGCTAGTGGAACCAGTTGATCTTGGAGCCGCTGTGCTGAGATCTCTCTTGGTGAAAACTTTGATTTTCTGACTGAACTGCTTTGTAAATGCTGGTGAGTACTTTTGGAGCCCGCACCTTGACTTCTCCATCCGATTTGCCGAAGTCGAGGCACAGGAATTCAAAATAATTTTGCCTTAATGAAAGCCTGATATAAAATTGTTATTCCTACCCTTGTTTGTGCCACTCTACTCAAATTATGACGTGGAGAATCCCTCTAGAGAAAGGGAACCAGTGCCCTGGGGTGTATGGTGTGAGATGGCCTAACCTTTATGGGCTCATGTTCAAGTAAATATTTTCATCTTACTGGAGTCTAGTTATCTGGTCTTGCCATCCTCCTCCCCTCTCTGCGGCCTGTAAAAATATCATTTTTTACATTCACAAGGGCACCCGGCTGCTGCATGGAACTGAGCCACGGTTACTCAAGTTCCGAGTTGGGCTTTTGTGAGCGGCGTTTCAGCCCCAGAAGAACCAATTTTGTGAATAGCCCAATGTAGCTCTGATTCTGAGTTGGAAGCCTTGCTTATCCACTTATCACGTGGTTTAGAGCACAGCCCAGTTCCAGAGGGACCCCGCAGTGGTGCCCTGCAGACAGCTGCAGAGACCATCAGAGGGCCCTGCCCCCTGCATAAGGGCCGTCCTCCGGACCTGGAAACACAACGACTGTAGCCTCCTTGGGCAATGCCTTGTCTGCACCCCGTCCTCGGCATTGCTCCCCACCTGCTGGTGTTGGGAGTGATCCAGACAGGGTAGCTTATCACAAGGTCTCCCGGACAGGCTTCCCTGATCACTGCCCAGCTGCCCATGCCCCTCCCTTCTGTGCAGCTGCCTCTGTCTCCCCGTGCAAGCAACCCTGCAAAGAGCTTGGGGAGAAGCTGGGATCTCACCAAGTGCCCCAGGCCCAAGGAGAGCCACTGTGGACTGCCTCAGCAGCTCCGTCAGTCAGCATGGGCCTTGAAGCCACTCGGATCTGAGTTCCAATGCTGATGCTTCTACTATCTGTCAATCGCCTTTAATAAAGAACCAGAACTGTCAGCAACTATTTGCTGAGTGCCAGCAAAACTGTGCTATGCACTGGGGAATATGAGAATGAGCAAGCAGGACCAGTCCCTGGCTTCATGGAGCTTACGACTGACTGGGCATCCAGAGAAGTAGAATACGACGTGCTATGTGTGAGGTTGTGGCCTCTCTGAGCCTCAGGTTCTTCATCTGGAGTATGGGGACAAGGTAACTTCTGTAGACAAAATAACTTCTGTCCTGCCTGGACAGAGGTAACTCCCTGCCTGCCAAACTCCCAACCTCACCCACTCCTAATTTCCTAGTCCAGGTAACTTCTGCACACTCCTCCCTGGTCTAGCTTCTTTTCCGCCTAACTTCTCTAGCTATCAAAAACACCAATGAATTATTCATAACTCTTAACAAGTCTGTGAGAATAGAAAGAGCTGGGGTGGGGGTGGGGGTGGACCCTTGATCCAGCCCTCCCTGAAACCTTGCCCCAGAAGGGAGTGGTCAGCGGTCACTATCTTGGTTCTCCCTGGCTCCACAAAAGGAGCATACTGGCCAGCTTGATGGAACGTTCCTTCCCTTCCCCTGTTCCCCTCCAAAGGCTGCATCTCTCAGTGTGCTCTGCCTTTCTTCATTATGTGGAACAGGGAGCTTATTACATGTCAACGCTCGGAAAAGGACTGAGCAGGATAACGACCCCTCCTCTCTGTGCGGCAGTCACCCAGACACCAAGCGTTTGTCGTCCACGCTCCCAGGAGTGACGCCTCTTCACTGCTCACCGTAGTCGGTGTTTTCAGGCTCCCAGCAGTTTGAAGGCCAAAAGTACGGGGCCTGCGCAAAAGAGCACAGATGTCAGGACTCAGAGGCACACCGGGACTTGCCTTCCTCTGCCTGGGGCCTGGGTCCACCCTCTCCTGCGTCCAGGGAGGACCCCTCCCCGTGACAGGCTCTGCCCCGGCTCCTTTGTGCTGATGCCAACCCCCCAACTCTCTCCTGGTCTTAATACAGCAGAGGCCGTCAACATTTCAATCTGGGTATTGAGAAATGACATCTAAGGTAAGCAAAAGAAATGCGAAAATGAGAAACTTCGTTAACAGGGCAAGTATGTCTTATCCCAAGACAATAGACGTCTAATGCCAAAGTCAGGCCGGCACAGTTTCCCGGGGAACACAAGCTCCAAGTTCCTTTTCTCCCTTTGAAGTATGTATCCCTAACACCGACATGTGGAAACTCTAACCCACAGGGTGGCTGCACTTGGAGTAAGGAAGTAATTAGGGTTCCGTGAGGTCACAGGGTGGGGCCCTGATCCCATAGGATTGGTGTCCTTATCAGAGGAAACACCAGAGAGCTTGCTTTCTCTCTCCACCACGTGAGAAGCGGCTGTCTGAAAGCCTGGGTGAGCCCTCTCACCACTGACCTAACCTGCTGCAACCTGGACCCTGGACTTCCTGCCTGCAGCGCTGTGAGAAATTTCTACACTGGTGGTGTAAGCCACCCAGTCTTTGGTATTTTGCTATAGTAGCTAGAGCAGACTAAAATGCCCTTTGACCCTGTCTAAAAAACTCCACTCCATTGGTGTTGACCTTGACACAGCCTCTTATCCTCTGGCCCATTTCCCTCTAGAACAGGACCTGAGAAAAGGAGTGGGAGGGGTTAGGTAGTGGACAGAAACTTCAGACCAGGAAGGCAGCATGACAGAGTAGGAAGATCAAGGACTTTGCCATCAGGCTGACCGACACTCAAATCAAGGCCACCTCCTAGATTTATTAGGCCTCGGAGCACCTCAGTGTTCTCATCTGTCAAATGGATGATATATATAACCCTAAAAGTTTGTTCTTCAGATTGAATGAGGAGATATGTGTATAAGGTGCCACCCCCCCAACAACAACAAATGGCCCAGATAAAAGCTTGTTTGGCCTTCCCAGTGTTGGGGGGAGGTAAGGGTTGCTCCCTTAAATACCCTCAGTTTTGTAGGTAGTTTTAATCTGAGATCAGATAATAAGAGAACATTCTTCAGGAGGAGGAGCTGGCAGGCCTACCTGGAAACGGTAGAAGGTGCCGTCATCCTTCATGGTAAGAACGTGGTCCGAGATTGGAAAGATGTAGCCCTGGGCAGCTATAAGGCTTCCCACGTGTATTGCTTCAACTGCATGGACAGGGCATGAGAGAGAGGAGTGTTTAGTAAGCTGTCAGAACGCAGGGCTCCTTAGCTGGAATGTCAGTCAGGAGGGCAGAAAGGCAACCGGAAGCCAACTGTCATCACCCCCAGATAGCTGCATGATTGATCGGCTGACTGACTGATAGCCTTTGATATAAATAAATGCACTGGGCCGGAGGTGGGGGTTGGGGCATCAGTGGCTAGGAAGGGCCACCATGTGTCTGGGGTGGCCCAGACATTTGGACCATTGGGACCAACATTTGGATCCCAGCTCTGAGAGTCTGACATCGCTTGACTTTCCCCAAGACTTGCAGAAGAAAGTAGCTTCATGGTCAAGAGCATGGGCTTTGGTATAGACACATGCTTCATGTAAAAGGGCTTAGCAGTGCCTGGTGCTCCGTAGGTTTCGGCAGCCCTGATTCATGTGCCTGTTTCATCATGTTTATCAGCCCCAGCAAAATGAGCATGCAGTCTCACTGCCCATGGCATTCCCCGATATGACAGTCCTACTGGAGGGAGGACAGCATTACCCTTCTCTAATGCACAGAGAGTAAAACCTCACTTTCTTAGAAAATTGGAGGAAGGGTAGGTAATGCAGTGGGCAGTAGCAGATGGAGGCCAACCTGACAGAAGTGTTTATGTTTTTGCCACAATCAGCCCATTGTTTCGTTACTCAGCACCAGCCATAAATAGATTCTCGTAGGTAAGAATTTGTGTCTATTCGGAGCAGAGCTGAGAACGAAAAATAACAAATCCAAATGGTTCCACCATGCGTGATAATCCTCCACCAATATAAAAGTACTCTTACTGCTAAAAACAAATTTTTGGATGTGAAAGTGATTGATACGCTTAAGGAGTCTCCAGGAATGATTAATTTCATAAGCTCTGAATTTTTTATTTTATTTTATTTTTTATTATTTTATTTTATTTTATTTTATTTTATTTTTTTATTTTTTCAACGTTTATTTATTTTTGGGACAGAGAGAGACAGAGCATGAACGGGGGAGGGGCAGAGAGAGAGGGAGACACAGAATCGGAAACAGGCTCCAGGCTCTGAGCCATCAGCCCAGAGCCCGACGCGGGGCTCGAACTCACGGACC
Organism: Prionailurus bengalensis; assembly: GCF_016509475.1. Lineage (NCBI taxonomy): Eukaryota > Metazoa > Chordata > Mammalia > Carnivora > Felidae > Prionailurus > Prionailurus bengalensis. Next base: position 118,428,865 of record NC_057355.1, on the reverse strand, counting down.
GCGAGATCGTGACCTGGCTGAAGTCGGACGCTTAACCGACTGCGCCACCCAGGCGCCCCCTGAATTTTTTTTTTTAAAGCAACTTGTTTTGTCTTGCAAACTTCTCAAGAGGTTGTATCTAATCCAAGTGTTTTACTTATGTAGAACTCCTCTCTTTTGGAAATAACTGGTGGAGTCAGAATGAATGAAGTCGGATGTTATTTGCTCACTGATGACCAGTTTGCTTTTTAAAGTCTAGATGCTTCGAGAATCATGGGGACGGCAAAAAAGCAGAGTTTCGTCACTGGCAGCTGCTCCTTCCCCAGGGAGGAAAGAACACAATCCAGTAAGAGGGTGACTTTCATGTCCCCGACCTAGGAGCTGGAACTCTCACTTCATCCTTTGTGGTTCTGTTTAGCTATATGGCAGGTGGGGAGGGAGGGTGAGGGGAGGGGCAGATGTTGGATGTGCCTGGCTTCCCAGGGCCTTGCTTTGTCTCATTTCTACCCTTGTATTCCCAGCTGGTGAGTTGTTCTTAACTCTTCCTGCTCAACCATTTCTCAGAAGCCTAAATGGTTCCCGACACCTTGATGTCCTCTCAAGGCCATCGGAGTGTAAGAGACCTTCATAGACATGATCTTGCTTATTCACGAGCTTTCAGGGAAAGCTCCTCATACCAGGGCCAGAGGACTTCTGAAGCCTATTCTCCTCCCACACTACTACTACCGCTACTAATGATAATAATACGTCTTAGAAATACAGTGAGTATTTTAGAAGGGGTAAGAAAACAGTGCTATTGGTAGAGAAAAGACTACCCCGAAGAATGGTACTCCTTCGGTTAAGCATTATAACAAAAGAAGCATTGACTTTAAGTACGTGCCACTGAACTGGTAGAAATGCATTCAGCCCAGTTTTTACAAGCGGACGATCAGAAGTCCAGGCTGCAAGAGGGAAATGCATGGGGCAGTTAATCTGGGTTCTAGCCTTAAAAGGATTTGAATTCGCAGGTTCCCTCCTGTGGATTAAGAGCTTGAGCAGAATTACGAATTTTCACTTGTCACGGAAGTTGCCATTAATCATGATGGTGAAAAAGGCTAGTGTCCCTCCCACGAATGACCCACTTCTTTTCTGGCACTCGGATTTCTGGCGACTACATTTAATTGAACTCTGTGTAAATTGTATTGTTTCGTAGTCAATAGCCTCTTAGGAGCATCAGATTAAAATATAGGAATTCCTGAGCTGACTTCGTGACCACAGCAAGGAATCACAGCTGAAAGTCGGACACCTAGAAAGGGCACTAACAAAAATCTTTAGAACGCATAGCAATTGGAAGCCATTTAATTAAGGGCAGATAGGTCTACTCCCCAAGAACATAAGAATACATGAATGGATATTGGATATTGATAAATATGACCTTCAGGCATCAAGGATACTCAGTTAAAACAGGAAGTGTACTATAAACTCCAAAACGCATTAACAAAAACACACAGATCCTAAGGTTGGCTTATCTGGAATTTTCACTTTTCTGAAACCCCTCATTCTCTAATTAGGCTGGGAAAATAAATTTTACTACTGATTTTCTGGTGGGAGGACAGATTCGGAAACTGTTTTATTGGCCAGAATTCTGTTGTTGTCTTTCTGGTGAGGTTTTCCTAATTGAAATGCACAATTAAGGCTCGGGAAAAAAAAAAAATCATTCTTCCACTTCTTGCAGAAGGAGGAAACAGAAGGAGTCTTAGCAAATAATTAAACATCTTAATTGTGGATCAGGCAATCTGATTTTAAGAGCTGGCTCTATAAAGATAGGTATTCAGTCGAGAAAATAAATTAATTTCATTTGCAAATAGAGTGACTCCACATCTTGGGATTCACATTTATTATTATTATTATGATTATTATTTTAATGTTTATTTATTTTTGAGAGAGAGAGAGAGAGAGAGAGAGAGAGGGCGAGAGAGAGAGAGAGAGCGCGCATGCACAAGGGAGGGGCAGAGAGAGAGGGAGACACAGAATCCGAAGCAGGCTCCAGGCTCTGAGCTGTCAGTCCAGAGTCCAATAAAGGGTTCAAACTCACGGACTACAAGATCATGACCTGAACCGAAGTCGGATGTCTAACCTCCTGAGCCACTCAGGTGCCCCAAGACTCACATTTATAAGCCCAGTTCTCAGGAGAATGGGAGAATCTGGTTTGGAACTTGTTTATGGGATGTTTTTCAATACCACGGAGGATAAAATTGGAGTCAAATACCTGGGTCCTCGATGGAGAGGTTCTTCATAAGCCATTGCACAATGTCAGTACCTGAAATGATAAAGCAATTTGAACTGAAGACATCACGAATGCTTAACTCTGTGGCAGAAGAAACATGTTTACCTAAGAATCCCCAAATTCCAATTAGCACACACCCAGAGAGCTGGATAATATTGACAATTTTCCATCCTAATTAACCATGTCTATCCATTGGGATGCTTCCATAGTCACAATCTCACTCTTTTCCAAAAAATCCATTTTTGATGACTCAGGATGATCTTGTGTCCACACTTCTAGGGAGTATCTATAGGAAACTTCCTGCAAATATAGATTTTAATGATTTCCCTGAGACAGGTTAGGTGAAATTATACTATATCTGAACCCCAGGATATTTCCTGAAGGAGGAGGCCTCTTCAGCTCCCTACCCTAACTGACAAGGCCTGACTAACACAGGTGACCTTACAGTTTCTTAACAACAACAACAACAACAACAACAACAAATCTCTAATTTTTTCATTGGGCCCATTTTAAATGAAAATGCTCCTATTGAGTTCTTACAATGGAATATGGCTATAAATGACATACACCACTTCTAGGCCTGGACCATAAAAACTCCCATGGGACCCACCACACCCTTTCCTTCCCTATCTGCTGGCTGAATGTAGAGAACCCCAAGAACACAGGGGAAGGCAGAGCCACAATGTGGGAGGAGCCTGGGATCCTGAACAATCATAAAAATTGATGCCTATTTTGGGCTCTGACTTGATTCAAAAATAAACTTTATTGTTTTAAGCCACAGAAGTTGGGATTTATTCGTTTTGACATCAAGTTCTACCTTAACTAATATAAAATCTTGAGTTGGAAGGGACTTTTAAAGCATGTCTACTCCAACCCTAGCCAATATAGGAGCCCCATCTGTAATACTCTGGACAAGAGGTACCATAATCTCCACTTGGAAAAACCCTAGTACCTGGGAATTACAGATTCCCTCCTAGTCAGCCTGTCCCAGTGAAATCATCTTTGATTTTTCAGAACAGAAATCTGACCCTCTGTGAAGTCCTCTCTTTGGACTTAGTTTTGCCCTCTGATGATAGAAAAACAAACCCAGACTTCTTGCTCTGGAGAGAGTCTGTCCGATATACTATCAACATTCTTCTTGAGGTTTTCCTCCCTCGAGGTGACACATGCCTGGGCCCCTCAGCTATTTTCTCCCATGACATGACCTAGAGACCCTCGCCATTTTAGTCAGAATTCTCTGAATATGTTTCCTTTTGTTTGCCTCCCTTTGAAAATGTCGCGCCTAGAGCCAACGTGGGAGTAGGGGAGTCCAAATTTCTGGAAGGTTCTGGACTTCTGGTCAATTCACCTTTGTCACTCAACCATCTCACTTTAAACCAGGGCTGATCTTCAAACGTGGTTTGTCACCTCAGGATGGAATGTTTGATGGAAAGCAGCCTGCAAAGGGCAACATTTCTGGATGTCTGAGTCCTGTTGTGCGTGGGTCTGAGGCTTGGTCTGCCCATAGCTCTCCTGGAATAGATTCCTAGCTGAAAACCTGGAGAACTAGCAGAGGTCTTTGAGGAGCATTTCCTTTCCCCAGAAATAAAGTTTCCCAGAAATCTGACTGGTTGCCAGAGGTGAGAACAGCACAGGCCTGTTTCTCTCTGGCTCTCTGGAGAGGGTATGGAACCTTGCACCGTAGACAACCAGGGCCCCATCCTACTATTTCTGTGCTCCCCCTAGACCAGCCTCCACTGGCTCAGCCCTGCAAGGTGCCCCCGTTTCAACCTCAAAAGCAGAACTTCAAAGCTTCTCCCCGCTCTTGCTCCCGGATGGCATCTAGGAGCTAAACTTTGGATCAAAACCACTCCTGTTCATTCCCATTCTTTGAGAGAAAGGAGAGTTACGTCTGTGTGTGCTTGTGCATGTGTGTCCGTCTCTTCCAAATGATACAAGTTCAACATTTGTCCTAGGACATGAAGAACAAAGCAGAAATCAAATAAGAACTGTAATCCCAAGTTGGGGGTGGGGGAGAGACTCTAACCTGTTTTTTCCTCAAAAGAAAAATAGTTCTTTTTTGTGGGTTGCCTGGAAACGGATAGGTTTCCAGCATCAGCAACAGCTCTCCCCCGGGCAGGCGGATTATCTTTCTGCTGAGCTTGCTGAACCATTATTTATCACCTGCCAAGATTGATTACTCACCCTGGGACAATGACAGCCCTTCCTTTCCCCTGTTAATTACTGTCATCATTAATATCCATGTCACTAATTAGTATTCATTCACATTGAAACTCCTTCCTCGCTATCATATCCGTTCCCCCCTCCACCCCAGCCGAGACTTCAGCACTATTGTCTAGATTTCTACCCTCTTTTGCTTTCACGCGCTCAGTGTCTGGCCTAATTGTTCTCCCCAGTCCACCAGGCCCTGGTTTGCATTCACGGAGCCGAAGGATCCCCTTTTAAGCACTTTGTTTTTGGTAAAGACGGGAAAGTCACAAAAGCCTCTTTCCTTTTCACCTAGCAATGTGGCGGACCACAGACTTGGGTTTCTTGTCCCTGGTGCAGCCACCGTAACAGTCGGGGTCTTCATCTGGGGACTGGGGTGACTGTACTCACAGCTCTGGTGAGGGCCGAGCTGCGCCCCTGCCTGTCCTGGGTCACTGCCTGCCTCACCCGCTGCAGACCTGCACGAAGGCCCTCAGCAAGCATAACAACGTGTAGGGGTTGAGGACGCTCCCCCCCTCCTTCTCTTGGGCATGGGCTGCTTTAGGCTTCCTTGGACTAACCCAGGAGGGGCCAGCCTCCAGCCTCGTGGCTGGAAGCAAATGGTCCATGTTGAGCCCCAGGAACAAGTAAGGGAGGGAAATCTGTCATAATATTATGTCCTTTAAAAGACCTATAATTATTACACTGGAACCAGGCGAGAATAGTTCAAATGTCCGTCAGGAGAAATCATTTTTCCTTTTTTCTCTTTCCTTTCTTCCTTTTTTCCTCCAGCCCCCAATCATTCTTTCCTTCCTATTCTGAAAAGAATTTGAAGCAGCTTATTTTTCTGTTCTCTCTCAAATTAATTGTTGCCCTTTGTTACCACTGTCGGATTCTGGTTCTTATTTTGGTCAAGATACCCCGCCAAGGACTTAAAGCCAAAATAAAAACTTTAGGAACAAATGCGGAATAGTTACTCTTTATTCCCAAAGGTTCTAAAACACCTGGCTGAAAGTTTTCTTTTTGAGGCTAATATGTCAACATATATGACAGGAATATCCATGAAATACATCAGAGGGCACCCGAAACTGTTCTCCACAGCATGCGTGGTTTGTTAGTATATTTAAGTATATATTTATCAGATGTAGGTATCCTTTATGTTTCTATATGTGCTGTAGGTATGTATTCCAATTATGTCTTTTATATATCATTATGTGTATTGGACGGGTGTTTGGACACAACTCAAAACTTCTCTAGTAGGGGACTGAATAATTAATTATGGCTCATCCATACAATACATATCTATTGAACACCTAGTGTATTAAATGAAAAAGCATATCAAGAACAGTGCGTATTGTAAAATGACATTTTTACAATAGAAAATATGTATTTGCATTTGTGTTCTATTAATTACACACGTGTAGATATATACAGATACTGAGAAGAGAAGCCCTGGAAGAATGTTTATTTTTGAGAGAGAGAACGTGAGCGACGGAGAGGCAGAGAGAGAGGTAGACTCTATGCAGATAGCAGAGAGCCCGATGCGGGGCTCGAACTCAGGAACCGTGAGATCACGACCTGAGCAAAAGTTGGATGCTTCACTGACTGAGCCACCCAGGAGACCCTGGCAGAATATTCAAACTGTTAACTTTAGGTTATCCTGGAGAGAGTGGAGGGTCCAATGATGGAAAATTTCTATTTTTTACATTTCCTTATTATTTGGAATTCATTGAACGTTAATATATTGCTTTATATAGTGCTTTTTAAATATATGGCTTTTTAAAAGTGAAAAACACTTTTCATTGTAAAGAGCAGAAAGGGAGGCGATGACCTCCTCCAGAGACTGCAGTGGAGAGGCTGGGGGATCAGGTTGCAGACACACAGCGGAGAGGGTAAGGGGAGCTCTGAACCCTTCTGCTGCCCCCAGGCCCTGGCCGTGGGCATTTTCTGCTCCCCAGTGAAGGGGCAGAGAAAAATGAGGCATGACTCACAAAACTGCCTCTCTCCAGAGGAGTAAAGAATTGGGAGGCTCGTTCCTAAGCCTCAAGCTCGTCACTCCCTCTGGACATTGGGCCAACCCCAAAGCTTTTTGTAGACTCTAACAGGGCTGCTCACCATAGTCCTAGACTAAAGGTGATCATCTGTACCCCTCGGTACAAACTAGATTCGAGCAAGCTGGTGAGATCTTCCAATATTTTAGGGGGTTCTCTTTCCGGTTTGGGGGAGATCCTTATTACAGAAGGATCGTATTCTGAACTTTGTCCTCATGTGTTTTTTTTAAAAATGTTTTTTAATGTTTATTCATTTTTGAGAGAGAGAGAGAGAGACAGAGAATGAGTGGGGGAGGAGCAGAGAGAGAGACACACACAGAATCCAAAGCAGGCTCCAGGCTCTGAGTCATCAGCACAGATCCCAACTCAGGGCTCGAACCCACGAACCGTGAGATCATCACCTACTGAGCCACCCAGGTGCCCCTGTCCTCATGTGTTTTAAGTGCCCCCAAAGATTGAGGAATACCTGGAACTTCCTGCCAGATAAGTCAGAACCTAAGGGGATCCTACTCTGAAACGCTTTCCCCCATTCTTCCCAAAGTATTGTATCAACCTTAGCCCAAATTAGATTATGCAAACTTGATAAAAGACTGGTTCCAGTCACCTGCAAATTTCAAGTTATGTGAAACTTGGTAGCTTATAAATCATAGTACTGATGACCGAAGCAATCGATAACTTACTTGTCAGTCCTCACCACTGGGGAAAGACACCTTCATTTGAGTAAACTGTTCCTGGAGCCCAACAAAAGATAAGACGGTTCCTGCCGTGAGTGACCTCCTGGTCCTCCGCAGTCAAGGTTATGACTCAGTCCACCCTGGGATTCTCACACACCTGCCAAGGTCTCTGCTACACCTGTGAGTGAGGAGGGCAGCTTCGTGCCGCTTTATCATGTAGGTGCCATAGGCAGGCCAACATTCCTGAAGGAGGGAGACATTCCCCAGGGTCCATCGTGCACCAGGCCCGAGGTGGGCACTTGACCCTGTAATCACATATCATCCTGACAATAATTGGGTATAGTATAATAACTAGTATACCCATTTTAAGGATGAGGCCCAGAGAGGCCCAAGGCCACATACCTATAAGAGCCAAGCCTGGAATCCAGGCAAACTCATGCCAGATACTATGTCCACCACATCCTCTCTTATTGCTGAATAACTCTCCAAACGGTACTCAGAAGAATAACTGGAAAAGTGATACTCTGTGCTTATTTTTCCCCCTGAAGCAGGGACATTAATTTAGTAGTAATAATAATTACTACCAATATTAGCTAGTGAGCTAATAATTCATTGAGCACTTTCTATATTGCAGGCAGTGGAATGACCCTACGATACTAGTCGCATGGGGGCGCCTGGGTGGCTCAGTCGGTCAAGTGTCCGACTTTAGCTCAGGTCACAATCTCACGGTTTGCGTGTTCGAGCCCCGCATCGGGGTCTGTGCTGACAGCTCAGAGCCTGGAGCCTGCTTTGGATTCTGTGTCTCCCTCTCTCCTTGTCCCTCCCCTGCTCATGCTCTCTCTCTCTCTCTCTCTCTCTGTCTCTGTCTCTCAAAAATAAACTTAAAAAAAATTTTTTTTTAAATCTCATGATGTAAGTAGATTATTAGCATCTTTATTTTGCAGATGAATGGAAGGACATTCTAAGTAGGGCAGTCTTTATAGTTTTAGACCTTTCTTTTTTTTTAGTTAAAAAAAAATCCCACAAAATGCAACAGTTAGCTGGCAGAGAAAGCTGACCTTACTTAAGAGGAGATGTTAAACTTTAGGATTTCAGAGGGTGAACACACTGAATAGTGGCAGGAAGACAGGAGGAGACTCAGGAGGAAGCACTGTGTGCCAGGACAAGTCTAATGGCATTTTGAGGAGTCGTGTTTGGTCAATGGGCTTGACTTTTTCCAAGGAACGCCGTGACAAAATTTCACAGACATATGCTTGTTAACCAAGCCTAGGAACCAATAGAACACAGCGTTTATGAAGTCAGACTTGAGTTCAGCTCATGCTGTGTCACTTACAGACTGTGCGACCCGGGGCAGGTCCCTGAACCACCCCCCACCCCAACCTCCATGTCTTCATGGGTTGATGGGGGTGAAATACTGCCTACTCAGAGGGTACCGTAAGTGCGTGTATTCAAAACCTGGCCCGTGGTTTTGCTGGAATGGTCTGTTGATCATCAGCTCACCCACCTGCTCTGTGCCTTCATTGCCTGAGATGGAAACGGAGACAATAACCGATCCGCTGCAGAGGCCCTAGGGGTTAAAGGGAGTTCTGCACGTGCCATGCCCGCGCAGTGCCCGCTACAGAATACGCATTAGCGCACATTAGCTGCGGACAGAGTCTGCATTTTTAGGGACCTTGTATTGGAGCCAAGAGTCTAATCAAGTCATCTGTATGCCTGGAAGAAGCAACAGCAACTTGGAATTTTTGTGTGATTTGCCTGCCTTTTTGCCTTAGAGAACCTCAAGATGTCTTCTGATGCTTTTACGAAGGGGTCTGCTGATGGACAGCTTGTCAGATGGGAGGGGCAACGAACAAGGCAGTTGCAGCAGGCAAGCTCTAGGAGCCCCACTTCCGTGGCCCCATTTCTGGCCCTGTTCCTCCAGTAAGTGGACTTCTGGGCACGGTGGGTGGTAGGTAGAGCGGGTGCCCTCAATGCACGGCCATTCGGTCCAGCATAACAAGCCGTGTGCGCCAGTCCCTCACGTCCCAACATCCTCTTCCTCTCCCTCTTCTCCTCTTCGGCCTCATGGACTGCTTCTCCACTCCCAGAATGCACCACGCTCCATCCCGCTGCAGGACATTTGCATAAGCGATTTCCTGAGCCAGTGATGTTCCCTCCTTTCTCTGCTCCACTGTCTCTAGCTGACTCTGGCATGTCCTTTGGTTCTAACTTCCTCAGGAAAGCCTTCACAGATCTCCAAACCACGTCGCGTCCTTTGGCTGTCCCTTGCAGAGAATGGGGTTCCTTCTTTTCGGAGCACTTCTCTCCATTTGGAATTAGATATCCACGATGTGATTGTTGGATCAACGTCTGCCTCCCCCTCTGTATTGGTTTCCTGGGGCTTCTGTAACAAAGGCCCACAAACTGAGCGGTTCAAACAGCAGAAATTTATTGGCTCACAGTTCTGGAGGCCAGAGGCCTGAGAAGGCGGGGTTGGCAGTGGGGGTTCATCTGAGGGTGGTGGGGGAGAATGGGTTCTGGGCCTCTCTCCTCACGTCTGCAGGTCTGCTGGTCTTTGGTGTTTGGGGGCCTGCAAATGCATCAGCCCGATCTCTCCATGAGCACCCATCAGAGAGCATTAGAAATGTTCTGGTGGCAGCTGAGTGTTCCGAGGAGGCTCGGAGGGGACTCTGTGGCTGGAAGGCATCTGGGCCGTATTGCCTTCCAGTGTTGTCTAATGGTCATCTCATTTGTGCGAATTTGAATCTGAAACGTGGTTCATGGACACGTGAACTTATATTTAAGTTAATCTGTGCGGCCGATGCTTTCTTGAGATGAGGTACCTTCATCTTCGCGTGGCTCTCTCCCTGCACGTGTGCCTCTTTGTCCAACTTTTCCTTTCTAGAGGGACACCTGTCATAGTGGATTAGAACCCACCCTCACTAATTCACGTTAACTCATTACATCTGAAATAACCCTGTGTCCAAGCAAGGTCACGCTCCAAGGTAGTGCAGGTTAAAACTTCAACATCCAAACTTTTGGGAAGACACAGTTCCACTCCTAACACTCGCTAAACCATCAATCTGAGACGGCAGGACTCTGTCACACTGTCCTGTCTCTGGTACCGTGCAAACACCTGGCCTGGAGCTGGGCTTTAATACATGCTCATCGAGCGACAGTTACATTCAAATATACATCCTACAGTATGTATCCACCCATAGGTACATATTCACTACATTGTAAATTTTTCTCTCAATTTTTGTGGCCCAGGAAACCTCATCACACACCAGCACCAACCGTGTGTGTGTGTGTGTGTGGGGCGGGGGGGAATGCATTTTGCAGCCACTGCTTTACATGAAAGTTTCGAGGGTTTTCATCCATTGACACTGTTATCTTTCGAAACTCCTGTCTTCTCTTGTCTAAAGAAAGCTAACCTGATGAAAGCTTTAAAAAAATATTAGGCAGCAATCCAAAGCTGCCTTCTTTTCTTTATGCGACCCTGGCTGTCACTGGAAGAGGACGGTGAGTTCAGGAAAGGCAAAGTCTCCCACCCTCTTCTGTGGGGCTCACAGCCACTGTCCCCCGCCAGTTCTCCACCGGTCCCTCTGCTCACTCCACTGGCTTCCAGACTGCACAGTTCCAACTGCCTTTCGCTGGCTTTGATCCAGCGTGTGATCCTCCCTTCTTCACAGGGAGGCTTCTGCAGTCTGACTCGGTTTCGGACAGGTTGGAGGAATTCAGTCCAGACACACCAAGCAAAATTTTGAACCCAGTGATCCCCAAGCATCACCACTGTATCCCCTCCTAAACCACAGCCTCTGGGAGCCACCTCCCTGGGGCGTCCTTCCAGGCCAGGCAAATCGGCTTGCTGACCATGCCTGTGACAACCGTGCCCCTCGGCGACCCAGGGCCTATGCGGCAGGAAAGACGACTGGCTGCTGGGAACCCCTTGGTGGGCCTTCCCCTCCCCCTCCCTGCCCCCGCGCACCCCCCACTGCAGCCCAGCCTCCCCACTCAGATTCTGCGTTTCCCCATTCTCTGAAATTTAAAGCTTCCCTGTGCATTATGAAAAATAATAGGGGGCAGGAGACCAGGCGAGGTTATTACCAACTCATAAATCAACCAGGAGGCTCTGAGGGTTGCGGTGAGGTGTCTGAGATGGGCCCCCTGGTTTGTTATCTCACCCAAGCCCCCACGATTGATTCATAACCTCATAACCCTCCTGCGTCCCAATCCTGGGCCTTATATCTAATTGTCAGCAGCCGAGGACATGATTTGCAAGAGGATGCGGTGGCGGCAGCCGTGGGGGTGGAGGAGAGATTAGTTTTGTCAATCAAAAGCGTCCAGGGGAGGTGGGGAGCGCCCAGGACTTAGCTTCACAATCAGCTTATTAAAGAGAAGGCTGAACATGGCTACGCTGACTGGGCCTCTTGCAGGGGCCTGGAGGACAAGGCCACTGGGGTGTAGCCTCTGTTCTCTGGAACCACATTCCTCTCAACCCGAAGGCAGGAATGAGGGGCAAACAGACCCGCAGCTCCAGGGGAGAAGCAAGCTAGTGGAGGCATTCAGCCGCACCCATCAGAGAGTGTTATAAACGTACTGGGGGCTGCTGAGCGTTCTGGGGAGGCCTGGAGGGGCCCCTGTGGCTGGAAGGCATCTGGGCCCTATTGCCTTCCAGTGTTGTCTAAGGGTCACCTCATTTGTGTGAATTTGAATCTGAAACGTGGTTCACGGACATGCGAATTTACATTTAAGTTAATCCGTGCGGCTGAGGCTTTCTTGAGCGGAGCAGGAAAGGAGAGCCTTTATGAGGCCCCGGCCTGCAGGCTGCAGTCACTTACCAGGAATTTGATCCGTCCATCCGCACTACGATAGCAATTACACGGATCCAATGGCACAGCTTTAAGGTTTCAAGTCTGCAAAGTACCCTGGACATCTGCCACCACCTTGGGGCGGGCGAGGCGTGCACAGCAGGGCGTGTGAGCAAGCCGGGGTTGAAGCAGAGTCTGGGACACACCGGTTTGTGAGCAAAGATTTTACAGTTTTGCACTAATTCCGGCTCCAGTCCCTTGGAACCTGCCTCTGGGCTCTATCGGAGAATAGCTCTGGCGTGGTGGGGCGAGCTTTTGTAATCAGACAGACCCGGCTCAGGGCCTGGCTCTGCCCCTTGCTAGAGGATCCCCTGGGATGAGTCACCCCACCACTCGGAGCCCCAGTTTACCCACCTGCAAAATGGGGTCAAGCACAGGATCCACCTGACAGCCTGTTACGATGGTTAAAATGAGGACGCAGAATAGACACCAACCGGCCCTACATCTCGCCTACAACCAACACAGACCTCTCCATCTGCGCGAACGGAAGTCCGGAGCTGGTCCCCCACGGAAAGATCCCCAGCCTGGGACCAAGCCCCTTCTCCTGCCCCTCCCCAGGCCTAGGCCACAGGCCTTCCAGAGAGTTCGTGGCTTGTTCTTACATGGCTCTTCCAAGCTCCTCTCTTTTGTTCAGATGGATGAGGCCATCCTCTCAACCTTGGTCTGGGGTCTTCTCTATCAGCGGGGGATATACTTCCAGGTCCGCTCCTCGTTCTTGAGGCGAAGCAGCACGAGGACCCCTCGGAGACCTGTACCCCAGCTCCAGCCAGGCTCTCGCCTGGCGTCTCCCACAGGAGCAGCTAGGAGCCAAGTGGCCCGGGTGTGAATCCGGCTTCCCCCTGCCACCAGCTCGGTGGCCTTGGGGATGTGCCTCGCCCTTCGTAAGCTTCAGTTTCTATGAGATACGATAAAAAGCTCGGTCTGAGAGGGTAGACGTGAGCTTGGAAAAGCTTCCGCCCCGAGTCCTTCAACACACAGCAAAGGATGGGCAAATGTTGGCTTTACTGGTAGGATGACTGCCGTTACTGTGACTGGAACATTTCGCTCATTTCCCTGCAGCGATGAATAAAATGGCTGTCCTCCAGCAAGAAGGGGGCCCAGTGTGCTGCAAGGACTGTGACTGGAGGATCGTGGGGTGCCCTGGGGCCACAGACAGGTGTGTGCCATTCCAGAGCTGACCCGCTGTCAGGAAGCAGGTGTTCGGGAACAGCAGGCAACAGTGGGAAGAGGCTGGCGGAGGGGGAGCCCTGGATGTAAAGCCAAGGGCTCCACCACGGCAGCCCGAAGCAAACCACACTAACGGCACCCAGGGCATACCTAACATTTGCACCGAGGTCAAGGTGGAGTAACAGCAAGTCTCTGTGGAAGGGAAGAGTCACGGGAGGGCAAAGAGTCAAGAGCACGCTCTGGCATCATCTACGCGCAAAGCACTGTGGCCAGACGCCGAGGGCCGTGATTCGGGCGCGACTCAGAGAAAGAACCGGGCTTACGAGCTAAAGGGAAATGATCTCAGAGTTGCTGAGGAATGATCTCATGTGTTCCCAGCAACGGGATGCTGGCCTTCCCCTCTCTTCTGCTCTCAGCCTGAGCCTCATGGCCTCTGCCAGCACTACCGTGAACGCTCCGGGTCAGTCCGCAGCCCCTACAACTGCACTGCCGGTGCGGTCCCCCCAAACCCAGAGGAAGAGCGGCGTGCCCCCAGTTGTTTCCCTGCCTCCTCCTCTTTCAGCGGAGGGCCGGTGGCTTTGGGTTCTCTCGGAACTGCTGCCATCTCGCCTCCCCAGGACCCCTCCCCTTTGACTCTACCTGGATTGACAGCCTGGAGCGCCGAGGGCAGAGAGCTGGGTTGTCGGAGGGTGGCAGGGTGTTGACGCAAAACAGAAGCAGTGGCAGGAACGATAGGGGCTGATCAGAGGCTTATGTGTCCTGACCTTGCTGAGGACTGGCCGGGGCCCTGGATAACCAGGAGGCCGGCAGAATGGCACTCACGGCCTGGCCATCGGTGAGAATACCATATGGTTTCACTCATATGTGGAACCTGAGCAACAAAACAGGTGAACATACGGAAGGGGGAGGGGAGAGGAGAGAGGGAAACAAGCCACAAGAGCCTCTTCATGTTAGAGAGCAGACTGAGGGTGGATGGGGGGAGGTGGGTGGGGGATGGGCTAGCTGGGCGACGCGTACTAAGGAGGGTACTTGTTACGATGAGCACTGGGTGTTGTATGTGAGTGATGAACCACTGAATTCTACTCCCGAAACCAATATAGCACTGTATGTTAACTAACTAGAATTTATTTATTTATTTATTTATTTATAAATTTTTTTTTTTCAACGTTTATTTATTTTTGGGACAGAGAGAGACAGAGCATGAACGGGGAAGGGGCAGAGAGAGAGGGAGACACAGAATCGGAAACAGGCTCCAGGCTCCGAGCCATCAGCCCAGAGCCTGACGCGGGGCTCAAACTCACGGACCGCGAGATCGTGACCTGGCTGAAGTCGGACGCTTAACCGACTGCGCCACCCAGGCGCCCCTAGAATTTAAATAAATAAATACAGGGGCACCTGGGTGGCTTAGTCGGTTAAGCGTCCGACTTCGGCTCAGGTCACGATCTCACGGTCCGTGAGTTTGAGCCCCGCGTCGGGCTCTGGGCTGATGGCTCGGAGCCTGGAGCCTGCTTCCGATTCTGTGTCTCCCTCTCTCTCTGCTCCTCCCCCGTTCATGCTCTGTCTCTCTCTGTCTCAAAAATAAAATAAACGTTAAATAAATAAATAAATAAATAAATAAATACAGACACCAGGGCAGGGTGCCTGGGTGGCTCAGTCGGTTAAGCATCTGACTTCGGCTCTGGTCATGAGCTCGCGGTCTATGAGTTCGAGCCCCATGTTGGGATCGCTGCTGACAGCTCAGAGCCTGGAGCCTGCTTTGGATTCCGTGTGTGTGTCACTCTCTCCCCCTCCCCTGCTCAAGCTCTGTCTCTCTTTTTCTCTCTCAAAAATAAACAGACATTAAAAAAAAAAAAAGACACCAGGGCCCTGCCCAGAGGGGAGCTGGCAGCAGCCAAGCCATGCCACCTGCCTTCCCCACCCCACTCTTTCCTCCTGAAATCCCTAACTCTTTTTCTTCTTCTTCGGGCAGGCAGGTAAGGGGCCTGGGTCTGGCTTTGGAAGATTTGAGGGGAAAATGAAGCCAGCCGTCTGAGGTGGAGGAGAGTTTTGAGAGTCCACAGTTCGGATCTCCCTACCTGCCTTTTCTGGTTTCCGTAGGTCAGGTTCTAAGATCAATAACGTAGGCACATGTGGGGACAGGGAAGGACCCTGAGGGAGAGGACGGAGGTCCCTGGGGCTTGCAGGGGCTGGCTCCCTCTTCATGACCTCAGTCTCTCATTCCAGCTCCCTCCCTCCCCACCCCCCCCACCTGCTCCCAGAGATTGCACTTCCCCTATTAGCACGGATGCTGTGCACGCACATGTGTCCACAGCCGTCTACACCATACCCACACGTGGAGCCGACACACATTCACACGTGCCCTCGCACGCACACACACGCACCCTCTCATATTTCACAGCCATCTCATTGCTTCCGTAATATGTTCCCAACCCTACAGTCCTGACAAATGACCAAGAGAAGTTGAGGCTAGAACAGATTTCGAGGAGGGAGCTGCTTTTATATGTTAGAAACCTAAGTAATACGGAGGAGAGGCCAGATCTCAGCACCACTCATATGATCAGCGGCCGTGAGTCCCCTTTTAAGCTTCTAGATGATTTCGGACCTCCGCGGTTTAAGGAGTGGTCTTGGAGCTGAGGGTAGCGTGTTGGGATATCAGACGGGAAAAGGAAGGCCAGAAAGAAAAGCAAAATGGCCACCATCGCCAGCAGGCACGTCTACGGTCGAAAGGATGGTCATGTTTACGCTGTGCCAACGAGGTCCTGGAGGGGGGCAGGGGACCCCCGGGAACCCCACAGTTACGGGGCATGCAGTGAACGTGGTGTAGACAAAGGTACAGCTGGGTTCAGGGATGGCGAAGCAGTCTGGGGCCAGAGCACCAGCTGGAGAAGTTTCCTCCATGAGGCCCAATGCAACAGGAAGATAGAGGAGTTACCTAGAGGAGGTGGTTGCTGTTGGAGACAGTGGCCGGACAGGAGCCATGGCCGTTGATTATTTATTGGTTCAAATGTTTATTTATTTTTGAGAGAGAGAGAGAGCACGCAAGCAGGGAAGGGGCAGAGAGAGAGAGAGAGAGGGATTCGTAGCAGGCTCTGGGCTGACAGCAGCGAGTCCGATGTGGGGCTTGAACTCACGAACTGCGAGATCACGACCTGAGCTGAAGTCGGATGCTCACCTGACTGAGCCGCCCAGGCATCCCTGGGAACCATGACCTTTAGGAGAATATAGCCACTCTCAGACCGAGGTCTATAAGGGAACAAATGCTGTGACCTCTCCTTCTGTGCACTGATGTCCTGCTGGTGTCACCCAGGGGATGAATCAATCCATCGTAGCCAGGGGGCAAGGGAGCACATCGAGGCAGCCCACAGTGACAGCCTCTGAGGATGCAGAGCTGGGCGAGAAGGGCAGTGGGTGGCTCTGGAAGGACCCAGGAAGATGATCCAGCACAGAAGCGGAGGGGAGAAAGCATTTATGATACAGGCCTGTCCGTAACGTGTTGTTCAGGCGCGTTAATTATTCAGCACGCTTTACTTTAGCGGAAGTCAGGGCTGGGGGGTTTTGCTCCGCTGTCCTGGTTCCCCCAATACTGACACTTCTCGGCTGGGAGGAGACGTAGCGCTCACCAGGCTACACACATACCAGCCCTTACGTCACCGTCACAGTGCACCTGAGCCTTTGCTCAGATGATCCCATTTCACAGCTGGGGCCTAATGGTCTCCTCCTCTATTCATTCTAAAGAGCATCTGTGGAGCCCCTGCTGTCTTCCTCTGAAGGCGTGACTGTCTCCCCCAAGCTCATACCCTCACAGACATGTCCGACCATCAAGGAGCGAGCCCCACAAAGACAAGAGCGGACCTGTGTAATTAGATGAAATGGAGCGAGGGGGGCGAGCGTGACCGCGGGGCGACCGTGGGGAGACTGGGAAGTAAGCAGGATGGCATGAGCCCCGCAGGCTGGAGCAGCAGGAAGGACAGGTTGTGTGAGTATTTGGAGGAAGGGCAGCGGTGCAGAGAACCGCCCCCGGGGTGGGACCATACAGAGGGCAGGCGTGTGGGACTGGAGATAGGAGGCTGGAGACCCAGACCGGGCTGGAGCTGAGACCAAAGAGGAAGGGGCCACCGCACCTCGGGAAGCCTGTGGACGGCCCTGGGGTATGTTTTCATTTATTTTATGTATTTATTAAAATTTTTTTTTTATTCGAGTGCAGTTGATACACAACGTTACGTTCGTTGTACAATATGGTGATTCGACGGGTGTACAGGTGATGCTATGCTCACCACAAATGTAGCTACTCCTGCCAGCATACAACATAATTGCAGTGCCACTGACTATATTCCCTTGGCCGTGCCTTATATCCCTGTGACATCTTCCTCCCGTAACCGCAAGCCTGTATCTCCCGCGAAGAGCATGGAGGTTCCTCAAAAAGTTAAAAATAGAAATATCACATGATCCGATAATTCTCCTGCTGGGTATTTACCCCAAGAAACAAAACAAAACTACTAACTTGAAAAGGTACACGTACCCCTACGTTTGTCACGGTGTTATTTACAACAGCCAAGATACGGAAGTGTCTGTCCGTAAACAAACAGATAAGGAAGATGTGTGTGTATACAATGGAATATTGCACGGCTGTGAAAAAGGATGCGCTCTTGTCTTGGGTATTTTTCCAAGGTGGCTTTGGCTGCTAGGAGGGGGAGGGATTATAGAATGACAGGAGCAGAAGCAGGGAGACCAGCTGGTAGCCATTTTCAGTAGGCTGGGGGAATCCAACCCCAGCTGGGCTCCACCGTGGCAGTGGGATGAGAGAAGCAGGTGGGGTTCCAGTCTACCTTGGAGGCAGGGCCCCTGGTCCTCTCTAATGGACGGGGCATGGAGTCGGAGAGCAAGAGGAGTCAGGACTGACTCTCAGGTTTCCAGCTTAACTAATTGCATGCACGGCGGAATTTAGACTAACTGAGACACAGAAGCAGGTTGGGGAGGAAGCCTGGGATCATCTGTCGGCCGTGTCTTGTCTCAGATTTATATTCTAGGAGCCATCTGAGTGGAGATGTCAAGTTGGTTGTTGGACAAATGAGTCTGGATTTTCAGGGGGAGAGCAGGCTGGTGATACTCTTTGGGAGTGATTGGTGTGTAGGAATTCACCTTAAGCAGGGAGTCCGGATGAGGTCACCCGTGGAGGAAATGCAGATGAGAAGCACATTGGAACGATGCCCTTGGCTTTCGAATGGTGCAGCTGGCAGGGGACGTGAGCCTGTCCTTCCTCAATCTGAAATGCCTTCCATTACTCTGAATGCCCAGGCTTCACTCTTCTGTGACTTAGCCTGTGATCACTGCACTCCATTCCCTTTCTGGGGAGATGACAGGAGAAACGAGCTCTGACACCAGACCCTCTCTGCCAGCCTCCGTCAGAACCCGCAGTCAGAGCCACCTCTCTTGCTCATGCCTCGATGCAGGGAAAACTGCACCGTTTACCACCATTTTACGGCCCCTGACAGTTCTGTCTGGTGATCAAGCCAAAGAGACAGTTAAGGATTTCTGTGCTCTCTTCTGATTTGCAACAAGTTTACACTTGTTTTCTGACTTTTCTAACACTACATTACAGCAGACTCTCTGAAAGCATCTTGTGTGACTCTGGAGCTGGCCTGTGGCCACGCACTGCTGTGTGAGCCCTGCCTCCGAGAGGACACCGTCACCCGGCCCAGAGGTGACTGCAAGCTCCAGACCCTGCCTGTGTCAGAAGACTTTGGGGTGGAATGGTGTCAGGAGCCAGGCGTCTTTCTAACGTGCAAGCCTCCTTTCATACCCATCAACTCCAGGCAGAGAGAAGCTGGCTTTTGTTTAGAGAAGATGCTGAGAAGATTCCCAAGGGGAGAAACTCTGCAACTAACTAGGAAAGAATAAGTATCAAACCGATCCTGAGTATATTCTTCCTAGCACCATTTCCTCATCAGCTCTCCTGCCCCAAGTGCTGGCTGCTTCCAAAATGGAATAGATTTCAGGTGGTGAATAATTAAAGATATTGCTAGAATTAATAAGGAGAATACAACAGGATCCAAGTGATGACTGGGGAGAGCTCTATGAGGAGCCCTTGGTCAGGGATAGCTGCTGTAAGTGATCATAGAATTGAGCTTATGATTCCTGGAAATAAAAGGATAAAGTCAACGGCACTCATTTCTTGGCCTGTCTTCTCCATCGGTGCATCTGAGGGTCCTGAGGGAGAGACGCCCCCGTCTCCTCAGCTCGGCCCCCCTGGCTCATTGCCCAGAGCACATCACGGATTTTCAATAAACATCCGATGAATATTTCACAGAATGTTGGCCAAAATCGATGATTTGCCTTTTGGCATAGCTAGCTAATCACTGTGCTGTTTTTTCTTCCGGATGTTGGTTTTGATAGAGTTGGTCACTTCTTAGGGCCACTTCTGAACCTTGATAGTAAGGCGGGCCAGATCTTTGGTGTGGAAAGCTACCTTGCTGTTTGCTGTTGCAGATTATTTATGTGTATGTTGAAGAGGGGGCCAACGCAAGGTCCTATTTCGAGTTATTCGGGACTAGCCCATCCTTGACCACCCTGATTCTGCTGGTGCTATTATCATAAAAAATGGCTAAAGCTCTGAAAGAATTGTTAAAAGCCCTGATTAATATTGAGGTTATGCGGCTCAGCCTACAGGCGGAACTAAAGGCCGGTGTCTGATCAATACATGATCACAACGCTGTCTACTTTTCTAAAACATTTTCTCAGCAGTGGTTGTACCCATGCTAGGGTAGTAGATTGAGAGAACCAGGCCTGATATGTATTAAGTAGACACTTGTGTATAGTTTTGAGGGATTGAGATTAGGGTCAGCTGCACATTCTAGAAAAAGAATAACACAAACAAAATGACAGTGACTTAACCAAGACAGAAGTATATTTGATAGAAGAGGTCTGGACGTGTGGTTCCATGGATCGTCAGGGATCCATGCCTTAACGTTTCTCGTCCGCCCTCCCAGTGCTTGGCTTCCAACCCCAAAGCCAATTCCTGGTTCAAAATGTCTGCCAAAGTATCAGGCATCACATCCCAGCTTCAGGCAGGAGGAAGAAGGAAGAACATAAGAACTAAAAAGTGCCTGTCCCGGTTGAGACGCCTCCCTTCAAGCACATTTTCCGGGAGTCCCTTACTCTATTTACACATTGTGAAACACAGAGTAACAGCTCCAAAGATGCCCATGTCTGAACCCCTGGAGCTGTGACTATCTACCTTACGTGGCAAAAAGGGCTTTGCAGATGTGATTAAACTAAGGCTCTCACGATGGCGATTCCTGGACTATCCAGGGGGGACCAATGTAATCACAAGGATCTTTATAAGACAGGTAGGGGTGTCACAGAGAGGGGAGATGTGATGACAGAAGCAAAGGGGTGTGTGTGTGTGAGAGAGAGAGAGAGAGAGAGAGAGAGAAAGAGAATGAGAGAGAGAGAGAGGAGGGAATGCTAGATAGCTGCCAACTTTGAAGATAGAGGAAAAGACTATGAACCAAGGAATGCAGAAAGCCCCTGAACGCTGGAAAAGGTGAGGAAACACATTTTCCCTTAGAGTGTCCAGAAGGAACAGAGTTCTGCCAATAGCTCAGTGTTAGCCCTCGAAGACCCATGTCAGACTTCTAACCTCTGGAACTGTAATACGTCTGTGTCGTATGAAGCCACTGACTTTTCGGTAACGTATCGCAACTCCAAAAGGAAACCGTCCGCATCTTGGGCCAGAACTCGGTCACCGACTACATCTCGCTCTAAGCGAAGCGGGGAAATAGTCTTTGACTCTGGGCAACAGTGTGCTGAGCCACAAATGGGGCTTTCTTACCAAGGAGGGAAGGAAACATGGGTGCTGGGGTCAGGAACAGCAGACATCCAGGTGGGGCTGTTACACAAACAGAAGGCTCTCTACGTGTAGGAGACGAGAAAAGCATTCTTCTCGAAACAGAACTGGCAACACTTCCAATCTATATTGAGGTAATATACCTAAGAAGGTAGCATAGAACCTGGAGAAGCATTGTGGCAACCGATGAAGAAAAGGGCTCCAGTAATTCAAAGAACACTTTCTATTACGCCTGTTTTAGCCGAAATCATCAGAGGTGCCGATGGCCTGTAGGGTTGTCTGAGCCCAGCTGGGAAGTCTGTAGCCTATAACAGGGCTTTGAATTTGAGAGAAATAGCTCACGCAGTTATCAGCGAGACTTTGGGTCTCCAAAATTTCTCTTGTTCACGTCAGGCCATGAGTAACCCTAGCTCAAAATCAACTTCCTCTCGTGTCCCAGCGAGCTACAGGTGCTGACACAGAAATTACAGGTAGGTCACCAAAAAGTACGTGGAAAATATAGTTGGTACATCCCAGATGCTCGGGAGATTTCTTTTTTGAATGACAGAAGGAGTAGGTGGGCAGGAGAGTAAACATGCCCTGAGTGGATTTCAGGATGATCTCATTCTCTCAGTCAACAGGAGAGCCTCCTAGGTCTTGGGACTAAGTTAACTACTGGGTCCCAAGCCTGATAAGACGTTCCTATGCTCCAGGGGCTCACAATCCCAGGGGGATGATGGACAAGTAAACAAACTGTTGTTCTTCCACACACTGAGTGCTTTGACAGATACATTTGCAGGAAGCTAGGAACACGGAAACGGCACTTACATCAGCCCTGGCTGCTGGGAACCCTTTGCTGGAGGAGGTGGTGCTTAAACTGAATCTTTTTTTTTTTTTTAATTTTTTAAGATGTTTTATTTTATTTTTGACAGAGAGAGAGAGAGATAGAGCGTGAGCAGGGGAGGGGCAGAGAGAGAGGGAGACACAGAATCCGAAGCAGGCTCCAGGCTCTGAGCTCTCAGCACAGATCCTGACGCGGGGCCTGAACTCACAGACCGCGAGATCATGACCTGAGCGTAAGTTGGACGCTCAACCGACTGAGCCACCCAGGCGCCCCTGAACTGAATCTTAAAGGACAAGTTGGAACGAGCTAGTGGGGGGATGGCATTCCAGCATCACGCCCAAAGCCACAGCATCAGCAAACATTGGAAGAGTGCTTGCTATAGGTCAGGGACTGCTCCAAGCACTTCACATAAATGAACTCATTTATATGCAAAGTAGCCCCATGAAGCAGGTACTGTCATTATCCCCGTTTTTTTTTTTTTTTTTTTTTTTTTTTACAGATGGAGAAAGGGAGGCAGAGAGAGGTTAGGTAACTTGCTGAGGTCACATGGTCTGTGAAGCCGGGGTTTGAACGTAGGCACTTTGGGACCGGCATCCATGCCTAGAGTCAATCATTTGCATGGCTCTAGGGAAAGGGGGAAGAGTAGCGGAGGGCGTGAAGAAGGAGGTAAACGAAGCCAGAACTTGAAAGCCACAGTGAAGCATTATGGATGAGCTTCTTCTAAATCCTACTTAAGAAACAGAGGTACTTTAACCAGGGAGAGATGAAGACTTCTCCTCCCGGAGGAAGTGGGGGGGCCAGGAGCAAGGACCAGATGGGATCCTCGGGATGCCTGATGAGGCTCCTGCACTGAGGGACGAAGAGAGTTTTCTGACGCAGACTGAAGATTATAAATACGTCTGGTCAAGGCAACGATGCCAGCTCTCTTCCATGATCTTTACTCTTTACTTTTCTCTCATGCTTGGTAGCCATGAAGCCAGCTCAGAGGTCCCATCGCCTGTGACATGTCTTTACCCCTGGGAGGTGAGGGCAGAGGCTCTCCCTGTCTCTTTAAATGACATCTCTCACTCCCTTCGATCATGTAGTTGCCAGAACAGGAGCTGCCATTGGTGAAGACTGGGAAACCAGACTTGAGATGAGGCAACTGAATGATGTCCACCAGGATCACTAAGGCCAAGTGCAAGAGCAAACCAGAGGCAGACAGAAGAGATAATCTGAAACCACTAAAAATGGGGAAATTCAGAACACAGTGATAAGAAGCAGAGTGGATGTCACGATTAACCAGCATTCAGGAGTCAAAGATCACAGAGAAATGGGAGGCCCAGACACAGCATCAGCCTGGCAACAATTCAGGGGAGTAGAGATGCCAGAATCACAGCAGAGGGTGCTGAAGACATAAATTAAAAATTCAGGGGCCGCCTGGGTGGCTCAGTCGGTTGGGCATCCAACTTCAGCTCAGGCCATGATCTCACGTTCAGGAGTTCGAGCCCCACGTCGGGCTCTGTGCTGACGGCTCAGAGCCTGGAGCCTCCTTCGGATTCTGTGTCTCCCTCTCTCTCTGCCCCTCCCCTGCTCATGCTTTGTCTTTCTCTCTCAAAAAAATAAAAGTTAAAAAAATTAAAGAAAAAAATTCAGAAGCATGGCTATGACAATCCCTGCGACCCTACTCCCTTCCTGAACCCTCTCTTGCAAGTAGGGAAGCAACAGCCTTGATTACAAAGAGATGAAACAGTGGCGTGATTATTAAGATTGCAGATTTGGGGGGCCTATCCCCAAAGGGCATGTGGTAAACCCTGACATCTGCATTTAAAAAATTCCCTGGGGTGATTGTGGCACAGATGGTCCACGGTCCACTCTAAAGATTCTGACTGCTGCAAAAAATCGGGTGCCTCCTCTACGTGAAAGATCCTTGTTTCCATGCTTCCCAATCAGATCCCAACACATGTGGGCTTTTCCTCGTAAGTCCTTGTTACAGCACCCAGTATCCGTGTGTAGTGTAAATGCTTAAAAAGCGTTTGCCTCACGCACGAGCGTGTACATCATTCGGGCTGTCACCAGGACCTCCGAACGCCTTGCCTCCAATCAGATGAAAGAGGACAACCAGCAGGGCAGGAATTAAGCAGGGCAGAACAAAGGAACGTATCTTTTTGACTACATGCTGTTCTCTGGGACCTGCAGACCACCGACACTAGGTGTCGCAGGGTTGTAAAGCCGTGGTCCCACCTTTAAGAAGCATACCTAAGGGTGACCAGCATGTGGGGAGAAAAGATCAAACAAATGATGGAGAAAAGCACAAAGTCAGAGACTACATACACTATGCCTAACTGCACACTGACCCCCGGTCGGGAGAGAAAAAAGGCTGCTGGCTCTCAGAGTAGTTCGAGAAGGGAGTGAGGGAGGCGCACGCCAGAGCTCTCGGAGGGGACTAAGTAATTCAGAGAAGGTGGCAATTTTGCTGGGAAAGGCTGAGGGCACCTCAGCTGGAGACCTTGGTTGGCGTGCCCAAGCCAAGAGCCGTACAGAAAATAAAAGTGAGATGTGCCTTTCCTATCTTTCCCCCTCATCTGCCTGCGGAGGAGGGTTCTAGCTTGGCCCCCGTCTTTTCCCCCAGCCTCCACCCTCCTTCCGGGTCCTTGCAAAGCCACCCCATTCCTGGGCTGTTGCCAACATGCGTGGGGAGGACAGTGGGAGAGAAACACCAAGAGGCAAGGTTAAGTAAGTGCTGGTAGGTTTTTGTGGTTTGTTTCGTTTAGGGTGGATGTGATGGAGAGGAGATTACAGGGGAGGGTGCCAGCTCGCGAGAGAAGTAGAAGAGGGAGAAAAGAAAGGGCTCTTTGATTTTTTATTTTTTAAAAAACAGTTTGAATGTTGACTTATTTTTGAGAGAGAGGGGTGGCTGAGCAGAGAGAAGGAGACAGAGGACCCAAAGGAGGGTCCGTGCTGACAGCAGAGAGCCCAACGCAGGGCTTGAACTCACCAACCATGAGACCATGACCTGAGCCGAAGTCGGATGCTTAACTGACTGAGCCACCCAGGCTCTTCTAAAGACATGGACTCTTGTAAAGAAGTGCTGTCTGGGTCCAGGGATCCCCTTCATGAAGCTTGGGAATTGCATGTACTTAGCATTTCCTTTAGGTTACGTGGATGGTTGCCTTTTAACACTGCTCTGATCTTTTTTCTTTCATACGACATGTTGTGTAACCAGCCACCTCTGCTTCGTGTGGGGGTCCACCCGGACGCCAGATGAGCGCATTGTAACAACTCCCCTGAAGTCATAGTATAGAAGTTATGGAAGTAATAAATTCCCTGGAGTTATGAAGCTCCCATCAATCCCCGTCCCCAAGTTCCCTCTTTCGGGACCAGCTTCAACAGGTGGCCCCGAGTCTTTCCAGCACCCTCCTTCACAGACTTCTCCAAACCCCTCCGCTGGCAAACAGCCCGGCTCTCAAGAGCCAGACGACAACCTCAGCAGAAGGCAGGGATTGGTTAACCAGTCACTGGCTCCCTTTTGTTTCCCAAGGATACACCTGGGGCCTTCAACATGGACTTACCCTGCCACACTCAGCGTCAGCCCGCACACATAGGGATCCCCGATTTAAACCTAATCACGCAGGGCAGTGTTTCTCAACGTGTGGTCCCAGCATGAGTATCACCTGGGAGCGCGTTAGAAACGCACATTCTCAGGAGCACACCGTCTTAGGGAACCACAAACGCCAGCCATCTGTGTTCCAATAAGGCCTAGTCAAGCTAACAACCACCGATCTTGGAAAACATTTGGCAAGAGTGGACTCCTTTTTACCAAGGCCATTGCCGTCCTTGTTTCTAAAGGGTTGAAAGTGGCCCATGTTGTGCCTCTTGGGTTTTCCACTTTCAGGTCAGAGATGAGATCTTACTGCAGCAAAAGGGCACTTCAGCTGTTAACGTGGAGTTTAATGAGTGGCTCCAGGAGCCATCACGAGTGGGCAACGGGAGTTACTTGACCACTGACAGAAGGAATTCTGCAGGGAATGCCTGCAGGTCTCAGGAAGAGACTGATCCAGAGAGAGCCAAGAATGCTCGGGGGCCCCTCCTTTGCCGTCCATTGCTTCCAACATTAGGCGAGGGCTGGTCGCTAACAAATTCTGCTAGGGTTCGCTCAGGAATAGTACCATTCCAAGTGAGGCTGCATCTTCCAGAGAGAGATAAATTCTCCCATCTAGCCATACATCCACCCGTCTGTTCATCCATACAGCTATCCATCCATCTATCCATCCATCCATCATCCATCCATCCATCCATCCATCCATCCTTTCTTTTATCTAACTAACCCACAGATATGTATTGGATTCCCTGTAACTTGAGCTAGTAGAAATGTTGGGACCAGTTAATTCTCCCTCCTCCTTAGTCAGTGAGTAAAGCCCAAGTGCCTCTGGTGCCCCATTATTTCTGTCTCATCTTGTTGCTTTGAGCGTCCTCGTCCCTTAATAGGCCCCCTCTTCCCCATGCACACATCTGGAACCTCCCTTCTCCAGCTCTATTGGTGAAAAAGCTTTCATCTAAGCACAGAAGGAACCCCTACCTCCTCGTCTTCACTCACTCCCCTGCAGCTGTTCTCAGTGCCTTTGTTCTGGTGCCACTCCCCCCCTCACCTAATTTGGGGTTAGGAGAGAAAGTAGGCATCTTCCTTGCGCTCTGACTTCCTTTAGAACATTTCTTCTTTTTCTTATGTAACAATTCCTCATTACTTGAGGCTTGCATATTCTACTAGCTTTCTGCCTATTTTTGTTAATTCCTCCTCATTCGTGAAAGACTCTGACACTGTTTTATTTTCCACCCCAAATCCTGCTGTTACCGTTGGTGACAATGTTGTCCACCCGGAGGACCCATTTAATATGTTGGCTTCTCCCCAGTGACCTTCGAATTCCAATCACATCCCTCTTCCTGTCTGTGATTCCTGTCTGACTCTGCTAGAGTCAGAGCTGAGCAGAGTGACCAGGTTCTGGCCCCCAGAATTTAGAAAGCACAATATAATGATTTTTAAAGGTCGTGCAAATACTTGAAACATTTCAGTTCTCCAAGCGCATTCCAACGCTCCAGCCATACCCTATTTTTAATGGTAAAGTTCAGGACTTTCCGCAGGGCATACAAAAAGCCACGCCCATCCCACAGCCTCTCCCTGCCCACTCCCTGGGCCTTTGCACATGCTGGTCCTTTGCTCACCGCTCCTGGCCTATCACCAACCCCTCCTTCAAGGCCCTGCTCAGATGTTACCGCCTCCCCCTCTCCGCACTCCGTGTGGTCCCACAGCCGACACACGTGCGTCCCCATCAAACTGCCTGTCACACTGCATTGTGGTTGCCTGCCCAGGGATCAGTTCCTTAGGTGTAAGCCAGCTGCCACCCTTGCCTTCCTGTGGCTGCTTCCCCACATAGCAGAAAGAGCCACCAAAGATGCCAATCAGGGCAGAGCCCCTCGAAACCCTGAAATGGCCGAAGTCCTTACAAGTCCCCGCAAGGCTCTCCACCATCTGACCATGCTCCCCACTCAGCTTTTCCCCCCAGAAGCCACAGGGCCAATTCTCAGTCACCTCACCAAGGCTTCTCTGACCACACTAGTAACACAGCAAACTGCCTCCTGCTCTCCTGCTCTCCTGACCCCCTTTCCCTGTCCTACTTAGAGTTTCAAAAGCACTTACTCCCTTTCACATACGAATCACTGTTTCTTACTGTCTAGTGTCTGTACTCCCCACCGAAATACAAGCTCCACTGGGGCAAGGACCTTTATCCATTTTGTCACAGATGCATCCCAAGCCCCTGGGAAAAGGTCCAGCACATGGTGGGTACTTGATAAAATGAGTCTTTTTTTTTTTTTTTTTTTTTACACAGAATTACTTTTTCTTAAAAAATTTTTTTATTAACGTTTATTTATTATTGAGAGAAGAGAGAGACAGAGCATGAGCATGGGAGGGGCAGAGAGAGGGGGAGACACAGAATCCGAGGCAGGCTCCAGGCTCTGAGCTGTCAGCGCAGAGCCTGATGCGGGGCTTGAACTCACAAATCACGAGGTCACGACCTGAGCCGAAGTCGGACGCCCAACCGACTGAGCCACCCGGGCGCCCCATATACAGAATTACTTTTGAATGACCAATGCAGTTCCCAGATGCGCCCGCTATACAAAACTTCCCCCAAACACCGTCGCTTATTTTTTTTAAGTTTACTTATTGATCGTGATAGACAGAGAGAGTCAGTGGGGGAGGGGCAGAGAGGGAGGGAGAGAGAGGATTCCAAGGAGGCTCCACATGGTCAGCACGGAGCCTGACGCAGGGCTGAAACTAATGGACCGTGAGATCCTGACCTGAGTCGGATGCTTAACCGACCGAGCCACCCAGGTGCCCCCATCGTCACTTACTTTGCTCAGGGATCTGCCAGCTGGGCAGCTTGATGGGCTCACCTCACCTCACTCTGTGCAGCATCATCTGAGATGGGCTGGCTGGGGGCCGGTGGACCCACTTTCCAGATGCCCCACGGCCAGCACGGTAGCTCTTGCTGATGGCTGGGAGCTCGGCCGGGGTATCAGCGGGGGCCCCTCCTTTCCACGTGGGCCTCTCTGTGGGCCGCTTGGCCTTTATCACTGCTCAGTGGCTGGATTCCAAGAGAGCATCGCAGGAGCACCTGACATTTTTACGACCCAGCCTTGGCTGGCAGGAAGTAACATATGCGATGAAGCATTACTTCAGCTAGACCCTGTTGGCTCCACCTTTGGGGATGGAAGAGTGACAAAGTTCTAGAAGAGGATGTGGGACAGGAGATGGCACTCCACACAGCTTTGGAAATACAACCTGCCACACGGGGCTGGCGCCAAAGTCTCATTACCCCGTGTCAACCGTGTTGAAAGGGCACTTACGAAGGACTGGGGCAAATTGTAAACCTCCGGGAATGTGACAGGACACATGAAGGCATGTTAATAAAGTTAGAGTTCATTATGCCAAACTGAAGTGGATGAAGCAGAGGGTTTGGACTAAAAGGGTGCTTGAATCCCAAATTTGCTTGCTGTGTATAACCCTGAAAAAGTCACTTAATGTCTCTGAACCTCAGCTTCCCCCTCTGTAAAATGGGAATAATAAACCTACCCAGTTTGCTTGGCACTATTAACCTGGGATAATGCCCGGGTAAGTGTTCCCAGACCACAAAACAGTTTGCTCTGCGCTTTTGCGACAACGGTCTAACGGTCATTTGGATTTTTATTCTGAAGCGACATACCGCGGGAGAAGGCTCATCGGCTGAGCTGTGGATGTGACGCCCCTGACCTTATGGCCAGGCCTGCTATCGATTCACTGTGAGATACTGCACAAGTCATTAACTTTTCTGAGCCTCAGGTTTATCACGACACAGAGGAATAATGCCACCGCCCTGCTTAACTCTGAGAATTATGGGAAGGACTTGATATAGGTGAACTCTGAGGCATAGGGTGAAGACTTAATAATATGGGTTAGGTCACTTGGCAGTAATTATATTGTTACCTGAGCATGCATTATTTTCTATTTTAGAAGAATTAATTTTTTGTCAATACCTAAGTAACAGATTTTATGTTTTTTTTTAATTTTTTTTCAACGTTTTTTTATTTATTTTTGGGACAGAGAGAGACAGAGCATGAACGGGGGAGGGGCAGAGAGAGAGGGAGACACAGAATCGGAAACAGGCTCCAGGCTCTGAGCCATCAGCCCAGAGCCTGACGCGGGGCTCGAACTCACGGACCGCGAGATCGTGACCTGACTGAAGTCGGATGCTTAACCGACTGCGCCACCCAGGCGCCCCAGATTTTATGTTTTAAAAATGTTTATTTATTCAGAAAGTGTGCATGAGTGAGAGGGGGAGGGGGTGGGGAGAGAGAGGAAGAGAGAACCTCAAGCAGGCTCCATGCTGTCAGCGCAGAGGTTGGGGATCATGGTCTGAGTTGATATTAAGAGGTGGCTGCTTAACAGACTGAGCCACCCAAGTGTCCCTAAAAGATTTTATTTTAATAAAAACTTTAGAAAATACAGCTAAGCAAAAAGAAGACACTAACAATCACATAACTTCTGGGGCGCTGGGTGGCTCAGTGAGTTAAGCATCCAACTCTTGATTTCAGCTCAGGTCATGATCTCACAATTCATGAGATTGAGCCCCAAGTCGGGCTCTGTGCTGACAGTTTGGAACCTGCTTGTGATTCTCTCTCTCCCTTCCCCTCTCTCTGTCCCTCCCCCACTCATGCTTTCTCTCTCTCTCTCTCTGTCTCTCTGTCTCAAAATAAATAAATAAACATTAAAAAAAATCACATCATTTCCCCCTCAGATTTTCTCTCTCACTTCCTCTTCTTTTCAAAAAATAACCTTTTTTTTTTTTTAATGTAGCTCCTACAGTTAAAGAAGTAGTTTTCCACTTTGTTTGCAATGATACTACAACAATCAACAGTTGTAAGTTGTTGTATCTCCTATGATTTCCTTCAGATGAATCTCTGGAAGTGAAACTTCTGGGTTATTTTCAAGGCTTTAGAACCTGCTGCACCGAATCCCCCTTTGTCTGGAAGGGCACACTCATTCTTCCTCCCTGGACCCTACACAGCACTGAAATTTGCATTCTTGTCTATCATTGCTAGTCCGACTGGGAGGCAACGGCGGCCCATTTAAGAAAAGAACTCTAGGGGCACCTGGGTGGCTCAGGCAGTTAAGCATCCGACTCTTGATCTCAGCTCAGGTCACGGTCTCACGGTTCGTGGGTTCGAGCCCCACGTCGGGCTCTGTGCCGACAGCTCAGACCCTGGAGCCTGCTTTGGATTCTGTGCCTCCCTCTCTCTGTGCCCCTCCCCTGCTCACGCTCTGTCTCTCTCGTGAAAATAAATGAACATTTAAAAAAAAAAAGGGAAGAACTCTGTTCTTAGAGGTGAGATGCAAATGTTTCTACTACATTTATTGACCATTTGCATTTCTTCTACTGGGGTACCCCTCTTTTTATATCGATTAATAGGAACTCATTAAGTATTAAGGATATAACAGTTGATCTGAAATTTGTGCTGTACGATGTCCCCCCTTCTATTTGTTACTTACACTTAAGATGCCTTTAGAGGCAGAGTTTTTAACTATTTTATGTTCAAATCCATCAACTCTTTCTTCTATGGTTTGTGCCTCTGTGGCTCTACCTACAGTATTGTGAAGGCTTTTTAGGGGATGGGCTTTTATGAGTTTTGGTTGTTGAATTCATTTATTCATTCATTCAACAAATACTTACTGACTGCTTCCTATGTGCCAGGCACTGGATGGAGTATTATCTAAGGTGTAGAACTGAGCTCAGGATGAGAACATTGATCTCTGAAGGGTTTAGAAATGAACACAAACCCAAAACACATTCCACTCTAT
Organism: Prionailurus bengalensis; assembly: GCF_016509475.1. Taxonomy (NCBI): domain Eukaryota; kingdom Metazoa; phylum Chordata; class Mammalia; order Carnivora; family Felidae; genus Prionailurus; species Prionailurus bengalensis. The sequence goes on along the minus strand of NC_057355.1, from coordinate 118,397,652 downwards.
TGAAAGACCAGCTGCACAGAAGGCTTCGGCCCAGGGGGTTTGGTGATGCCACCCAGAACTCAAATTCTGGGGTCTCGGGCCTTGTATTTTATTATTTTTTTAAGAAAACTTTCCTCCCCAATAGCATCATTTTTTCACTCTTGGTTTATTTATTTATTTATTTTTTTCATGTTCTATTTATTTTTGAGAGAGAGAGACAGAGTGTGAACAAGGGAGGGGCAGAGAGAGAGGGAGACACAGAATCTGAAGCAGGCTCCAGGCTCTGAGCTGTCAGCACAGAGCTTGACGCGGGGCTCGAACTCATGAACCATGAGATCATGACCTGAGCCGAAGATGGACACTTACCTGACTGAGCCGCTCAGGGGCCCCTCAGGGTATTTTCCAATGACTAAAATGGATATGGGCATGACGATGCTAAGGAAATGGCAACATTAACAGCCATGGATGGGAAGGGTTGAAATGAATCTAGGGAAAAGTATCTAAGGAAATTTGTTCTACATCAGCCCAAAAGGAATCATCGTCAATGACATAATGTTCCATTTCATTAGTCAGTTAAATGCAGATATTATCTATCCCCCTAAGACTCCTTTCAGAATCTTTCTGAATCACAATAATCATAAGCAAGGGAAGAATTGCCCTTCGTTTGAGGGTTTTCACTGAGTGGGGCCCATAAGCAAGGAAATACTATCTTGGGGTCACTGTCCCTTAGCCGGACCTCATCAATTCGAGGAAAGTTATAACATCCTTGGTTTTCCAATCGCAACCTGAACAAACCTCTGCCTATTTATTCATTATACTTTGCTTCTTTTTATCCCACATGTTTCTTTTGAAGTGAAACACTAAATCCCTAGAAAACTCCCCCCCCCCCCCCCAATTAGGTGTTCTGCAAGAGATGAAAAGGCTCAGCCCATAACACGTGGGACATTCCAGCAAAGGCTGGAAGAGGACACGATGCTTGGCCTTCTCTCATTACCCTGGGAGAGGAGACGTGGGCTTGTCGAGGTCCAGGTAGAGCACCAGGCCTCACCAGGAAAACCCCCAAGCAGGTGGCCGCCCAAGGGGACCCTCCCACCTCCATTCACTGTCACCAACTCATGCCTGAAATGCTACCTGTATGGCTTCGCTGCCTGAGTAAATGTCCCCACGTGAGGAGGGGACATTTTTTGCCCCTCATGACCCTCACCTAGCCCTGAAAGAATGAATGGGACAGTGGGCAGCCACCCTGACTCATGACCTCTATGTGATCAACGACTGTGTAATGAATACATTGTTGATCGTTATTTCTAACTCACCTCATGTCTTAGGATTAGGCGCCAGCCACTGGGTTTTGAGAGGAGAAAGCCAGCCTGTGGCTCTCTGGCATGTGCAGGAGGGACGGATAAATACTCCACGGGGGAGATACAGGTGGCAAAGGAAAGGCCCTTTAAAGAGGACCCGTTTCTGGCTATTTCATGATCTTGTCTATAGCCGGCTCTGACACTGGGGGTTCGTAAAAGAATCTATCCAAAGTTGTGATCCTCATTCCAACACTGCCGAAGGACCATCTTCTGAAGGCCAGAAGTTCACAAAGTGCCAGTAGAACAGGTTCTTCCTGGAGGCTGTGAAGGAGAAACTGTTTGGTACTTCTCTCCCGGCCCCTAGTGGGTCCTGGCAATCCTTGTCGTTTCTCGGCTGGTAGGCGCTTCATTGCGATCTGTGCCTGTTTGGATGGCAAACCCCTCCGTGGGGACACCCGTTTCCTTGTCCCTTTGATACCCTCACCCCACCCTCTATGGGCACCCACTTCCTGTCTCTTGGGCTGGCTCATTGACATTGGGCCTGAGATCCCCCGGAAAAAGAGAGACTCCTTTATTTCTCCCGCTCCTCTCCAGCCGGGGCCACGTCCCCATCTCATTTCTCTAGATTTGGTTTCCCCAAGGATGAAGACACCCACAAGAATGAACTAGGCTGCCTCACCCCTTTGTTATAAGAAATAATAAAGACGCTGCGTCCATTTAGGTTATTATTTATTTATTTCTATCGTAGATCTAAAGGTGCGCATCGTACGCACGACGATTCAGGAATTCATCCTCAGGTCCAGTTTAACCCTTGAGATAACTCTGTGAGGTCAGCAGGGGGCACTCTTTCCGCTTTTCCGGTGGGGACCCTGGCGCCCCATGTGCCCTGTGGCAGCCCACAAGTCAAGGTGCAGTGGCCTCCAAGAGAGGAGAAGGGGGGAGCTGTAGGCAGGGTGGCGGGTGTCAGGGGTGTGCTGTCCGCAGAGAACTTAAGAACGACAAGAGAGGTGGGTGATGAATGCCTTCCCGCTTAGCACCCCAACGATGCTGGGAACAGAATCCAGTCTTGGGGTTTCGAGTCCTGGGCTTGTCCTTCTCTACCTCAGCTCCTCAGAGGTCAGGGCACGGTGGTTTTGGGAGCTTCTGGAGGGGCATCCCAGACACTCACAGTTAGGAGAAACTAGATCCTTCTTTCTCAAGAGAGCATGGAGGGTCCGCGTGACGTAGGGAGGCAGCCATGGAAAGCATCACGTTAGAGCTAGGAATTCTGAATTTTGGTGACACCAATTTACTTCTCTGTTGCTATGCAGCCATCGATTTTAGTTTAAAATACAAGCTATTCTACTTCCCATCATTTTTATTACCAAATGTTACCCTACCCCGTCTGCTCCCTGGCTCGCAGCCCTGCCGGGCCACTCCTCCTCCCTCCTGATCTTCACTCCGTCCCTGCAATCCCACGCCTTCCACTCAGCCCACACTTTCCAACCCTGGAAATGATTGCAAGCAACCCATGCCGCTGGCCGCCCTTTTCCTGCTTTCACAGGCAAGAAGAGATGCTAAGTTTTAAGACACAATATCAGTACAGTAAAACTTAACTGCGCTCATCTTTTTGGCAGAAACCAGCCTGTCGGCTTAATGCAGAAATTATTTTGGGGTGAATGCATGTCCTTGCCTGAGGCCGCCGGGCATTTCCTTCCAGCCTGGAGTTTGCAAGCTCTCCTGGGGTGCAATAAACAGTATCACCACACGGGAGCGCTGTTGCCCTTGAAAGCCACAACGCTTCCACCGAGAGCAGCTCCAGGTAGGAAAAAACTGCCAGGATCCACGACTGCGGTACTGATTTCTTATTTCTTCTAAAATGACAATCACCGGTGCTCTGAATAACTGCTTCGTTTCTTAGTTCCAGAGGTGGCGTCTGAAGTCTGTCTGATGTCATTTACAGCATTTTCCAGTGGCAAATAATGAAGGCCAAGGGAAACCTGCTTGCAGCCAAAGTCACGTGCGAAGGTTCTTCAGGAGTTTAAAGGTGTCCCGGACTTTCAGGCTATACGGATTAAACGAACCTGTGAAATGCTGCGGTCCAAGAGAGAAGGGGGGGGGGGGGGGGAAACGAGTAGGCAGGATAGAAGAGTTTTAGATTCATCAAAGGACAGTAAAGGGGAAGTAGAGGTAGCCGGAGCAAGCCTCGGCCACTACGGAGCAGTGGTGGCAGCTTATTACAGGAGTGCACCTCAGCCAGCGGTCCCAGAACTTAGGGGACTGCAGACTGGAGGCCGCGCTTCTCCAAAGTGCCTGCAGCCACCTCGATCCCCCAGATCCTCGGCTTCTCCAAGCATATAGTGGGTGCTTAGCCTTGCCTGCAGACAGGGACGGTCCTTAGCTAATACTAACTCCAGAGGCGGGCTGTGTATTTGGAGAACCTCACAGAGAGCAGGTTGCAAAAAGTTGAGCTTTCCTGGCAATGCGAGATCCCTGACACTCACCCCTTTGCACCTGGGGAGGAGTACAAAGAAAATCGGGGCAAGCCGATCGGTGTGAGATTTGGTTCTGCCACAAACTAATGAATGCGTTGTACAAGCCGCTTATGCTAAGTCTTGGGTCTGTCATCTGTAAACGGAGGGGCTTGGGTAAGCTGCCTGCTGAGTCTGTTCTGATTGGGATGCACATCTCTCCTCCCCCCACCCTGCCCACCGGGGACAGCCTTCCTGGTCTTTCAGGCCATGTCTCTGTCTTGTACCCTCAGGTGGCCAGATTGGACCATTTGCCGCACCCTGAACCAAACCCCCCTTTCCTCCTTGTGTTTCATGCCCTCTGCTCCATCTCAAGTTTTACTCCTATTTCAAGTCCCAGCACAAAGACTACTTCCTCTGGGAAGCCTTCCCTGACTCCACAGGTGCAGAGAGTATCCCTATCCTTCGTGAATTTGCCGCACTTAATCCATACTTCCCTTTTAGCAGCTACCGTTTTCTCTCTTGTGTTATAATGACTATCTGGAACCTTTTTGTGCCCACTGGGTCTGCAGGGCCATGGTTTCCATCTGACCTGCCTATCCCAGAGGATCCAGTCCTGGGGCCAGCACACGCAGGGACCAAGGAGGTGGCTGATGTCATCAACAATCACGTGCACACACACATCGTATTTTGTGTAACGGATTTGAGTTAGACTTAAACACTCTGATGTTCGGCTGACGGGACTTGGTCCCTGGTGCCCTCACGCTGTCCGTCTCCTGCACATAGGCCGGCTTGTAGATGGTCAGTGCAGGGACTTGGAGCCAGACTGCCCAAGTTCATAGCCTGGCTCTGCCATTTGCAAGCTGCCTGAACTTGGGGAAGCCATGAGCTTTCTCTGTGGGTCTGCTGCCTCACCCATAGGGTGAAGGTAATGACAGCAGCCACTTCTCACGGGAGCTGGGAGGATAAAATGCCTTGTCAGAGTGACTTGAACTCAGGTCCGGGAACATCCGTGGCATCACTTCTTTGTTCTAAGGTGAGAAGGTGTGTACCTGCCAGAGCCTCATTTCCAGCTTCCTAAACCCACCAGATAATGGAGCCCCTAGAAGCCTCTCATGGGCTGCCCTTTGTAAGATAACACCTTAGTGACCCTCAGCCCTGGCCTCCTGCCCCATCCCTCACCCAGAAACCCCAGACTGGCTGATTCCCTTGCCCCCACCTGGCTCACCTGCCCAGGTATCCAGGAAAAAAAAAAAAGTCATGCATTTGAAAAAGTACCCAATCAAAGCAAGCTTTCCATAATGCTAGCTTTGACTAGTATTTTTATCCTTACTAATTACAACGCTAGCACCTCAGGACCTCTTGCCAGTTAGCAGTATCTTTCTTTCACGGTTAACCCCCACCCCCCAACGCCTTGCGTTTGCCCCTATGCCTGTTCACGTCTCTGGCTAGTTTTACCAGCATCCTCTGCAACGAGCTGGGAAATGCCATCTATGGCAGCCTGCACCCTGGGTGGGCTCCAGCATCCTCGGAGTGCATGTAAAACAGATCAACCGGCTATCATTCCAGCCTGCCACCAGCCATTTGCTAAACTGCACAACTTGATAATGGCAAGTGTCCCGCACCCCCCTCCCACATCCACCCAGGCGCCAGCCTTTCTTCTTATCTCTGTGGTGTTATGGCTGTAATTCACCTGACCCACTGTGACGTGCGTCCTCCCAGCAGATCTGTGCTTTTATCTGCTAGGATTCAAGGATAGAGGAAGACAGGAAAGGGCATGAAGAGAGGCGAGAAAGGACAACGTGACAGAGCAAGTGTGCTTCGAGTCACCTTCCATGAGGGGAGGTCTGGAACGTTCTCTCGGGCTCAGAGCTCAGCCACGTGGGTGCCTCCCTATCCTTGGGCCCAGTCTGTATCCTAGCTGCACCACGATTTCAGAAAAAGACACAGCAAAAACAAAAAAAAAAGCCCCCAAACCACCTTTTCCTATCTTCATGATCCTATTCTAACCTTTTTTACCTACTTCCATTTCCTGACAAAGAAGATTATTTTGAATTTAGACACTCCCCAATGCACTGGCCCCTGTCAGCTGTTGGCGGAAGGCAGGAACGGGTGAGCGAGAATAAATGAAGCACCAACACCACCCCCCCCCCCCCCCCGCCCAGTCTGACCAGCTGATGTGGGGCTTGAACTCGCAAACTGTGAGATCATGACTTGAGCTGAAGTTGGCCGCTTAACCGAGCCACCCAGGTGTCCCAATCTTTCCTGTTCTTTCTGAGCCTGGTGCTTACCACCAGGCGCAGTTCAGCTGGCAGGGCGCATTCCTGGAAGCAGGACGCTGGCTTCCGGCAGTCCATTTCTTCCCTTTATGCAGGGGTCACAATCAGGTGTCACAGCGTCATACCTGAAGGCGTAGGTCCCTTGGCCCTCCCCTGCGGCGGCAGTAGCAATGACAGTAATTGTAGAAGAAGTCATGACGCTGGCAGCCAAGGGTCACCGAATGTTTACCGTGTGCCAGCACCTTCTGTGTCCCCTTGAAGCTACCGAGCCCTCACGCTAGGGGGCGCGTCCTCTCTCATCAGACCCATTTTGCGGTGGAAGCGAGGAGAAAGTAAACATCTGCGCAGCTGATGCCCGCGGCAGGATTGGCCCCTGGTTGTAAGCATCCTCTCTAACTGGCCCCGAAAGCTCAAAGAAAGAAATGCTTGCTTCGTCCTGAGCCGGAGTGTGGACGACCAGCTTCCTGTTAGCGGCGGGCAGCTACCGATTCGGTTACGTGGGCGCTAGCGTCCAAGGTCAGGTTCGGGTGCCGCTTCCTTACAGCTGACCCGTGGAGTTCTGCCAGAGGCCTACACGGAATGACTCTGCTTGACTTTTTTTTTTGTGGGGATCCCCTTCTACTTAGGGGTTCACTTGAACTGGAAACACACTGAGGAATTAAAGACCATCAACTTCAGTTACAAATCTGATACTTCATGAGTTTGAGGCTTAAAATGCAGTTCTGGAATATTTGTGAAACTTCTCGCATTCAGGGCTGAGAGCAGGTGATAACAAGAAAAGAAAACCAGCCTGAACGTTTGTGGTAGGAATATTCAGATCAATGTTTACCGAAAGTGAGCAATGATCCAGAGCTCTGTTAAAGAACATGTTCTTGTGGTGTTCCGGTATTTACGTTATTTTTACTTCAATGTTATAAACATTAAACTAGGAATCAACTTTTTATGCTTTTAGTTCTCACATAAGCCATGCGGCCAACGAATGCACAAATAAAAACAGAGACACTGAAGAGTAAAATTCAAATTACGAAGCATTAATTGGAGAAGCTCGGTGGGTTAAGTGTCTGACTCTCGATTTCAGTTCAGGTCACGATCTTGCCGTCATGAGATCAAGCTCCGTATTGGGCTCTACGCTGAGCATGGAGCCTGCTTGAGATTCTCTCTCCCTCTGCCCCTCCCCCACTAGTGCTCACATGCACGCGCGCTCTCTCTCTCTCTCTCTCAAAAAAAAAAAAAAAAGAAGCATTAATCCATGTGATGGATGTCACCTTGCTGACACTAAATTGTCACTTTTGTGCTTCTTAGGTTAAACCATACACAGTTGCTGTTTTTGTAGGTCATGAATGACAGTGGCAGAAAGAGTAATTTACGTGGTACATTTTTGTTAACTTCAGTCTTCTGACTATGAACAAGGTGGACCCCTCACTGGAGTCTCTATTATTATTCTCGTTATCATTACTACTTTAAAAACAATGTACTAGCTCTTACAGAATCACTCCAAGTGTACCCTGCGATACATGGCTTAAAAACTTAAACAAAAAATAGCAGTTAGTTTCCTCAAAATAAGAGCCATTTTGTATTTTCTGCTGAGTTGTTATGTTCCAAGATGGAACCCAAGGAAGACATCTGCTAGCATGGTAAGCCAGGTACAATGGCACAGGGCAGGCACCCTGTGGTGTCTCAGTTCCCCCATCATTTTTATCTTTCCAAATTACTACAAAACTTGTTTGTACATTCGGCAACGGCTTCATTTAGCAGAAATGTGTCAGTGACCTAATATGCCCTCTTCTGTCCTTTATCTTTAGGCGGTGACACTTCCAAGTGGTGTGTGACTGATGTACTATGTCTTTTCTGTGATGCCAAATCGATTTATTAACTACTCTAAGAGTCTAAGTTCTCGGTCTAGAAACATGTCATTCCAGTGCGGACTCTCATGGCAAAAGAGAGGGTTTGCTTTTGCACCTGGTGATAGATTCCAACTAAGTACAACACGAGTCCGAGACCGATGCTGTCAACCACATGACAGGCAGCTATGGCTTGCAAACATTTAAAGTTAAATGATGTTATTATAGTGTCTGGGTCACGGGCACTGAAATCTCGTGGCAGTACTTTGTCACAAGGCGGCCGTGTACATTCTATATACACGTAATATCGTAAGCATTGAAAAGATTACCATCAAAATCGAAAACATTTAAAACATCAAAAGACAAAACTGTGAACAGGAGCTGAATTTCCAAGTGCTCAAGTCATCTGAGAACCGACAGGGATCTCTAGATCTTAGGGCAAGTCAGTCTTGTGCCGTCACAACAGAAGGGACCCTCAACCTTTCCTTTAAAGAGTAAGAGTTATTTGTGCATTAATGCGCACGAGTCAGCTTATTAAAACTTGATCAAAACGCAGCTGTTTGGGAGCATGCCTTTTGCAGAAAGCAGGAGCCAATTACCCCAATGACTCCACGCCATGGAGTAGAGAGGAAGGCTACCTGAGAGCAGAAAGCAAAGCAAACCCCGAGGTTTCATCGTTGGCTGTTCTCTTTCTCATGTAGGGTCCCTTTCCTACACTGCTCACCTTCCCTGTTTTACGCAGATCCCAACAAATGCGGTAAGAAAGCACGAGTTAAGAAGACAAGATGGTGATGGTGCTCGTGATCTGTTGGGAGGCCATGGGGCGGCCCTGCCATCACAGCAATGAGCCATTTCCCCAGAGCTCCCACCCCACCACAAGGGTGGCAGCCTTGTGCGGGGGGGTTTTCATGCCTCCGCGTCGGAAAGGTCATAGCGTCTGTGTGTCACACTAGGTCAGATTCTAGAAGGAGGGAATGTTTCCTGACCGAGGGGGCTTTAACAGAGGGCTCTTCCAGCTCAGTGCCCGGAATAACACTGACTTCATTGGGGCGAAAGGGTCAGTGAAGGAACACGGCACTCATTTGAGGGATGGGGAATAGCAGATCCCGAGTCCTAGAGGGAAACAAAGCTTTCCACAGACATCAGCCAATACAGACTCATTACTGCAAGATGGTTCTTTGAACAAGCACACGATCAAAGCCTAAAGAGGGTTTTGGAGAAAACAAAGTAAGCACCCTAACACACAGGCAGCTTGAAGTGATGCTGCATGGGATACGTAGGGGGGAACTCAGATTACTCCCGAACTATCTGTGCTCTGCCACAAGGGTTAAAGATGGTCACCAGTTTTTAAGACAGAAGGACCTTGGGACTTACTATTAGAACATACAATACAATATGTCATGACACAATACAAATCCACATAATTAATTACTACTTATTAGTAACAATGTCTACGATATGTCATGACACAATACAAATCCACAAAATTAATTACTAACAATTAGTAACAATGTCAGTGTAACTAAAGAAAATTGTGCAGTTGACCCTTGAACCGCACAGGTTGGTACTACACCGGTCCACTTATATGCAGATTTTTTCCTCAATATATACAGTATAGTAAATGTGATTTCTCTTCCTTATGGTTTTCTTAACATTTTCTTTTCTCTAGCTTACTTTGTTGTAAGAATATAGTCTATAATACATATGACATACAAACTATGTGTCAATTGACTGTTTATATTATCGGTAAGGCTTTCGGTCAACGGTAGGCTATTAGTAGTTGAGCTTTGGGGAGTCAAAGGTCATACGCAGATTCTCAGCTGCATCGGGGTGGGGGTAAGGAGGTTGGTGTCCCAACCTCTGCATTGTTCAAGGTCGACTGTCTGTAGTTTTCCTTATCAAATGTGGCTTTAGGGATTCTCATGAGTTGTTTTCATCAAGTCTGAGTTAATAATGTTACACGCAGGACCTGAATAGCAATGCACCACGCCAACTAGGAAATCAAGACTGGATGCCCACGGTGGGCAAATCCAAGAGCCCAGGGCGGGCTGCTGCTCTCCCTGCACTCTTCTTACCAAGTACAGCCTGAAGGAGGCTGATTTCCCGGAATCTATTACCTGTAACCAACCTTGATGGGGAGGCTGCCTTGTAAGTCTTGGCCCTGAAGCACACTGACATAATGGCCCACGAACTACAAGGGAAGAACAGAGATGACCAAGCACAAAGACAGTACAAAAATGGAGGCGTTTGCTACGGATGGGCCAGGGACACCCTCCTCCTGCCCCACCCCCAGCCTATATTCCCTTCCTAAATACTTGACCGCCTCTGTGTAGTCCCAGGCCCCGGGACTCTACCCACACACAACAACTGCCTCTGCTGTGACTTCCCAGCACTGAACGTGCAGACGGCACCGTGAGTGCTCAGGGGACGATTTGCTAAGGAGCGCTTTCCTTTTCAGTCCGGAACCTTTTGCCCGGGCTCTGGGATAGCATTTCAACACCCCCTTATACTTCCTCCAATTTATTGGCTACCGTGCCATTAGAGTCTGGACTCAGACATCCCCAGCCCCTTGAGGACACCTTGAAAGGAGAGGGCCTCGCTATAATAAGAAAACAGCAGACCTGAGACACGAAGGCGGCACTCTGATTTTCAAAAGAGGCTATGAGGCAGTGACCGCAGTCAGAAGTGAGAGCTGCTTACACGTCAGGAAGTGGGAAACGAGATCCCAAGCACGGAAGGAAGTCCCTGGCAGTGGTCCCTTCAGCTGGGGGGGGGGGGGGCAGGCGCGGAGACCCAGGGTAAGTGGTGAGGTCTGTGCCTCGACTGCCAGGAACGAGCTCGCGTGTGGTGACGTGAGGCTGCATGGGTGACAGGTGGCAGCCATTGCCACACGTGTACACGTCTGTGTGGGTGTGCACATACAAACACTGCCTACGTCACTGCACAACCTGTCTAGGCTCCCGACAACCAGGCTGGGTGGGCAGGTGAGGCTCAGGTGACCGCCCGAGGTGACACAAGTCAGTCATCAGTGGGGCCGGCCTCTGAACGCGGCTCTTCTAAAAATGAGTTCTTTACTCCTTGCTTTGTTAAAAATGTCCCTTCCAGAGTTTCAATAGCCTAACAAACGTAAGGGATTACTACCGTTGTTTTTTTTTAAATTTTTTTTTCAATGTTTTTTATTTATTTTTGGGACAGAGACAGATAGAGCATGAACGGAGGAGGGGCAGAGAGAGAGGGAGACACAGAATCGGAAACAGGCTCCAGGCTCTGAGCCATCAGCCCAGAGCCTGACGCGGGGCTCGAACTCCCGGACCGCGAGATCGTGACCTGGCTGAAGTCGGACGCTTAACCGACTGCGCCACCCAGGCGCCCCACTACCGTTGTTTAGTGGCCATTTTGGGTCGGTCTGTTATGCTGCTCGGGGCAGACCAACTGGTCACCTTTTCGGGCAGAAGAAGGGGTGAACCTGTTGTGAAGAGGTCCTTTTCTTTCTCTTTTCCGCACTGCCTTCCGCTGTCCTGGGCGAGGTGCAGGCTCCACTTGATCTTAGCCAAAAGGCCAAGAAGCGATTGCAGGCTCATGAAGGAGCGGGTTGGGGAAGGCAGGGAGGAACTTGCAGGAGCAAAGCCCAGCCTCTCAGACAGGTGTCCTCCAGCCCTGTCCTCACGTTTTCGCTCCAGTGACCCCCATCTCAAAATGCGGCTGCTTCTGTTTGAAACACCTCTGATTGTCAAGGATTCCCCCCCCCCCCCCCGCCTTACACTGGTCTTTAAATCAGTCTCCCTGTAACCTCATCTCACTTAGCTCTGCCTTCTTCAACTTCTTGCGAATCCCTTTGAGTGTTTCTCTCCTCCGGGGGCCCCACTTTCTTGCGTGTTCCTTCATGCTGACGAAGGATCCAGCCTCATCACCTTGTGAGTCACTCTCCCAGTGAGAAACTGAGATTTGTCATCGTTCTCTGAGAGTGGGTGCCTTCCCTTGTGGATAGCACTTCTGGTATGCTCTCGCCGTGTCACGTCTCCGAATTTAGACACTATACTTCCACCTGTGGCAGTGACTGCATGGGCAGCCCTGTCATCGAGCCTTCACTTTGGCCCTTTTTTAGTACGGGACAGACAAATCAGCTCTACAAACCGTACAATTCTACTCCATCACATTTCATTTCATTTGGTCCATCAGTTGAGAACTTTTTCTTTTTAAAGTTTATTTATTTAAATTCAGTGTGTGTGTGTGTGTGTGTGTGTGTGTGTGAGCAGGGGAGGGACAGAGAGACAGGGAGAGAGAGAGAATCCCAATAGGCTCCATGCTGTCAGCACAGAGCCTGAGGCGGAGTTCAAATTCACAAACCATGAGATCGTGACCTGAGCCAAAACCAAGAGCTGGACACTTATTCTGACTGAGCCACTCAGGCGCCTCAAGATCTTTTAAAATGTTTTCATTTGGCCTTTTTTTGCCATGCTCGCTGTGTGGGGGCCACACAGAGCATCCCAAGGCATGTGATGTCTCTGCATTCCTGGGGACAGCTCACACAGTATGCTGTTGGCAGTAGAGGGAAAGATGACCTCAGAATTTCCCTCAGGGGTGAAGGGGCATTCACAGGAGGCTGGAATCTCAAGTTCAGAGGCAGCACTAGTCCAAGAGAGAAGGACCATCCCGGCTCCGGTTCCCTCCAGAGGATATCAGACAAACTTCATCAAACACCTTCCCTCAAGCTTCTGTCAGTATTTTTCCATCCATCCAGAATTTCTGCCCCTCCCATGGCATTGCACCCTGAGGCGTCTTAAGGGAGTTGCTCAGAATAGCGTTTCATTCCCAGGTTTGAATCAGTCATAACTTTGATAGGAACACACCTCCTGTCTTCATTCAAGTCCTTCACCAAAACTTGAACAGGAGTGGGTCACCGAGGGTCCCGTGCTCTCTCTCCTCTGTGCTATGTCAGCATCACTGCTGATCAACACTCACTGTGTAGAACTGTTTGGCCAGGGGTAAATGCAACCTTACTCTACACCAGTATTACCCCAGCAGTATTCCCACCCCAAGTGTGAGAGGCGCCATCAAACATCTTCCAGAAGTTAAGGTACCTGAGACCTTTAACGTTCCTTTTAATTGCAGTAAGTTTATTATCTATTCAATAATTATCAATTCAATAATGTATTATCTTGACCCTTTCTGGAACTAGAACATAATTTTTTCCCAACATTCTCAGATAAAATTCACATAGGCCCACAGGCTGAACTGCTTTAAAGTAATTTAGTACTTGGTTTACTGTCTTGACTATTTGGTGTCAGTCCCGTTTGCTTATTTCTCTCCAGTTAGACCGCGGTCTTTGAGAGGAAGGATAAACATGGAGAAGGTACTGAATTCATCTGCTTACTCACTGTCAAGTACTGTAATAACTCAACTTCTTTAAGTAGTGAGTAGTTCTGTCCCCTCTTTGTCCTTTCTTGCTGAACATCTTGTTTCAGCAAGATGTCTTGGGACATCTTGTTTGTCCCTCAAGAAACACCACCCCAGACAGGCTGTCCTGGATGGACGGGATCAGTGGGTCCCTTTGCCCTCTGGCTTCCGTTGGGTTCAGCCAATCTGAGGTAGCAGCACTCAAGGGAGGAGGGAGAAGAGAAAGACACTGGGGTCAGCTCACCCTGCGTGATTCCTTGGGTTGGCTGGGGTCCACCACTGAGGCCACTGCTTCTGTCTTGTGTCCCCTCCCAGTTATTCTCAGGTTCTGACTTGCCCCTTCTTTTGTTACTTTCTGTACTCTACCCATACCTTTAAAAAGTCTTGTTAGTAAACTATCTTCAAATATCATCAGTGAGCCCTCTGTTTCCTCTTGAGACCTTCACTCATCCTTCTCGGGGCTCCCAATTTTTTTTTTTTTTTTGTCACTGTTGACCTCGGGATGTTTCCCAAGACTCCAACCTTTCTCACTGTTAGCCTGTCTGAATATTATTCTTTCAGCTTTGGATACTTTATGTTTTTCTCCTTAGCCTCCTTGCTTTGTTATGTGCATCCTTTCAATACCTAAGCCCTACAGAAAGCTTCCTACATTTTTTTTTAATGTATTTAGATCCTTTCCTTTCTCATTAGAATCACTTGAAAATCCCAAACTGCCACAGAACTGCAAGGTTGGAAGGGTCCTCTGAGGCCACCTAGTCCAGCCCTCCCCACTGAGCACCCTCTCGCTCGAGCAACATCTCACAGACATAAAATCATTTGCGAATTTTGCTCTTTATCTCTGGCAACGCAGTAGTTGTGTGATACCCTCACAAGTGGTGAGATGTGTTGCGACAATGGGTCCTGTGAACCTAGCCAGTTCCCAAAGGTCCTCCCCTCTGCCGTGAAGCCCTTCAGGAGAACAGGCCAGGGCTGGGAACACTTAGAAGAGACAGAGTAGCAATTATTCTTTAGGACTGGATCCAACATGAAGCAGACAAGGAAAATTTAGTTAACCTACCTCTTCTACCCCTACTCCAGGAAACACATTATGGTTTGATCTTATATCAGGGATTCGCGTTCGTAATGGTATTTCCAAGTAAAGAGTAAACATAGGATAGCAAAGGCCAATCATAACTATTCTCTAATTTAGCGACACTTAATAAAATGAACAATTACAACATCAAAATAGTGAAAACCAAATAAAAGCCAAAAAGGGAAAGAGACCTAATAACACCAATGCCACACGTGTGTACAGCCGCAGTCAAGGACATTCTGCAAGGAGGCAGTGGAGAGAGGCTCAGACTATAACTGCTGCCCTCACCCTGGTCCTTGTTCCTCAAAAGCAAACATGGGAGGAAGCAAAATGGGGAAACTTTGCTGGTGAATCTGGAAAGGAGAGAGCTTTTTCCTTCTTTTAAAATTTTTTTTTAAAGTTTATTTATTTTGAGAGAGAGAGAGAGAGGCAGAGAGAGAAGGAGAGAGAGAATCCCAAGCAGGCTCTGCACGGCCAGCACAGAACCCGACACAGGGCTTGATCCCACGAACCAAGAGATCATGACCTGAGCCAAAACTGAGAGTTGGAGACTTAACTGACTTGAGCCAGCCAGGCACCTCAGTTTTTCCTTCTTCTAAAGAGGCAGAATGGAGAAGGAGGTGGGGAGAAATGAAGCTAAGAAGATAAGTCGAGGATGGGCTGACTTTCACTGATGGAGGTGAATTTAAAGGACCCTCCTATGGCCATCCCTCTCGCCTGCCAGCCCTCTACTTAGATTAGATATATGCACTGAACGAATTCAATTGTAGAAACAACACGGGGCAATTGTGAGGCTTAGTGAACCGAATCAGCACAATGGCAAAATTGTCATTTATTTTTTTCTCTGTTAAAATGCAAGAAGTCATAACAGGTGAGACTTTGGTCTGGTCTGTCTGCAGCTTATAGCCACAAGCCCAGCGCCCTGAAAGTACTTTGCACAAAGCTGACCTTCAGTTAACGTGTGTTGAGTGAAAGAATCAGAATGAACTGAAAAAATTAGGAGGTGGGGGAGAGAAAAAAAATGGGAAGATGTTTTAATATTTATTTTTCAGAGCAGGGAGTGGATCGATACTATATAAAACTGAACCATATAGTCAATACAAATATGACTACAATCATTTTCATAATCTCTTTTGTGAAGGCATCTTTAAGGAAATAACGTGTTAGGTGGTAAACATTTACATGATGTTTGGAATTCCCAGTGTTACTTCAGTTTCTTACTCCTGTGTGTAAGTAAAATTGACCTAAATATATATTTTTTAATTAAATTTTTTAAAATTTTATTTATTGTTGAGAGAGACAGAGTGCAAACAGGGGAGGGGCAGAGAGAGAGAGGGGGGGGGACACAGAATTGAAGCAGGCTCCAGGCTCTCAGCTGTCAGCACAGAGCCCAACACGGGGCGCGAACCCACAAACCGTGAGATCATGGCCTGAGCCAAAGTCAGATGTTTAACTGACTGAGCCACCCAGGCGCCCCTGTATTTTTTAATTTTAAAAGGGTGTTAGAGTGTGACCCCCATTATACAGTTTGTCTGTCTAGACAGCTTCTCTCTCAGACGCATATTCTTTGAAAGAATCTAAACTGATGTCCACCTGATATCCCACATTGTTATTTTTGGATGGTGCAATCTGGAAGATTATTTTCCTTTTTTTTTTTTCTTTGTACTTGTCCACGACTCTTGAATTCTTTGAAATGAGAATGTGCGGTTTTTATAGAAACAATATTACAATTGTTCTTTAAAATTGTATAAAAATAGCCACCATCTGTCATCATACAACATATTGTGGTGAGCACTGAATAATGTATAGACTTGTCAAATCACTACGTTATTATAGACCTGAAACTGATATAACATGGCAGGTCAATTATACACGAGTTAAAAAAAAAATGGCAGATATTTACATCATAAATGTGAACATCATAAATATTCCCTACCCACTAGAATTTTTTAATAACGTTAAAAATGTGATTGATACTTAAGATAGTTTTAAATACAGAAGATAATAAAAGTAGATACTGGTACATCATGTGATTGCCACAGACTGAAAGTGTCTGATCATTTGATTTTGTTTCTATTAAAAAATAATTAATGATGATTATGAGGGCAGACTGTAGGTTGGATGTTGCTCAGCTCATTTACAAGAGTTGTTTTAATCCAATTTGCCATTTCCTTCTCTCTATTGGTTTTCTTTTTAAAGCGGACTGTTACAGAGGCTCCTGGCTCTATTCTAGGCTGAGCATGTGACCATATGCCAGTGAAGATGGTTTCATTTTTAGGAGACCTATTATTGGCTATTAAGGCTCTCCTGAAATTGCTAGAATCATTCCGAAATGCATTCCGTGGAACAACACATTCCTAGACTCACCTACTTTCTGTTTCTCACGCTGTGGACAAGGTAAGCTAAGGCAGACCTTTGGGAAGCACATGTTTGTCTACACGCTTCAGGAGTTTGAGTGAATGAGTTACCCATCTCGTTGTCTTCTATAAATAACATTTTCAGAAACACATTCTCAGAGAATGCAATTTCAATTTAGGTTTCTTAGTCTCAACGGGGGATACCGTAGGATACACAGTGGAAAGTGCCCGAGTTGAAGAGTGAGGACACCGGGGTCCCATCCTAGGGCACAGTCAACTTCTCCGTGGCTGAGCTTCACTACCTAGAAACAGGAGAGTTAGGCTAGATCCCTAGTTCTCAACCCTGGCTCCGCACCAGCATCACCTTGGGGCCTCTACAAACTAGTGATGCCCCGTCCTCACCCCAAGCTGTGGGGGACTTGGATCTGGCCAGACTGTAAAGCTTTGCAGGTGATTCCACGACACAGCCAATCTGAAGGACCGCTGAGCTACTTGATGCCACAAATAAGACAGAATGTCTCATTATAGGCACAGGCCTGGTTCCCCAACACTGGCAAAAGTGGGGGGCCAAACTGTATCAGACCCTCTTGTGCATGGCTCGGAGATCCGCGGGTAGGAGGAGACAAAAACATCCTATGTAAGCAGACATACCAGAGATGTAATGACATCAGACTCTTTGTTCCACTGACATGCCATGCAGGGGTCAGCACTGTCTTTGGAAGCCTGCCACCCTTTACCTGACTTGGCCATTAAGAGAGCCTCCTTTCCCTCCACTTGTCCTACTTGTGACGGTGGAGGTTTGCATCACTGCCAAAGGGACTTGTAATGTTATTAGCCGCTGCTTCCCTCCCTTCGCCTGTTGGCAGCTCATCCGGGAATTCCGAACCTGTCCCCAGTGCGACTTCTTGCACAGTGGAGAGGTTATGTCTCTGAAAGTGCACACTGACCAGGGAGACCTGGGTGGGAGCAGCCAGAGAGGAATGTGGAAGGCTTTGCACACTCATTGCCTACACTGTGTCCAGGCTGCCTGGGTAGCTTTGTAAAGCGTCAACTTGGCTAGGCTGAACCCCCCTTCCCCAGGTTCCCTTTCCCCACTGTTTCCGGTGAGGGTGGGCCACCAGGGATATTCCTTGTGGGAATGGAGAGCGGAAGTGAGCACAACTCACGCCATGTCCCTTATCGGAGGGCTCCCCTCCTTGGGGCAGGGCAGCAGCCAGACCTGCGACTGTCCCACCTCTCCCTGGATTTTCCTTCAGCTTCTCTGACTCCTGGGTGCATGTTGGTCTCTGTGATGAGGGAGCCAGCACGTGCTGCAGGACTACATCCTCAAGGGAGGCGGTGAGAATTGACATGGGTCTCCGTCAATCCTCACGGGTTCCCGCGTGGGTGTGGTTCCTGACTTGTGCTCCCTCTCCTTACCTTACAGCATCTTCCATTGCTGGCTGCCTGTCCTCCGGACTCTGAGCTTCCACATCGGAGGATCAGAGGTTAGGACAACAGCCTTACAGAGGCTGCACAACCAACGACTACAATTGCATAACGTCCAGCCCCTGTAACAAATACATACATTCATACCTATACTTGTAATGACGTTCCTTACACCAACCTGTCTGTCATACTTCAGCTCAAGGTCAGCCTACTCAAATTCTGTGCTGATCTCTTACATCACTGTGCACCTCTCCTTTGAGTGTCCCCACTCATGCCTGTTCATTCTTGCCTAACATTTGTGTCCTCCATCCGATTCTAAGCTCCAGGGGGGCAGAGAGGGCTGTCTGTTTTCGCTTTCCATTGTATTTTCCCTGTACCCGGTACCTTGCTTGGCACACAACTAACCTTTCTTCTTGGCACAAGAAATATGGGTGGGATAAATGAATAAATAAACGATGCTAGACAGATGAAGGAGAGGAAGGAGGAGGAGCAAGGAATCACCGAGGGGATAAAGTGTGAGGTTCAGCCAAGGCTTGGAGCCCAGCCAGGCTCAGAGGTCCATCGAGGCCAATCACTGTGCGGGGGGCGGGGGGAGCCAATCCCGACAGCACGCAGTTAGGTGCCGCGTTTCTCTCCAACAAGAGATTAGGAATTGGTTACTCGTATAAGATGAATGCTTGTGAACTAGACAGATTTCCCTTTTTCACAGCCAATTTTTGCTAATGATTTTTCAAAGTCATGACAGCTGATACTCTTAACTATTGAAGCAATCACAATACAGTGTTCAACTTTTTTTTTTTGAAGTTTGAATTTCTTGAAAGTAAAAGTGGAATTTGGAAATGTATCATTCCCTTCAGAATAAATTAGTGAGTGTCTGTGGAAGAAAAAAAAAAAACAATTAACACATTCATGGATTGTGGGTAAGTTTTTACCGTTCTTTCCAACAGCAATTTATGTAAGGAAAGCTTTCTGTCCTGATTTTAGTGGATTTATCCATGTGTTTGCATTTGCCAACGTGTTTGAATTTCACAATTTCTGCTTCCAGCCTAGCACAACACCCCCTTTAACTCTGGACACAACCCTGGAGCATGAAGTCTGACTGGAAGGTTCTAGAAGATTAGTGCTTATCTACGGCCCCCAAAGGAAGGAGCCAGCAACCTGGGAGGGTCATGGCTCTAGATCTCAGGCCTGGAAAAAGAGCCAGGAAAGCTGGTTTTAGTTTTTGATTCCACCACTAATGAGCCATGAGACCTTGGAGAGCTCACTTAACCCACATCTCTGACTCTGTACTCCCTTGTCTGCCTGTGAAATGAGTCAGTTGGAGCAGAGGATCACAGAGGACCGTCAAACTCTGGTATCTTCTGATTCTAAGGTTTACCCTTTCTGGCAGAAATCATGGTAAATGGCTCTTATTAGACAGATACAATGACTTTCGGGAAGATTGGCGTAAGAGCTAAATTTAGGAAATTAACTACTCAATACCAGCTCTGCTCGGTTTTTCCCTTAAAACAATTTACCTCTGAACATTTCCCACATAAACATTTTAAATTGAAGGATCACTTTTTTTTTGTATGAAAAGTATCCCATAATTTCATTCCATATGAAAATTATGGTTTATAATTAAAATTTTTGATAATAGTCCCAATGTTTTCCTTTTTTTCCCCTATTAAACCTTCTCATCAGGTCCATACTTAGGAATTTTCCAGGCCCCACCAGAGCTGATGTGAAAGCCTTCACTTTCAACTAAAACTATGGCTCCTCACACTCTTCTCTTTTATTTGGCATTCATCTATTTTAAGGACCCATTTGTTTTTTTGAAGATTTTTTTTTTTTTTTGCAGTTTTCCTATACTTTGCTGTTCCTACCATCTGTTGTTGAGTCTTTAACTACACAAGACTGTTTACTCAGCATGTGCTCTCCTTGGACCTTAACTTTACATTCTATGACTTTTATTGTTAATTTGAGGATGTGCAATGGGATCAGAAACATCTATTGAACTTAATTCGATAGACTCATTTGATTAACGTGAGTCCAAGATTTTGATTCCCATGGGATACACTTTGACATCGTTAATTTACACAAAGTATGCAAACTTGAATATAAGCTATCCCAACAGTTGTATTGTGGGATATATTTTTTTTTTTCTCTGAGTCTTCAAAAACAGCTTGTGTCTAAATGACTAAAAAAACAAACTAACCGGTCATAATTTTTGGTGGATCCGGGGAAGTAAACAATTATACCACTGAGGACGTTCTTGCACGTGACAGTTAGTTTCCAAATATTTCCTAGACCACACGTCGAGCCTTGGGGATCTGGTGGTGAGACACGGGTGACACTCTCTTACTCTTGGAAGCTGGCGAAGCCTTTGTAAAGTTCCTCTGGCATTGTCGGGTAATATTTCGATAAATTAATTCAGGTGATTTTCCCCCACCATGCCTCCGCCACCCAGTGTGTGCCCTGCCTTTTGCCCCAGGAAGCAGCCAGGGAGATGGCCCTGTCTTGGGAGGAAATGACCAAACACAGCAGGAGTCGGTCCCGCGCGTCTGGGTCTGGAAAGCCCACTTGAGCTTTCAGGGCCTCCCCAGGAAAAGCAGTCTTTGGGATAGAATGGTGACAAAGGAGGGAAGGAAAGGAAGCCGAAGGGCCAGGCACCCCTGAAGGGGCCTGGGTACTCGGCCGCACAGTTGATAGAACAAAGATCTGGGCATCTGGGATACAGGGGATCTGGCATCTGGGATACAGCCTTGCACCTCCCAAGGGAAACACGGGGAGTCTGCAAGGCCCCACAGCCCTGCCTCCCAGCCCCACAACTGGTATTTGATATTCCCAGCATGGTGAAGGAGGACAAATAACGTGTCTAGCAGATGGGCCTGACGTGCCCAGCAGCGTTTCCCATAGCCAAGAGGGGGTAAACTGAGTATTTTTACGTGCTTCTGAAAAAAAGCACTGGGAAAGCACGTGAAAAACAGGGAGAACACAGCGACACGACTACTGACACGAATACTAGGAAACAGATGGAACGGAGCTCTCACGGTAGGACAGACGCAGTTTTAACTATTTTTACATAGTAACGCATTTAATCCCCCCAGCACCTCTGTGGAGTAGGAACTACTTGGCGCACGTCCACAGTTGGCTCCGTGAACGGTAGGCCCGTTCTCTCTACATCCACGATGCCCCAAGGACTTAAACCAGCCGCCTTCCTCCGAGTTCGTTGGAGATCACAAATGGGGCCTGGTATTTGCTGTTCACATAGACAATGGCTCTAAGAGGCCAGAACATGCTGGGATTCAAAAACGATGCCACAGATGAAGGGTCACTCTACAGTTTAGGGTTTTTTTTTTTTTTTAATTTTTTTTTCAACGTTTATTTATTTTTGGGACAGAGAGAGACAGAGCATGAACAGGGGAGGGGCAGAGAGAGAGGGAGACAAGATCGGAAACAGGCTCCAGGCTCTGGGCCATCAGCCCAGAGCCCGACGCGGGGCTCGAACTCACGGACCGTGAGATCGTGACCTGGCTGAAGTCGGACGCTTAACCGACTGCGCCACCCAGGCGCCCCCAGTTTAGGGTTTTAAAGTAGGCCAACTGTGAGACAAAAATGAAGTTCCTTTTCTCATTACGCATGTTAGGGCAGGGGCAGCAGGTGGAGGAAACAGGGCCACACAACGAGATGCTCCATGAGAGGCAGAGCCCCATCAGGGCAGCCCGAATCTGAGCTGCTTCTCTGATTTATATTGCTCTGGCCCTTTGCTCGCTGATGTCGCTCATGTACAAATGCTTCCCGACCCTCTGAGAAAATCCCCCAACTATTGCTTACTACAGAAGCGGGTTGGCATCCGATAGAATTCTGCAAGCATTTTCAGGTGGGAGGAAGCGGGACAAAAAGATGAGGGATGCCATAAGGGCAGGGACTAGGAACAGACAGGAGAGCCCTGCTGCTGGAGACGCCAGTCCTCTCCCTTTGGTCCACAGGGACCACTCTCCAAGGAGGAGGAGAAGCGCTTATCCAACAGCACAAAGTTCCTCAGCTTTGCTAAGCCCTCTGGCAAGAGTGAGTTCTCTCTCGGAACGTTCCAGAGGAGCTGCTCAGTGGCAAATTGAAAGGTCAGCTTGGGAGAGCTTTTCTCTACCTTTATTTATTCCGGACTGAAAATAGATTTTGGCCATGTCTACAAATTAAAGTGCAGTTCAGGATATATGCCACCGTCTCCACTCGTCCCACTGAAATTCTTGAAAACTTTTTTTTAAAGTTTGTTCGTTTGTTTGTTTAGAGTCAATGAGCTGGAGAGGGGCAGAGAAAGAGGGGGACAGGAGACCTGAAGGGGCGTCTCTGCCGACAGCAGAGAGCCTGCCTGATGCAGGGCTGGAACTCACAAACCATGAGATCCTGACCATTAACCAAAGTCAGATGCTTAACTGACTAAGCACCGCAGGTGCCCCCCCACTGAAATTCTTTGTTCAGCATTACATTGAAGATCAAAGCCAGCCGTAAAAATGTGAGAGAGGAGGTGAAGCCATGCCCAAGGCTGGCTGGGTGAGAATCTCAGCCCCACTGCTAAACAACCCCTGGGGGATGGGGGCCGGCAGGGTCAGTCAGCTGCACCTTCCTCAGAAGAGCCCCACGTAGCAAAGCTTCACTTCATTGTTTGGACCATTAAATAAGAAAACATATATTAAGTCTGGTGAACCAGGAGCAAACAGACTCCCAATAACACAGCTCCTTACTATGTGATTTAAGGAATACATCCCAATTGCCTGAACCTTCTGTCTCAAGAATTCTTTTGCAAGCAACCCTGAAGAGATTGGCTTCTGAACACCCCCCCACCCCCGCCCCGCAACGTGTGCACATTGTCTGCGAACACTGTTGGACAGCGGCAGCCTTGAACTTTTCTTCCTCATGTCATCTCTGAAAGAGGACTGAGAACTTAGGAACCCCCGTACGTATTTTAACATAACATCTAAACATTTAAAGGGATCTTGGGGGCACCTGGGTGGTTCAGTCCATTGAGCGTCTGACTTCAGCTCAGGTCATGATCTCATAGCTCGTGGGTTCGAGCCCCCCGTAGGGCTCTGTGCTGACAATTCAAAGCCTGGAGCCTGCTTCGGATTCTGTGTCTCCCTCTCTCTCTGCCCCTCCCCTGCTCATGCTCTGTCTCCTTCTCTCTCAAAAATAAATATACATTAAAAAAAATTTTTTTAAAGGATCTTGAATGGCTGTGAGGATGTAGTTTCAGGTGCGGTGTATATGACACCCAAGCTTTAAATATATTTTTGACAGAACCTCAGACTCGAATCATGCATCTTAGGAAAAGGGACTGTCGTAGAACCAAAATGGCCAGCAGGGCTCCTTCTCCCGCAGACCAAGTTTGGGGAAATATGTTGAAGCTGAAGTTTCCTTTAAAAACATCCAAACCATGTCCCCTCCAGTTAGAAGACTCCTCTTCCACCTGCCCTTAGCTCTAGATTTCCCAATGACACTCTGGGGAACTAAAAGGAAAAGATAATTCCAGGGCACATCTATGCATCTGACAGTTGGGACAGGTCATTTTTAACACCCTCTCCTTACTGACAATAACCAATAAGTGAATTTTGATAAAACAGAAACATCCACCAAAAAAAAAAATAACCCCACAATTTAGGTAGTTACTAAATCATACCACTAAGTAACAATGTCATTTTCTTGATGTTTTTTTTCTTACTTTTAAATCCAAAAAATGGCCAAAAAGAGGCCATTTCACTTTTAAGGCTATTTCTAAAAATTCAGTAAGTATTTCGTGCATAGATTGAACTTACATTTACCAAACAGAAATATTACACCTTGCACTTTTCACTGTTTTCAATTTCAAACACAAAATTTAAATTCAAGTATAAACTGCAAAGGGTCACACAGAATGACAGAATTGAAACAGCTTAAGTCCGTCTCATTGTGCTATCAGTGTTTACTTCAATCTATTAAAACTATTTAAATAGTGCCATAGAAGTTTCAGACATGAACTGTGGCTAATTCCAAACTGTTCTGCACTTACTCTTAAAATGAGTGCACGCTCTGCTAATTGTGTTGGGAGTTCTGAATAACTATTGGTTTTCTGATTAACTTCCACCTAGAATAGGAGGTTATTAAGGATAGGTAATTAAAATATACTAATTTAAAGCTTACATATACAACATTATATCTCAATAGTAACTATAGCAATTAAGAACTCTTAAGCCAACTCAATAATTTTAGGGAGAGGAGTATTTTAACACCAACTTTATTTAGACATGTATGGTGGTAACATAATGACTTTCATTGCCTTTTACTATTTTAAAATTCTCTACAGACAACGTCTCCCCCACTCCTCGTCCTTAATATCTGCATTTGAAGTGGAGACTCCTACAGCCCAGCCCTGGGTTCTCCACTAGAGGATAGATGACCGTCCTCAGGAAAGAATAAACTAGAAAGAACTAGGAGAGAGAACTCTGTACTGAAGATGAAGTTCTCTGCTTTTTCCCTTCACAGTTTTGATTACATCTGGACATGTGATCCATTAAGGGAGGGTGTCAGCTCCATGCAGGAAATGTCGCCTGGTTGAGACTGTTAATCAGCAGAATAGGTGATAATTGAATAATAACCAGGGAGCAGTCAGATGGATCATGTTGCAGGTTTGTTTACAGAAACTTGACAGTGTGGGTTAAACACACAACACCCAAAGTAAGACAGCCTGTCTGAAAATACACAAGCTTGAATGTTTTTCCGTGGTCTCCTGTCTGCTAAAAGCCCGAAGTTAGATTTACGAGGCTGGGTATAATCCAAAAGCACAGCAGGGTCAAGTTCATCTTCCAAAAGTAAATGCATTTGTTTATCTCCATCTTGTGATATGCTTTTATTTTATATTTCTTTAAAATCTCAACCTCAATCTCTCTCTCTCTCTTTCTCACTCATCCACACACATCCACATCCACTAGTGCATGTATGCACGATTTTTACATGGTTGTGTATATATATATTTATATATATGTATATGTATATATGTATATGTACATATATGTATATATGTATATACATATATAGTTGTATATACATATATATATGTATACATATATACAGTTGTAAACTCCTGAACAATACATCACCAATATATACATAAAAGGACTGACAATTAGTGGATAAATGAATAAAGATGTGGTTTATATACACAATGGAATATTATTTGGCCATAAAAAAGAAGGGAATCTTGTCATTTGCAACAACATGGATGGACCTACAGGGCACTATACTAAGTGATGTAAGTGATGGAAATGGAGAAAGACAAATACCATATGATCTCTCTTACATGTGGATTCTGAAAAGCAAGCAAGCAAACAAAAAAGCTGAATTCACAGATACAGACAAAATCTTGGCAGTTGCCAGAGGTGGTGGGTAAGGGGTTTGCAAAATGCGTACAGAAGGTCAAAAGGTACAAACTTCCAGCTATAAGTAAATAAGTCAGGGGATGTCATGTACAGCATGGTGACTGTAGTTCACAATACGGCATTATATATTTGAAAAGTTGCTGAGAGCGTAGATCTTAAAAGCCCTCATCACAAGAAAGAGAGTATAACTCTCTGTGGTGATGGACGTTAACTAGACTCACTGTGGTGATCATTTCACAATATGTACAAATACCATATCATTATGTTGTACACCTGAAACTAATATCATGTCACGTGTCAATGATATCTCAAAAATATATACACACATACACATAGAAGGTATAAAGTATAGACATACTTAGAGTATAGATTTCACCATTTAACTCTAAACGACGCTAATGTTAAATACATGGTGGTAATTGATCACCAATGGACCCATTACCCAATAAAAGCAAGACCGTGATACCAGTCCCTTTGTGACCCCCTGTGTCTCCATCCCTAGTATTTTACCCCCTCTATAAGAGGCAGTCCCTCTCTTCCAGTTTCTATTTTCTTACCCCACAAAAACTATGATTTTTTCCCCTTTTTCAGTGTTTCTAGGTTTCGTTTCTATTATTTTGTTTACGATTTTCTCCCTCTGTGTTCACGAAAGAAATTGGGCTATAATTTCCCTTTGTCATAGTGGCACTGTCTGGTTTTGATAGCAAATTTGAATTAATCCTATATAATGAAGTGAGAAATTATCTTTTTTCTATTGTTTCAAAGAGTTTGTGTAAGATTGAATTTTTGTGTTTCTTGAATGTCTGCAGAACCTATAAGTAAGAACCTGGAACTAGTAGTATTTGTAGGGATTTAAAAATTGTTTTTGCTGTTTATTTTTGAGAGAGAGAGAGAGAGAGATTGAGAGCAGGGGAGGGGTAGAGAGAGAGGGAGACACAGAATCCAAAGCAGGTTCCAGGCTCTGAGCTGTCAGCACAGAGCCCGACACAGAGCTCCACCTCACGGACTGTGAGATCATGACCTGAGCCGAAGTTGGACACTTAACTGACTGAGCCACTCAGGCGCCCCTCCCTATGGGGATATTTTAAAACATTCATTAAAAGTTCTGGAAATATTCATAAAATTTTGTTGAGTCATTTTTGGTAATTTATCATTTTCTAAAAATTTGCTCACTTTACAGAAATTCTCAGTTTGGGGTGTAAAGCTGTTTAATATACACTCTGAACATCTTTTAATCTCTTCTACATCTGTGTTACATGTCCTTTTCATTCTGATATTTATTCGTTCTGAAACACATCTTTCTGTTTCTCTCAAATTAATCTTACCTCAGGTTTGTCAACGTGGCCAATTGTTTCAAAGACAATTTGGCTCTTATTGATCTATTTTTCTGTTCTGTCAATTTATTGTCTTTACTTTGTCTACTTACTGGTTTATTCTGTTGTTTTTATACTTCTCAAATTAGAAGCAGAGTTCATTTGTTCTCAGCAATTAATTTCCCTCTAAGTACCACTTTATCCTGATTCTACAAGTTTTGAAATGAAGTCTTAAATTTTTGTTTAGTTTTAAGTATTTACTGATTTCTATCGTAATTTTTCTCTGATCTGAGGTATTGAGAAGTATGCTTTAAATTTCCAATCTTATTTGTTTCTTCTTCTTCTTCTTCTTCTTCTTCTTCTTCTTCTTCTTCTTCTTCTCCTCCTCCTCCTTCTTCCTCTTCCTCTTCTATTATTATTATTATTATTATTATTATTATTATTATTACTATTACCACAAGGTTAGTTGTATTGCTGTAGGATAATATGGTCTATACAACACCAAATCTTTAAAATTTGTTGAGACTTGTTTCATGGTTTCTAGAAATTTTAATACACATTGTGGTAGGTAGAAGGATGGCCTCCAAGGATATCCACATACTTTTCCTGAAAACTGTGAATATATTACCTTATGTGATAAAAGTGATTTGGCATATGTAATTAAGGATCTTGAGATGGGGGAGATTATCCTGGATTATCTGGGTGGGCCCAACATAGTTACAAGGGTTCTTTGTAGAGGAGGGAGACACTGAGGCAGAAGACTGTGTTGAAGCCATACAGCCCAAGAAAGGCTCAGCCAGGCGTTGCTGGACTTAAAGATGGAGGGTGTCATGAGGCAAGGAATGTGGGCAGCTTCTAGAAGATGGAAAAGACAAGAAACATATTCTCCCCTAGAGCTTCTAGAAGGAACACAGTCCTACCAATACCTTAATTTTAGCCCTATTAAGATCCATTTCAGACTTCTGACACTTGGAACTGCAAGATAATAAATTTGTATTGATTAGCCACTCTTTGTGGTAATCTGTTACAGCAGCAATGGGAAACTAACACAACATATAAATGTTAAAGTCTACGCAGGGCTATCCAACTGACATTTCTTCAATTATGGGAATGTTCTATTTCTGTCCTGACCAGTGTGGTAGCCACTACCCACAGGTGGCTATTGAGTACTTGGAATGAAACTAGTACAACTAAGGAACTGAATTTTTATATTTTGTTTAATTTTGATTTTAAAAGCCTTATGTGGCTAATGGCTACCATCGTGGACAGTACCAGTCTAGAACTATTAAGTATCTTTATCCTGTTTCCAAGCAATACAGGACCTTTATGCTGTTAACTGATCGACTCCCTCTCAATTATTTTCCAGTATTTAGGAATACTTTTTTTATTCATCCCTCACACTGGAGATTATGGGTTTTGCTTTATGTAGCCCATGTTTGTCTCAAATTAACCCGTACTTAAATCACGTTCCTTACTTAACCATTCTCAGACTTCCCCTGGGATAATTTTCCTTCTTCCTGAAATATGTTCTATAGAAATTCCCTTGGTAAATGTATGTTAATAATACAGTTCCTTCAGTTTTTATGAGATAGTTCTACTCTTGTTGAAAAATAATTTCATGCATGCAGAACTTTAAGGTGGTTGTTACTTTCTCTAAATATTTTGAAGATTTCCCTTCATTGCCAGCTAGTTCCCATTTTGACACATGGGAAGTCACTGCACAAGAGGTCCTCTTTTAGATGAGCAATCTGTCTTTTCTCTCTAGTTGTTTTCTTTTTTGTTTTGTTTTCTTTTCTAGTTGTTTTTCTTTTGTTTTCCAGTTTTTTTCTTTTTTCTTAGTTTCTTTTCTTTTTTGGTGTGTGTTCCTGCAATTTTGATGTCAGTGTAGCTAGATACAGATTTACTTTCATTTATCTTGCTTGGAATTTGAATTTTGGAATTTGAGGGTTGACTCTTTTAATCAACTTTGGAAAACGATCAGTGATTATACCTTTAAATCAAAAAGGAAATAATAAAATGGGGATGAGTTATCCTTCCTATTTTCTCTCATTTCCTTCTCAAAATTTGTTAGAATTTCTCACTTTTTTCTCTGAGTCTTTAACTTCTTTTTCATATTATTTATATTTTTGCTTTCCCATACTGCATTCTGAGCACTTTCATCCACTCAACCTTCTAGCTTGCTATTTTTCTTTTTAGCTATGCCAAATCTGCTGTTTAACATTTCAATTTTCTAACTTCAACCATTATGTTTTTTGTCTCTAGAGATTCTATTTGACTCTTTATCAAAGCTTCTAGTGTTTTTTTGAGAGTACATGATCTTCGGTCCTCCAAAATACTTCCAATACCATCTCATGTCTTTAAAAATATTAGGTTAACTAATATTTAACTTATAGGTGTCATATGTAAGAGAGGAATCACTAGGTTCTACTCCTGAGGTCAAGACTACACCGTATGTTAACTAATGTAATTTAAGTTAAAAAATATATATATATTAGGTTAGGGCGCCTGGGTGGCTTAGTCAGTTAAGCATCTGACTTTGGCTCAGGTCATGATCTCACGGTTTGTGGGTTCGAGCCCTGTATTGGGCTCTGTGCTGATAGTGTGGAGCCTGCTTCAGATCCTCTGTCCCCTTCTCTCTCTGCCCCTCCCCAGCTCGTGCTGTCTCTCTCTCTCCCTCAAAAATAAATAAATAACTTAAAAAAAAAATATTAGGTTAAACATATGAGATTGCAGATATTTGACCAGTTTTGAGCTACAAAAATGGCAATTTCTTATGTTCTGACCTAATAATTATTCTATGTTCATATACGATAAATCCAGCACCCACAATCTTTATTCTATGTTTGTGCTTTCTCTGACCTTCACTTGTTGGTTTGTTTTCTTACATTTCTAGTGGTTTTTTTTTTTTTCTGGGAATTTTTGACGTCCATATTTAAAGTGTGTTCCTCCGTAGAGGAGGTGTGTTTGCTGGGTAGCTGGAGGCAGTACTGAAATGGAGAAATTTTATATTTTTTGCTTGGTGCCTGTTGGTCCCAGGGAGTTTGGTGACACACAACAGCAAGAGGAGACTTAGAATCTGGAATTATGAATTAGCTGGGGAGGTACTTTTTGCCCTTTCTATTACTCTAATAATAACCCAGGCTAAAATGATTATTCCCATCATCTCCTTTTCTGAGGCTCATTTTTTTTTTTCTGGTTCACCCAATGATGACACTGCCCCTCAGGAATCTATGAAGATACCGTCTCCCTACTCAATTTTGCTTCTTGACACCCACATGCATGGCTCTTAAAATCCAGGCTCTGGACTACGCAGGATTAACAGATGTCCTCTAAAAAAAGGCTGATCTAATACTCATTAACTTTTCTGGATTCTCACTTTCTCTGGATTTCTCATCTTTAGAGCTGATGGCCTCTAAAGATTTCCTTTTCGTTCTCACCAGTTCTGTGTTCTGCATCAAACAGTACTCTTTTGACATCGAGTTGGCTATATGGTCAGAGACAGAAGTCCCAGCTTCCTTTTGTCATTCAGTATTATATACAGTTTATTGAACAATATGAATGAAATGAGGTACAAACATGAAATGATTTTGCTTTTCCTGATCACCGTCCTAAAACATGAAAAGTCAGATCTCCGCTGCCCTTGTTTAATGACTTCTTGGGCAGAGCCTTTAGCTTTCTGACTCCTTGCGATCAGTTCTATTTAAAATTTAAATCCCAATTCACTCTTCTTTCTTTCTTTTCTACCAGCCTTGTCCAGAGGGTCTTGTAGTGGAAGAGGGTAAGTTCTGCTCCTCTATTTCTCCTCTCTCCATCTCTTTTTCAATTTCCATGGAGATCCTTCCTTGAGCCTCCAAGGGCCACAGGGATCCTGGGGGTCAGAGGTCAGAGTTCCCTATTTTTCTGTTCAGGTATCATACCACGCTGTGGGCCCTGATTGCCCGCTACGGTGATGGATTGGCCCATCCAGCCTCTTTGGTTCAAGAAGCAGACATTCTTGGTTCACATACAGCCACAAACTCAGAAAGGAACCTGCCAAGCTTCCCATGAACTCTTCCATATTTTCCTTCTTGGTGGCAGAAGCAGGAGAGAACCATGGGTTCAACAGCTCAGCAAGAATCTAGTTAGGGAGAGAACTAAATATGTCCTTTCTTGTGGCACCCCCTAATCATCACCAGTGATTTTCTTGGAGCCCTCCTTACTTGGTTTAAAGGGAGGAAATACTTGGATTTAGGAAGTGTCGTTTAGGAAAATCTATAAATAGTGACTCTGGAGAGTGCCTTCTAAGGACTTTCCAACCCACCTTCCATTCCAGCAGTTTGCTCGTATGTATCAGGATAAAAGTGGGAGTGTTTTAGACAATAGTGATAGTCAACAATATTAGCTATGATGAGCTCAATAAACGTTGTTGCCATCGTTAATTCTTAGGAAAATAATGCTCCAGGGACATATTACCTGAAGGTAGAACTCTGAAGGTAGAACTCTTCAGAAGATCCTAGTCAATGATAGTGTTCTTGGGTCTAGAAAATGATGTCTTAGAACCATTAACTAGGTAAAGTATTAGTATCTGATTTTATATAAAAATAACTTCAAATTTCCTCTGAGTGCAAGTGAGGCAAGAGTTAGGCTTTCTTTGCACAAAACATATTAAAGTGAATATGTTTAAGGGGGGAAAATAGCCTTCGGAAACGACATAATGACAACTTCTAAATTTGGCTCTAAATTTTTAAATATGGAACACATGCCATAATGGTTTTAATATGCCAGTAACAATGTTTTGTGTTTCCATAAATTAAAGCTTTATCGGGTACCATTGTTCTCAGTAGAATAGAATGACAAAATCAACTACACAAGTTGCTAAGCTGCAAACAAACAGTCTCTATGTTCACCATCTTTACATAGGCTTCCTACCAGCAACACATCTAGCCATCACAGGGTTTGCTTTTCTGTCTTTGGATTCAGTGAAATCAACAGTTATTGTTGCTAGCCCAACACCCTTTGTTACAGGAGATGGTGTCCACAGCGGTTTCCCGATTCTTTCTTTAGAAAAGAAACCAGTGACCCTGGATCAGTTACAATAAATGCGGACTCATTCTCTTCTTACATTTTATCTCACTCTGAGACAGACTTTTTAATAGAAGTGTTTAAAAAAATTTTTTTAGAGAACACATTAGAAGGTTGTGTGGTATAGTTTCGCTTTTAATAAATGAGCTATCTTTTTCTGCTTTCATTCCACTTAGCATTTCTTCTCAAAGGAAAAAAATCAAACAAGGAAAAATTTGAAAAAGATGAATTAATGTGACATTTAGAGTAAGATTTTAATGGCACAAAAGCCAAGAATACCAGTTATGCTTTTTGCTTTCACAATTATAACTTGACAGGATTTCAGGATGTTGTTACTAAAATGAACTTCATCAGAAGAAAGTTAAAATGCATACATTTAAAGGAAATGTGTTAGTAGAGTTATATTTGTTAAGGCAAACACAGCTTAGTCAATATTTAATTAAGCATTGTCCTTTTCAGAGTTGGCCAGGCCCCTGAGAGGCTACACCCTTATTTCAATCAGTATTGGCTATGCTACAAATGTTTTTTGAAATCCTCTTTGGAAATAAACTCATGAACAAGTTTATAAGGACAACAAGAAACCCAGCTTCATTTATTCAGAGTCAGATCTTATTTAAACCAAAATTGCATTGGCAATTAGCATTCCCCAGACCTTATTCATCAAACTGACTTGAAATTGCTTTTTATAATAAAGAACAAAAGAGAAACTATTTCTTATTGTGAAACATTACACACCCAACACAGTTTAAATTGAAAGAAAACATTCATGTCACCATTAACTGAGGTTTAAAAATTTTTTGTAACATTCCCAAGATGTATGGTCTCAATTGTAATGCACTCCCTGTCCCTTAGTAGTAAATGGTAGTTACTTCCATGCTTTTCTTATTATTTTTACCACCTCTTCTATATTCCTCAATACTATTGTTCCATAGTTTGTTTCTTGAATTTTATATAAATGAAACTGTACTGCATATATCTTTTTGTGTCTGCTATTTTTTTTCTCAATGTCTTGTTTATGAGCTACACCCAAGTCAAGTAAGGGTAGGCCAAGGATAGCCTCTATGTATATTTGTCAATAGAGTTGCATAGGAATACAGCCAGCCCTACTCATTTGCATATTCTCTATGGCTTCTTTTGCATTACAATAGCAGAGTCCTAATAATTGCAAGGAAGACTGCTAAGCCTAAAGGATTTGCCACCTGGCGGTTTACAAGGAAAAATTTGCCAACTCCTGACAGATAAGACTGCTTGATTCAAATTGGCTAATATTTTGTTTTAACATTTTGCATGTGTTTTCATGAGAGACATTGGACTATAGTTTTCTTGTAATGTCTTAGTCTGTTTTTGGTACCGGAATAATCTTGGCTTCAGAAAATGAGCTGGGAAGTGCTCTCACCTTCTCAATGTAGAACTGGTATTTCTTCCTTTAAATCTTTGATTCAATTTCCCTAGGAAGTCAATTGACCTATTTTTGTCTGTGGGGACATTTTCAACTTTTAATTCAATTCTTTTAAACAGGAAATGTTCTATTCAACTTTAAGATTCTTCGTATGTCAGATTTGGTAATTTGTGTGTCAAGGAATTTTTACTTTTTATCTAAGCTGTTACATTTGTTGGAATAAGGATAATTTTGCTATGTACAGGATTTTAGATGAACGATTACTTGCCTTCAGTTTATGGTCTTTCAGTTTTCACTGTTCCTCCAGAAAAACTAGCTGTTGGTCTAATTGTTGCTTTTTTACAGTTAGATCTGATTTTTTTTTCTCTTGCTGTCCTTACAGTTTGTATCTTTGTCTTTGGTTTTCTGTAGTTTTCCTATAATTTATCTAGCTGTAATTTTTTTTTTTGTAGGCTTCCTGACTTTGTGGGCTAGTGGTTTTTATTATTAATTTTGGAAAGATTTTCAGTCAACTCTACAAATATTGTTTCTGCCTCATTCCCTCTCTTTTCTACATAGAAGACTCCATTAAACGAAACACGTTTCACTTTCTCATATATTCTATACCTTTCGCCCTTTCTTCTCAAATCTTTTTCCTCTTCATTTTTTTTTCTAAACGACCATCTAGTCCAGTGATTTTCTTTTCAGCCACATTTAATAGGCTATTAAACCCATACACTCCCTTCTTAATCCTGGTTATTAAGTTTATCCAGTTCTAGAATTTCCATTAAAAAATGTTCTATAAGTTTTTTGGTTTTTTATGGTCTGCAGTTCTTTGCTGAAATTTTCTTCTTTGCTCTCCATCTTCTTGAACACAGCCATGACAATCCTTTTAGTGTCAGATCATTTCAGTCTGGAGCTCCTTTGAGTTTGTTTCCATCATCTGTTGTTTCTATAAGCTCTCATTCATGTTACCATGTCCCCTTATGTTTGGAAAGTCATTGGTAGAAATAATTGGAGGACTAGAATAAAATTCTCTGCTTCTTCCAGTGCCGAAGGGCCCTAACAACCTGGGATCACTTTGAACCAACGTCAAGAAGTTAGATTTTTGTGGTCTGTGTCAGTTACTGGGAGCTGGTCCTCACTCTGTGTGGAGATTGAGTATTTTTACTTCACTTTTAGCCTTTCAGAGTCTTGATCCAAAGAGTGGAGAATTTACCAGAATCCCCATCTTCAGTGGTCTTTCAGCTCCAATTTTAGTTATCCTCCTCCCATTATATTATCAAAAGCACTTCTCAGCTTTCCAGTTGCCTCTTTGGATTGTCAAATTTCCCCATGGTGTAAATAGTCCCCCAAGCCAGGATGATATCTATGGATTTTCACATTATCATGAATCTTGGCTCAGTAATTCTTCATTCTCTTGTTAACTCTCCAATAACATCAAGTTTATTTTTTCCCCTGGATTTTAGAGCTGCTCTCAGCTAGACAGTTGGTCTGAGTAGACTAGTTCCCTATTCTCCAAAGCAGAAAACTGAGCATCTATTTTGACAATATATATGTATGTGTGTGCATATGGATATGGATACAGATTTGTGGCTTTGCTTCTGTTGAGGATATTTAAGCAAATTCTAGAAGCTCTATAACCTCTTATCAGAGAGAAATTCTGGAAATAATGAAAGCAATGGCAGCATTCTTAAAATAAATATGCTACTTCTCAAGGTGACTATTTGAAGGGAATAATACGTACACATGTATAAATTCTGGCATACTAATTAAAAAATAAATGATATTTATATACTAATAATGGATTGAATAGAATTCACCACAAATACAGGAATAATAGCAATATTCAGGATATATAAAATGTATCTACATTGAGAAAGAACAAATAAAATTTGTATTATGGCATTATGAAGTAATTTAAGCTAACTACTCATTGAGTAATTATACAATATAGGTACATGTCAGTGCAATTTCTTTTCAGGATGAATATTATAATTTATATTTTCCATTAAACTTTGAAAAAATACTTATAGACTTTTGCCTTTTTTTTCAATCAAGAACATCACAATCTTCTTTTTTTAATTTTTTTTTACTGTTTTTATTTATTTTTGAGAGACAGAGAGAGACAGAGTGTGAGCAGAGGACGGGCAGAGAGAGAGAGAAAGACACAGAATCTGAAGAGGCTCCAGGCTCTGAGCTGTCAGCACAGAGCCCGACGTGGGGCTTGAACTCACAAGCCATGAGATCATGACCTGAGCCGAAGTCAGATGCTTAACCGACTGAGCCACCCAGGCGCCCCTAGAACATCACAATCTTCTAAGACATCGCTTACTCTGTCATTTTTTTCATGCTACAATGTGTTTAGTGCAATCTGGGCCCTGTATTAGTTCTTCATGGCTGCTGTAATAAACCACTGCAAACTGTGTAGCTTAAAACAACAGAAATTTCTTCTATTATGGTTCTGGGGGCCAGATGTCTGAAACCAGTTTCACTAGGCCAAAACACAAGGGGTTAGTAGGGTCACACCACCTCTGGAGGCTCTAAGGGAGATTTTGGTGGTGGCTGCCACATTCCGTGGCTTGTAGTCACGTCACTCCAACCTCTAACTCTGTGATCACATGACCTCCTCTTTTGTCTGTATCAAATCTTTCTCTGACTCTCTTCTACAAGGATACATGTGAGTGCATTCAGGGCTCACTCACATAATCTGGGATCATCTCCCCATCTCAAGATCCTTGACTTAATCACATATGCAAAGACCCTTTATCACCATAAAGTAACATTTGCAGGTTTCAAGAATTAGGGACTGATATCTTTGGAAGCTACTATTCAGCCTCCTATAGCACCCAACAAATTGTCTCTAAGTCATTTTTTTTAGTTCCTCTTCCTCTCAGTGATTTAGGAGCAGAAGGAGAGTAACAAAGACCAAGAATGTTGATTAATTTTGGGGTAACTCTCAGGTTTTCTAACCAGATTCTCTTACTTTATCATCTGGAAGCATCACAGTTTAAGAGAAAACTGATGGTCTAGATTAACCCAGGGTTAGATTCAGTCAGAACATCAAAAGAACTAAGTGGAAAGCGGTAACTTCATACAGGCCTTCATACGCAAAGTCGACATGGACCACATTGTTTAATCTAAGCTTATCAATTAACAGATGAGGAAACTGAGGCCCAAAGAGGGTCAAAGGTCACACATTTACCAGTGCATGTCACTGAAGCAGTTTACATCTCCAGGCTCTATCACCCAAACTCTATTGCCAAGAACCCATAAGGAAAACACTTTAAAATGTCTATGTCAACATAGAGCCATTAAAAATAAATTTGTGAACTACAAAAAGAGATAGATATGTACACATGAAGAAACGTGTTGAGATAAGCAGAATAAAACTATGTGTATATATACCCAGCATATCGTCTGAAAATTATTTGTATAATAAAAATTCCTAAGGAAGAGCTAGGTGGATGTATTTTTAATCAAATTCATTCCTCTATTCTTTGTGATACAGAATGTAAGAATTAGGACTAATGGATTGAAGCTATGGGGAGGTTGGTAAGTTTCCATCCATTATAAGGAAGAAGTTTGTCCTAAAAGCCAAAGTTGTCTAAAGATGAAATGAGAGATGATGACATTCATCATTGCTGGTTATTAAAGCAGAGGCTGGAGAGTACTTGCCAGGAATGTGGTGCTTGTACTGATTCCCAAATTCGGACAGGTTGTATTAGATAATCTGGGAAGACGTTAAAAATAGACCCCAGACCCCTGGGGAGGCCCTGGAATCTGTACTTTTTAACAAGTTACCCAAGTGATTCTCATGTTCAGGGGGAATGCATCCGTCATCTAAACTATTCCAATTCAAGAGTCTATAACTTTTTGCATGAAGTAATGGAAGCAGCATTGCAAAGGTAGCATGAAATCCAGATTCTATCTTGGTCCAGTCCCTAACAAGCTGTGTGATTTCTGAGCACATTACATCATGTCTCTGGGACTCAATTTTCCTATCTGCAAGAATAAGTGAGACTAGATGAATCTTATGGCTCTTGCATGCTAGGAAATTGTGTTTCTGAGGGTGGGCTGGAAGAAAATAATCTTTAAAGTCCCTGGAAAATTCCTCCTGACATTTAGGTGACAGAGAATTATCCTGGAATGACTGTCTATGACAGCTGGGCAAGGCCGTGCAATCTGGCTAGTTTCCTGGAGTTGGCAGGCATTCGGCCCAGGATGTGTCTGTCACATGCAGGGCAAGTGGGGAGTAGATAGAACTGGCAGGCTGGAAGTTGGAAACTCAGAAACCTCACCATCTTAGCTCCAACATCTTTGTTAGATACCTACTATTCAAAAGAGGACCCAAGGGGCACCTAGGTGGCTCAGTCGGTTAAGCATCTGACATCAGCTCAGGTCACGATCTCACGGCTCATGAGTTCAAACCCTGCATCGGGCTCTGTGCTGACAGCTCAGAGCCTGGAGCCTGCTTCAGATTCTGTGTCTCCCTCTCTCTCTGCCCCTCCCCTGCTCATGCTCACTCAAAAATAAAATAAAACATTAAAAAATTAAAAAACAACAACAAAAAAAAACCAAAATGGGAGGACCCAAGGACACTGATCTGTTGTCCTAAAGAGGGAGTGGTTAAGGTGATCATGAGGTGCCTTTTCTGGGTGCAATTTGCTCAGAAATACCAAGTCTCTGGAGGGTGAGATAGGTTGGCATAGATTTTCATTTCTTATGAATAAGCCTTGCCCCCAAAAGCCAATGAGCCTTGGCTTTTGATCTTGGGTTCTTTTTACTCCTTGTTCACTACTTCTTCTCTCTCCTATTTTCTATCTGTGTTCCCTGAAGGTCATTTATTTCTAAGCCTTGTATCTTTTAGTTCTTAATTTTTCACTTCTTAGGGAGAGGCCGTATTCTAATGGGTATCTCTTATGTTTGCTCTTTTTCTCCTAACCATATTCATTCCCTTTCTCAGGACATTTACTCTTTGGGGTAACCTTCCCAAACCCAAGATGTCTAACCCACAGACATGGGCACCCCTTCACTCGCTTCATTCTAGCAACATCTATGAATTTGCCCATGAGTTTTAATCTGAGAAGTGAAGATAATTTCTTCACATTGGCAGGAAAATTTCAAACTCAAAATCATAGAATACAGGGATGTGTTATATCAGGCTGGGTAGGTGACGGATTGGTATAGAGCTTATTCATGAAGATGTATAAATCTTAGAATTGCATCATAAGCCCAAAACCCCTTGCCACTTAGGATATGATGATTCATAAATCCATATATCCTATGAAAAACATTCCCCAGGACTTCAGTTCCTCACTTCCAACTGTCTCCTGGATAATACAGCCTAAGTGTCCCTTCAAAACCTCTAACTCAACGTGACTAAGATTGATCCTGTGTCTTTGCTCCCAAATCTGAAACTTCCTCAAGTCTTTATGCTGGGTAAAAGTGCCACCTTTACCATCCTATCCTGATATGGTCAGGCCAATAAAAGTCTTTTATTTTTATTAAATGCCTTTATTTTAGAGGGAGCATATCTCAACATAATAAAGGCCATATATGGAAAACCCACAGATAACATCATACTCAGTGGTGAAAAACTGAGGGCTTTCCCCTTAAGATCCAGGAACAAGACAAGGATGTCCACTGTCACCATTTTTATTCAACTTAGTACTGGAAGCCCTAGCCACAGCAACCAGACAGAAAAAGGAATTAAAAGGCGTCCAAATTGATAAAGAAGAAGTAAAACTTTCACTATTTGCAGACGACATGATACTATATATAGATAACCCTAAAGACCCCACCAAAAAACTAATCAATGAATTCAATCAGGTCACAGGATACAAAATCAATATACAAAAATCCATTGCATTTCTATATTCTAATAATGGAGCAGCAGAAAGAGAAATTAAGAAAAACAATCCTACTCACAACTGCACCAAAAATAATAAAATACCTAGGAATAAACTTAATCAAGGAGGTGAAAGACTTGTACTCTGAAAACCATAAAACTATGATGAAAGAAGTAAAGATGACACAAACAAATGGAAAGATATTCCATGCTCATGGATTGGAGAAACAAATATTGTTAAAATGTCCATACTACCCAAAGCAATCTATAGATATAACGCAATACCTATCAAAATGCCAACAGCATTTTTCACAGAACTAGAACAAACAACCCTAAAATTTGTATGGAACTACGAAAGACCCTAAACAGTCTAAGCAATCTTGAAAAGGAAGAACAAAACTGGAGGTATCACAAACTCAGATTTCAAGTTATACTGCAAAGCTGTAGTAATCAAAACACTACGGACTGGCACAAAAACAGCCACATAGATCGACAGAACAGGACAGAGAGCCCAGAAATAAACCCACAATGATATGGTCAATTAATCTTCAGCAAACGAGGCAAGAATATTCAATGGGAAAAAGAAAGTCTCTTCGACAAATTATACTGGGAAAACTGTGGACAGCTACATGCAAAAGAATGAAATTGGAACACTTGTTTACACCACATACAAACATAAACTCAAAATGGAGTGAGTACCTAAATGTGAGACCTGAACCCATAAAAATCCTAGAAGAGAGCACAGGCAGTAATGTCTCTGACATCGGACATAGCAACATTTTTCTGGATATGTCTCCTGAACAGAAAAAAATTAACAGAAAAAAAATTCTTCACAGAAAAAAATTCTTCACAGAGGAAAAAATTCTTCACAGAAAAAAAAAAATTAACAAAACTACAAGACAAACCTACTGAATAGGAGAAGATATTTGCAAATGACATATCCAATAATAGGTTAATATCCAAAATATATAAAGAACGTATCCAATTCAGCACAAAACAAGAAATAATCCAATTAAAAGTGGGCAGAAGACATGAACAGACATTTCTCCAAAGAAGGCATACAGATGGCCAACAGACACATGAAAAGATGTTCAATGTCACTTATCATCAGGGATATGCAAGTCAAAACCACGATGAGATAGCACCTTACACCTGTCAGAATGGCTAAAATACAAAACACAAGAAACAAGTGTTGACAAGGATGTGAAGAAAAAGGAACCCTCTTGCACTGTTGGTGGGATTGCAAACTGGTGTAGCCACTCTGGAAAACAGTACTGGAGTTTCCTCAAAAAATTAAAAAAAGAATTAAAATATGATCCAGTAATCACACTACTGAGCATGTACCCAAAGAATACAAAAACATTAATTCAAAGGGATATATGTACTCCCATGTTTATCACAGCATTATTTACAATAGACAAATTAAGGAAGTAGTTCAAGTGTCCACCAATAGATAAATAGATAAAGAAGATGTGGTACGGGGCGCCTGGGTGGCTCAGTCAGTTAAGGGTCTGACTTCGGCTCAAGTCATGATCTCACAGTCCGTGAATTCGAGTCCCGCGTCGGGCTCTGTGCTGACAGCTCAGAGCCTGGAGCCTGCTTCAGATTCTGTGTCTCCCTCTCTCTCTGACCCTTCCCCGTTCATGCTCTGTCTCTCTCTGTCTCAAAAATGAATAAACATTAAAAAAAAATTTAAAAAAAGATGTGGTACATATATACAATGGAATATTATTCAGCCATAAAAGAGAATGAAATCTTGTCATTTGCAATGACATGGATGGATCTAGAGAGTATAGTGCTAAACAAAATAAGTCAGAGAAAGACAAATACCATATGATTTCATTCAGATGTAGAAATTAAGAAACAAAACAAATTAAAAAATGGGGGGAAAAGAGACAAACCCCCCAAACAGACTCTTAACTACAAAGAACAAACAGATGGCTACAGGGGGTGGGGGAAGGGTGAAATAGGTGAAGGGGACTGAGACCACACTTACTTTGATGAGCTCTGAAAATGTATGGAATTGTTGAATCACTATATTCTATACCTCAAACTAATATAACACTGTGTGTTAACTACATTGGAATTTAAAAATCATTATATCTATTTTTATTAAATAATTATTATTAATAAAGATCTGACCAATAAGGTTAGAACATATATTTCAAGGCTAGAAGAAAAGGAACAGAGTAACATGACAGGAAAAGGTTTTACTTTCAGCATAAATGATCCAAATAGGTACTTTTTCTCCAGGCTCTCTATGGGTCCTGCATAAGTTAACCAGATAAATCTGATTTGTTAGATGGAAGGTCAAGAAATGCCTGTCTCCTCTTGTGTCACCAATTCCAACGATAGACACCAACACATTAGGAAAGTTGTAAACAAATGTACCATAAAGCCTACTTCAAAGGGGCTCCTCTGAAAGAAATAACA
Source organism: Prionailurus bengalensis (assembly GCF_016509475.1). Lineage (NCBI taxonomy): Eukaryota > Metazoa > Chordata > Mammalia > Carnivora > Felidae > Prionailurus > Prionailurus bengalensis. The sequence continues at coordinate 118,356,124 of NC_057355.1, read as the reverse complement.
TCCACTCAACTCTGACCTTTTTTTGTCACTGGGTGTCAGGGACCCCTTTAATGACACCTGTGAATTGTAGAAAGCTTTCTTTATTTCGATGTTCAGCTTTTATATCTTCCCATAACCCACACCCTTATTCTTCACAAATTCTTTTTGTTAGTCTATGTACTAGGTCTGTATATTTTCCTTTATTCCAATGTTGATTTAAAAAAAAAATACATTCTTTATGTGGGCCTTTTCCTTATATTCTAGAACCTTCAGTTTGGAGTTTCTCACCCAGACTCACTCATTTGATTTATTACAAACATACATATCTGCATATTCCTGTATATTAGTATTAAATTTTTTTTTAATGTTTTTATTTTTGAGAGAGAGAGAGACAGAACACGAGCAGGGAAGGGTCAGAAAGAGGGAGACATAGAACCCGAAGCAGGCTCCAGGCTCTGAGCTGTCAGCACAGAGCCCAACGTGGGGCTCACACCCACGAACCGTGAGATCATGACCTGAACTGAAGTTGGATGCTCAACTGACTAAGCCACCCAGGTGCCCCTCCTGTGTATTAGTTTCTTTACTCGGTGTAGGTCACTAACAGTTGTTTCTTATTTATCTTTGATATGACTTGGTAAGTTGGTAAGATTCTCAACTCAGGGTAGTTGTTGGACAGCACAGAGATGGTCCTTCTAGCAGGGATACTTTCAGATTAATGTTATTCTCATCTTTGGTTTTCACCATGCTTCTGAGAAAGTGGCAATGAGTAGCTTTCTAGAACTTCTTTAGTGATGGTGTCTTGGATGCACTGAGACACACCTTACATACCCCTCATCAATATGGCACCTGGGAGGAATCTCATACTTCCCAACTTCACCAGAGGACTCTCATTATTGTGATATTTGTCTCCATCTTCATGCCTTCTCTCATTGTAGTCACTGTTTTATTCAGGTGGTAGCCACATGTAATATGGACAGCTGGTTGTCCAGCAATGCAAGAGATAGAAACACTGCGTTGGTCACACAAGACTCATTTCATCCATCATTTAAAATGTTTACCTTCTAATCTTTGCACAGGAAATGGGGTCCTCCTGATACAGAAGAGAGAAAGCTACTCCCAGCTGTTATTCATGAAGGGGAATCTCCAATGTTGGTGACAAAACTCCCAAAATGTGTGAAAGGGTATCTGCTGGTTTGTGATGGGTGATTGGCTATCTCACTAAAGGTTAGAAAGATTGATGGAGGCTGATGCCTGGGGGGTGGGGGGGGGAAGTTGCCATATGGGGTGATTACTGTTCTGTACACACAATATCCATTGGCACAGTAATGGAGTGGCCATATATTTGTGGATTTCCACCTTGGATTTGGTACCCGAAGGTCTCAGCGATCTAGATTTTCTTTGGATGTAGCTCTCTACTCTAGTACCTGTAACTTTAGGAAGGTGAAGAGGCATAATGTGTTCTGAAAATATCATTCCAGGTTCTTCTCTAGAGATGGTTGGTGGAGGTAAACAGCTTGGGATTCTGTGTTGGTGCTAGCACTCTGGGTATGGGTTTAAACATGTTGCTCATAGGATTGGCTACAGCTGTGGCTCCATCCAACAACCTTACAGCTAAATTCTGTTTCAGTCTGTGGCTGCTGAATACCCACTGGTGCAGACTTAAGTTCTTCTGTGTTTTTTGACATTGCCAAATGAGGTTCCTGTATTCCAATTGCTAGCCGTTCTCTGTGTCACAGCAGGTGCTGGCTGAATATCATGTTTGAGACTTTGAACAGGTTGAGCATGAGATTTACCTTTTGTCCTGGAGTTTAACTGGTGTTAGGGACAACCTCAACTCCAGCCTGAGGTGTGCTGGGAGTGTGGGACCCGATGGTGCTCAACAGTAGGCACTGAGTTAGTGATTTGTCCATGCAGTGGTGGTTAAGGAGAAGGTGAGTATGTTGGCCAAATGCATTCTAGCTAGATAGAACTACCAGTGTCTGAGCCTCTTGAGGACTCTATCATATAAATTGAGTTGTTTTTTTTTAATTTTTTTAGCTTTTCCCACTGATTAGTGATGGTTGCTTCAGAGCTGTGCCAGCTACCATGTACCCGTCTGCTTTTCAGATCTCTGAACTTTGTTGTTACTGTCTGCGTTGGGAAACATTTCTCCACGAGTCTCTCACATATGTGCACATCTGGAGAGCGGGGCATTGATTGTTTTTGCATTGGATTATCTTTTCAAGGATATTGAATCCAAGGATGTTCACTTTTCACATTGGATTGTTACCATAATGTCCTCCAACTTTGGGATTGCATCTTTAAAACTCCTTTATTTTGATTTTTGTGGGGTTTCAAAAGAGAAAAAGATGAATGTATTCAATCCATCATGTAAACTGGGATCCTATTTTGAATGAGTTCCCCTTTGCCCCGCACCTAGTCACCAAGTCCTATCAATTCTATATTCTATCTTTCCTTCAGGTGTCTTGAATCTTATAGTTACTATTCTTTCACAGGTAGGCCCTGGAGGCAGAGGTCCTGCTACTGACTAGCTGTGTAACCTTGGAAAAGTAACTTAGGCTCTTGAAGTAGCAGGTTACTCACCTGTAAAATGGAGATAATAACAGTTCCTACCTTATAGGATTTTCATGAAGATTGAATGAGATGTGGCTCTAAAGCTGTGGTTCCAGCTGATACTGTGGCTGTTTTTTTTTTTTTTTTAATTTTTTTTAACATTTATTTATTTTTTTGGGGACAGAGAGAGATAGAGCATGAACTGGGGAGGGGCAGAGAGAGAGGGAGACACAGAATCGGAAGCAGGCTCCAGACTCTGAGCCATCAGCCCAGAGCCTGATGCGGGGCTCGAACTCACGGACCATGAGATCGTGACCTGAGCTGAAGTCGGACGCTTAACCAACTGAGCCACCCAGGCGCCCCAACTGTGGCTGTTCTTAACACAGCCCTTCTTATTTCCTGCTTAGACTCCTCCATCTAAAGATTCACTAACTAGTCTTTACACTTCCTGTTTCTTCCTGCTTCAAACACATGGATGTGATGTCCTTCTTATTTAAAACCATTGCCTTTGGGATAAAGTCTATAAGTCAAGTTCATTTATAATCCATTATTAAGATTAAGTCTCACATCCGTTTAATTCCTCTGGGTGTTCTGCCAATGTGCTCTTCTCTTCAAACACATACACACATAAGTGTGTTTTAAATTACAACCACATGGGATGCCTAGGTGGCTCAGTCGGTTAAGCTCAGGTCGTGATCTCATGGTTCATGAGTTCAAGCCCCACGTTGGGCTCTGTGCTGGCAGCTCAGAGCCTGGAGCCTGCTTCAGATTCTGTGTCTCCCTCTCTCTCTCTCTGCCCCTCCCCTGGTCATGCTCTGTCTCTCTCTCTCAAAAATAAATAAACATTAAAAAAATAATAAAAAAATAAATTACAACCACATAAGCAAGCTCATCTTTGCTGCAACCTGGCATAGTTTTCATGCATTTGGGCCATGAAAATTCTATTTTTTCTGCCCAGAATGACCTTCCTCCGTTTTCAACTTATGTTTAAGATCCAGTTCCAAAATTATTTCATGTGGTGGATCATTATAATAATGACCTCCAAAGAGTCATGTCTCCCTATGTCAATGTGGCATTCTACTCCTACACCAGAAGGTAGAGTTGGTTTCCCCATCCTCCTCAATCTAGGCTGGTCTTGTGATGTGCTTTGAAGAACAGATTGTGTGTACTTGACATTGCATAAGTTCTGGAGCTTATACCTTAAGAAACCTTGCAGTTTTCTCCCTTGGAACTCTGAGACCATCAGGCTGTGAAGAAGCCCAGTCTAACTTACTGGGGGAGGGATACAAGGTGATATGGAAGAGAACTGAAGTGCCATCTAAGAGTAAGCACCACTACCAAACAAATGAGTAAGGCCATCGTAGACCTCTAGTCTCAATTGAACCATCAGATGACTAGGGCTTCATGGGTGAGAACAGCAGGAGAACCACCTGGATTGCCAATTCAAACAATCCTGATCCTGAGAAATAAAAAAATCATTATGACTTGTGATGGTTGGTTATGTAGCAATAAAAACTGATATACATCCATTGGGGCACCTGGGTGGCTCAGTTGGTTAAGCGTCCAACTTCGGCTCAGGTCATGATCTCACGGTTCGTGGGTTCAAGCCCCGTGTAGGCCTCTTTGCTGACAGCTCAGAGCCTGGAGCCTGCTTTGGATTCTGTGTCTCCCTCTGTCTCTGCCCCTCCCCTGCTTGTGCTCAATCTCTCTCTTTCAAGAATAAACATTGAAAAAAATGACATACATCCTTAGAGAAATGTTCTAGACTTACCCAAGGAAAACTCACAATTCTTTCCTCTGGGCTTTGTTCATTTTGCTATTAGAATACATAGCTCATATAATTATTGGTCTACCTGTGTCTGTTTCTCTCATTAGATTAACAGCTTTCGAAAAGCAGAGATCAGGTTTTCATTTATTTTTACATGTCCTGTGACTACTCCAGTGCCTGGTACATAGCAATAATGGACATTAATTACCCAGGTCATGTATGCATCATTTCCTGAAATGCTTTTCCTTGCCCTCTGGAGCTCATGGTCAGTCCTAAATAAAATTTTTCACATCCTCATCCTTTTCAGTTAATTTTCCTTTCATCTTTTTCTTCCTCAGTGGCTCTGGTTCCCTGTGGCTCTCTGAGGTGGTGGCTATTTTCTCTCCCATGCTCTACACACCATGGCATTTGAAGGCAGGTAAGTGACCCTCTAACTTCTCATGTCTTCTTTCCCCACCTCTTCTCCAAAAAAACGTTTAGCTTTGACTCTCATGACATCAGATTAAATCATCTATTCCTCTTGTTGTGAAGTCATCTACTGATGCTTAGGCCTCTGTCTCTTATTCCATGAAGATTTTAACCACAGACTCACAATCACTGCCTCTAACTATCCCCCAGTCATGATTTCAATACCCACATAGCCCAGTTTCCCCAAATCATGGCCCCTTGGTTCCTTGTCCTCCTCTCTTCTAGTGATCTTGTCCTCTATTCTATCTCAGTCACTTATTCCCATAATCCCAATTTCAAACATTCTGCTAGGGATGTCTGGGTGGCTCAGTTGGTTAAGCTTCCAACTTTGGCTCAGGTCATGATCTCACAGTTTGTGAGTTTGAGCCCTGCGTCGGGCTCTGTGCTGACAGCTCGGAGCCCGGAGCCTGCTCCAAATTCTGTGTTTCCCTCTCTCTCTGCCCCTCCCCACTCCCTCCCTCTCCCTCTCTTTCTCTCTCTCTCTCTCTCTCAAAAATAAATAATAAACATAAAAAAATCTAAAAAACCTAGAAGAATGCCCTTTAAAAAAATTCGGCTATCCAAACACCATCCCCTACATTTCCAGCTCTCTTACTTTGGCCTCCAACTCCAAAACTCCTTTCCACTAGACCTACAGTTTATGGTCATGACTACTCTCCACTATTCCTCACCCATCTCATGTTTCACTTCCATCCTTGCTCAGTTAAAATTTAATGGTCAATCATTTCAGTTACTCTCTTGCCTTTCCCTTGATTTATCATACTCTTCATACTTGCGAGAGCCTTAATTAAGTCCACCTTTCTACCTGATACACGTCCAAACCCAGAGAGCTAAATGTGGCTGGAGAAATTGCCTCTCTTTAAGTTCATAAATATTAATAATCTCAAGAGGGTCCTTAATGCTACCTCACAGTCAAAACTCTATTTCCTTAGTCCAGTCAATCTCTTTAGACCCCTAGACGACTATTGCATGGCTTCTGATCTCTTCTCAAACCTAATATCTCTACCTTCTTTCCTTTTCATGTTACTAAGAAAATAGAAGCAGTGAAAAGAAAACTACTACAAGCTCCCCCCTCCCGCCATCATGCTTATTTGTACCTCTGTGCATCTACTGCACCTCCATTTGTCTTCCTATGAATGAATTGTACATGTTTTTAGCTAGAGCTCCCCAATTGCCTTGCATTACATTCAATCTCTTACCTGCTCAATGATATCATTTCTCGAAATTTTCCTCCATCTCCTGCACCATTTTTCTCCCCCTATTGAGTCATTGCCATTAATCATACAAGCATACTGTCACTTTCATATTATTTAAAAACCTACGTGTCCTGACTTCATTCACCCGTCTAGATCCTCCTGCATTTCTTCCTTTTAAGGAGAACTCCTTCAAAGATTAATTATACTCACTACCTCAAATATTTCTCCTCCCATTCTGACTTGAACCCACTCCAATAAGGCTTTTTGCCATTCTCCCCTGCCAAATGCTTCATGGAATATGCACTTATCAAGGTCAGCAGTTGAATTCAATTGTCGCTAAATGCAATGGTTGATTCTCAGTCCTTATCTTACATGACTATCAGCAGCTTTTGGCATATTCTTTCCTGAAGCACTTTCTAGAAAATCTGGCTTCCAAGAGACCATGTCCTCCTGATGTTCCTCTTTGTCTCCAGCTGCTCCTTTTCACTTTCTTTTGCTGATTTCTTTGTCTCTCCATAACCCTCATATGTTAGAATATCCCAAGTTGTAGGACGTGGACTGTTTTCTGTTTACATTCAATCCCTTGGTGTGAGGTCATTAATCCCATGGCTTTAAATATCACTTATATTCTAATGACTGATGTGCCCAGTTCAGGCTCTCCGTTAAATTCTAGATCCACACACCCAAGTGCCTACTTGTCATCTCCAGTTGAATGTCTAGTAGGTCCCTAAAACTTAGCATGTCTAAAATGGACCTTTTAATTTCTTACACTTCAGCTAAACAAAGAAACAAACCCCCTTCCCCACTCACAGTCTTCCTCGTCGAAATTAATGCCAACTCCATTTTTCCAGTTGCTTGAAACCAAAAGCGCAGAGTCATCATTGATTCCTTTCTTTCTCTCATATCCTACATCCAATCTTTCCCCAAATACTGTTTATTCTGCCCTCAAACTTGAATTGGAATCTGATCACTTCACACATCTCCCATGCTGATAGCCTAGCCTGACTACCACTTTTGCCACAGTCCCCTGACTCCCCAGGGTATGCAGAATGCAATATAATGATCTTGTGTCAGAACATGACAGCTCATGTTTAAAGTTCTCCAGTGGCCTTACAGTGACCAAGAGGTTGCATGATCATGGTCACCATTATCACTTTGACTTCATCCCTATTGCTCTTTCATTTTTTCACTCTACTCTGGGTCCCTTTTCTTAGTTCCTCTGTATGCAAGAACACACTCGCCTTAGAGACTTAGCACTTGCTTTCTGGAATGCTCTTTCCCTCAATATCCGCATGACTCAATCCTTCATCTCCCCTCCATCTTTACCCAAATGTTACCTTCTCAGGGAATTCTTCTTTGGCCACCTGTTTCAGAGTTGTGATCCCATCATCCACCTTTCATACTTTATTTTTCTCTTTGACCTTTATCATTACCTAAAATTCTACGGGTTTTTCTTATTTATTTTGTTGTCTCCTCCACTAGAATCTAAAATTCCATGAGAACAGAAAATTTTAGCTGTTTCATTTATTTCTGAATTCCCACTGGCCAGCAATATTTAGAATAGCAAACACCCAAGAAATATGTGTGGAATGAATGACCAAGTATAGTGGAGAAAGAACCAGATGGAAATTCAAGAAATAAAAAAATAAAATAATTGAAAGTAAACACCTAAAATCTAGATTAAAGAGAAAAACATTTTTCAGAGAACACTACGATATCAACAAAAGAAATATACTCCATGATTCATCTTAGGAATCTAACATAAATTTGATACCCAAAGCAGCAAGAAGGGTAAGTGAGAAAAGCAATAAACACATCGTCCTGTGAAAATTGATTAAAAATCCTAAACAACATTTTATCAAACAAAATCCAGAAGTGTATGAAAAAATAATATATCATAGCCAATATTATAATTCCATTTAGAAAAATTTCAAAATTAGAGCATACTAACAATACAATCAACCTTCATTATCCAGATCTATTTGGTACCTGAGTTTAAACAGTGACAGTCTGAATAATGAGTTAGGATACTTATGCGTGCCTCAGTTGAGTATATTTATTTTTTAAGGTAACATACACATATTGACTCTGTGTGTGTGTGTATGCTGTGTGTATGCTGTTCTATGAATTTGACCTATGTATAGATTAATGTCACCACCACCACCACAATCAGGATACAGGATAGTTCCACTGTAACCTTATAAAATTCCTTTGTGTGATCCCTTTATAATCATACCCTTCCCCAGTTCTTAATCCTTGTCAACCACTGATCTATCTGTTCTCTGTCACTGTAGTTTTGGAATTTTTTAGAATGTCACGTAAATGGAATCCTACAGGATGTAATCTTTTGAGACTGGCTTCTTCCCCTCAGGAAAATAACTTTGAGGTTTATCTAAGTTGGTGCGTGTATCAACAGTTCACTCCTTTCTATTGATGAATGTGGGTGTGTCACAGTTTGTTTCTTTCTTCACCCACCAAAGGACATTTGGGTTGTGTCTGGGCTTTGGAGATCACAAATAAAGTTATTATAAATACTTAATGAGTTTTCGTCTGAGCGCACGTTTTTGTTTCTCTTGTATAAATACCAAGGAGTGGGATTGCTGGGTCATAAGGTAAGCATTTGTTTAGTATTATAAGAAATGTCCAGAGTTTTTACCTTCCCACCAGCAATGTGTGAGCGTTCCAGTTGCTCCATAGCCTCACCAGCCCTTGGTGTTGTCAGGATTTTTTTATCTTAATTATTTTATAAGTATGTAGTAGAAACTGAAGTCTTCTGGCTCCCCAAATTTGGAAAGCGAATAACTAGATTTTGATGATGAGAGAACTCTCTAAAATTTTATCTTAATTTATTTGGTTGTTTGTTTAGATACGATACAAGCCTATGTGGTGAAATTATGAAGAAAGGCAACAAACTGATCAGGATAAGAGTAGATAGAGGTTACCTACTGTGGGAAGGGAGGCAGATGTCATCCATTAGGCCCATAAGGGGCCTAAGATACTGGTGATGTGTTACTTAGGAAGCAGGCTGGTAGACACATGTGGCCTATTTTAGTATTATACTTGAAACTATACCCATGTGTTTGATATACTTCATAATTAATTTTTGAAGAAATGTCCAAGCAGACAAAACACACCAAATCCCCAAAGTAATGCAGAAAAAATATTGTAAAACCACTTCTTCCAAGAGTTCAAGTACAGTCAGTTGAAAAACTTAAAAATAAAAGCATTTGGTAGAATTTGAACAGAAGACTTTCTTAAAGCTTATTTAAATCCAAAATCATTTCTTTAATACGCCTGTGCTTATGTACATCTCGTAGGCTAAATTGCTGATGGGCTATTCAGGTCAGTAATGAGCTTCTTGCCAGAAGCCTCAACCTATACACGGAAGGGTGGTCATGGCAAAACCATCCTTAACCATTGGCAAAGAGCAGCTTCTTCTGGAAACCATGACCACAACTCGACTTTGTCTAAGAAGCACATTGAATGTATCATCTTTGCTATTCACAAATCTTTAGACACACCCCAGGTCACAATCAGCACTACACAACTCTTCAGTGGCCTTTTCCTACTGCCACCAACACCTTGTAAGGAGAAAGTTTACCTGTAACGACACTGGGAATTTTGGAGAGAAAGCTCTTGACTGTTCTGATGGGCACACCCCCTGTCTTGTCATCTTGCATCTTTGTGATGATGTCTTCAATCTGAAAGAGAATAAGGAAGTGTCATTTTCTCCCATAAAGTAATGATAAATGATACCTTTATTAACAGCCATAATGAACATGTATGAACATGAATGCCAACAATAGACATAAAAAAACAGCCTCCACCTAGGCAGTCAATAAACATAATAGCAGGATCTGCAATAAACCAAGCACTGGGGATGGGATGAGGCCATGAGGTTATATACAAGAACATAAAACGTGGTCTATAAGAACAGACTCTGAGATCAAGAAGGTAAGGAGGGAGAAATATTAGGATTCCTAATGAGATCCACCATGTAATTCAATATGTCTGCAATGATTCCTCCTCTTTCCCAAATTGGGTTTATACATAGCCTGGACAATATGAACCATCTGGTCTTTGGGACCAGTGCAGGAGCCAGCCAGAGTCACACAGGAGAAAAGATAAAGACATGGAAAGTTCTGATTCAGAGAAGTTGGAGGACAGGTTTCAGTGGTTGTTTGTGGTGGTGTGAGGGTGGTCACCTTAAGCCAGGACTAAAGTGGAACAAAAGACAGAATCCTTTCCTTTTGGACCAAATAAGTCACATTGTCAAAAGAAAGACCACGGTGGGCTGTGGCTTGAAGTCAGTTAGATTTTATTAATAAAACAAGTTGCTATGTACATATATTGAAAACAGAACAGAGAGAGGAGACGGATTATTAAGGATTTAGGTGCCTAAATTGGGAAACCAATTTGTAGCTAAGAATTTACAAGTCAGATGTAATTTCCTGGGCAGAAAGCTTCAGAACAGGATACAGAACAATCTGTGACAAGGACATAGATCTTATTGTTTGAGGAGGTGGGGGTAGGGAGCGACTGGAATAGGGGAGAAGAGGAGGTTTAGTTTTATTACACATCTTATTTCCCTAAGCAAAGAATATCTGTGAAACGGATTCTCAGAGTGCTTCTATCAAAGATGCATAAAATTTTAAGTCTAGGGATTTAAAACTATAGCCCATCTAGTCTAACATACTGGCAATTGCAGGTTGAGGTTGACTTTCTCAAAGTCATATGGCAACTTGTTTGATAGACATAAATAACTTGTTAAAAATAAATAATGAGGTTAGGATACAGAATAACTTGATAATAATATATAATAGCTAAAATATATTAAGAATTTATTATGTGCCAGGTGTTATTCTAAGTATCATACAATATTATCCTATTTAATGTTTATGATTACTTAATAATATCTAGATTCTACTGTTATCCTAATTTTTCAGATAAAAAGATCTAGTGAGGTGTATCAACCAGGGTAGACCAGATTAAGTTATTGTAACAAATAACCGTCAAATTCCCAATGGCTCAGTACAGCCATGTTTATTTCTCTCTCATGGCTCAAGTCTATCACAGGTCACCAGGGGGACTCTGCCTATTGTAGTTACTAGGCTGATGGAATGGCTACCATCTTGAATGTTGCTCGTCATTGTGCTAAAGGGACAAGAGAGAATTCTGGAGAATCTGGTACTGGTTATTAAATGCTATAGCCAAGAAGTTACATATGACACCTTTGCTCAGAATTCTTTGACCAGATCTAGTTACACAGCACCACCCACCCACAAAGAAGCCAGGGTTCCAGTCTTCTTGGTGCCAAGAGGGGAGGGGAACTGACCATCTATGAACAGTGTCAGTGACCGCCACAGAAGTTAAGCAACCTTGCCAAGGTCACACAGCTACCCATTTGTGGATCTGAGTTTAAATGTAGCCACAGACCTTAGATCTCAGGCTTCTTACCCCTGGGCTGCTCTGCCACCCAATAAGATTCCCATAAAAGCAGCCGAGCAGGGAGACCATTTTCCTTTGGATATTTCTGGGTTTTCCTGAGAAGTACTGATAATGAGAAAGAATCTTAAGTTCCTGGCCCTTTAGGGAGTGGATGAATATATCATGCTAAAAATAAAGGTAAGTCTCTGAAGACCTATTAAATGACAGGAAAAGAAAAATTTTCATCCACATTCCTGGTAATAGTTTCAGCTAGTGCCCTGCCTTGCTGCCCCTAAACTCAACCCAATGATTCAGAGTAGTCTGAGTATTCCTTACTGATAGCCAAGGAGAGTTATTCCTAGGAAAAATGGCCATGTTTTCAAGGTAATCTATGCTTTTGATCTAGTGTGCTATCTGAAGCCAGAAGTATCAGTTACACTGATGCTTTTAATAAAATGGACTCAAAATCATTGGGAATTGGAGGGAAGCCAATATTTCAATCAGTTAGATACCTGACTTGTCATTAGATGATAACAATTTCCAGTCTCTGCTGATGTGGGCTGGATTTAAAGACTGGCTATGCAGAGGAAGCCTCCACGATTCGTTAGTCATTGCACCACACCACTGAATCTTAAAAGGATGTATTTATTAAAGAAGACTTCTCTTTTCATGTGGGCTCACTATGTGCCAAGAGGTATATTCTTTATCAGAGGTTACAGCTAGGTCAAAAGGATAACCCCCTTAAGTGACCAGAAAGGGAATTACACTGCAGCAATAGGTTACAACACCAGATGGGTGAAAGAATGTTCATTGGTCCCCTGTTCTTGAATCCTCCATAGTATGAATATATACCCAAGTCCTTGCCCTGGCCTCATCATGATGAGCAGGGAGTCTGCCCCTTGACTTTTAGGCTTGGGCCATGTGACTCGCCTGGCAAATGGGAGGATATTGAACATGATGTGAGCAGAGGCTTTCAATGCACCTCCATGGTCATGCTCAGCCTCTTCTCTTGCCCTCCTATATCAGATAGCTGCTGTTCCAAGGAGGGTGAGACACATCTGGAGCAGAAGGGACCCAACACATAGCTAGACAGGTCAAACCTCAGTTGACCTGCACACCCACGAGCTTATTGTTGTATGTCCCTGAGTTTGGGTGGTTTGCTATGCAGAAGAATTATGGCTCTAGCTTACTGATACAACAGGGCTCTAAAATAAATGCACCTATCAAAAATTGCTGAAGCCACACAAATACTTAATAATAAGAATCAATGAGTCCTAGAGGTCGGGTATCCTAAAATCCAATGCTTTTTAAGAATCTAGAAATCCCAATTACACCACCTACCATTTTCTTAAAAATTCTTAGGGCCTTATACTCCTCTGTAGCCCATTCTGTTGTTGTGTCAGGAAAATCTGTGATAGCTGAGGTTGATTCCAGAGCACGGTCCATTGCAACATCAGCTAATAATACTGCTTTTGAATATATATATATATATATATATATATATATATATATATACATATATATATTTGTTGTTGTCATGGTTTCTGGTAAAATGCTAAGAGTACAGACCTACCAAAAAATCAAAAGTGGGCTCCAGGAGCTTATATAAATTATAATGGCACACATTTTCAGAACACCTGAAGAACACCTACATGTGATCAACACTGTCCTCGATATTATTTTGAATAGATTGAGTAATGTATTTCTCGGTCCTGCAAGTTACTCAGTAAATATGTTGAAATTGAGGCTTAGAGAGGTTAAGTGATTTTCCCAAGGACAGCTAGTAAGTGGCAAAGCCCAAATCTTTGTCCAAGTCTTCCTGACCCTAATGCCCAAGCTCGATCAAATCCAAGATTCATCTTATTTTCAGTGTCTGCTGACAGGGCTCCTGAGTTACAAGGCACTTAATACTGTTTGCATTGAAGGGGAAGTTCAGCCCAGCCCTAAGGGGGTGGAGAAGGAAACAGAGAAATCGATCCAGATAATCAGATTATCAACCATCTCAGGATTTATTTCCGTCCAATGACTGCTGATGCTTTGCTGCTCGGTGTTTTCTCTCTTTGTCCCGGAGTCTTGGCACGATTTATCCTCTACTGGTAGATCACAGCTCCTGGGCTGGGAATGGGGAGATGGGAAGGTATATACTTATATTTCTTTGACTATTCAGTCCCGTCTAACTTTTGACACTTTTTGTTCCTGGAAAAGGACAACACCAATTCGCTCCTGGAGAAGGGCAACATCAATTCGCTGACATCCTTTAACATGAAGCTCTGTGTCATTAGGGAGAATGTTCCCCTGTGGCAATCAATAAGAGGTTGGCTCATATTTGACAGCAAGTGATGCAAAAAACCTACTTGGCAAGCTCAGCCGGTTCTGCATGGATGAGTCACAATGACCAGGACGCCCTTCTGCAAAGGCGCTCAAAACTCAGCACTGGCATGCAGGTAGAACATTCTTCCAAAGAGCAGAGAAAATGGAAACCACTACACCACAGGGTGGGTTTCCTCTGAACTGAGGAATGTTATGGGACAGGAATGTTATAATTCACGGAAATAGCTGTGGGGTGTAAGAGAGGAGTGAGGAGAAGCAAAATCATCTCTTCACAAACGGAGGCCCCAGAAGGACAGTGGGAAGAACACTGGTCTGAGGCCCGTGACAAGTGCTAGCCTTAGCCTCACTGATTTGCTGTGTTGGCCCTGGACAAGTGATTTAACCTCTCTGGACTTCACTGCCCTCATCTACAGTGATAGGCCTGGTTGCTAAACTGAGACTTCTAGTCCCAGAACACAAGAGACTTCTCTGACTTGACCAATGCAAAGCAGTGTCTGCAAGAAAAGGACAGGACAGGCAGTCAGGCCTCTGGCTTCCCGTTCTCCACGCGGCCCATCTGCCAGGCTGCCCCATGCAGAATGCTTCTCTGTGCTGAGGTGCAAAGTAGGGTGCTGAGCGGGACTGGGGAGTTTTGATGTTTTCAGAAATCGTTTTGGACAAACGGCATCAGAAGCCAGATACAGTCATGATCCAAAGAGGCCCCGATGCTGCTCCTTATTGATCAGTTCCATGCCTGCCCTTCTCTGCTTATATAGATGGCGCTCCTGACAGAAATGACCAGAGGACAGTATTACTTTTGTTTGTGTAAATGAACGATCTAGTGAACGAATTTATTTAGCTCCTCCAATGTTTCCTCGGTGGAAAATTAAAAACCTTCGAGAACAGGCAAACTATGTTGCCATTTAAAAAACAAAAACAAAAGACAAACAAACAAACAAAATCCACAACAACTTTAACACAGAAAGTATGCCTCAGGCATGAGGTCTTTTCTACTGAAGCATTTCATCTTGACTTTGCCATCAATTGCCTGTTTCTAGCTTCTAAAGCCTGTCACTTCGGCTCCCGCATTTCATTAAAGACGCCTTCTGTTCTGGTGTCCGGGAATGAGTGAAAATCACTCTTTGGACACATCTTATCAGCCCAGAGGCAGGAGTCAGAGCTGGCAAATGATAATCATATTTCTTAATCCAAAATGTGTATCCTTCACTGAGCATGCTCTGTCCCATATGTGTTCCCTAAGATCAGGCTAGGTCTCATTTTTATTTTTAAAAACATAGCACGCTGCTATTCTCTACTTAAATGTACTCAGCTTCCCTTACTGGTTTAGTGGATATTTATTGAGCACCTACAAAGTGCCAGGTAGTTTTAGTTTCTACGGTTACAAAAGTGGGTAAAAGACAGTCTGTTCCCTTCCATAAGGGACTAATACGTTTCAGAAAGACTCAGGCCTCGAGACTCAAAGTTAAGGTTGTGACAGCAGAACCAAGTGTGGGCTCCCAACAAGCTTCACACGGAAACACTAAGGAATAGTATTTTCAGAGGTCTTCAAAAGGGGACCTCCCCTCCCTTTTTTGCTATCCTGTTCAAAGGACTGTGATTTCAGTGGCAGGAGGGGAGGCTGGAGATTCCTTGTGTTAGCTACAACAATGATTGAAATACCTGTTAGTCTGTTTTCAGTTCAACTGACTTTTGAATCACTGTATCAGTCTAAAATGCTTTTGCTAGAAAGCAAAAACAAAAACCAAAAAAAGTCCAACCTCTAAACACGGGGGATTATTTTTCCTACATGACAAGCAATGCGTACGTGGCAGGCATGCAGTTCTATGTGAATGTCCATCTTGGCCTTTCCCTTGTGGTTGCCAGAGAGCTGCCCCTGCTCAAGGCATCGCTTCCACGTTGCAGAATAAGAAGAAAGGCGGGAAGAAGGGTGGGGGTGTTGGTACGGCTGTACTTGTTCCTTTTATCCAATAAGCATATACTTTCCCAGAAGATGCCAACAGATCTCTGCTCTAGTCTCACTGGCCAGAGCAGGGTCTCATGGCTACATGTGGTTGCAAAGGGCGCTGGGCAGAGGGTAGTTTATCTAGCCTCTATATCACATGGAGGCGTGGGAAGAGGGGAATGAAAATGTGGCTGACTTTGTCTGGCAGAAAGTTCCTGTATTAAAGCACATTCATTAAGGATGGCTGGGCAGGCCTGGATTTCTCCCTGATCTGTTCTCCAGGCCGCAGCCCGTGATACTCGTGAAGGAAAACTTCATCATTTAACTCCCCTACTTAGAATCTGTCTATGGTTTCTAGTGATTACTCTGTTATAGGCTCTTAAAGGATCCTCTGTCTTTTGTCTATATTGGTTATCACTTTAACTTGTACTTGCATTTTCCATTACACTTTCTCATCATTTAACCCTAATAGTAGGTGCTCAGTAAATATATATTGAAAGAATAATTGAATGAATGAATTAATGACATGAGTGCTATAATTCTTTTTTTAGTTGAAGAATAATTGACGTACATTGTCCTACAGTTTTAGGTGTGCAACACAGTAATTCAATATGTATATACATTACAAAATGGTCACCACAGTAGGGTCTAGGTACTATTTGTCACCACACCAAGTTGTTACAATATTATTGACTATATTCCCTATGCTGTACATTACATCCCCTCATCTTATTTATTTTATAACTAGAAGATTGTACCTCTTAATCACCTTTGCCTATTTCCCACCTTCCCCCCCACCCCGCACCTCTCTCCCCTCGGGCAGCCACCAGTTTGTTCTCTATATCTCTAAGTTTGTTTTCATTTGTCTTGCTGGCTCTTTTGGTCTGTTTTACACATATCAGTGAAGTCATATGGTATTTGTCTTTCTCTGTCTTATTTCATTTGGCACAATACCCTCAAGGTCTACCCATGTTGTTGCAGAAGGCAAGATGGCAAGATTTCATTCTGTTTTCATGGCTGAGTAATATTCCATCATATATATATATATATATATATATATATATATATATATAAAACACATTCTTCTTGGGGTGCCTGGGTGACTCAGTTGGTTAAGTGTCTGACTCTTGATTCTGGCTCAGGTCTCGATCTCATGTTTTGTGAGATTCAGCCCTGCACTGGGCTCTATGCTGACAGTGCGAAGGCTGCTTCAGATTCTCTCTCTCCCTCTCTCTCTCCCTGCCCCTCCCTTGTTCTCTCTCTCTCTCTCTCTCTCTCTCTCTCACACACACACACACACATACACACACTAAATAAATAAATAAATCTTTATCCATTCACTTATCTTTTTTTAGAATTAAAAAAAATTTTTTTAATATTTATTTTTTACTTATATTTGAGAGAGAGAGAGAGAGAGAGAGAGAGAGAGAGAGAGAGAGAGAGAGATGGAGCGTGAGCAGGGGAGGGGCAGAGAGAGAGACAGAATCCGAAGCAGGCTCCAGGCTCCGAGTTACAAGCTGTTAGCACAGAGCCCGAGGCGGGGCTCGAATCCATGAGCACTGAGATCATGACCTGAGCTGAAGTCGAATGCTCAACTGACTGAGCCGCCCAGG
Source organism: Prionailurus bengalensis (assembly GCF_016509475.1). Lineage (NCBI taxonomy): Eukaryota > Metazoa > Chordata > Mammalia > Carnivora > Felidae > Prionailurus > Prionailurus bengalensis. Next base: position 118,338,847 of record NC_057355.1, on the reverse strand, counting down.
AGCCACTATCCGTTCACTTACTGATGGACATTGAAATTCCTTCCGTATCATGAGTGCTATATTCTTAAAGAACTTTATTTTGGATTCCAGCATCAAATGTGATGCTTGATATATTAGCATGTATATTAATAATTATTATTAATATGTATTAATTATAATTATATTATAAAATTATATAATTATTATTAATATGTATCAATATATCACTAATATGTTTGTATATTACATATGACATATTAATACATATTATGCATATTATATAATATACCCATATATGATATATGATATATATATGATCAAATATAATATATATTCATATATATTCATTATGTGTATATGTGTATATATGACTATATATAAATACATATATATTAGGGTTTAGGGGTGGTATATCTTCGCTTTAAAGTAAACTTGGTATTTACATTTTTAAAGATCATTCTGCTTTGGAAATGGATTAAATGAACAGAAATCTCAAGATTCCGTGAACCTTAGCAACAGTGTTCAAGGAATTGCTTCATAGGCACCCAAGGATCAGTTGAGCTTGGAGAAGTTCCCCAATGTACTGTGCCCGACGTTACCCAGGGGCAATGCCAGGGTAGAGGGATAGGCAGTGTTACTTGTTTAGCCTCCTGGAGGCTTACTTTTATGGCTTTAAGCATTACTATATGCAGTGCTTCATAAATTACTTCTATGGAAAGCATTTTCCCCCATTTAATTGAAGAGAAAAACGGAAAAGGATGACATTCTAGGTCAGTGAACAAACGGGTTGATGACATTTTAGGGGAAATGACTTTCCCCTGAGCTTGGCTGGAAGAGCAAAGCTTTAGAAGGCATAGTGTCTCTTGTAAAAGGATCTATTGTTTGCTTGGAAATATGAGTGGAGCAGGTCCTCCGGGTGAGCCATGGAATAAGGAATCTCCAACTGCAGAACACCAGCTACAGTGCAAATGAGGAAAATGGACCCTGATCTATGAAACATTCTAGCAATGTGAGAGGACCTAACATCTCTATTATAATCTTCTCAAATTGCCCTAATTTGTGTGTCATCTGCTTCTTATTTTCCTCCCTTTATAGAGAAACACACTGATACTTAGGGACAGCAAATTGTCCAAGGCCAAATGGGGCTGTTGAATAATGAGATTACTGGTACTGAACTCGGGCAGTCTTGCTTCCGAGCTGGCTCTCCGGATCACCACGCCAGCAGTCAGGGCAGCTCCCAAGCAGACCCCGGTTCACCTACGGCTTTAGCAGAGCAGAAGGTGCAGAGGATGGGACCACATCCTATGCTTAAAAGTTTAGTACATAGTGTGGAAGGCAGAAAAAACTGATCCCCTCAAAAGGTATCTACATCCTGATTGGTGGAACCTGTGAATACGTTACCTTACATGGCAAAAGAGACCCTGGAGATGTGATTAAAGTTAAGGACCTTGAGATGCAGTGGTTATCCTGGGTTATGCAGGTGGGCTCAGTCTAATCACATGAGTTCTTGAAAGATGAGGACCCTTCCCAGCTATCGTCACTTAGAGAGAGATGTAACCATAGAATAAAAGGTCAGAGAGATGAGACTCTGTTGGCTTTAAAGATGAAAGGAGGGACTACAAGCCAAGGAAAGTGAACTTCAGATGTTGGAAAAAGCAAGGAAACAGATTGTCTGCTAGAGCCTTCAAAAGGTATATAGTCCAGCCAAAGCCTTGATTTTAGCCCAGGGACACCCATTCTAGACTTCTGATGACCAGAACTGTATGATCATAAATTTATCTGTGTTAAGCCATTGAGGTAATCTGTTACAGCAACAAGAGAAAACTAATACACACAGTGACCCCCTTGTTCATGAATCAATGTTTGGAAATCAGTATTCTGCATTGTTTCCAAAACATATCAGTATTTTCTCCTCCCGGGGAGGAAGTAGATGGGATTTCCCCACATTCCACTGCTCTCCGTCCCTTTTTTGACAGTCAGACCAGTGGTCAAGCGGCAATTGTGATGGTCTGCTTGGGGGAAGATGTCAGGGTTGCGGACGGCAAAAACATCTGTCCATAACCTGAAGTAATTGCTTCCGTGACATTTTAAACGCTTCAGTTTCTGGTCTACCAGGGACCAATTAGATGGGTGGCTCAGAGGTTACTTCCAAGGGCTTCTTAAATGGGTCACAGTAGCCCATTAATTAATGCCAACACCACGTTCTACACATGGAAAAATAAATACGATTTGTATGTCCCATCTCAGATTTAATCTTATCACGTTCTTCAGCCTGGCCCACCAAAGGGAACTAGCCCACAAGGAACACCACATGGCCACACAGCCCAAATAATTAGGTAAGCAGGATACAACACTCCAAATTCGAACATGCACCTTTTCATATTATGTTTCTATAGAAAGATTCTAGCTTTAACACGTGTATCACCTTCCTCTTGGATGGAGAAAAAGCCTCACAATATCTTTGTTTCCAAAGAGAAACTGGTCCATCCAGTGTCCTGGAACATCACTACAAATTTTTTTCCTCCTGGAGAGGGGCAAGGAACATAAGACCTGTCCTCCCCTCTGACCCCACGGACATCCTGGACTCTGCAATCACTCATTCTTTCTGGCTCACTTCCTTCCTGACTCTACCTCAACACCTTCCCCTACTCCAAACTGAACAACTGAACTGGCAACTGGAGTGAATTTAAGGGCTTGGAATGATTTATGTAAATTTTCTCCTCCTCAAAAGCCTGCTGTGGCTCCCTACTGCTACAAAATAAATGCCAGGTTTCCTACTATGGAATTCAAGGCCCTCTATGATTTGGCATCAAACTACCTTGCCAGCATCAGCTCCCAGAATGCTTTGTGTTTCAGGACACGCCCATCTTCCTTCGAACAACAACCTCTTGTGCTCCATCCTGGTTCATGACCTGCTTCACCTAGCCACTGCAGACCCATCTGGATCCTAGTCAGGTGTTCAGGCCCCGCCCCAAAGCCCCTCCTCCAGGGAATGGCCCTTGATGTTTCCAGTACGTGCGCACATATATATTATAAGTTGCCTATAATTTTTACTTCCTTCTTCCATTCCAAGGGTGTGAAGCAAGAGCCAGGACGTGTCTGCTTTGCTCAGGACCACCTGCAGCCTGTGCTCAGAAGATCCCGAGGTGGCAACTTCTTGGTTGTAAACGCGTCCTTGTAGTTGGCAATGTCACCACCCTTGGCTCTCCAGGGCCCATCCTGCCCAGCTCTCCTCGGCTCAGTGATGGTGATTCTGTGTAGTGTGGTTTCATCTGCACCTTCCAGCCTGTCCCGAGAGGTGCACCCCTCACTGTTTTCTTGGATCACAGCCTCACCGCACTTGACTGTGCCATTTGCTCTTCCTGCGCCGTTCCCTTTGGTTGGTTATGCCATTCTTCATGTCTGATGCTCCTAACTGTTCCCGTGAGCACAAGAGTCACCCCGGACGGAGGAGACAGAGACAAATCACAGTGTGTGGGGGGGAGGGGGGCCCAAAGAGGCAAAATCAGGTTAAACAGTCCTAAAGGGGAAATAGGAGGTGAATCATCACTTAACTGCAAGTATATTCGAATGTTCACTAGGTGCTAGGTGCTGGGAAACCAGACAGGCAGGTCTTCCCTTTGTGCTCACCTTTTAGGGGGAGGCCCTTCGAGGATGTTCAATGAGCCTAAGGAAGAGGGGCACAGTCCCCAAGGGGGCCTTCCAGGAGACGGTACAGTAACACCACTGACTTCAGGTGATTCCTGCCTCTAATCCCGAGGAAGCTCCTGAGCCTGTAGCATCCTGGGGTCCTACTGGACCCCGGGGGGCAGGGCCCTGGACAACCCTGAATTGCGCTGCCAGAGGGACAGCAGCAAGGATTCCATTTTGGGTTTCACGTCTCATGCCTCTCCTGCTCGTAACCAATGCTGCTTCTGAACATGCCAGCCCTGCGTCTGATGTTTTCTGGAACACATTATCTAAGGGATGCTGGAGTCCCCTTCCAGGGCTGTAACTGATTGCCCAGAGGTTGTGGTCCCACCTGCAGAGTTTGGCTCCTTCCCCTCACTACCCTCCTGTGCCATAAAACACCCTGAGCCCCTTTCCACTTCTTATGTGAAGGAAGAACGTGCCCTCCCCCGCCCCCCGCCCTGGTCTTTCTGAACTGGCTAGTCTCTCACTTTCATTCTAGCCACCAAGGGATTAAACAGAATAGACCAAGGAACGATGGGTCATTTTTCTCATCTTCTTAGGCTTGATAATATTTCCCCAAATTTCTTTAAATCCATGAGTTACTTTGTTTTAAAGACCAGCAATTCATTTCTAAAATTTAAATGAGTATGTAGGCAAAGCTCTTAGAGCACAGTGTCCGGCACAGAGATAGTTGTTCCTGATAAACGTTCCTCTCTCCTCCTTCAGAATAGATCGTAATTTCTTACATCTGACGCAAGGGAGTAACCACAGAAGATTCTACTGCTCCCTTCAGAGGGCCAGGGATGGTCCCTTCTTTTGTGTCATTGCCTCAGAGGACAGCACCTGCTACCAGAGAGCCACGATTTCCAAAAGGTGTCCCTAAAGTCACTTCCCACTGGATGGGACCCACTTTGCATAGGTTTCCAACTACAGAGAAAATGATTATTTCATTGCCCAACTCCGCGTTACCCCACAGCTTTTCAAAGCAGCGTGGTTTTTGTTTTTTTTGTTTTTTTTTTTTGTTTTTTTGTTTTTTTTTTGGCCTTAAACCCCAAGCCCCACTGCAAGGTAGGATAAAGCAGCAGAACTGTCCAGTCCAGAGACAGCGCCTTGCCAAGGGGAGGCCTAGGACCTGCCTAAAGGAAAGACAAGCTTTGCAAGCCCAGGAAAAGGTGTTCCCTTTAATTTCCAAGTCCTTTGCCTACGGCTCCTGAGATCACAGATTAAAAGAACAACTTATTTTTCATCCCCAAGATAATGAGAGGGAAGACAGTATCTATTTCTCTGATTTAATTCTGATTTTACTCTAAGGAGCCTGAGCAACTCTGGGAAGCATTCGATGGATTGCCAGCTGCACACTGCAAACGGGGATAAATACCAAGATCTGAAAATACACCCGGCAACGGCACCCGTTCTCCCTTGGGAGAATGGCAGGGTCATTTGCCATGACTTCTGTTAATCACCCAGATTAAGTGGCTGGCGTCCTCACTTTGTTTTTAGTCTCCCAGTAGCTCTCCTGCCTCAGGAGGACAAGCGGCAGGTGGGGCCTGGGAGCCACAGGGGTGAGGGTGTGGGGGGTGGGGTGCCCAGCCCCACCTACGGGGGTGGGGGGGGGTGGGGACAGGTGGGTGGAGCGAACCTGGTCAGGCTGGGCTCCTGTCAGGAGGCCAGGTCGCCTAAGGTTTCGTGTTATGTGAATGTTGCTGCCTGCCCCACAGGGTCGGTGGAGAAAAAGATCTTAACGCAGAACAGCCGGTACCCATTCTCCATCGAAAAGAAACTTCTTCCCCTATTTGTGGGTTGCGGAGCTGCGCGGAGCCAGGAGGTGGAGAGGAGGGACACGTATCAAGAAACTACTGGGTTTGAAACACCGACTGCCCACAACAATATGGAAGGGAGTGGGTTTTGTCCCCCACTTGAGGAGCAGGGCTTTCGCAGGGCCTAAACCACCTGGGGAGGGGTGTCGACCCCACCTGGTGGGGGAGGGGCCGGTTTCAGAGCCCACTCACAGCAGAAAGACCTGAGTCTCAGATGTGACTTCCATGGGTGGCTTTACTGCTTGACAGGAGCTCCCTGTCGCGCTGGTGACATTCTTAGCACGCCTCATTGCGACTCCCCTTGTGATGGCTGAACTGTGTCTGCCCCCAATTCTTAGAGTCCCCCAGTGCCTCAGCACGGGGCCTCGTTTGGAGATAGGGTCTTTCTAGAGCGAATCATGTTAAAATGAGGTCCTTAAGCTGGGTCCTAATCCAACCTGCTTTATAAAAAGGGGATATTTGGCCCCAGAGATGTGTAAAGAGGGAAGATGGGAAGACACAGGGAGAGGACAGCATCCACAAGCAAAGGAGAGAAGCCTGGGACAGATCCATCCATCACAGCCCTTGGCTGTCACCAACTTGACCCCGAATTGGAGACTCCAGAAATTTGAGTCAAAATATTGATGTTGTTTAGGCCACCCAGCCTGCAATACTTTCTTACAGCAGCCCTAGCGAACTGGTACATTCCTCCTGACTCTGCAGACCACAGACTTTAATTTTTTCCAGTTATTTCTGTTCAGCATGTGATGAAAATAATTTCCTCTCCCTTCTCTTCCCCTCCCAGGCTCCCGTTCCCCAAACACACACACACGCACACGCGCACACACACACACACACACACACACACTCCCAGGAGATGATGACTAATTATTTTCAGATTAGACAGTGTTCCACGTGCCAAATGAACTAATTTGACATCTTGTGTATTGTCTGGTTCCCTGGAAGCCACACAGCATACTACCTCGAAGCTCTCGCTTTCTGAAAGCCAAGACTATGTCTAAGATTAGGGCTGAGAATGAATGCCAGATTCACAGACCAGATTCACAACTATGAGGGTCAGGAAGACACTGTTTTCCAGAATCAGGATCAGGAGTGAGGGGTGTCATGATTAGAGTTGGTCTTTCGTTTGTTCTAAAACTAAAGGAATATATATATAAACTCCCACACTTAGGGCACAGACACATATCCACATTTGTGTGGATAAAACACCACACAAATGGTTTGAGACATTAATGACTTAGCAGCCCAAATGTAAGATATTTTGCTGTTGAGTCAACTGAAAATTTACAATATAATGTGACAGCAAGCAAACCCCAAAAGATCAATTTGATCTTAGGATGCATTAATAGAAACATAGTGCCCTTAATGAGGGAGGTGATAGGGCCCTCATCTCTGTACTGAGGAGGCTGCACTTAAAATGCCAAGTTCCCTTCTGGCACCAGACTTAAGAGGACACCCATGAACTGCAGCCAACATAAAAGTAAGTGACCTAGATCTTCATGACAGCATTAAATGGCAAGGGTAGAAGTTGGCGGGGCAGTGATTAGTCCCTCATCCCAAGTATCTACCAACTTAAATAAAATCAAGTAAAAAGTGTGCTTGGTCTGCAAATGCAGCCCCCCGGCGAGGACTGCAGCCCTTGGCCCTTTCTGTGTAGAGATTCTGGACCTGCCACTGTCCAGCTCTTGAAGTACTTCTTGAGCCAAGGCATGGCCCCTAGGAGTCACTTTTGCACCTTAAAATGCAATGAAGTCAGCTTGGAAGAGAAACTTGTTAGCCCATTAGCCTAGTCCTCCCTGGGGTGAGTGGGTCCATTCAAGGTGTGAATTCTCTCCAGGGAACTCAGGGAAGAAGACCCCCTAGGAGATAGGAGACAGTGGGAAGTGGAGGGAGAGGTGGGGGTGGAGGGGGGAGTCTGAGACTTGAATTCTAAGGGGGGAGGGCCCAGGTGGGGGCTTCAGGCAGAAGGGGTGTGGGTGGAGTTGGGATAGAAGGGCCTCTCTAGAGCCCTGGGGGCGGGGTGAGGGGTGGGGGCGGAACAAAGTGTCCTGGGGGGGGGGGGAGATGTTGAATGGGGTGAAGGTGTCCTGTCCATATGCCCCCAGAGTGGCTTTTCTGCCTGTGGTCCTTACTCTTGCTTTGTCACAAGGGAATCACTTCCCCTCTGCAGCTCTCAGTCTCCTCCTGAGTGAATTGGACCGGCTCCATCATGGAACACATTTTTGCAGCATATGCTTAAGACACAATTTCCCTCATTTCTCTGAAATCCCAGTGCCTCAGTGGGTGCTATTCGGGTTTCTGGGTGCTTCCAGGTCCATCCAGACCAGCCTGCCTCATCCCTCCTGCCGTCAAGGTAATGATGGCTCTGGTGGGAGGGGTGGAGAAGTGAGAAGGAAGAAGTGCTCCCTGACTTGCCTACCCTGTGAGCCACCTGCCCTGCCTCTTCCCCAGGTCAGTGTAGGGTTCAAATGAGACATATATAGAAGCCCCTTCAAGAGCTGGGAGGGGCCACACTTGGCCTGCTGCCCCTGGGGTGTGGGGGGGCTCCGCATGAGCCTCAGGGGGGTGGGTTCTGGCCTAGTTGGGGGCTTTCCAGGACTGAGCCTTATGGAGAAGGACACATCATCCAAAATATAAGTGGGTTCCCTCAAAATGTCCCTTTTGTCCCCAAGGGGCCTCCTTTGGCTCAGACATTCTCCCTGGCTGTTCTGGAGCCTGGGGAATTGGGAGGCAGAGGGTTTAGGAGCGGGATTGGTGAGGTGGAGGGAAGCCACACAACCTGTGTTTGCAATAATGTGTGTGCCACGGAGAGAGGAAACTTCCATTTGATAATAACTTCTGACAGATAAAAAGCCTTTGCCAACAAGTAGGTCATTTTGGGATGCAGAGATTTGATGGGAATAGAAATTTGATGTGTGTGCGCGCGCCCTTGACTGTGTGTGAACTTGTTACCTTGCAGCGCCGGTGGGCATTTAGATTTCAGTGGCTTGGCCGTGAGGGAACAAGAGCCCTTGGGGAATGTGATGGCTAGGGGCATACCTCCTTGAGGTCACTGGGCCCATCGGGAAGGGCCCTTTCCCGGCATCTGCGCTCCACGGGGGAGCAGTTGGGTTTGAGCCCTGAACACCAGCAGAAGGAACATTGCACAAATCTAGCACCGCAGCGAGTGGCTGGGAGAAACAGGATTTTGACAGTGGAGATTGTTGATGGGGTGCAACACAGCAGTGGGGACTATGTCCAGGGGACAGAAAGAAGCCAAGGGACTGCCTAGAATTCTGAGCATTTGCAGAAGCAGGCGTGACCGTGATCCCCATCCGAATGGGAGACAAGAGCATTTCCGGATGACACACCAGTTAGGTCCCCTCCCCTCCCTTATCTCTCCCCAAGCTGGCTGTCCTGCCCTGTGGCTCAGGCAGGAGCTGACTGCATTCTCAAGTGCGTGTTCAGAGTTGAAAAAGCTCAGACAAAGCATCAACAGAGACCTTTACTTGACTCGATTTCATAATATTAAGTTTCTTCCTAAATCACCATTTGCTGCAACCAGATTACTGTGCATCCTCGGAGGATGTCCCATTCCCAAGGGGGACGGAGGGGGTGGGGGTGGGTCTGGGGCCTGAGACCCACAGTGGGGTGGTGCCCCACCGTGGACCAAGAGGCGCACAGAACTCAGCCTTGCCTCTAACGAGCTGCATTACCATGGGCGAGTCCCTAACACCTCTGTGCCCCAGTTTCCTGTTGCAAATGAAAGGGTTTCAATGGTTTCTAAAATCTGCTCCAGTTCCCACAATCTCTACGATTCTGTCCTCCAAATATACAGCTTGTCGTGGCTCCTCAGGACATTCAGGAGATGCCATGTTCCCTGGAGAAGGTCCCCCCCCCCCCCGGACCCCCATGCCCCTGTCTCCTGCCATGGCCTCTCCCGTTCCTCCACAGGAGAGGCTGGTTTCCAGCACTAGGCAGGGAGGCGTGCCAGCGTTCTGGGGTTCCAAATCGGGATGTCCGGTGTTGCTGTCTCCCCACATTCTCCTGGGGGTGGATCGGTAATGAAGGTGATATTTTGATGTTCCTGTGCCTCATTCTCCCCTCTCTCTCATTGCGTCCAAACTCAGATGGGAACCGGGCGTGTTATTACATGGACTCTCTAACCCCCGGCAGTAACCCTGAGGTTCCCAGCGTGAGGGCGAACCCGCCACGTGGGAGGAAACGGTGCCAACTCTCTCTTTTTTGGCGAAGCTTTAAGGGCTCTGCAAAACCCCACTGTAGTTTGCGAGCCATCTGGAGCCTGCAGGAGCTAAGTTCAAGTTGTTCTCAAGGAGACCTGCTGCTGGCAACGACCCACAGTGTCTGGCAGACGGTTTCCTCAGCCAAGTAGAAGCTCGGGGCCTGCAAACAGCACCTCCAAAGTAACTCGGGCTGAACCGTGTCTAGCCGGACACGGAGCCAAGAGTCCTTTTCGTTAAATAATTCACAAGCCACCCCCGGGTATGTGAACACAGCTCTGGCTAATGTGGGCCGACAGGTGATTTCATGCATCATTTAACTCTTTGCATTGCAGGGGAATGCAGCAGAGATGAGATAATCGGAATAATTTCACATTTGTAAACAGCTTTTTTTTTTTCTCGAAGGAACAAAATATTGCAAACATGAAGTGTAAAAGAAGCCTTCATCTGGATAGGCCACAGAGAAAAACAAAATTGGGCATTTGTTAGAATAATTAATGGGACAAACCCCTTCCTCTATGGGGAGCGAGTGGTCTTCCAGAGAGGTTCTCAAGGGCGGTGGGAGGTGCTGCTTGCACTTGGCTCTAAAGAAAGTGCAGTGAAAGTCAAGTTGAGAGGAGGGGAGAGAGGGAGAGGAAGAGGGAGAGCGAGAGAGAGAGAGAGAGAGAGAGAGAGAGAGAATGAGAACAAAAGAAGGGCAGTACACCCTTGACCTTGGCGCTTTGGTCTGAAAGGAACATTGAAGCCCCAAGGCCAGGCAGTGCTTCCCTGACACCAAGAGGAAATGGTACTCTTGAGACCGCCCTCCCTAGAACAATCATCTCCAACAGCATTTCATCCTGTGCAACCCTCTCCAATAACAGCTTCGCTGGGCAGTCCCATCTTGCAAAGCATTGCAGGTGAACGCACCCTGCGAGAACACGCAGCCTCGTATTTATTCCCAGATGGCGAATGAAATCTGAGCGCCCGGTCATGTCTCTGGCAAACTGCTACCCTTGGTACAGAAGGTTTTCAAACTCTGTGGGCAAACAGCTCTATCTTTTTATTTTTTTTTAAGTTTGTTTGATTTATTTTGAGAGAAGGGTGGGTGGGGGGTGGGAAGGGGAGAGAGAGAGAGAGAGAGGGAGAGAGAGAGAGAATCCCAAGCAGGTTCTGCACTGCCAGCACGGAGCCCGAGGTGGGGCTCGACCCCCCCACTGCAAACGGTGAGATTGTGACCTCAGCCAGATCCAGAGTCTGACACTTAGCCGACTGAGCCACGCAGGCGCCCCAAACAGCTCCATCTTCTAGAACAATAAGGTGATGCTGGGTGTGGGGGTGCTTCAGCACAGCGAGCCAGGGCAGGTGCAATGGGAAAAGTCTCCTGAGCCTTCTGTGACTAGCACAATCCTGGGCCGCTGGGTTGCCTTGATCACGCCGCTCTGCAGACTGACCCTCCGGATGGGCTCCGTTGCAAAGCCCTTGTTTGCCCGGCCCGGGAGCCCCGTCTGCATCATCTGCGATAAACAGATAAACTGGGTGGGGTAGCTTTGCTCCCAAGGCACCCCCTGCAGACCCCTGGGCTTGGGAAAGAGGGCTCACCGACAGAAACTCGCATCTTGTCTGGGAACATGGGCCACGGCCAAAAACTCTTAAAATGTCATCTGCGTCTGGCCAGGGGTCTCTAGGCCCCGTGCAAGGCTGCCGTGAGAGGGTTTGGAACTCTTTCTGACGAGCGTGCGATTTGAAGCCCCGTGGGTCTGAAATGAAGTATCCGTTCATTAGCACAGAGTTTAAAATCCTGCTTAGCTGAGGTATAGGAACAGTGAATGTTCTTGTCGATGAGTCAAACTCAGAGAGAGACGTGGCCAAGGCCTTGATTTTTCAACCCGCCAACAGCCTCCCTGGCGTGGGCAGGGGAGGGCACGCTGAGAGGGTATTTATCCGCCTCGAGCGCTCCCTTTCCCCCAGGTCCCCCGAGTGTTCGAGGCGCTGCTACCCTAGGGGGCTCACGCAGGCTCGCAAGCACTTCTCCTTTATTTACAGCCTACTCTTCACAGCGGAGGGGTGCAGGAGGGTACACGCAAATCACAGACATGCCAACGGAAGACAAGGACTTTCAAAATCTGCTCTTCAGCGGAAGCGTCGCTCCTTCTGTGGGGCCTCCCTAACAGCCACTGGCTGTGTGTTACACACACGTGGTGGGCGTTTAATACACGCATTCAATGCATTCGTTGTCCTGCACAAAGCCCGATGGGGGAGAAGTGGACTGGAAGGTTTAAAACCACCATCCTGGGCTGGAGTCCCAGGGGCAGACCCTGGCAAGGCTCCCCAGGTTGTAGAGAAACATTTGTACCTACAGTGTCAGCCCCTCCCTTACCCTGTGCACCTGCTGTGTCTGGTAACGTGGAGAACACAAAACGTGTGTGATACCATCAAAGAGTTAATAGTTCACCCCAGGGGAATCTTTATTCGACTCAGAAGTTTGGTGTGGTGGATCTCAAAATTCATTGATCTCAATGAATTCGTCTCAATCTGATCTCAAAACTCATTGTGTAGAGAAGGGCAGTGAGTTGTGTAGCCCGAAGTGGTGAGCCGAAATGCTGCCCTGTGACACCCTCCCAGAGCAGCTCTTAAGACCCCATTTAGGGGACAGTCCTGCATGCCCCTTCCTGCTCAGTTTGGCAAGTTCCTTCCTTCTTTGTTCTGCAGGCGCCCATTGCCCTCATGCTGGTCTCCACCTGCCCCATAAGATTCCCCACTCGGCCTCTGCTTTACAAAAAGCACTTCCACACCATAGATTTTTCCAACCTGCTAGTGACATGTAAATGAACCTATCCCTGGGCACCTGGGTGGCTCAGTCCGTTAAACATACAACATCTGCTCAGGTCATGATCTTGCGGTTTGTGGGTTTGAGCCCTGCGTCGGGCCCTGTGCTGACAGCTCAGAGGCTGGAGACTGCTTCGGATTCTGTGTCTCCCTCTCTCTCTGCCCCTCCCCTGCTCACACTCTGCCTCTCTCTCTCTGTCTCTCTCAAAAATAGATAAACATTTGTATTTCCCTGATGATGAGTGACGTTGAGCATCATTTCATGGTACAGACTCTCTGGAAAACAGTGTGGAGGTTCCTCAAAAAATTGAAAATAGATCTACCCTTTGATCCAGCAATAGCACTGCTGGGAATTTACCCAAGGGATACAGGAATGCTGATGCATAGGGGCACATGCACCCCAATGTTTATAGCAGCGCTTTCAACAATAGCCAAATTATAGGAAGAGCCTAAATGTCCATCAACTGATGAATGGATAAAAAAGATGTGGCTTATATCTACAATGGAATACTACTTGGCAATGAGAAAGAATGAAATCTGACCATTTGCAGCAACGTGGATAGAACTGGAGGGTATTATGCTAAGTGAAATAAGTCAGTCAGAGAAAGACAGATACCATATGTTTTCACTCATATGTGGATCTTGAGAAACTTAGCAGAAGACCGTGGGGAGAAAGGAAGAGGGGGAAAAAAAAGGTTACAAACAGAGAGGGAGGGAGGCAAACCATAAGAGATTCTTAAATCCTGAGAACAAACTGAAGGTTGATGGGGGGTGGGGGAGAGGGGAAAGTGGGTGATGGGCATTGAGGAGGGCTCTTGTTAGGATGAGCACTGGGTGTTGTATGGAAGCTAATTTGAGAATATGATATTAAAAAATAAATATTAAATAAATAAACAAACATTAAAAAAATGACAATGGTTTTTAAATGAACCTATCCTGGGCTCCATAATTCCAGAACTGTCTTCTTTGTCCTAAAATGGAAAAAAACTGTGTGTTGCTAATTCGTTGGTACTTGCCTTCCTTGTAAAAGAATTCTGACAGGACTTTCTGGACATGTAACACCAGTTTAAGCCTATGTGGGAGGGTACTCCCTTGGGGATGCCCCGGGGTTTCCACAAACACTTCCTCTGAGCAGGCAGTGCTGCGTCCACAGGCACACTGCCCTCCACACCTGCAGTGCTGGGGTCCCAAGACATGGGGCAGGGGGGAGGGGTTGGAGGTCTGCCCTGGTTTACGGCTCCTCACCAAATTACCATTAATGGTAGGAAGCACCTTGGAGTGTGTGTGTGTGTGTGTGTGTGTGTGTGTGTGTGTGAGCATGCGCACATGACTGTATGTATGTATGCGTGTCTGTGCACACACGTGTGTGTGTGTGCATATAAGGGAGTGAGTGAGCAAGCAAGAGAGTTTTCAGTAAAGGTTTTCAACAGCTAAAATAACAGAGAAGTGGCGGTGTGCGAGTGCAGGGGCTAGCTTACATTTTCCTCAGTCAAGTCAGATTCTAACATGCCGTGTCCGAGTCGAAAAGTTTCAAGTGTCTCTACTGTTTGTGACTTCTCACATCTCACCCACTTTCTTGTTCCCAACAGCCCTCAGACCTTCCCGTGCACCCCGTTGATTTCAAGTGTGTAGGGCTGGCCCTCACAACGCTGCTTTTTTTCTCTTCCTTGGTATTTCATCTACAGTCAGTCATCGTGGCTACCAGCTCACTGGTGATCCCTCTGTAACCGTCAGGCTTACCCTCTTTACTTCCTACCACCGAATGGCTTTTGCTCAAGTTATTAGAGTCAGTGTTTCATCTGTCCATTTGTAAGGACTTTGAAGGCAGGGACCGTTTCTTGCTCTTTGCACACGTGTTTAATACTCTTCCAAAAATATGTATTGAGAGCCTAATGTGGATTGCATGCTTGTCTAGAGTGACTTTATTTAATCCCAGTAGCACCTCTGCAGGGTATTCTATTTTAAAGGGATGCTATGGAAGGGCACAGAAGTGAACCACATGACTGTTATGTGGCAGTCAGGAGTGACAGAGGCAGGGTTTGGATCCAGGTGTCTGAGATCCAAGGCCAGGACATAGTTGTGCTTTGTCAGCTTTAGTCCTTTTCATTTTATTCTAGTTGTGCCAAGGACTAGGTAACACCTAGACGTGGCTCTTGAAATAAAAAGGGTTATTTTCCACCAGGGAAAGTAGTATGCCTGACTGGCAACGTATACTGCTCTCCCCGTTAGTTAATTATGCACAGGGAAGCCAGATGTTTAAGTCATTAGTGTATTACAAAGAAAATTAAAAACACAGTAAAGCACAACCATGCACCTTACTAGGTTGTGATAGTTAGATGAAACTTCCTTTAATTATTGGGTAAAACGTGGGTAGCATTTACTAAGCAATTACATGGAATTGCCAGGCACTGTGCAGGTTGCTTTTTCATGATTATCTCATGTAGCTGTGATCACAGCCTGAGAGGGGCCATTATGATCGTTCCTGGTTCATAGAGAGGGAGAATGGGGTACAGTTTGCTCAAAGGGAGATGTAGGATTTGCATTGGGATCTAAATTAATTTAAAATTGATTAACTTTTTTGTCTTTAAAATTTTTTTTAAGTTTATTTCTTTTGAAAGCGAGAAAGTAAGCAGGGGAGGGGCAAAGAGAGAGAAGGAGAGAGAATTGCAAGCAGGCTCCAGTGTAGAGCCTGACGTGGGGCTCAATCCCATGAACCGTGAGATGGTGACCTGAGCTGAAATCCAGAGTCAGACGCTTAACCTACTGAGCCACTCAGCTGCCCCGGAACTGGATTAACTTTTGCTTAGGTAACACATACACATGATACAAAATTTAACAGATAAAGGGGCACATTGAAAACTCTACTTCTCACTGCCCATCCTAGGCTCTCAAGTCCCCTCTCAAGAGGCATCCACTGTCATCAGGTTCATGAGGATATGGTCAGTGATATTCCATTCATATGTAAGCACGCACTTTCTGTATAATAGTCCTGATTACTATCTGCATTATTTTACAGTGATGATAGCATACTCTACAGTACTTTTAGCAATTTGTTTTCTTAGAGGTCATATCGTTACAGGACATATCCCTTCATATACATTTAATAGATGTTTGCAATAATGCATCTATATTGATCACCAGTTTATAATCTTTTGCTCTTACAAACACTGTGGCAATAAATATTCCTATACATACATAATTTCACACAACTGCATGTACACACAATGGCATACAAATGCATGTGTAGGATAAATTCCTAGAAATTGAATTTCTGAGTCTGAAGATTATGTTTTGATAAACACTGGCAATTTGTTCTGAATAAATCTTGTAATAATTCATGGTACCACCAGAGATCTATGTGAGTACTACTTGATTTCCTTATAATGTTGCCAAAATGAGAAATTAAATTTTTTGACCCTTGTCAATGTGAAATCTGGTAGGTTTTTGAAAATCAGTATCTCGGGGCACCTGGGTGGCTCAGTCGGTTAAGTATCTGACTTTGGCTCAGGTCATGATCTCACAGTTCATGAGTTTAAGCCCCATGTTGGGCTCTGTGCTGACAGTTCAGAGCCTAGAGCCTGCTTGGGATTCTGTGTCTCCCTCTCTCTCTGACCCTCCCCAGCTCATGCTCTCTCAAAAATAACAAATAAAACATTAAAAGAAAGAAAGTATCTCTCAGTAGTCTTAATGTATATTTCTTTCATTTTGAGTGAGAATAGGTATTTTTTCCATTGTCTGCATCATGAGTATCTTTTCAGGATTTTCATTTGTAATTTCCATTGTTTTTAAATAAACAGTTTTATTGAGGTATAATTGACAGATAAAAAACTAGACGTATTTAATATATCCACAATTTGGTGAATTTGGAGATATGCATACATCCGAGAAACCATCATCATATCATTATCGGGGTAATACACATCCCAAACTTGGCCTCCTGCTCCTTTCTCATCCTGTGTGTGTGTGTGTGTGTGTGTGTGTGTAGTAAGAACATTTTAATGTGAGATTAAAAAAAAATTATTTATTTGAATAGTCTCTGCACCCAACGTGGGGCTCAAACTCACGACCCCAAGATCAAGAGTTGCCTGCTATATTGACTGAGCCATGCAAGAGCCCCTAATATGAGATCTCTTAACAAGTGTTAAGTGTATGATACTGAGCTGTTAACTATCATTTTTTAATGTTAAGAAGAGAAGTTCTTTGTCCACAAATTATTTTTATCAGTATGTTATTTTTCTTTTTCTTTTGTTTATGGTGCTTTCCGCAATGCGACATATTCTTTTATAGCAAATAGAATTTATCAATATTTTAATTTATAACTTTTGCATTTTGAATCAAAAATAGAAAGTTCTTTCCCACATCAGGCTCAGAAAAATTCTCTATATCTTTCTAGTTCCTTATGGTTTTATTTTTTGTCTTTAAACCTTTGAGTATTCTGGCATTTATTTTAGTGTGAGTTTTGAGGATGAAATTCAGGGTTCTCTTGAAAATGGAATCCTTTTTCTTCCCCTTTGGGAAGAAAGGTACCAGTGATTTCAATAGCATTATGAATGTACCTTTTTTCCATTTATCATATGTGGTCTAGTCTACTTCTAAACACTCTTCCTTTTTAAAAAAAATATTTATTTATTTTGGGGGGGTCAGGGAGAGGCAGAAAGAGAGTGGGCAGAGGGAGAGAGGATCCTCAGCAGGTTCCCAACTGTTAACACAGAGCCCGATGTGGGGCTCAAACTTACAAACTGTGAGATCATGACCTGAACCAAAATCAAGAGTTGGACGCTTAACCGACTAAGCCACCCAGGTGCCCCGAAACTCTCTTCCGTTGAACTTCCTGGCTATTCAGGTGTGGTGCTGTATTTCTCTCTCTCTCTTTATATATATATATATATATGTGTGTGTGTGTGTGTGTATATACATATATATATACATATATATGTATGCGTGTATACATATGTATATGTACACATATGTGTACATACATATATATGTATATATATATATATCTTTCTATTATATCTAACTTCTTTCATTTTAAAACATATTTTAGTATCTGATAAGGCCAATCCTCTCTCAATTTTGTCGGAAATTTTTGGGTTGTGCTTGCTTATATTTATTTGAGCTTTGGAATCATCCTGTCTACCTCTAAGAACACCTGCTGGTGTTTGGTTGCATTGAATTACATTTTTAGTTAAGACATCTTTATATTAAACAGGGCGTCCCTTTCCATTTGTTTAAATCATCTTTTATATTCTCAGTAGCATTAAAAAGTTTTCTTTGTATAAACTTGGCGCATTTCTTGTTAAATTTATTTCCACTGTAAGTGGGATTTTTTCAGTTACATTTTCTAACCAATTTTTGTTTGTACATGGAAAGTTATTAAGGACGATTTTTGTACTTCATCTCCTTAATAAATGTTTTTTAAATTTTTTCTTCGTGTTTTACAATATATAATCATGTCATCTGCATGTCACAATAATTTTAATTATTGGTTCTAATATCTATGCTAATTTCTTTTTCTATTTTACTTGGGCTGGCTAGGATCTCTGGGGTAATGTTAACAAATACTGTTGAGTAAGGTATACTTTCTTGGAGCTGACATTAACGGAACTGTTTCTTCTCTTCCTCCAGTAAGTATAGTAGCAGCTCTGGGACATATGTTATTAAGTATGTGTGAGTGTGTGTCTGTGTGTATAATGATGTATTTTAGCATGAGTTTTTCATCAAGAATAAAGCATACATTTTATCAAATGCCTCTTCAGTTATCTATAGAGAAGACAAAAATGATTTTTTTTTTAGTTTATTTATCTTGAGAAAGAGACAGAGAGAGAGCCAGCAGGGAGGGGCAGGGAGAGAGGGACAGAGGGAGAGAGAATCCCAAGCAGGCTCTGCACCATCAGTGAAGAGCCTGATGTGGGACTTGAACCCACAAACCATGAGATCATGACCTGAGCTGAAACCAAGAGTCAGATGCTTAACCGACTGAGTCACCTCAGATGCCCCCCAAATGATTCTTAATTTTGGCAATGTTATATGAATTAAATTAACATGGTTCTGGATTTTGAAACCTCCTTATATTTTTGAATTAATAAATCCACTTGGTTGTAGTGAGTTCTGTCTTGGTGAGCACTTGGATTTATTTGGTAACATTTTAATTAGGTTATTTTGTATTCCTATTCATAAGCAATACTGGTTTTTTACTTTGCTTTTTTGTACTCTTTTTATCAGGATGTGCTTGATGTATGCTAGCTTTAGAAAAAGAATTTGGAAGCTGTATCTTTCTATATGCTCTGGAAGAGTTTAATTTGGGGTCTACCTTTTCCTTAGAGGTTTGGTAGAAGTAATTTGTGAAACATTCTGGGCTTAGTGCTCTCTTTGGAGAGGTTTATTTTTTGCCCATGTTCTGTGTTTTTTCTAGGCTAATTAGTTTAGATTTTTTTCTATTGGGGTCACACTTGATATTTATATTTTCTTAGTAAATGATTTATTTCGATCCACCTTGGCTAGTTTACTAGGGATTATCTTTTTTCCCCTAAAGAAAAAACTTATTTGTTGGTTAATAAACCAACTGGTTTATTTGTCCTTTTTTCAGTTATTGTTTTCTGACTTTATCATTATTACTATCTTTCTTAGGTTAGTTTTTTTTTTCTTATTTTTAGCTTCGTGAGCATAAGACAATGAATTTATTTCCTTTCAATTTTGTTACTTTGAGTACTTGCATCTACGAATTTCCCCTTGAGCAACTGCTTTAGCTAATTCCATAGGATATGCAATGTGGTTATAACCACTATTGGTCATTATTTTTATTGGAATATAGTTGACATACCATGTTACATTAGTCTCAGGCGTACAGCATAGTGATTTGACAAGTCTATGCTATGCTCACCAGAATTGTAGCCACCATCTGTTGTCATACAACGCTGTCACAATACCACTGACTACATTCCCTAGGCTGTACCTATTATCCACGTGAATTATTCATTCCATAACTGGAAGCCTGTACCTCTCTCTCCCCTTCATCTGTTTTGCCCATTCCCCTACTCCGTCCCCTTGGGAAATCATCAATTTGTTTTCTGTATTTATGGGTCTGTTTCTGCTTTTTTAAAAAAATTGTTCATTTGTTTTATTTTTTAGATTTCACATACAAGTGTAATCATATGTATTTGTCTTTCTCTCTGACTTATTCTGACATAGCATAGTACCCTCTAGGTCTATCCATGTTGTTGCAAATGTCAAAAAAAATTCTCATTCTTTTTTATGGTTGAGCAATATTCCACTGTAGCTACATACCACATCCTCTTGATATATTCATCTATTAATCCACAGGCTGCTTTCATACTTTTGCTATTGTGAATAATGATTCAATAAACATAGGGGTGCATATATATTTTTGAATTAGTGTTTTCATTTTCTCTGAGTAAATACCCAGTCTACTGTTAGTCATTTTGAATATTATGTAATTTCAGATTGATTCTTTTTGACTCATACTGATTAAAGGATAATATCTATTCCATTCCTTATTTGGAGAGTTTATTTAGATTTTCTATGTGGTCTAAAATGCAGTCAGTTTTGGAAATATGTTTTGGACATCTAAAGAAAAAAGATATACTCTTTAGTTTTAGGGATAGAGTTTGATAAATATAACTTTGCTAATTATATTATTTAGGTCATCTGTATCATTACATTCTTTGGTTCACTTCATCTGTTAAGCCTCCTATAACCAAGTGTTTCTATTTTTCCTTGTATTTTCTGTAGTTTTTGCTTAATGACATTTTATACTCTATCAGTTGGTGCAGAAATACCTATAACTATTAGATCATTGTGGAGGACACACTTCATCATACAAAGTATCTTTATTTTTCTTGCTTAATGATTTTTGCTCTAAATTCAATCTTGTTTTATACTTAAGATCATGGCCTCTGATTTTATTTTTGTTGGTATTTGATGTTATTTCTTTGTCAATCCTTCTGTTTTCAAGTTTCTGAGTCACTAGGCTTTAGATATATATGTGGTAAATAGCATATGGTTAAGGTTTACTTTATTACTCAGTTTTAGATGCTTTTCCTTTTAATATGTGAGTTTAGTCCACTTATACTTATTGCTATGACAGAACTGTTTGTTTATAATTCACGGTATTTTGTGTCGTGTTTATGTTTCTATTGCTTTTTTTAATATTATACTCTTCAGTCATATTTTCCTTGTTTTGTTTTTGTGAGCATTCCTTATACTATTTGGGCAGGTTTGTATTATGATTACTTCTTTCAGTGATCACCTTTATAAATTTAAATTATTTAAATCCTCTTTCTTGAAACACTGACATTTAACTTCCCACTATGAATAATAAAAATTGTTCTTCTGCATTTATTTTTCCTTCTGAATTTTCCTTCTGAATTTCATTAAAAATGAAATTCAGTCAGAAAAATGACTTTAGCTCAGGTCATGAACTTGTGGTTTGTGAGTTCAAGCCCCGTGTTGGGCTCTGTGCTGACAGCTTAGAGCCTACAGCCTGCTTCAGATTCTGTGTCTCCTCCGCTCTCTCTGTTCTTCCCCCCTCTTGCTCTTTCTCTCTCTCTCAAAAATAATAAAGATTAAAAAAATTAAAAAAAATATGTAATACACATGTAATTATGTATATACCTAAAGCTAATGTACTGATATACTCTTAAAGTTTTTACCTTTGTATATTTAAATATACTTACTTATCAAGTCCTTGATTTTTTTTTAAGTTTATTTATTTTTGAGACACAGAGAGACAGAGCATGAACGGGGGAGGGGCAGAGAAAGAGGGAGACACAGAATTGGAAGCAGACTCCAGGCTCTGAGCCATCAGCCCAGAGCCCGACGCAGGGCTCGAACTCATGGACTGTGAGATCGTGACCCGAGCCGAAGTCGGACGCTCAACCGACTGAGCCACCCAGGCACCCCCTCAAGTCCTTGATTTACCACATTTAAACAACATCCTTTGGAGGCACCTACGTGGGTCATTTGGTTGTGTCTGACTCTTGATTTTGGCTTAGGTCATGATCCCAGGGTCCTGGGATCAAGCCCCATTTCTGGCTCCATGCTGAGTGTGGAGCCTGCTTAAAATTCTCTCTCTCCCTCTCTCTCTTTCTCTCTCTGCCTCTCTCCCTTGCTGGCTCACTCTCTCAGATAAAAACAAAATATAAATTAAAAAAATTTAGGGGTGTCTGTATGACTCTGTTGGTTAAGCATCTGACTCTTGATTTCAGCTCAGGTCATGATCTCATGGTTAGTGAATTCAAGCCCCTGTGTTGGGCTCTGTGCTGACAGATGACAGTGTGGAGCATGCTTGGGATTTTCTCTCTGCCCCTTCCCTGTTCATGCATGCACACGCGTACACATGCTCTCTCTCAAAATAAAGAAACTTAAAAAAATTTAAATGAGATTCTTTGATCTTCAACTAGAAATGATGAGAAAATCAACATACACCAACTTCTACCTTCTCTGTCTTTAATATTATATTAATTTTAATATTTATATACATTCAGAGCTTATACTCTTTTCTGTAACCAAAATTTCCATATTTATTTTAGACTTAGTCTAAATGCTAAGTGGGTTTAGTGTTCACTGGAATTTTTTTTTGTTTTGTTTTTTTTGGTCAGGAATTCTCCATTCATCTCTTAGTTAAAGTCTTTCCTTTAATAGTTTCTTTTAATAGTTTTTAAAGCATGACTCATGGGAGTTATCTACTCTGGGTCCTTAAATGTTGGGTAAGTTTTA
Source organism: Prionailurus bengalensis (assembly GCF_016509475.1). Taxonomy (NCBI): domain Eukaryota; kingdom Metazoa; phylum Chordata; class Mammalia; order Carnivora; family Felidae; genus Prionailurus; species Prionailurus bengalensis. Next base: position 118,316,613 of record NC_057355.1, on the reverse strand, counting down.
TCTACTGCTTTTATTTTTAATGACGGTTTGGCTGTGCATAAAATTCTTATTAGGCCACACGCTTTTTTTCTTCTTTAACTGAGGCCTTTATAGGCATTATCACTACTATCTTTTGATATTTCTATAAGGAACCCTTGGGCTAAACTGACTTTTAAAAATCTCTGGTTTTATATAGGTTACCCGATATTCCTGCTGGCTTGACTAAATGACTATTTCTTACCTCTGAAGTTTATTGATACTCCTAAAATATAGCACAGTGTTGATGGCTCTTCAGCAATTTTTTTTTCTGAAACATGGTAGATCCTTTCAATCTATAAATTCTAGTCATCTTTTATTTTTTTAAAGTTGTGTGGAATTATATCTTTGGTTGTTTGTATTCTATTTGTTTAGTTCTCTTCTTCAGAGACATTTTGCTATCTGTGGGGTCTTCTTTGTCACCCAATTACCACTTTATCTCTAATCCCCCTTTAAACTGTTATTTCCATTTTATTTGTTTTGTTTTGAAAATTCCACCCTTCAGATCCCCTATTCTATTTTCAGCAGTGTCTATTTTATTTCGTGCTGCTTTAAAATAATCTTCATTTCTGTGATGATTTTCCTCCTTCACTTCTTTGGTGAGCTATATCATCTGTTTCTTGCCCTCTCATTTCACTGTATCATCCCCGGCCACTTTTCATCTCTGTTTTGAGCTCTTTGGGGGTTTCTTTAAATTTTCGAGTTCATGGTCATCTTACTTTTTCATTTCATAGAGCACGTTCGTATCTATCACTTGTTTTCCGTTTCTTTTTCTCCTTTTCGATTGTGCTATCTTTGTATCAGCCTGTAGGATGCTCTAGTATCCTGTGCTGCTTTGTTTTTTATTGTCACTCTTCACGAGAGAATTCTTTTTAATCCAGATAGTTGGAAAAAATGTATGTGGGTTGGGAGGGAGGACGTTGTTGTGACTTGGTAAAACTTTGCCTTGATTCACTATGAAATCTTATTACAAATGCTTGTGTGTTTATGAGCTATTTTAGCCATTGCTTCTTTTCAGCCAACAGGGTGCAGCAACGCCTTACCAACAGACTGTCCTATATACACAGCATAACTGTGCATTTCCCTTTTCAGCTTCACCTGCTACCACATGGTGCCAGGTAGAGTCAAGAATGCTTGTGCTTTCAGGTTTGCAATACTCTTGCCATTTGTCAAAGGGTTGCTGGTTTGATTGTTCAGGGTAGGTCTACTCTGGAGTGCCAATTTTGGAGACGTGTTTTCGGCTCGGTTTGTCAAAAGCTACAGCCTGCATTTGTTCCTTGGCATTTGGCCAGCCCTCTGTCATATACTGTGTTTCATGGATACAGAATCTCCCAGCTGTTTTGAAAACGGAATTTATACTTTTTGCTCTTGTTTTTCTGTTTTATGATTTTCAACAGGAAAATGGGAAGAGCTTTTTTTCTGATGACATCTTAAAATTTAAAGTGCACCATGCTGTTTTTACTCCTCCAAAATTTACAGCAGACTCACACAGGCCTTCTTTTCAGTTTAGCAGTTAGAATAGCTGTTTTATAAATAAACACAACACAGGGCACTGGGGTCAAAAGAAACGAAATCAAGTACTGAACCTTGAGGCCTAGGAATGTCAGGAGGCAGTTGGCGAGGATAATTAGGTAGAGTAGCTATGGCCTTTGACAATGGAAATAGAGAGTAGGGAAAATACACACGTTGTCCCCATTCAAAAGGCCCCAAAGAAACTTCTCTAGGATGAGAAATCATTGACCTTTAAGTAATAACTGACTTAATTATGGAAGGATACTAATGTTAGATTAAGTTAGAAAGGAACCATAACAGATTAATCCAGAGAGAGAGAATTAGAACATTTTTACTTAGGCTATATATTTTATAAATGTTCCCCTAATCTGCAAGTCTTGAATAATTCTGTTAGTAGTAGTAGTCGTCACAAAAATACCACCTACTGAGCTTATGATGTGCCCAGTTCAGTGCCAAGTACCCCCCCAAATCCCTATGAGGTAGGACTATTATTATCCCCAATCATCCATGAGGCATCTGAGACTTAGCAAGCTTAACTAACTAGCTCAAGATCACATAATCAATAAGTGCTATTAAATCTTTTACTCTAATCAGTATAAGACATCAGTTATTTAATTAATTCTATCATTTTAATGGAAGCACATTCTAATTCTTAGAGCAACATTGTGTGTGTGTGTGTGTGTGTGTGTGTGTGTGTGTGTGTATCATCACATTTCTCAATTACCTATACCTAGGGAACAACTTCTATACTAGGAGCTACCAGATGGTCACTTTGAGGAAGCAGACGCAATTTTACTGATTTGACTATGTATATGGCTATGGGGGATGGGGAGGTGGGCAGGGAAACAGAACACCAATCAACGGCCTCTTGAATACAGTAAGAGATTATGATTTTTCTTGGTCAACAAGAAATGTGGCATCAGGCAGACTAGGGCTAGTGCAACTGGTCAATATCATTGAGGAACTGGGCTTCTTGCTATACTAACCTTAATTGTGCAGCTTCCCTTCTCAAGGTCAGGAGTGGCTGAAAGAGACTTTACCTTTTTGGGAGGAGGAATGCCCTCCCCAGAGAATTCTGCTTACACATCATTGGACGGAATCATGTCTACCAGCTACCCTAAGCTAACCCACAGGAAGGCTGAGAATTTGAGGTTTCTGGCCTCGGCGGTGGAAATAGACAAGATAGAAGGGGTTGTGATGAGGGTTAAGTGGGCCAATCTGTTGGGTGTGCCACACTGCCTGGGAAAAACTCACTTTCATGAATAAGTGGTGGAAGAACTTTACTCCTTCCTCGTTGAGGTGTTGAGACTCAACACATGACCTCTGCCAATCTTAGTTGTTCATCTGGAAAAACACAGCTAAGAACTGCACAGGGCTGGGTGAGAATGTAAGGACCCGATGCTTATAAAATTGCCTAACCTGGTGCCTAGCACATAAATGGTAGTTCTTAAACATACCGCTAGGTTTAACGCAGTCCAATCTGCCAAAACTCTTAATTAACTTAGGAGTATCAAACACTCTTGCTACAAGGAAAAGATTCCCCAGAAAATGCTAGGTGATTTATTTTGTCAACATTAAATTACAGTTCTCTCCAGGGAAGCTATTATTCAGTTCACCTTACACAGATTTCATGATTTATTCAATGCTTCAACTACAACTAAACATTCAGCAGGTGCTATACTTCTAATTTACTGCCGGAAGCATTTAGAGAAAACACAACAAAAATTCCTCAAACAACATTCTCCAGCTAAAAAGGAAGAAGCTGATGATAATGCTATTCCAAATATCTCCAACAGAAACATATTTACATCTCCAGATTCTGTTATTTCTCTACCTTGGACTGAATTACTCAGCTCAGCTTTTCTGCTTCAGTAACTGCATGTGGTGATTACAGTGGAGAAATTCCAGCTTGGCTTTTGTTTCTACTCTCTCAAGCTGATATTTATGTATGTTTATGACTCTGGTCTTGTTTAGGAAAGTGAGTTTAACAATTTACTAAGGGCATCTAAATATGATCTTCATATGTAAATAGCTCCTACCAAAAAACAAGTCAGTTGTGACTTGAAGCAGGGTGGGAGGAGGGGCAGCTGAAGCCTGGAAATTCTAGGGCACAGAGCCTAAAGCAATGTTTCACACAGTTTCTCTTATGTGTTCCAAATATAATACAACTAGTTTCACGAAACTTCAAACACACAGAATTTCTCACGTAAGGAAAAAATTCTCTATAAACCGTCTATCTCTCAGTTTTATATAATTTGGAGGAGGTTCTCTGGGGAGGCTTAAAGCAAGGCATAGTAAATGTATTCCCTGTGTTAAAATTTCCATAATGTGGAGGGAGTGACTTCTGTCTGCTTGTCTCAGCAGGAAGTGGCCAAGCTGGATGGTGTTGAACACATTGTAAAAAGAAGAGCAATGTGGCAGTGGTAAAATCACTAGACTCAGGAATGAAGGATTTGGGTTCAGTCTCTGTTCCTGCCACTTGTTATCTGTGTCACTACGGCCTACGCGCTGTTGTGTGCTTTACCCGAGAGGTGTCTCAACACCCTTCTCTCTCACCATCAGTATAAAGGCTGGAAAAGCTAAACACCCTCTTTCTTAGCATTTTTATGTGGCCAAGACTTCCATGGGACATGGTTCTGGCCAATGAGACATGAGCAAAGTCTGCAAGCTGGGGGGTGCCCGAAGAAGTTTAACTTTCATGAGAAAAGACATCAATATGGCTGACACCGCTCCTTTTCACATTTCTTCTTCTGACCACATGATGCCTGGAGCCAAAGCAGCCATCTTGTGACCTTGAAGGAAAGGCCAAGAGAAGAGCAGAAAGGAAACAAGGCGTCTGTGAGTTGCCCAACCCCTGAGGCCACGGTCTGCCTCCGAGCCTCTTATTAGGAGGACCTCCCCTCCCCAAATACAGAAATTCAGGTTTTCTGCTACTTGCAGCCAAACATTCCCAATGGACACAGTAACTATGGAAAATTACTTTATCTTCTCCTCTATAACATGAACATGTGAGTAGCATACCGAAACTCACAGATACTGTGATTTCTGCAAACTAATACATAACAAAATCCTTTGTTGATTATAATGTTCAGAGGCAAAAGACCATGACCTCAGAAAGGGTTTGGTTGTTTTGATTTCAAGGAAAGGGCTGAAAGTTGGGAAGAAAGTATAGGTTACTTTATAATGAATCAGCCTTTGTTGTGCTTGGACGTATGGTAGCAAAATGATATCCTTTGGAAAGTGCAGGCTTTTACCTTCTTCTAATACCTTCATTTTCCTTTGTTTTTCTTTTTTTCCTTTGTTGTAGTTTACCTTCTCTATCCTTTCTCCCTCCTCCCGGTCCCATATACATACACTCTAGCCCTTTATTTTGCATCATGATGCTGTTAGTTCCTTATTTTCTTGGACTGTCTTTGAAAGACCTTGGGAAATATAGACACAGAGACAGGAGGATTCTAGATATAAACTATCCTCTCTCAATCCTACCACCTGACTCCCTGATTTCAGGACAAAAGGGAAGAGGCAGTTTAATCATCAGAGGGAACCTCAACCTAAGAGACTTGTAAAAGAAATTGCAGTAGGATATAAATTAGGAATATAAATCTATAAAGGAAAGAAAAGAGAAAAGAAGTGAGGAAAAGAAAGAAAAGCAATCAGTCTTTACTGAGTATCTACTGGGTGGCAGTCTGCCACTGGGCCAGGAACTGTGGCCAGGGCTAGCTTTATGGTGTGACTTGCCCTTTGCCCTGCACTCGACCTCAGAAGGGCCCTACACTTGGCTTAATGCTCTGCTGTTGCCATCTTGATGTTCTTAATCATGTTTGAACAAGGGACCCTGCATTTTCTTTTGTACTGCACCCTGAAAGATAACTAGTCTCTCCTGACGGTGGCATTGTGTCATTTGAACCCATAACTTCCCCGTGAGGGAGACGGTCTAACATAATCCCCTAGATGAAGAAAGAGAGGCACAAGGCATTAAAGATGGCTGCCCAAGATCACACCCAGCAAGCAAGAAGCAGAGCTAGAATTCTAAATCAAGTTGCTGCAGCTCCAAGGTCATGTCGGCTCCAAGGTCATTTCTTGTTGATTGGTGCCTCATTCCCTTCCATTGAACAGCTAAACTCTGCAAATGTTTGGGAAGGAGGAATGTAAACTTCCAGAAGGGCAGAAGTCTCCAAAGCCAAAAACTATTAGCACCAAAGTGACCTTTGGGGCCCGTTAAGATCTTTTGCTTTTTATGGGAGAAGGGTAATGGAGGAGATTGGGAGGTAACACCCCCCACTGCTTGGTCCTCCAGCTGCCATCCATAGGGTGCTTTTTATGTGTCAGGGTCTCTGCTAAGCCCTTGACATTCAATCCTCCTAACTGCCTTTTTTGCAGCAGAAGTGTAATTGATTACTCCCTTGACACACAAGGAAACACTATGTAAACATTTTAGAATTTTGCAAACACTTTCCCATCTGTGATTTCACTTTATCCCTACTACCCTGGTACAGGGCGGCTGGGGCAGGTATTGTTAGCATCATTTGGCAAATCAAGAAATTAATTCCTGGAAAGATTCCGACCCTTGCGTGAAGAAACACACTCTTAGTGGGCAGAGCTAACACCGGAATCTGACCCTCTCATCTCAGATGGATTCTTCTCCCACTAAAACACACCAAGATGAAAAGGCAAAAACAAAACAAAACAAAACACAAAACCCACAAAAGCTTAGTTAGCCACTTCATAGCTTTCCTCACTAATGTTTCTTGGCAAAATGATGAGTGATAATAGAACCACGTGAAAATGTATTCCAGAGTTTTCAACGGGTGTGTTTATCTCAAAGCCATGGAACAATTTGCCAGGGAAAATCGAGGCTGGGTCCCCCCAAAATATTTTCTCTTTCAACCGAGAAATCTATAAGCTTCTGTGGAAGCTTATTAATGAACACTAGCACGCATACCTGCTACAGTAACTCCGCGGGAGCCATCAGGAGCAGACTGAACCTGACTCCAGGCTGCCCCCAGGAGCTGGTGCACTTCTACGGGCATCACACGCTACCCAAGAACAGTTGCTTCTTTTTTCAATTACCAGAAATCCTAGGGCTGGAGTTTTCTGCTGGGGCCTCTTTAGCATACTGCCTAAAGAAAATGAAGACATTGATCTTGACCCTTGTAATCTTTTGATTTTAGCGAGGGAACCGGGAGCAGAGTTCTTTGCAATTTCCTACTGCATCGCTGAAAGTCATTCTTCCTTCTCCCATCAGAAGTGATACCTTCCATTGCCATGGCTCCAAAACCAAACCGTAATTCAATACGCAAATTCTGTATGTAAATTAGTTGTGCATATCAGCGATGGTTATAAAACCCAACAGCAATCTTTTGGAGGGACAGTGACAGAGCACTTGGAAGATGTGGTATATCCCAGAGACACTTTTCATCATCATCATTAGAAGCAAAGAGGAAGAGGAAAGAGACAGACCACATAATGATACAAGGGGAGTTGCCAGATCACCAGGAAATGTCTATCTTGGCTTGGCTGTAATAAGTTTATGCTAGATTCATCTGAGTGAAAAAACTAACAGAATATCTGTAATGTTTTCTTCCTTATTTATTTTTTTTTAAAGCCTTTCTTGACCTTCAGTAGCAGGATTACCCCACTTTGATGTGAGTGCATTAAACATTAACGATCGTACCAATCTAGACTTCCGGACCAAATCTTATTAGCATTTAGTTCTGACAGGAGTTCTTGGTGGTGAATTATTTAAAAATTATAAGAGTCTGAGGTTGTGTGATAAAAATCACATAGCCACACAATGGAGATTACTAAAGGTCTTTGAAGATGTGAACTAGACAGGACCAGTAGTACACGAGGCTCTTAGTTTCTCTTTTGTTTTCATTAAAATATTTTGTGAAGCAAAGGACTGTTCGTTTTGACACAATTCTGAGCAACACTTGGAAAGCTTTAGGTGCATTGTCCCTTGTCGGAGGGTAGGGCTAGAACTATGGTCTTCCTTTCTCTCCTCATTCCTTAGCTGGAGTGATCACACAAATCACTCCCTTACTTTCTAGAATAATCCGAAGACAAGGTCGCCTGGTGTCTGGAACACAGTAGAGTCCTGTGTGGTTGTTTTTTATTTTATTTTATTTTTTCAAGAAGAATACTTGTTTCAATTTTTTGGAACCGGAAAGTAGAGATCTGATTGTATTTTGCCAACATCACCCCGGTCCTTGTGAATTCTGACTCCTCGAATGGGAAATCTGACTATGGTGGAAGAAGCCAGAGTCAAATGGGACCCTGGAAGGGTCCGGCCTGCTAATGCTCCCGGAAGCGGCAGCCTGTGTCATGGGAAGCCTCAGGAGAGACTGGCTGTGGACGTGTGGACGGAGCTCAATATGTGTAAATGACGCATACAAACGTGAAGGGAGACAGGTCCCCGCGGTGTGGCTCCCGGCTTCTCTGTGGAGACGGCTTCTCTCCTCCAGCAGAGAATCTTCAGAAAGGGCACTCACTCTGTGGAAATTATTCACCCTGTTGTATCTTGTCAAAACCTGGCTGAATAAGAAGGGGGAACAAAGGGAATGTTTCCTGCACTGCTCGTCCCCGAGCACTAAGCTAACAACACACCCTAGCCTCTCTTGTCCTGACCAAGTAGAAGGAAAGGAAAGCTCTCTGAGGAGTGCGCAGCTGATGAGTCAGAATAAAGGTCAAGAGCCTAGGAATCAGCCCATTCTAGAAAGATGAACATCAGTACTTTATACTCAGGGGGTCTCTTAAAATGAACAGTTTAACCTTTTACTTCCTAGAGAACAGAGGAGAGGAACAAACCCTCCCTCATACTGGCTGGGCCACCGCCCCCGCCTTATCTCCAGTGCCAGGGGTCCGCTCTGGCAGCCAGGAGGCCCTGGTAACCTTGGAGCAGCAGTCTTGGACCCCCCACTAGGTCCTGCACCTGTCTCCGCTCAGCGGTGCACAAGGGCTTCGGGAACACTGGGGCGGAGAAGGGGCCGGAGGTCATCAATATTGCATGACCGACGTGTGGGGAAGAGCTGGCGGAGAGGAAAGGATGGGGAAGCAGGGCAGAAGTTGTCTTCCGAAAGGCCCACACAGGCGGCGCGTACCCGCAAATCTCAGTTCATACCAATGTTGAGCGGGGGAGAAAGAGATGATGATAACGAAAGGTCGGGACCAACTATGGTCACGGTCCCCAGAACATGTCTCCGACCACAAAGCCAGTTTTTGAACGAGGTCCTGACAATACCCTCTGGCCAGTGGCAGAAATGGTGATGCGGGTGGCCCGCAGCTGTGAGCGCTCTCCTCCACGGGCTATGACCAGAGATTCGAGGGACCGGGTACGTGGCCACCATCACCAGTGCTTTTTCCTGAGCTTGAAAGAAAGAACCTCTTCAACAGAACGCGCAGCTTAAAAGGAGCCGCTGCTGCTTTCAGTGCGTGTGCTCTTTCACTCAAATGCCTGAATGAATAATAAAGCCATATTTATCAACTAAGCAACCTAAGCTTCACGATATTGCACGAGGGCCAGGATGCGGGAGCTTTTCTTAAACCAGGGCAAACGCACAAGCTGCCGGCTTCAACCATATCGAAAAATTAGAAAGCCTGTAGTGCAAATCAGTCCATGGTCCAGCTCCTGTTGAGACCTGAGCGTGCTTGCTCATTCACTCACCCATGGGCGAGTTATTCATGGAACAGAAACTGATGAGCTACGCAGGTGCCAGCTGCTGTGCTACCTTTTAGGACCCAAATCTCGGGTTCTTAGACGAGATACACTTTCTTCCTATTATGGGTTGTAACCTGAGGAGTCAGGCCCCCACACCCACGTCCCTGGCCTCCCCCCCCCCCCACTCAGGCCTCTGCGGACGTGGATAGGGAGGTGCTAGTGGGCTGATAACAGGTGCCCCCAAACAGCTTCCGCGGCACATAAAAGGTGTTCGTTCATGTGGACTCACAAAGGGTGTGTAGGTAAATCATGGGTGTGAGGGGAACAGTGAAGTGAACACAATACGTGGAGACGCTAGACATAGGAATTTAAAATCTAGGGGCCATTCCTTACCAAGTAAAACCAACTGCATGTCCTGAAGAGACTAAACACTGATACGTAGTAATACTAAATAATAGTCACTCTACGATCCCTAGGGAGAGAGGCTTTTTAGAGAAAAAGATTCTGAGGATAAACCTAAAAGGCGTGAAGTGACTTGATGATTTGTATCATTTTGTGGAGATTCAGAGAACTGACCGACCTCCAAAGGTTCCAAGCTCTCTGGCTACAAGAGAGGCTACTTCCTCTCTGTTGTATTCCCTCCCTAAGAAGTGAAAGGGAAGGTTGTTTGGCTGGTGCTGAACACGTGTATGTTTGTATTTTGTCTTCTGGGTTTGTATTTATTACTTGTGCCTCAGTGCTCTGTATGAGAATCCTGCATTTTATTTGAGCAGATGTTTATCTAAAGTTTATTGGAGCAGATCTTCATACTAATGAGTTACCAATTAACTGAGCAGCACAGTGTTGAGCACTTGCTGCGTGCGAGCCAGAATTCTGAGCACGACCGGATGATTAGTCAGAGACCCTGCCTTCCCTGAGCTTACGGCATTTTAGAGGACTACAATAATGAAGACACAAGTAACTCTAAAACAGGTTAAAAAGTAGGAAGGGGCACAGGGGAGGTAAAGATGAAGTTTAGAGGAGAAAAAGACAATTGCTGCTTGAGATGATCAAAAAGGGCTTTGGAAGAAGGTGGATTTGAGCTGAGTCTTGAATGACAGGTGGATTTGCTACATCCTGGTGCCTGGAATATAGCGGAGACTTGGTTAATATTTGGTGTGGGAAAACCACAGAAATTAAAGTCAAGAATAAGATAAAGACACCCTTTGTCTTTTACTTAGTGTTGCTCTGAAGGCCAACCCAAAACAGACAAGAGAGAGAAATAAGAACTATAAAGACAGCATGAATGAGTAAAATCATCATTAGTTAGAGATATGACTACATATCTGGAAAACTATTATAAATACTAAAAAATTCAACTAGATGGCTAGGGGATGTTCATATCTAGAAATCACTGGCCTTAATATTAACAAATTGTAACTAGTTAGAAAATCTCAAAGGAGGTAAAGACTACTACATAAATATCTAGGAATAAATGTATAAGAAATGTGCAAGATCTATACAAACTAAACATTTAAAATACCTTTCAGGGATATAAAGGCCATTAAAGAGATAAAATGTGCATCACATCCTTCGATTGGAAAGCTCAGCATCTTAAAGATTCAATTCTCCTTAAGTTAGTAAATAAATGTCAAATAATCCCAATAATATAGCAACAGAATTTTTTTATGGAGTTGTAGACAAGGTGATTCCAAAAGTTCATATGGAAAACAGAATTAAGAATAAGAAAAAGAATAAAATTGCAAAATATAACAGATATTCAAACGTTTTAAATATATAATAATTAAAATATATAACAATAAAAATAATTCTTGTATCAATATACAAGGAAACAGATAGATTCATGGAACAGATCATATACCAAAAACAATCTCTTATTATTTGATAAAGGTGGTATAGAAAAGATGAGTTATTCTCAAATAGGTAGTCAACTGAAAAAATTAAAGTTTTGGGTTTTTAAAAAAGTTTTATTTTATTTATTTTGAGAGAGAGAGAGAGAGAGAGAGAGCAGGGGAGAGACTGGGAGAGAGGGAGAGAGAGAATCCCAAGCAGTCTCCACGCTGTCAGTGCAAAGCCCACGTGGGGCTTTATCCTGCAAACTGTGAGATTATGACCTGAGCTGAAATCACGAGTCAGATGTTTAACTGACTGAGCCACCTAGGCACCCCTTTATCTTTATCTTATCTTTATCTTATGCATTATATCAGTCTAGATTCCAGAGGAAACAAAGATTTAAATGTAATCACTAAACCGTTACGATCCAGACAAAAACATCCAGAGAATTTCTTTATAACAACTGCAGAGAAAGAAGACTTCTCTGTGTATAACCCCAAAACCAGACCCACAAAAGATAACTTGGACAATGCAAAAAGAAATAAAAATCTGGTCAGCAAAACGTCCTATAAATGAAGTCAAATGATAAATGACCAGTTTTCAATTCCTAATTATAGAAAAAGGGCTAATTTACTTACATAGAAAAACTTCCTCAAGTCAATAAGAAAAAGACCAGAAATACAAATGACTCTTTAGTATATGGAAAGATACCTCACTTTTTTTTTTTCAAGTTTATTATTTTGTTTTCCGTGATCTCCACACCCAACATGGGGCTCAAACTCACAACTCCAAGATCAAGAGTCACAGGCCCTACTGCCTGAGCCAGCCAGGTGCCCCTAGACACCCTCTCTTCTAATAAGAAGAAGTTAACTAAAACACAGCAACTTGACATTTTTCACCCATCATCTTGGCCAAGATCAGCAAGTTTAACCTCCTGGGTTGATAAGGTTGTGAGGACTAAGTTTTCAGACATGGCCTATGAGAGTCAAATCAATAAATATTCTACGGACAGAAATCTGGTAATGTTTATCGAAAATTTAAATGTGCATAGTCTTTGATCCAGACTTTAGCTTTCTTAGAATTTACTCCTTTAGATGTTCAAGAAAATTCACTATGGTATGGTTGTGATACCAGAAATTGGAAACTAAACGTCTACCAATAGAGAATAGCATCAGTAAATTAGTTTGTATTTGTCCTGTGAAATTCTTTGCAGCTGTCTAAAAGAATAAGTCATTGCCATGTGTACTAATGTAGAATTGTTCTAATTGTCTCCGATTTACCCAGTTGGTAAGGGAGGGATCCCCTGCCATAAATAGTAGGAGATGGCTGAAAGACACAAGGCCTGACACCAGACAAATGAGATAGATGGCAATTTATTAGTTACAGACTCACAGCTTGGGGGAGAAGGACCCTGCATGTCATGCTGGGCCACACAGGTGCTATGCTCCAAGGCAGAGAGAACCAGTAGGTGCTATAGGAGACAGGCTTTATAGCAACAAAAGGAAGAGGTATCCTCTTGTCTCTAGGAGAAGGATGTAACTGGCTTTGTAAGCTTATTCTAAAATTTATACAGAAAAGGACCCAGAATTGACACAACGTTCCAGAAATAAAAGAACAAAGTTGAAGGACTTACTCTACCTGAATTCTAAATTTATTATGAAAACCACAGAAATCAAGAGGATGAAACTGGCATAAGGAAAGTGAAATAGAGGCGGCGTCTGAATGGCTCAGTTGGTTAAGTGTCCGACTTCGGCTCAGGTCATGATCTCGCAGTTTGTGGGTTTGAGCCCCGCCTTGGGCTCTGTGCTGACAGCTTGGAGCCTGAAGCCTGCTTCAGATCCCTGTCTCTCTCTCTCTCTCTCTGCTTCTTCCCCACTCACATGCTGTCTCTCTTTCAAAAAAAAAACATTAAAAAAAGTGAAATAGAATAACAGAATGAAATCAAAAAGCCTACATGTACATCCACACAAACACAGTGAAATTAATTTCAACAAAGGCACCAAAACTTTTTCAATGGAAAAAGGAAAAGTCTTCAACAAATAGTGCTGGAATGACTGGATATCCATACGGAAAAAGCAAAGAACTTTGAGTCCAACTCAATATCATACATAAAAAGTAATTCAAGATGGATTATAGACATAAATGTGTAAGTTAAAACTATAAATCTAGAAGAAAATATAAAAGAATATCTTTGTGACTTTGGGAAAAGCAAGATTTCTTAAAACACAGAAAGCAATAACTACAAAAGAAGAATATCTATAAACTGAACTTTAAAATTTAAAACTGCTCATCAAAAGATACCCTCAATAAAATAAGCAAACCATAGGTTGGGAGAAAATATTTGCCAGGTATATATATCTGATAAAGACCTTGTATCCAGAACCTCTATAGTTTAATAATAAAAAGGCAACATAATTTTTTTAAAGACCAAGAAATCAGACAGAAAGTTCACAAAAGATCGACAAAGGGCCAATAATTACTTGAGAAGGCAATCAACATCATTAGTTACAGGGGAATACAAATTAAAACTCCAGCGAGATACTACCATATATCCACTTAAATGGCTAAGTTGAAAAGGCTGATAGTATCCAGGATTGGCAAGGATGTGCAACAATCAGAGTACTCATACATTGCTACTGAGTGTGTAAAATGGACAACCATTTTGGAAAACTCTTAGGTTTTTACTTTTTAATTAATTTTTTGTATTTGAGTCGAGTTGACACACAGTGTTACATTGGTTTCAGGTGTGCAACAGAGTGATTCAACTTCCCTATATGTTGTGTTACGCTCACCACAAGGGTAACACCATCTTTTTGGACGATTTTTTAAAAAGAGAACATACTTCAAAAAATTAAAAATAGATCTACCCTGTGACCCAGTAATCGCACTGCTAGGAATTACCCAAGGGATACAGGAGTGCTGATGCATAGGGGCACTTGTACCCCAATGTTTGTAGCAGCACTTTCAATAATAGCCAAATTATGGAAAGAGCCTAAATGTCCATCAACTAATGAATGGATAAAGAAATTGTGGTTTACATACACAATGGAATACTACGTGGCAATGAGAAAGAATGAAATATGGCCTTTTGTGGCAATGTGGATGGAACTGGAGAGTGTTATGCTAAGTGAAATAAGCCATACAGAGGAAGACAGATACCATATGTTTTCACTCTTATGTGGATCCTGAGAAACTTAACAGAAGACCATGGGGGAGGGGAAGGAAAAAAAAAGAGGTTAGAGAGGGAGGGAGCCAAACCATAAGATACTCTTAAAAACTAAGAACAAACAGAGTTGATGGGGGGTGGGAGGGAGGAGAGAGTGGGTGATGGGTATTGAGGAGGGCACCTGTTGGGATGAGCATTGGGTGGTGTATGGAAACCAATTTGACAATAAATTTCATATTTAAAAAAAGAGAACATACTTTGTGACTCAGCAAGTCTACTCTTAGGTACTATTCAACAGAAATGAAGACATATGTCCACAAAAAGCCTTGAACAAGAATTTTTACAGCATCTTTGTTGTCCTAACCAAATACCAGAAACTTTCTAGGTGTCCATCCACAGAAGAATGGATAGACTATGGTATATCCAGTCACAAGGTAGCACACTACTCAGACATAAAAAGGAATGAATATTGACATACATGTCAACATGGTTGAATCCCAAATATATATATTTTTTCTCATAAAAGATTTTATGTTTAAGCAATCTCTACACCCATCATGGGGCTCGAACTCATGACCCTGAGATCAAGTTGCATGCTCTTTTCACTGAGACAGCCAGGTGCCCCTAATCTCAAAAATGTCATGCTAAGAGATAAAAGCCAGACACGAAAGAGTACATATACAGTGTGATTTCATTTATATGAAGTTCGAATAGGAAAACTGATTACGGTGATAGACATCACATTTGGGGTTTCTTCCAAGTCTGTGTGTGGGGGGGGTATCTTTTGGGGGTGTGGGAAGTGAATGAGAGAATTTTCTTGGGTGATAGAAATTTTGTCGATTTTGATAGAGCTGTGGGTTACCCAAGTATATGCATTTGTCAACACAACTCGGATGGTGCACTTAAAAGCTATGCATTTCACTATATGTAAATGTATTTCAATACACAAATAGCTGAAAAAATTTCCATCCAGATGTTTATATGCACAACTGACATGCAGTTCCATTCACACGTGAGTGAAGTTTCCTTCACTCAGTTTTTATTTACTTCCTTTTCCTTGGTTGCTTAGGTCCAATAGTGTCAAATACCAATATTATATTAAACCTTGCAATTATATTATTAATCTCTATAAGATATTCTAAATATATATGCGGTGAAGAAGTTTACAGAGGGGGAATTTGAAAGGAAAAGATGTTTTCTACTACTAGAAGCTGGGAGACAATGGTATTAACCTAAATGTTTTCATTTCTTTGTGCAGAGTGACATGGGAAGCTTCCACCTGGCTACCTGGAGGAGTGTCGGCAGCCTCCCTGGGGCAGACAGGAGGCCAAGGAGGGAAATGAGCAATGAGGGGCTGTCTTCTTTCTCCAGTTGTCCCACAGCTCTCTCCTTTCCAGTTGCAGGTACTGGAGCTCCATACAAGATCTTATTTGAGAAAAGAATTTTGGTGTTAAAATCCAAAAAATCCTGCCTTGTTTCCTCCTACTTTAAATATTCTACAATATTTAAAGATGGAGATGGGTGGGCTGGATCACAATTTTTGAACAAGAACAAACTTTTTAAAGGGACTATGGTTTTGGTGGTACCCACTAACAAGATGCCTGTCTTAGTCCCTTCAGGCTGCTATAACAAAATATCAGTTTAATAATAAACTGGGTGGCTATAAACGGCAGACATTTATTTCACATGGTTCTAGAGACTGGGAAGTCCAAGATCAAGGTGCTGGCAGATTTGATGTCTGGTGAGAGCTCGCTTCCTGGTTCACTGATGGCCATCTTTTCTCTATGACCTTACATGGCAGAAGGGGGAAGGGAGCTAGTCCGGCTGATGAGGGTGTCACTCTCCTGACCTAATCACTTCCCAAAGGCCCCACCTCCTAATACCAGCAACTTAGGGGTTAGGTTTCAACATATGAATTTGGGGCAGGGGGACACAAATAATAAGATCACAGCAATTCCTAATCAAATGAATCACTTTCTTCAGAGTTCCCCTAGCCTGGGGTACCTGCCCAGTCTACAGCTCCTTTGGAATTGTTCGCACCGTCCTCTTCCAGTATCCAGGTGCGGGCCAAGGAAGCCATGTTTGAGCCACGTGACTCTGTTCATTTCAGTAAGTCAACTGGATCAAAGGCTGACCTTAATCCTAATCCAGGAGAATGAGGTCCCCTCCCTCCAAGCTGGGGTTGGGGCAACAAGCAGTAGATCAGTGGGGTGGTTAGAGATGCAAATACCCAAGATGAAGCATGGAGCCAGGGCTGGGGCAGACCATGTGTACATAGAAATGGGTAAGAAAATGGTGAAATAAAGACAGGCAAGGATAAGGAGGGGCATGTGTCGTTCTGTGAGGGTGAACACTTCCTGCGTCCTACACCCATAGCCTGCTGTGTTTAATTTTCTGTCCCTCCAGTCTCTGTAGTCCCTCCATCAATGTGGGGGAACAAATGGGTTTCTACACCTTGCAGCCAAATGGTTCTAACAATGGCGCCCATTCATTTACCATTTGTACGGTGTTTGTGTCTAAAAAGCGTGATATGGATACTAAAACAGACGTAGTGAGATCCTACTTTTGAAAATAAAGCCCACCAAAGAATGCAAAGTACTCAGCACCACTGAGCACATTTAGCACCATTTTTTGCTAATTAGATATCATGGTTAATTTTATGGGTCAACTTGACTGGGCCATGAAGTGCCCAGAAATCTGGAGAAACATTACCCTGGGAGGGTCTGGGAGGGTGTTTCTGGACGAGTAACACTTGACTCAGTAAACTGAGTAAAGCAGATGGCCCTCCCCAAAGTAGGTGGCCCTCAACCAATCACCTGCAGGCCTGATAGAATAGAAAGACTCGTGTCCCTATCAGTGAGAGGGAGTCTTTCCTGCTTTCCAACTCAAAACAAAACACTGGCTCCTCCTGGGTCTCAGGCCTGCTAGCCTTCCGACTGGAACAGAAACGTCAGCTCTCCTGGTTCTTAGGCTTTTGGACTTGGCTGGGAGCTCCAGCTTGCCACCTCACATTGCAGACCCTGGGACTTGCTCACCTCTATAATTGTGTGAGTCAGCTACTTACAATAAATCTCCTTTTGCCTTTTAAAAATTTTTTAAAGTTTATATATTTTGAGAGAGAGAGAGAGAGAGAGAGTGAGCATGAGTGGGGGAGGGGCAGAGAGCGAGGGAGAGAGAATTGCAAGCAAGCTCTGTGCCGTCAGTGCAGAGCCCCACGTGGGGCTTGAACCCAGAACCGTGAGATCACAACGTGAGCCAAGATCAAGAGTCAGATGCTCAACTGACCGCGCCACCCAGGCGCCCTTCCATTTCTGTTTGCACACATTTTATTGGTTCTCTTTTGCTGGAGGACCCTAACTAATACATGAGGGCAGGTGCTCCTTCTGGCTGGACACAGCCTAGAAGCAGGCTCGTACGAATTCCAAGTGCCCCTTGTGGGCAGGAGGTGGGGACAGGCACAGCCTGTTTAAATTTCAGGTCCCACTCACCCCCTTGGCTGGCACTGCCACGCAGGGGCCCGGCCTGCATCTATCAGTAATGGTCCTACAACAGCTGAGCCTGGTGGTTGGCAAACGAGGGCTTCTGAGTCAAATCCAGGCTGCCACCTGTTTTTATAAGTAAGTTTTTTGGAACACAGCCATGCCCATGTGTTTCCTATTGTCTGTGGTTGCTTTTGCGCTACAACAGCAGAGTTGAGTAGCTACGACAGAGACGGTATGACTCACAAACTGAAAATACTTACTTACCTCGTCCTTTACAGAAAAGTTCACAGACCCTTGGCTTAGCCCATGTGTGACGTTCATTTTCCTTAGGTCTGTTCCTAAATAATGAAACGAGCTCACCACTGGGTTCAGAGTATACAACTCAACTGTTGGAATTGAATAGGGACTTGGACCACTTGGTTGACATTGGCTTATACAAGCGGTGCGATGCTGGGACCCCAGAGGAGTTCACTTTCACCCCAAAAGGTTGAGGAGTATGTTCTCTGGCAGGGTAAATCAGGTCTATTGATTATAAGAATCTGTGCAATTATGTTTCTGTTTAAGGGGTGGGGAGAGAGAATAAAAACCAAAATTCTAGCCCATCAGAAGAAACTTTCAAAGCCTTACCCCAATCACAGTGTGAGGAACATGTGTATCAGTTCCACAGCTTTCGTAAATAGGCCTCCTCTGTTGCTTGACTATTTTTCTGTGCTGCCTCAGTACATGCAGCGGGATCGTGATTAATAACAGGAGATAAAAACACAATTTTCTTGAATTTGGTGCATGATAATGGCTTAGAATGAACTAAAATAGATGAATGGGGGGGGGTTGATGGAAATATCTGGTAAGAAAATACCTGTTTAATGTAACTATATGCAGGTTTTGTTTAGAGTTTAAGAGGGGTAAAAGAAACTAATAAGCCCAGGATGATTTTGTGTGTGTGTGTGTGTGTGTGTGTGCGTGCGCACGCAAAAGATGAGTTAAAGAAGGATGAAATTCTGATCTGTGCCACAATAAAAGAGCACCAGAAAAAAAACAGTATGCTAAGGATACGAAGGAACATTTCATAGAAGACTGAAAGCTGTCAGCAGAGTAATGTGTTCAGAAAATGCTGCACTGTTCCTCATTCAACAGCCCATGTCAAGGTTCCTGTGTCATGTCGTCCAGGACGGTTCTGGGCCTCTCTTCCCAGTTCAGGATTTGAAGTGAGATCTTCACAAAGACATCTCCCCCCAGGGTTACAGTCCCTCCATCCAGTGGAAAGGGTTGGCTCACTTCCACGCTCTTAAGAAGCTACAAATCGGCAATACATTGCTTATGTCAAGAAAGCTTTGTGATCTTCCTGCCCATCCCGCAGAAGGAATCCTGAACCAAAGGAGGATGGAGGGAAGAAAGGTCGGCAGGGTACTGTAGTTTTGGAGATAACCTGTAGAGGGCACTGTTAAAACAGTCTGATGGGAAAATGTAAGTAAACTGAACAGAGACAGGTCAAGAAACGTTTGTTTTATTACCAGGACCAGTTCCTTCCCCTCTGGTCTGCAGATAGGGATACTTCTAAGTACATGGGGTTCCTCGGCCATTTTTAAGTCCACTGTCCTACCTGTCCTGGCTCGGCCTTCATTCTGTCAGCCCAGAGTCTCAACTTGTCCCCTGTCCCTGGCAGTGGGAGATGGTGGCTGTCACTCCTCCTCTGTGCACATGGTCAGGGAGAGTGAGGTGTTGTGACATCTGAGATGCAGGGTCCAGACACTGTGCCAGAGGAGAGAGGAGCAAAACCGATGACAGTCGGAGGTGGCCATCCAGAGGTCAAATCGGTGCTTGTGGCTCGAGTATAAATTTACTAAATACAACGCTTGAGGCCCTGGTAGGGATTAACTTTATTCCATGCTGCCAGGGAAAACCAATAAACTGAGGAAAGCGGGCTCCACAGCTGGCGGCTGTCTGCCCACGGCCTCTTTGGCCCAGGCCGTCTGAGTCATGCCACTCTGCAGCGGTGGGTTGAATCAAGTGACTGTGCTCATGTCTCCTAGACCCGGCTTCCTCTGCAATGGGCTCCATAATAACACTGGATTTTGGAAAACACACTGGCACGTGTAGACATATACACACGTATATGCACATACATATATGCACACACCAACGTGCATGCGTGCTTGCAGCTGCACCTTCACGCACAACTATTTCAGAGGTAAGACAAAGAATCACTTTGGGGCCTTAGATGAAAGTCATTGAAAAATGATCAGCTCCTAAAGTTCAAAAAAAAAAAAAAGGCATCTACCATCTACGCTTCCTTTTGCCGCTTTCTGTCATGCGCATCCCTGGCCCCGCCCACGTGAGCCCTCAGTACTGCTGGGAACTCGGCAATGACCCCCCCCCCCACACTCCCACCCCTGCGGTGCTGAAGTGCTGAGTCCTAAAAGGAAACCTTTCTTACAGCAAGACGTCGGTCTGCCCTGCCCTTCGCATCTTTACAAGCGCTAGTCTGCGGCACCTGCCCAGCTCGTACCTTTCTAGCTCATCAGGAAGGTGGGCCTGCGCTTCTCAATTCAACAAAGACTTTTCAACACCGGCTTTATCCCAAGAACTCTCCTAGGTACTGTGAGGTTCCAGAGATGAATAAGACACAAACCAGACCTTGAAGACTTTCAACTGGGACGGGAATAAAAGCCATACAAACTACTGTGACACAAAGGAGAACAAATGTGTGCTTCCGTGCTGGTGTAAGAGGAGTGAAGAACAATTCCCTCTTACCAGGGAGTGCGCGAGGTGCATTTGAGCCATAGAGAATGGATGGAGTTTCCTTAGGGGAGGAAGAGGGAAGGGGTAGCCTGGCTGAGGGATGGGAGGACATCACCCGCGGGTCATTTGCATCTGTTCGCTCTGGCTTGCCTATCAGGCTCATGGAAGGACACAGGGTGGACAGAAACCCAGAGGGGGCAGGGAGAACACCATACGCAGGGCTTGAACTTACTAATGCAGGGAAGGAGGGGATGAAAACCGGAGGCTGAGAGATCAGCTAGAAGGATCTCGCTGCCACCTGACCAGGGCAGACAGGGACAGGGGCAGCGAGAGCTGGAGGTCCCGGCAGGAGGGCAGAGGGGCAGAGCTGACAGGCAGGGTGGTCATCAAGGGAGAGGCAAAAACAGGGAGCAAAATTCACCCCAACTGCTTTACAGTATCTTCTGCCTTGAGATGCCTGCTCCCCAGAGTCTGCAGAATGAAAGCACCTTCCGAATTTGAAAGATTCAAACCTTCCTCCCCTTTGTGCATGTTAGCTAGCTGTAAACAGTTCAGCCCAGCCGGAAAGCTTTCACTGGCGGGAGTAGCTGCTTTAATTAACTAGTGTGAGGATCTGCTGACCTTCGAGAAACCTGGATGTTTCCTGTAAGACCCCTGTGAGGACCGGTTTCTAGCTATGCCTAGTTCCCCCCTTGCTTCTGCGGCCACAGAAGCAACACTGATGTGTCGATCAGCACTTCAACCCCCACCCGGTTGCCAACCAGAAGGGATGTTGTCAGTCCAAGAAGTTTTTGAAGTTCGAGACTCAATAAAGGATCCGTTGAAAGGGGCTTCCAAAACACCTTCACCTGGGCTGTAGAGAGGAACAGAGCTGGGGAAGAGGAAGGTGCTTGGAAGGTCGGAAGGAAACCTCACCACCAGCCACACTGGACGCTAAGGAAGGTGCAGGGAGGCACATGGGAAGGGAGAGGGCAGCTGGAGAGCTGCCTGTAAAGCTTGTGGGTGCACCAGGGAGGGGAGGTGGGAATGATGTCATCTTCTCGAGAATGGACCCCAACGGGGAACGGGGTACCTGTGACAGACGGGGTGTAACTCTCCAGCTCTGGGGTCAGGCCCAGCAGCCTTGACGGCTGAGGCAGAATTCTTAGCAAGGAGTCATTTCTCCTTTGTCCTTTTGTTTTATGAGATTGATCTTCCTCGGGTCTCTCTGTTCCCTCTCTCTTATTCGTGGTTCCCCACGCCGCGAGGAAAAGTTCACTCTTTTTCTGAATGAAAAGTGGTATTTGGCTTAATGGTGAAGAGTGAACGCATTTTAAGTGCCAATTTTCTTCATGCTAATTTTTCCCGTTGTGTAGCCAATCTGAGGAGTGACAGGGAACACAACAGTTCTGACAAGGAGTAACCAATAACTTTCAGCAAATCCATTAATTAGGGTCATGTTTACACTTCTTGTCATCAACTAAACATCTGCCTGAATAGGTTTTCTTGGTATACGAAGTCATAACCATCTGTCCACATGAGATAATGTCTCTACTTCAGTTTTGTAAGTGTGTGAGAACTGCAGGCTTACGTTTTCTGTTGGAAAGGGCGCTCTGATCGCGTAAAGAACGCGGGGTATCGGACTGAGTCTCACCTTTGACCCCTGGTAGCAGAGAGGTCTCGGGCAAGTGACCTTTGCTTCAGCATTTGTAAAAGGGAAGTGACAACTACGTCCCAAGATGAAGTGAGTGTATAACTTCTATGATATTGGGCATTGAGCAATTAAACCATAATGTCCCTAGGAGTTTTTGCTGGCAGGGGTGGGGGTGAGGGTGGAGAATACTGCTTAGCTGTGCAACCCAGGAAGCAGCGTGGCATTCATGCTTCGTGAAGTGGGTAATTCATCTATAGACTGGGTCCTAAGCAATACAGGGCTCATCCAGGTCATAATCTCACCGTTCGTGAGTTGGAGTCCCACATGAGGACTGTTGGCATCCTGACAACAGGTTTTCAACACCACAGCAACAAAAGAGAAAATGCTAAGTAAGCCCATGGGGAGAACACGGGAGCCAAAGAAAACACGGAGGGACAGCATACAGGTTAGGAGATCTGGAATCAGTCATCACTTTCCACTTAACCGACTGAGCCACCCAGGAGCCCCTTAGTCATCACTTTCCAGATCAAGCCGGTGGAAAGCAATCCCAGACAGTGAAGGAGAGACAGAAATGGAGATCCACACTTGACTAAAAATGATTCCCAGGGCTGGTGATGAAGGGTTAACACCAATTCCCTGGTAGGGAGAGTTTAAAGACTGCTATCAGAAAACTATGTGAGAAATCTATGACAAAAGGACACAGACGCAGTGCCTTCAAGGAGCCGACTTTTTGCCAAGCACTCTTGCCGACACTTCTTCAAACCGCCAGCCTTCTAAAGTGCCTGGCCCTCTTTCTCCCGAGCCTCACTCCATTCTCTAAATCTCCTTGGCCAGCACCCCGACTGCCATCCATCATTACACGTTAGACTTGTGCCTTCAGCTCAATGCGCAAGCCAGTCTCCCCGGATCATGAGGCTGACTTCCCTCCAGCCTGCAATTTCAGCTTTGCGCTTTGACTTGGCAAACTCTGGAAGATCACTGGGATTGTTCCTCTTCCATCCCAACCAGACCACTATGACCTTCTCCCCTGCTCATTACCCCTAGTGGGGAGGCACCCCTGCCCCCAGCCAACCTACTGTAAGATGGGCGGCTGCACCTGAGCAAATGTGAAGTCTATTTTTAGCAGTGGATTCCTTTTATTCCTTAGTATTATGGAATGATTCTCAGTATTATGGCATTACTTAAGAAGCCATGAAATAATAAAAGAGTCTTACAAGAATGGAGTCTTGTAGTACTTTTTCATTTCATTTTGTTTTTTTAATGTTTATTTTTGAGAGAGAGAGAGAGAGAGAGAGAGAGAGAGAGAGTGTATGTGTGTGTGTGTGTGTGGGCAGGGGAGGGGCAGAGAGAGAGGGAGACACAGAATCCAAAGGAGGCTCCAGGCTCTGAGCTGTCAGCACAGATACTGACATGAGGCTCGAACTCATGAACCGTGAGATCATGGCCTGAGCTGAAGCCAGACCCCTAACCAACTGAGCCACCCAGGTGCCCCATCCTTTTTAAAGAACAGTTTTTGACTTATAATATTATACATACATGATATTTCTGTTACCTGACCAGCTAAAGGGAAATTTTGGCTCGTGTCTTAAACCAAGGGAAGCAGGGACACCTGCAGAGCAGAGGGCCATCGTGGCCTATGTTTACCGTCCTATCAGCTCCTCTCTTAGAAACATGCTACAGACTTAGAAATCCCAACTCTGTTAAAGCCACATATTAAGGGCTTTTTGAAAACTTGGGCATTTCAAATGGTTTAAGGAACACTGTTACCTGAAAAGGGTAACACATTGACTATTTGTCACAGTGACCTAAAAACTCATCAGCGCTAATCTACTGGTACCCTATCACCAACCAGTGGAAAGGTCATATGAAGGTCAAGTATGTTTGATGGAGAGAAGTGACCGGGGGCCTGTACGGCCACCATAGACTTCTCTCATGGATGCCGCAAACCCGAGGTCTACACGAGAGCCAGGATCATGGTAGTTCTTTACTTTTACTGATGTTCCAGAAGTTCCACATTTTCACTTGTCAGTTTCAAGTCTGGACTGCATGAATGAACTAGCCCACAATAACCTTTGAAAAGAGTTCAAGGTCTAGAAGTGCCCTGTAAGTGATGATACCTTTATAGCAGCCACAGTGATTAAACACACACACACACACACACACACACACACACACACACACACACACGAGATCATTTCAATCTTGCTTAAAATCTTCCAGGGGCTTCCCCTGCACTTGTAGAAGATTCTAATCCTTCATTATGGGCTACGAGGCAGGATCTGGGTCTTCTCTACCTTTCCAGATGCATGGATTACCATGTCTCACTTGCTCATCAACCTCTAGGCACTCTTCATCTTGTTCCTCAAGCACTCCAAGCCCCTTCTCTTGCCTCAGGGCCTTTGCTCTTGCATTCTCTCTCCCACAGTGCTTCCTCCAGATTTTTGCATATCTGCCTTCTCACAGCTCTGCCTGACCAACCTGTATAAAGAGGCCTCCTCCCCCAGTCACTTGACCCTACCATTCTTCTTATTTTCATTATTGTATTTATTACTCCAGTGATAGAAACTCAGTATTATTAGAATTCATGAAATAAATGTGATTAGTTCCTGGTGGTTTCTCTTGTCCTAAGAATCCTGTTTTACTTCTCAGGTTTAGCTGGCTACATATGACTTACTTTCTGCATTAATACACCAATAAACTATCTCTGTATTAATAGCAACCAATAACTTTCAGCAAATCCATTGGGGTCATGTTGATACTTCTTGTTATCAACTAAACATCTGCCTAAATCGATTTTCTTAGTATATAAAGCCATAACCATCTGTCTACATGAGATATTGTGATCTACTTCAGTGTCATAAGTACGTGGGAACTGCATGCTTATGATTTCTGTCAGAAGAGGGATTTGACTATGCAAAGAGTACTGAACATGGAGTCAGAAGACCTGGGCTGGGTCTCACCTCTGATACTTGGTCATAGAGAGGTCTTCGGCAAGTGACTTCTGTTTCAGCATTTGTAAAAGGAAATTAAGAACGATGTCCCAGGATGCAAGTGAATGTATAATCTGATACTGGGCACTGAGTGATTAAATAAATTATTATTTATTTGCTTTTATCTATCTCTTATCACGAAACTGTGAGCTCTAGGAGTACAAGGATATGGTCTCTCTCTTCATTACTGTGTCTGCGGTGTGGGTGATGGTGCCTGGCATAGAGTTGGCACTGTGACTGCTGAGTAACTACATTAGCCGTTGGCTTTCACAATTGTCCTGGGAGATAAATGCATCATCCCCATTTCACATGTGGGAAGCCGGAGGTTATAAAAGGCTGGCCGGTACGGCAAAGGAGATACTTGTCTCCAACGTGCACATTCTTTGTACCGTGATGTGATGGTTAATTTTATGGCTCAAGTTGACTGGGCCATGGAGTACCCAGATGTTTATTCAAACATTATTCTGGGTATTTCTGTGAGGGTATTTTTGGATAAGATGAAACTGACAGATCCGAGTAGAGCAAGTTGCCCTCTCTAATGCGGGTGGGTCTTGTCTAACCACTTGAAGGCTTAACTAGAACAAAAAGACTGATGGTCTCTTAAATAAGAAGTAATTCCTCCTGCCTGACTGCCTTTGAGATAGGACGTTGTTGTTGTTGTTGTTGTTGTTGTTGTTGTTGTTGTTTTCCCCTGCCTTCAGACTTGAACTGAAACATTGGCTCTTCCTGGGTCCTGAGCCTGCCAGTCATTGGCTCTCCTGAGTCTCCTGCTTGCTGACTCATACTGCAGATCTTGAGACTTGTCAGACTCCTTAACTGCATGAGCCAATTCCTTATAACCTCTCTCTCTCTCTACACACACACACACACACACACACACACACACTTTCATCTTTGCCCCTCATTGCTCCTTCTCATGTTTTTAACTCTGATCCAACACCCTGTCACCGTGGCACCTGAATCTGCACCACTGTTCACGGGTCCACTTTTTCATCAACAAAGATCCTTTGATCCTTTATAGATCTGTTCCTGGGCCATTAACTGTTCATCTAAGTCTGCTAATGGTTCCCATCTCCCCTGACCCAAGACGTAATTTCTCTTTAGAGACTCTGGTGGCTTTGTAACGTGCCAGCTTGGGTAAGCTCAACTACATTTCCCAGAATTCCCTGCTCCATATACTTCTGACTAGAACGGGCCACGAGAGACCTTCACGTGTGGAATTCAGAGGGAAGAAGTGAAGCAGCACTTCACTAATACATCTTATATATCCATCAATGGTACAAAAATTCCTCCTCCTGTTTCAAGGTTGATTTCCTCTTTCACTGTTAGTCAGAGAAAACTCTCTGCTTTTAAAGGCTCCATGTGATTAGGTCAGGCCCACCGAAATTATCTCCTTGCCATAAAGTCTGTGCCATATCACATACTTAATCATAGCAGTAACATCCATCATATTCATAGGCCCAGAGATTACAAGGGCAGGTACACCCTTGGGGGCCCTCTTAGACTTCTGCCTACCACTGTGCCCTTATTAAACACATAATAATCTGGAAACCTACAGGCTAGACTCACCCTTGGCATTGTTCCTGGTATATGAGGTAGTTAATTGCTTTCACTTACAGGACTGCTTTTCCATCTTCTACCTTCTATTTGGGCAAACAACATTCACATTCTCACTTGTGATTAGGTAACACAGATTAAGGCACTACAGAAATGACAGATTTCTCTTTTCCTTTAACATTTTTTTAACATTTATTTATTTTTGAGAGTCAGAGAGAGACAGATCATGAGCAGGGGAGGGCAGAGAAAGAAGGAGACACAGAACCCGAAGCAGGATCCAGGCTCTGAGCTGTCAGCACAGAGCCTGACGCGGGGCTCGAACTCATGAACTGCGAGATCATGACCTGAGCTGAAGTCGGAAGCTTAACTGACTGAGCCACTTAGGTGCCCCGCCCCCCCCGCCCCGCTTTTTAAATGTTCCTTTAACATTTTTAATTATTATGTCATTTAATCACAAAATTAATGTATGCTTATTAAAGACATGCTTAGAAAATCAGACAGAAGTAGGAATCCGACCCTGCAAATTTACCATCACACAAGAGAAACAAACATTTTGTCCATTGCAATATGAAAGCAAAATACTAGAGCAGACAAGTTGACCTGCCCGAGGTTGACGCTACAGTGCTTTGTGACATTTGCTGGAACCAGGGTGGCGGGTGAGGGTAACTTTTCTGTTGAAGGAAATGAATGTGCTCTTGTTAATTAGCCCATAAAGGGATGCATTCTGAGGTGGGGAACAAGGTAAACCCCAGTTTTCTGTGGCTGCCATAACAAATCATCACACGCTTAATGGCTGCAAGTTACATAAATTCATTCTCCTGCAGTTTTGGAGGTCAGAAGTCTAAAATGGGTGGCAGGGCTGTGTCCATTCGGGAGGTTCCAGACAAAAATTCACTTCCTTCTTTTTCTCAGCTTTGAAAGGCTTTCTGCATTCTTTGGCTTGCAGCACCCCCCCCCCCCCGCCGCCTTCCCTTCTTTAGAGCCAGTGGTAGCACCACTCTGGCCTCGGACCCTCTGTTATCCCCTTACTGATGACATGGTGCCCATGCAGATAATCTGGGGCAACCTTCCTAACTGAAGATCTTAACTTACTTACATATGCAAAGCCCTTTTTGCCAAGTGAGGAAATATATACTCAGGTTCTGGGAGTTCAGACATGGACGTCTTTGAGACCATTATTTTGCCTTCCATGGAAGCCTTGGGCCTGAAGAGACCAGATGCCTGTAGCCTTAGGTTCAGTCCTAGAGGCAGTGGAAAGTCTGGAGCGGTGCCAGTGGTGGGGGCTGAGCTGCCCTTAATCATATGGTCACCAATGCAGGGAGCAGAACCCCCAAGCCTCGGATGCAGCCTCGGTTTGAGGGTTCACGGACATGCCCCTGACTTCCAATTACACCACTGGGTGGTGAGATGAGTCAGACTAATAGACTCAAGAAGAGCATGATCCTCCTTTGTAGGTCTGTGGGGAAAGATGTTTCTGGACCCACTGTGGACTGGTGCTAGAACCGCCCCTGCTCCATTGTCTTGGCCACTGAGGGTTTGCCTGAGGGAAGTGACTCTGGTACATGCCTAACTGGCGGTGGCGTGGGAAGCAATGACCACCCGCCCCAGGGCTCCAGGAGCAATCTGGACATTACCACCAACTGTGTGGATAGTCCGAGTCCGATCTTAGCACTGTTCCATGGTGAGGAAACATCACTGTTCAGCAGCAGTAAATGTTTCCAAATCGTCTGCATAGTTGAGCAGAGAATACCTGTGCTTCTGCAGCCAGGCACATTTCCATATACACTCCTGATGAAATTCCACATCTATCTGCATGTACCGGGGTCAATACATCTTTCCGACAACCCTTTTCTAAAATCCGTTCAAGGTTCTCTTTAAGCTGAATCAACGATAGCTTTCACAAATGGATGCAACTCCATGCACCTGCCGCTCTTAATGTTTTCAGGTCTGCCTGCAGCCACCCAAAGCTGTTCTCTGAGCAACTACAAAGGTGACATTTCCTAGGTGTTCTTTATGCCGGCTCTGGGGGATAAAGGTTACCAGGAGAGATTATACTGGAGGCAGTAGAAGCCAGGAAGTGAAACGAACACCCATAAGGCAGGAATGTTTATCAGTTGCTGGTGACCATATTTCCTCACACCTTTTATTACTTTAAATCTTAATAGGGCCCTTGCACTATTCAACAGCTTATCGATGCTGGCTGCACAGTGTCGTTTATTTCCTGTGTATATACCACTTGCTGTTCCTGCCATCTATCCTCACGCTGTGTTAGCTGTTGACCTAATTTAATGCTAGGTTGGAAACTTTCCTCTCCGTTGTGATTAAAGGGGAAAAGGGAGAGAAGAAGAGGTGATCCAGTTACTTGCATATGTATGGTTCTTTGATTAAAGGGAAAAAGGTAGTGAGGGAGGAGGTTGTCTGAGGGAGGAGGCTATCTAATGACCCACATACATATTATTTCTTTAGGTTCAGGTTTCTTACCCGTAATACAAGCTTTGAAAGGCTGACTCAACCTTCTCAAGTCACTCTGAAATGCTCACTTTCAATTATATGTGACCTCACACATCTCTAAGTCGATTTTCTTAATGCCGTGTCTCAACCATAGAGTCATGATTTTATCTCTAATCCACCTGATTCACTGGCATTGCTCTTTTGGCATAATTTCCAATTTAGGGGAAAAGAAAGATTGTGGGTGGCTACCATGCATTACAGTCATTGGGGCAGGATGACGGGATGGATCCTGGAGGGGTACAGACACTGAGTTCTATAGAGATAGACTTTTGTATGCTATTCTAGCATTTTGATGCTCTAATGATGGCAGTGCATTTCCAATAGGAAACTTCTGGCCATTCTCATTTTCCTAGTGAAGAGCCATGGAGAGCTAGAAATGGAAAGGGGACTTGAGAACATCTGATCCACTACCTTTATTTTATAGAGGACAAAATGGGAGCCCGGAGAAGTCCAATGATTTGCCTACAGTAACTAGGCAGCTTGTTGTCAGAAGAGAAACTAAAATCCATGTCTTCTGATGACCAGGCAAGTGCTGCTTCCTTATAATATGCTGTTGGTCCCTTTGCCCTTGTATGAGTAACCTCAGATGTGTCGGGTACGGTGAGCCCACCAATGTTGTTGCTTGGCAAAGGCCAGGCAACCCTCCTCTCTCCTGAGCCCAGAGTGCGTATCCCTAGCTGTTACCCAACTGATCACAGTTGTTGGTTTGGAAGGTAGATGAGTTTGTGGTAGACAAAACAATGCTCCACCCCCACCAAATATGGCCATGTCCTAATCCCTAGAACCTAGGAACACGTTAGGTCACATGGCAAAAGGGAATTAAGGTTGCAGATAGAATTAAGATTGCTAGTCAGCTGTCCTTAAAATAGGGAGATTATCCTGGATTATCCAGGTGAGCCCAGTGTAACTACACGAGTCCTTAAAAGTGGAAGGAGGCAAAAAAAAAAAAAAAAAAAAAAAAAAAAAGGTCAGAATGATACCATGTGACAAGTACTCAACTCACTGCTGCTGGCTCTTGACCCAGTGAGATCCAGGGTAGACTTCTGACCTCCATAACCATAAGACAATAAATCTGTGTTGTTTTAAGCCACTAAGTTTATAGTAATCGGTTATAGCTGCTCTAAAAATCTGGTACAAAGTTGGAATGACGCCACACAAATCCATCACATGTTAAAACTCTGTGCTCTTACGTGGAAGGAGTGGCGTATTTCTGCAACCAGATCCTTGGCTGTTGACGAGGTGTGAACCAGGCGCCTGCCATGGAAACAAGGGGCACGGACACACTAGTGTCTCACTGTCTCCATCGCGCCACATTTCCTTTTCCTGACCTTCTGGACACATTGCTGAAGCTCCTTCTCTTGTGCTGTTGTCACCCTGAATGAAAGGCACAGGTTTCCCAGCCACAACTTTTCCATCCAAGAACCGGTATAATGCTTGGCACATAGGAGGTGTTCCGTAAACCCTTGTAGAACTGAAATGCACACCTCGATAGGATGCCCTGTGTCTTTTTTTTTTTACAGTTCTCAAACAAACAAGCAAACAAACACAACCGCACACAGAACAGAAACACGAGGATCTTGCCTCACATTAGGTGTCTTTACAGTTTCTTGTGGCCGATGAGGGCTGGGTCAGGTGTGCCTGAACGGAAGGTAAAAATCATAAAGTTCTTGAACGACTCGTCTTTCCCAGCTGCCCAGCAACAAATGAAGATGTATTTGCAGGCCTGGCTGATAGGCAGTGTTGGAAGTCCAAACTATTGTTGCTGCAGTGGAACAGCTTGTCATAGCAGCCTAATTTATTCTCTTTCTCTGAAAGCCTGGCACCAGCTCTGCAGCTGAAACTGCTTTTGTTTAAGACTCAACGATCGCCGCCAACCAAGCCAAAATGTGTAGTCGCTGCGCGCGTCTGGTTGCATGCTAATTATGGCGGTGTCCTCTGGTGACATCTGAAAGACTGCCCAGTTGACAACGAACACCACGTCATCGTCTTGGCCACTTGTCCTCTCCCACCCTTTCCCATTGGCAGTTCCTGCGATTTTGCCATTTCATTTCCTCTTTTTCTTCCTGCCCGAGAGGATTCCATTTGTTCTGGCTGTCACCCAGTCTCCTTTTCCACGGACCAACACTGTGGGCACGAACCTCGTTACAGATGATGGCTGGGTGTGGAAAAGTTGCAAGTGAGCTGACATCTTGCACATTTAAGTGCGTTTTGAAGGCGAAGAGGAGCCTGTGGCCTAAGGGGACCAGATCTAAATTGTCTGCATTCCTCTGTGCCTCCTCTTCTAGCCCCTCCTCCAGAAAGCTCTCGCAAATGTTCCCCTTTCACAGCACCTCCCTTGCAACGTTTTTGGCACAGGTGTTATATACCGTTATAAATTCTGGCTTGTTGTTTTCTCCTTTCCCCAAAATGTAAACTTCCTGAGGGCAGGACATGTATCTTTCATCTTTTTACCCTCTAATATCCTTACAGAATAGTTTACACAGCAGGGACAAAGCCCGTACTGATGCATGAAATTAAAGGTATGCAGCACTTCGTTGAGATAAAATGTTGGGGGGGTTGGTGAAGAGGGAAACAGAGAGGCAGTGCTGAAGCATGAACCCTTCTCAACGTGTGTTTTCTCTATCAAATTAAGGAAGTGCTCCTTTGGAGGGAGAAAATATTCTGTCCTGTCACGTAATATCATACATAGGATCATATTATAATAACATGCATTCATTTCACATCTCACACATAAAGGGAAATGAACCAGTTCTTACTAAAATGTGGTGACTGTGACATTGAAACACACCTGACTCTCTTCACATTAAAAATCGTAACAGAGGGGCGCCTGGGTGGCTCAGTCGGTTAAGCGTTTGACTTCGGCTCAGGTCATGATCTCGCGGTCCGTGAGTTCGAGCCTCGCGTCGGGCTCTGTGCTGACCGCTCAGAGCCTGGAGCCTGTTTCAGATTCTGTGCCTCCCTCTCTCTGACCCTCCCCCATTCATGCTCTGTCTCTCTCTGTCTCAAAAATAAATAAACGTTAAAAAAAATTAAAAAAAAATCGTAACAGAATCACAGTAATTAGAGGTCCATCAAGATTTAAAACATTTTTCAATATTTCAAATACCTCAATCTCTTTGATGCTGCAGATTTGGGACACTGAAAGGTATTTCCCATACACACTTTCCTCTAATAAGCAATAGCCCACCAATGTTGATCAGGCCACCGTGATACCTTAACACTCATGCCTTCATTTAAGGTGGTGTTGGAACTTATAACCTCACACCAACCCACCAACCCTAAGACTCCCAGCATGAAGATTTTTCAGTATATTTCTGATATTTCTTGCTAGCCCGTAATGCTGATCTCTGTGTGAAGTTAACTTTACCAAACAGAAGTATCTATTGATCAGGGTGACTGTGGATGCAGACATAGGTGCACAGAAGCGTAGCGACCTCTGATGTTGGCAACAGGGACTATTCTCTTAGAGCTAGTTTCTCAAGCAATAGAATTCACACTGAGGGTGAGCTCCGCACTCAGTGAATTTGGTCTTCAGTTGTGTCAACAAAGCATATAGAATGCAACTGAGTACAGGGTGTGACATCGAGGAATGCGAGGAAATAAAAAAAATCAAGAGAAAGAAAACGTCGTTCTGGTTGTCAGAGAGCTTGAGCCTTTGATACACATTAAGAAACACGTGTCACAAACGAGGCATCAGACTGTTCCATTTAACTCTACAGATCGAAGGAGATCATTTTTCATGTGAAAGAAGAGTAATGATTATCTACTCAACTTGCATATTTTATAGACAGGAAAGCTGAGGACCAAAGAGATGACATCTGTAGCCCAAGGGCACCCCAAATCTGGAAAACGCATCCTCTAGAACCCAGAGAAAACTCTGTATCAAGAAATCAGTCAAGTCCAGATGGATTTCAGAAATCAGGGTTGATTTCCTCTTCTGTACATGCATTCTTCAGCTATTTCCTGAAATGAGGTGTTTTCTATCAATGTAAGTATATAAAAATTAACCAGCAGCATGGTGGGCTTTTGGAAAGAGCAGAGAGGCTTGGATTTCAGGTCCTAAGGCTGAATAATTCCTTCATTCACTCATTAAAGTTTGTTGAGCATCTACTATGTTGCAGGCACGGGGCGAGGGCCTAGGGACCCAGCACCGAAAGACACAGACAGAAGTAATACCCTCACGCAGCTTCCATTCCAGCAGGAGACAGACAATAAACAAATGCATGAGGAAAATACTCAGTAGGCAGGTTATGAATAGTGCTATGAAGAACACTCAAGCAGGTACCAGGAGCCAGGAATTCTGGGTGTGGGGAAAGGAGTGGGAAAGGTTTTTATATGGGATAGTCTTTGAAGCAGTATCATTTCAGCAATGGCACAAAGAAGGTTAGGGACTAAATCATGCAGTTCCCTGCGATAAGAGTGTTCCAGGCAGAGGGAATGACAAGTGCAAAGGCCCTGATGATTCAAGAGGCAGCAAGGAAACCAGGGTAACTGAAGTGGAGTGAGCAAGTGTGGGCAATAATGGCAGATAAGGCCAGAGGGATAATGGGGGTCAGGAGGCAGATTGCAGTCCCTGTACTGACTTTTGCTTTATTAGGAATGAAATGGGATTTCCCTTCAAGAGTTCTGTCTGATGTATCTGCCTGTGTGCCGGGAACTGACTCTCGGGGGGCACGGGCAGAAGCAGAGAGACCAGGGAGAAGGACATTGCATTGGTCATGGTGGCCTGGAAGAGGGCAGAAGTGACAGAGGTGATAGATTCTGGGTCTGCAGGGGCTCAGTACTGGACTAAAAGAAGGATGCAAGAGAAATACAGGAGAAAGAGAGTCCCAGCAAGGTGTTTAACATGAGCATCTGGAAAGATGACCTTGCCACTTACCAAAACGGAGAAGGCTGAAGAAGCGTGTATTGTGACAGGAAGACCAGGTACACTTACCAGCTGTATATCACTGGGCAAACCACTCAGCCTCTCTGAGTCTCACCTTCCCCCTCTGTATTCAGTAATGTCTATTTCCTTTCCAGAATTGCTGTAAGAGTCAACTGGGAAACGTGCAAGGTGCCATCTTTCCTGGCATAAAGCATGGGACACCAAAGGCTGTTGTAGCCTGTAGGGAGAGATTCTGGCATGGCTTCTCTGCAGACCCATGTCCCCTCTCCTGACCATTCATTCTTCCTTACTCCAAATCTTTCTCTTTCTGAGCCAAGGGTAAATGAATAACGGTTGCAAAGTCTATTAGAAGTCACAAGCAACTTATAGGAACTGGTGAATGAAATCCTATTTCAGGTGAAAGTGACTGAAAAATCATATGCTACAGAGCCTGTGTCAAGCACACGGATGCAACCTCATTCTCCTTGATTTGTAATGGAGAGTGGGAGGAAGTAAGAACAATATCGTGGGGTATGCTATTCCATTTCCCTCAGGTGGAAACCACCCATGACAGAAAGTTCATTGCCTATCAAACCGGCGGGGAGGTTGTTAAAAATTGCTATGGAATTTAAAAGAAAAAAATAGCACATAAGAGGGAAAGAGGAGCACAGAAAACTCCCAATACCATATCTTTGGAAAAAACTCACTTTCAGGCACCAGCCTGTCGTTCTTATAGTAACAAGAGAGGGCCTCCCTGGGGACTAGAAGAGTTCCAGAAAGGTGAGCTCACCAGGAACTGGGGTGGGCTATTTCGAACGAGTGTCTTCTCCGATGTCCCGGATACAAGAATAAGAGTCTACAAGGCAAGCCTAAATGCCAGCAAATTTCAGTTTATAAAACATAAATACTTTAATAACCACTTGTAAAATAATTAGGGGGAAATTATCACTCCTGAAAGTGAAGTCAGATCTTTCTGATAAATGGTGAAGAGTGTATGCGAGTGTGTGGATATGTATGTCACTGAATCATCAGTGGCTCTGGAAACTAAGATAATGACAGAAATAATCATATTCCATGCTTCAGGGTAGAAATTAATTGGCTATGGAGAGAAAAAATACCTTTTTTTTTTTTTTGCTTATATTAAGAATCACTAATCTACGTGGGCTGAAAGAAGAGATTCAAATGTTAGGAATATTCTAACAACAGAAGGCTTGCTTTCTTCTTCTAGTCCAAGTAATTAGTTTCTTCTCTGACTTTTAGTACGTCATTTGCACCGGGGAGTTGGAATGACAAAAAATATATGTGTCACCATGGTTTGCATTTTTCTCTTTTGTCACATCAGCACCCAGTCATCTCATGGGCTGTATAAAAATAGGAAGCACACTGGATCTGGCCTGTGGGCCACAGTTGGCTGGCCCCTGATCTAAAGTACTATGACCTGGGGGGTAAATGAGTCTTCATGCAGACAGACAGTGAGGACTGCTCTCTGGCTCAGCCTGGATGTGGTTAAGTCCTGGGTAGAAAGAGCAGTGCCTCGTCTCCCCCAACCTGCTATAACTGGGAAGAAATCCAGAAATGACTGTCAGCCTTGTTCTGAGCCCTATGCTATGAGATTAGAAGAACTACCCCCAAATTGCTCCACAAAGCCCTGACATCTATTGGAGAAAGTGATCAGAGGCAGACATTTTCTCTCTTCTAACTCTTTTCATTTCAATGAATATTTCTTGAATCCTGCCCTACGTACCAAAAACTTATGAGACCATCTAATTCGGAGAAAGCAGCACAGTATTGAAAAAGGTTGGATAATGTAGAAGGCAAGTGTGGTCGACTAAAGATGGCAGGCAACTGTGCTTTTACCATCCGGTAAGAGGTGGGGTCTAGTTTCTCGTCCTTAAAAACCGGGAGGGCTTTGTAACTGCTTGACCATTAGAATATGGCAGAAGTGACTCTGGTCCCAGGCTTAGGAGACCTGTAGTTTCCACTTCCTTTCTGTGGAAATTGTCACCCTTGGGAAAGCCACTTGCCATGCAAACAGTCTGAGGCTACCAAGTGTAGGCGTAGGTGTTCCAATGGGCATTCCACCTGAGCACACCTTCCAGCCATCCCCACCAAGGCACCAGGCATGTGAATGCAGTTGTCTAGAATTCTCCAGATCACCTATCTGCCAGCCGAAGCCACTGACCGACCTCATTTGCTGCTACAAGGTGCAAAACAATCTCCTAGATGGGCTCTGCAAGAATTCCTGATCCACAAAACCATAAGATAGGATAGGATGAAATGTTAACTATTTTAAGCCATTAAATGTGGGGGTAGTTTGTTGCCTAGCGTAGATAAGTAGAAGAGATGTACTCCCCTCGACCCCCTACCCCCCCCCCCAACAAATGGTAAGACTAAAATTCAGATAACCAAAAGGTCAATGCGGGCTGGACTCATTAAGGAAAGGTGTAGGAAGGAGAGAAACTGGAGGCTGGGTCAAACAGGAAAGGGAGGCTTTGTACAGGCAAATAGTTCCCAAAAGGCTTTCTCTGCCCACTGGTACCCTGACCAGCATCCAACTGGCAATGTTCCATTTGAACCACCAGGCCTGTGGCTGAACCAGGGGGCAGATTCCCCATGAAGTGGGGACAGAGACACAGGCTCAGTGCGCTCAGACCAGACATGCTTCTCTGCTGAGACTTCCTTGGCTTGCCAGATTTCTGATGATGCCTCATTTATGCAAGGATGCCAAGTCTTGTGCCACTATCCTAACCAACCATGTTTTTGTTTGTTTGTTTATTTTATTAAACAAAATTTTTTTAGTGTTTATTTATTTTTGAGAGAGAGAGAGAGAGCGAGCGAGCAGGGTAGGGGCAGAGAGACAGAGAGAGAGGGAGACACAGAATCTGAAGCAGGCTCCAGGCTCTGAGCTGTCAGCACACAGCCTGACGCGGGGTTCGAACTCACGAACCGTGAAATCATGACCTGAGCCGAAGTCGGACGCCCAACCGACTGAGCCACCCAGGTGTCCCAGCAACCATGTTTTTAAAACACCACCGATTTTGCCAACCCCAAAGTGTTTTCCAGATTAGGACATACCACACGCACTTGGCCAACCCCCAAGTCCTCATATAGAGTATTTGAAAAGTAAATTCCCATAGTCCTAGTAAGACAGATACCCCTAATCCCATTCTCACGCACTGATGGCAGCATGTATGTGTTCATCATGCGGATTTACGATAAGATTCTCTAAGCCCTTCTTCCAGCTCCCTCCTGGCAGGCATCAGGGTGAGGTGCATCAAATCCATCCATGACAGTTGCCAAGAACCAGAATGTAGTGTTGAGAAGTTCTTAAAAACATGATATGTTGAAATACATCAAAGACTCTTCGAGCTGACAGATGGGACAACTGAGACATCGTGATGGTAAATGGTTGACACAAGCTGGCAGGAACACGAACAAAAGTAGAACTGATTCTGCCCTTTGCATCTCCCTGGTAGAGACCAAATGTTGCAAAACTTGAAAATTCTCTTGAACTTCACGGTTCCAAGTGGTAAACTAATTTAGCTTTGGATGCTTGAATTGCTTTCACTCCTGGTAAGAGTGCTCTCTAATTTCTGTGCTCAAAGACAAAAGATTTGGAAAATCTTTTTGTGAAAACCCCAGAAGGGTTGAAGAAGAGAGTCAGGAACTAGTTTCGTGTTGACCTCATTTCACTTGGTAATAACATTTTTGGTGAGAATGCTTTCCTCTCCCCTGGATAGTAGGATGAACTTTAAAGACGTGAATCAATAAAAACTTTTAATCTCAGGTTTTGTGGCTTTCTAACTTCTTGCCCACCAGGAACCTCTCAAAGTGAAGACACTGGCCCGAAGTCTGTGCTTCTTTATAGTTATGTACCCACACAGATACACTTACATACTTTAAATATTGGAAAATCCTGCTTTAAGTGCAGTAGGTAAGTCAAAATGTTTCTTAAGTTTTTTTTAATGTCTATTTTTGAGAGATAGAGGGAGAGAGAGAGAAAGTGGGGGAAGAGCAGAGAGAGAGGGAGACACAGAACCTGAAGCAGGTTCCAGGCTCTGAGCTGTCAGCACAAAGCCTGATGAGGAGCTCGAACTCACTCACTGCAAGATCATGACCTGAGCTGAAGTCAGACCCTTAACTGACTGAGCCACCCAGGTGCCCCATAAATGTTTCTTAAGTTTTCAATTTCACAGATACAAGTCATAGTGAGTGAGACACAACAAAGCATTCATGAGCATCTACCATACACAAGCCAGTATTGGTCCAGGATCCCTTATTCACAAATCTGAAATACAAAGAGCCCTGAAAACAAATCTCTTGTAACTTACTTGGTGACCATGCCTGACCTGACTGATGTAAGGCCACTATAGACTTCCTCCTTTATTCCCACCTAGTGTCAACATTCACTGTTGCCCTGCAGAAGTGTTAAGGAGCTGGGTTTCTGGCTGCTACCCCAGACCCTGCTGGGAATGTCAGTATCCAGTATACGTACAGCGTGGTCCTTCTAAAATTGGAAATATTCTCAGCCCGAGAATTTTGGATGAGGCATCAGACACCTGAACCCACAGGTGTGGGCTGACTGGGTGTGCAGAAGGGAGCAGAGAAGGGAAAGTTTGAGGAGCAGGGCAGAGATTAAGGTCATCTGTAGAGAGCCTGCGCATAGCGAAGAAGCCACAGCCAAATCTGCCGATGGTGACAAGGTCAGGCGGCCTGAAGGGTCTGCAGAGAGATACCTGCAAAGGTCAACATGGTACCAACCGGCTTTCCAAAAGACCCTAATGACCTTAAAATAGAATCTCTCCGAGTATGATACAGATGAACTTGAACCTTCTCTGAACCATTACTTATAAAATTACAGAAGTTACAAAGTACAAAGAAATGGTCTCATCTCAGGAACTTAGAAGGGGAAGACTGTGGCACATCTTAAAGTTCAATCTGCCCAGAGTCTTCTGTTTGAGAGTAGGTCCTTCCCCATCTGCTGGGGCTGCCAGCCCATAACTGCAAGTGTCCAGGCCGCCAGAAAGTATCCCCACCGCACACAGGGGCAATCAGAGTTGACCCTTGGGAGAGAGCGTCTCTCCTGTTAGAGTCGCAAATGCCAATCCAGAACCAGGTCACCCTGGAGCCCCAAGTCATCAATGCCACCAAGGGAGAGGACCCATCTGAAGAAGAAGCCAAACACAGCGGGAAAGGGGACAGAGAGACCTGATGATGTGAACCCCTGGATCCAGCTGTGGCTAACATATTTGACCCCCCTACCACCTGCTGTGTGAGCCAAAAGATGTCCAGTTTTGCTTCGGCTTATTTGAGCTGGGTTTCAGTCACTTGTGAAAGAAATTCTGCAGGCAATTGGCTCTAAAAATCTTCCAAATTTGGAAATTAAATATGTTTTTTTCAGAAATGTCAACTTTAAGAAAACTTTAAAATAATTTCTTCCTTCCTCCCCGTTAGGGACTGAAATACGTCTTTTCATATTTTGAATTCATAGATTGAAGCCCTAATCCTCAATGGGACTATTTGGTGACAGGGCCTTTAGGGAGGTAATTAAGGTTAAATGAGGTCACAGGGTGGAGCCCTGATTCAGTAATGCTAGTGTCCTTACAAGAAGAGGAAGAGAGCTCAGCTCGCTCTCTCTCTCTCTCTCTCTCTCTCTCCTTGTACAGAGAAGAGGCCATGTGAGGACACAGCAAGAAGGTGGCCATGTACAAGCCAAGAAGGATACATCACCGGAAACCAACCCTGACGGCACCTTGATCTTGGACTCCCAGACTGCAGAACTGTGAGGAAATAAATGTCTATTGTTTAAGCCATCTGGTCTGTGGTCTTTGGTTATGGCCACCTGAGCAGCCTCCCTATGACACACTCCCTGTGAAGTTTCTGAGGGAGCCAACAGAAGGTGTCCCACTGTGAGGCTCACCCTCAGTCCTGCTTTCTCCACTGCCAACACCCTTCAAAAGGAAACGCCATCATGAGGATAAGCCGAACCTGGAGCCTGCCTTCCCCAAAGTGGAAATGCTAGCAGGCACAAGTGACTCTAACATAATAAAGGAAGCAAGCTAAGAGACGTGAGGTTAATTTTTTCATGTTTTCTTCAAAAGTTACAGTGATTTAATAACCTCACTTGAAATCACCATGATTGAGGCTCAAAATCGAAATATCGTTTTAAATGCATTATGTCTCATGACTCGAAACAAACCTCCAGAATAAATTCACCTTTGACACTAATTAATGAAGACAATTTGCTTTAATTCAACTGTAAGAAGCAATGTTTTCAAGTAAAGCTTAGAAGAGGATGATTTTGATTTTTTTGGCTACAGAGACTTCGGTTTTAGACAAGAAAAACCCAAACAAGCTTGTTATAAGATACAGAAGATGGTAAGAGAAGAGGCATCCTTATTTGGAAAGGATTCATTTTAGAATCTCATCAAATGTTCTATGGGGTATTCTCATCGGTACTCTATGGGGTTGGTAACTGGCTTATTGAATGACAGGGACTTAAGGATATGGTTTCGTTTTTCTCTCATCACTATGTGACATATTTTGTTGACTCTCCCTTCCCCATGGCTAGACAGATTCTCAGGAAGACCTTGCAGATTTTCAATCACTTTCATTTGTAGGAACAGTCTTATTTGTGGAAATTAGGATTCATTCATTTGTAAAAATTTTTTTTAATGTTTATTTATTTTTGAGAGAGAGAGAGAGAGACAGACAGAGCGTGAGTTGGGGAGGGGCAGAGAGAGAGGAGCGAGACACAGAATCTGAAGCAGGTTCCAAG
The DNA here is from genome assembly GCF_016509475.1 of Prionailurus bengalensis. Taxonomy (NCBI): domain Eukaryota; kingdom Metazoa; phylum Chordata; class Mammalia; order Carnivora; family Felidae; genus Prionailurus; species Prionailurus bengalensis. Next base: position 118,275,873 of record NC_057355.1, on the reverse strand, counting down.
CTGTCAGTGCAGAGCCAGACATGGGGCTTTAAACTCGCTAACTGTGACATCATGACCTGAGCCGAAGTTGGATGCTGAACCGACTGAGCCACCCAGGCGCTCCGCGATTCCTTCATTTATTAAAGGTCTAGTGATCTCATATCAAAATTTCAATCTCCACTGATTCAAAGCTTCTCTCCTTCTGCCCCATCTTGTGTGACCCGCAGTGACCTTTCCTTTTGCTCACTGCTCCTCACTATCACCTGGCTGCTCGTTGCTCCCCTAGGGTCAACACAAGGAAAGAGACATCAGTGGAGTGGGGGCTATCTTTCTACATCAGCTTGTGCTGTTTGCAATTGTCTCTTGGCTGTCAAAGTTGGCTGTGTGAGGCACTCACGTGCTGGAACTTTCATGGGAAACTTACATTTGTAGATTCTTCAGAGCCCCACAGAGGACTGCCCACGCCTAGTGCCCTACTATGGTTGAACAACCATTTGACCTGCCTTTTATGAGCCATCTCCCCAACCCCATTTGTGCATGTGCGCACACACACACACACACACACATACACACACACACACACAATCTCCTACATCAGCATGCACCATGCATATCACAGTCTGGGTCCACTGCCTGGGCCAACTCACCCCAAAAGTTCTACTTCTCAGGCAAGGAACTAGCAGTAACTGCTCAAACTCTCTACCTGTCCAGTGTTCTGGACTCAAGGAGAACACACATTTTTTTTTTTTTTTCTGTGCCAAATGGAAGCTGAGCTTGCCACTACTGACACCTGTCTCCTTGCCTCATTTTCATGGGCTATTTTAGCAACCTCCCAGCTACCAAATTCTCTATGTGGGAAGCAGGCACCTGTCTCTATATTTACAACCCCCCGCCCCCTTGTCTTCACTGTGCTCCACTCTGCCCAGCTGGAGGCAGCTCAGCAGGTATCTGCCTGGGGAGTAGAATTGTTGCCGCTGGAGCCATGACCCCAGTCTCCAGATTAGAGAACCTCCCCCTTAGTGTGCCACTCCTCTCTCCATGGCAACGGGAGGGAAATGCCCCACCCTCTTTACAAAGCCCACAGCTCCTTTACAGAGATGGGTGTCTATAATCTCTGTGTGAGTCACTGGTCCTCTCTAATGCAGGCTAGAGCTGAGATAGGACTGGTAGCCACTGGACTGGTTTTGACATCTTGTATGAAACACTCCACGGCCAGGTCTAGCACCCCATTTTAGAACATTAGATAATTATCACTCGTTTTCAACTTTGGAGTATGAATACCTTCTGATAAGTAAAACTATCCCATTCAACATCCTCATTTCAAACTATGTTGCTGGAAAATTAGCTACTCGGTGTTGAAAACACGTTACCAAACTCAACGAGCCATAAGTGCACCTTGACTAAAACACCAGGCTTACGGGGATTTTTATCCAACAGGAATGACCTGTCCTCTAACAGGAATGACCCTGTAAGAGAGCACAAGAGGGGCGCCTGGGTGGCTCAGTCGGTTAGGCATCGGACTTTGGCTCAGGTCACGATCTCGCGGTATGTGAGTTCGAGCCCCGTGTCGGGCTTTGTGCTGACAGGTCAGAGCCTGGAGCCTGTTTCAGATTCTGTGTCTCCCTTTCTCTCTAACCCTCCCCCATTCATGCTCTGTCTCTCTCTGTCTCAAAAACAAATAAACGTCAAAAAAATTTAAAAAAAATAAAAGAGCACAATAATACTACTTTGTACATGTAAAGGCCTACATAAAACATGCCTTTGCTGTAATACTGTTTTCTACAGCTATGTAAATATTTAAGTGAAATATTCTTTTTTTTTTAAGTTTATTTATTTTGAGAAAGGGTACACGAGCAGGGGATGGGCAGAGAGAGAGAGAATCCAAAGCAGGCTCCATGCTGTCGTCATGAGCTCGATCTCACACACCGTGAGATCATGACCTGAGCCAAAATCAAGAGTCATACGTTTTACTGACTGAGCCACCCAGGCACCCCTTAAGTGAGGTATTCTTAAATTTTTATTTGACTTAAAAACAAATGGGACAGGGGCGCCTAGGTGGCGCAGTCGGTTAAGCGTCCGACTTCAGCCAGGTCACGATCTTGTGGTCCATGAGTTCGAGCCCTGCGTCAGGCTCTGGGCTGATGGCTCAGAGCCTGGAGCCTGTTTCTGATTCTGTGTCTCCCTCTCTCTCTGCCCCTCCCCCGTTCATGCTCTCTCTCTGTCCCAAAAATAAATAAACGTTGAAAAAAAAAAATGGGACAGACGCCCTGGGTGAGCTACTTGCTAGAAGCAGAGTACTTCGGGAAATTTACCTCTTTGTTGAAGTTGTTTTAATTAGCTATTTCAAATTCTTGTTCATTACGTTTTTTTTTCTTTAACCATCAGTGACCTGATTTCAGAGGACTAACAATGAAAATATTCTACACTTCTGTTGTATTACAATGTTGCATAACATGCCGTCATTTCCAGATATATTTTCTTAATCAATCTTCTCAGGGATAAGATAATTGCTAAGCCTACAACAAGGATGTTATAAAATGAGTCCCGAAATCAGATGCCTAAATTACCAAGCAGGTAATGTAAAGTAGGGAGCAACAGTAGGGAATAGTGGGGACTGCGGTAAACTTGAAATCACACGCTACAGGGGCACCTGAGTGGCTCCATTGGCTAAGCGTCCAACTTTGACTCAGGTCGTGATCTCCAGGTTTGTGAGTTCCAGCCCCGTGTCAGGCTCTGTGCTGACAGCTCAGAGCCTGGAGCCTGCCTCGGATTCTGTGTCTCCCTCTCTCTCTACCCCTCCCCTGCTCATACTCTGTCTCTTTCTCTGTCTCTCTTTCTCAAAAATAAGTAAATGTTAAAAAAAAATTTTAAAAAAAGAAAGAAATCACATGCTACATGAAACGGAGTACTGCTATTCAGGGCCAACTAAGTTGGACGTGTAGTTCCAAAGTTATCTGATTGTCTGATTTTTTTTTTTAAGAAAATGTAAAATTTCATTTACAGTGAAATCTACTAACATTTTATTGAATCGAATTGATTTTGAATCAAATTGGTACTGAATCAAAAACATTTTTTAAAGTTTATTTATTTTGAGAGATAGAGTGAGCAGGGGAGGGGCAGCGCGGGAGGGGGAGAGAATCCCAAGCAGGCTCCACATTGTCAGCGTAGAGCCCAACGCAGGGCTTGATCTCACAAGCTGTGAGATCACGACCTGAGCTGAAATCAAGAGCCAGACGCTGAAATCAAGAGTTGGACGCTTAACCGACTGAGCCCCCCAGGCTCCCCCTGAATCAAGATTTTTAAACATCAAGCCAAAACAAAACAAAACCCCCACAAATGCTGACATCTGTAGGCTGCTAGTTTGTGACCTCATCTGCTCCGGCTCCACGTCAAAGGCTCTACTGACTACTCCAAACAATACAACCACCCAGCAGAGGTCTCAAACTCAGGTGTAACCCAGGCATCGGGAGCGTAGGAGCGGGAGAAGGCCTTGCCCAAAGCCACTGCATTGTGAAGGGGAACGGTTCCCGAGAGCACAGTGTGGTCACAAGACAATGGTGCCCCCTAAAGCGGTTCAGTGTTTGCAGCAAGCCCCTTCTGAAGGCGTTAAAATGCCCTGTGTAACAACTACGACAAATTAATGGCCAGACCTTGTTTGAGAACCAAGCTATAGAATCAGGCCAAACATAGCATGTGGGCACATCGTAGCAGGGCAACCCAAACAAGCCTTGTGAAAATAAAGTGGGATGTCCTCAAAACTCCTTCGCTGTCTCTAAAACTGGGGCCATGGGGCAGCTTTAGGGTGAATGAACACAAAGAAGTCCTTTGCACTTTTCTGTAACCAAATCCCCAGAGAGTGTTCCAAAATGAATCAGCTGTGTACAAAACTCTGTTCTTTGCCTCGAATTGAATTACAGTGTGGTCCCACTGTATTTGGATTAAATTATAACTGTCTAAGAGCACAGGATGTTCCCAGTCTTAAGGTATTAGTTGTTCAAATTCAGTATTGTTCTTACTCTTTGTTTCTTTCCTCGTAAACAATGCTCGAGCTGTGTTTTTCAAACCTTTGAAGCAGTAAACCTCTTTTTTCCAAATACTGCGTGCACCCCCAGTACTTTGTGGCTGGGTGATTACTGGGAACGGGGCTTGGGGGCTGGCCCCGGGTGGGCTGTCCTTCTTGGACCAGAGCTGTTGTAAAGACAGCCTGACCCCTCCACTCTCTCCTCCAGGGTGGCCAACCCTCAGGGCTACTCAGCTATTGTCTCATTAATGAGTCTGCCTCAAAGTGATCCAGATGCTTAGCGGGACCTCTAAAGTAATTTAGAAGAATCCTAGGGTTCCACAGAACACAGTTCAAAAACTATTCCTTTCAGGACATGTTGTCGGTCTAATAACTACCTGGGTGAAAATCCATGAGGGGCATTACAGCGTCACTGAACAAATAAAAAATATAGTGCCAGCTAATTCTGGTTTCCATGGCGACTTTTTTTTTAAGTTTATTTATTTTGAGAGAAAGAGAGAGAGCGAGAGCGAGAGAGAGAGAGAGAGAGAGAGATAATCCCAAGCAGGCACATAGCCCATCATGGGGCTTGATCCCATGAACCGTAAGATCATGACTTGAGCCAAAACCAGGAGTCAGACGCTCAACCGACCAAGCCAGCCAGGCACCCCTCCACAGCAACTTCTAACATCACTGGCAAAACTCCCACTGAAGTAGAAAACATCACCATGTGAACATTTTTTTTTAATTTTTTTTTCAACGTTTATTTATTTTTGGGACAGAGAGAGACAGAGCATGAACGGGGGAGGGGCAGAGAGAGAGGGAGACACAGAATCGGAAACAGGCTCCAGGCTCTGAGCCATCAGCCCAGAGCCTGATGCGGGGCTCGAACTCACAGACCGAGAGATCGTGACCTGGCTGAAGTCGGACGCTTAACCGACTGCGCCACCCAGGCGCCCCCATGTGAACATTTTAAAGATGTAGTTCTCTTGCTGGTGTCAGCTCATCTCTGTGACACCTCTTGGGGGTACACGCTTATGTTACGGAGTACTGTTACAGACCTTGCCCCAAGCCCAACACCAATAAGTTGACAGCTGCCTGTAGTTGTTGGTGCTGTTCAAATGAAATTCTAAAACGGAATAAAGCATAGCACGATACTGTTTACGAAAATGAAGTGGTGTACTATTTAAATTGGAAAACATTTAATATTTGTCAAAAGATGTTGTATGTTTCCAAAGTCACAAAAGAAATTGCAAAGAAAAGCTACCAAAAAAAAAAGGAGAAACATTTTACTGACATAAGAACCAGGAAAAAATATACATGTTTGAATCAGATTTGCCTTGTAAATTATTAAGTTATTTCTATCCCTAGTAAATGTGTGCAACGAATTCTATTTAATAAGGAAGGGTAGAGAATGTGAACTGGGAATAAAAGTTATACAAATAAGGAAAAATTCTCTTTTATATATAGTATATATGATAGTTATTTCAAACATAAAGGACTATGGATATTTTAGAACAGAAAATCAGCTTCTTTGAAGGCTTCACTAAAAAATATCAGCTGAATAAAGAATGTGAGTACCCCCTTCTTCTTCTGGCCTAAGATGTCCATGTGTCTCTGTCCATCTCTGGGAACCAATGAGGAAATAAATTCAGAACCTCTACCTAGGGGCACCTGGGTGGCTCAGTCAGCTAAGCGTCTGAGTCTCAGTTTCGGCTCACATTATGATCGCACAGTTGTGAGACTGAGCCGCGTGGCAGGCTCCACCCTGGGTGTAGAGCCTGCTTGGGATTCTCTCTCTCTCCCTCTCTCTCTCTGTCCCTCCCCTGCTCATGTGTGCATACGCTCTCTCGAAAAAAAAAATAAATAAATAAAACTCTTGGGACACCTGGATGGCTCAGTTGGTTAAGCATCCAACTTTGGCTCAGGTCATGATCTCACAGTTCGTGGGTTTGAGCCCCAAGTCGGGCTCTGTGCTGACAGCAGCTCTGAGCCTGGAGCCTGCTTCAGATTCTGTGTTTCCCTTTCTCTCTGCCCCTTCCCTGCTCACTCTCTCTCTCTCTCTCTCTTTCAAAAATAAATAAGCGTTAAAAAAGCAAAAAAAAAAAAAAATTAAAACTCTCACCTAAAAGAAAAAAAAGAAACTCCTTCTAAACAAACACAGATTTCAGTCAAATACCCACTAATTGCAGTCTTACTAGATGTAACAAAACAGTATGGAGTGACTGTGGCAGGTAGCAGGACTCCAGAATTATGGTGTCTCTTCTATTTATATTATAGTGTGTGTGTGTGTGTGTGTGTGTGTGTGTGTGTGCGCGTGCGCACGTGTGTGTGCTCTGTCTTGACCCAGTTTTGAGGCCCAGGCTAATGACCAGTCAGTTCCCATTCTTGAGTCTCCAGGTAAGTCCACACCCCCAACCACCTCCACTATGGGGCTCTTACATCATGGGCCACCGTGCCTCCGCCCTAATCACCCTGGGCCAAGTACCAGACATCAGAATAGCCCCTTTGCCCCAGAGTCTGCTGAAATTATTGAAATTCGTGAGTCCTACACCTCTTTGCTCTGCGTTATCTTTCTCTTCCTGTGAAAACCACAATAAACAGGCTTGCCCACTCTTCCCTACCCCTCTCTGCTTGGTGATCAACCCTGGAGCTTCCCCCGAGTGGCTCTATGTGGTATGCTCTGTTCTCCCTAGGGAGCTGTAACAAAACTGTAAATCTCCAGTTTCTCTCTCTTGATCTGCATCTGGCCTCACTATACCCCACCCAAGGTAATATGATTAAAACACTAATCTATTACCTTTCACTAAAAGCAAAAACTCTTAAGACTAGCCGTAGGTGATGCTGTGGGGAATGTCCGAAAAGTGTGAGCCACGGTCACGGTGCCCACAAGCCCAGACCCACAGTGAGTGATTGGTGCACAGGGACTGGGTGTTCTCTGGGCCACAAAGGGATTTTACCTTTCACTCTGTTCCTCCACCCAGGACTTGTAGTTTGAGACACACAGAGATTGCTGCTTCCCTCTGATTTGTTCTCCCGTGGGCATAACGAAGGGAAGCAAAGAGCCCCTGGTGAACTGGGAATTCTCCAGAAATAACAGTGGAGATCACAGAGTAGGTGCAAAGGGGTTTCTGGCAAGCTCAAGTTGGATAACCATTTAAGGCTGCTGGTTGACATGTTACACAGAGAAGCAATTAACCGGACCTGGGAGAAGGACAGGGCCTGTGGAAAGGACGGCTCTCCTGTATGTACTGCAAGAATCAGACGGGACTCTACACGAAAAGGGATAGCACAAAGGAAGCCACAGGTCTGAGCAGACCATCACACGATTGGCCTGGACTTGATGGTGTTGGAGAACTATGCTTCTGGGTATGTAATGTGACGACTTTCGTGAACTCGTGTTTTTGTCACCAACCAGTTTGATAATTGACCTTTACACACCAGAGAAAAAGTATGACAGTCTCTAATTTGTGCTTTTCTAAAGACTGGCCTTGTGAATCAAACTGCTAACAGATTTTAGCTATCGCAAATCGGACTTAAAAATGTCTTCAGATGAGTCTATACTTAAGAGCTCATTCGAGTAATTGGACTCTTTGTAAAATATTTGTGGTTGTTTGGTTCAATAGAACAATCCTCCCCCTACACTCAAAACCTCATTTAAGTGCATTCTATCGTTATGATCAACAAGTCAAATGCTATAAAGAAGTCAATCATGTGGAATGCCACATAGGATCCACTGGAATGGCAGTGAGCGGGAGTCCTCGAAAACATGATGCTAGATAGACCTGTATCTGTAAATATAGGCTAGGTGATGCTCTGGCCACAAATGCCCCCCAAATTTTGAAGTGGGTTAAAACAATGAGGTTTGCTTCTAAGAGTCATTCTACATACCTCTCATGGGTTGGCTGGCACTCAGCTTTCTAATATTCTTTCTCAAGACTCAGGCTGACAGAGAAGATGCTTCACGAACTAGTTCTTAAAATGGCTTCCATTCTACTAGCCAAAGCAGGTGTCACATCCAACTTCACGGACCATATCCAACCTCAAGGAGGGAGGGAAATAAAAGTCTACTGCAGGGGCTGTGGCAACCTACAGCCACCCGTGTTTGTAAACAAAGGGTTTAAAAAAAATTTTTTTTATGTTTATTTACTTTTGAGACAGAGACAGAGAGAGAGAGAGAGAGAGAGAGAGAGAGATGGAGAGTGAGTGGGGGAGGGGCAGAAAGAGAGGGAGACACAGAATCCGAAGCAGGCTCCAGGCTTGAACTGATAGCACAGAGCCCGACGTGGGGCTCGAACCCACAAACCACAACATCGTGACCTTGAGCCGCAGTCGGACGCTCAACTGACTGAGTCACCCAGGCGCCCCGTAAATAAAGTTTTGTTATAACACAGCCACACCCGTTTGGTTACTTACGTCTGTCGCTACGTTTGCCACAGAGTTAAGTTGTTATGACAGAAACTGTATGCAGTCCACAGCCTGAAATGGCTGCTATCTGGTCCTCTAAGAGCAAAATTGTGGCCCTCTTGCCCACTGTAGTAATTAGCTCTCACTAGGTTATGCTGCAGTAACCAACGTCCTATTACACGGTTTACCAAAACAAAGATTTCTCTCTCATTCACATTACATGTCAGTGTGGGCAGGCTGTGACTCTGAATCGGGTCTTCTTTACAGGCTGGTATAGTATTCCCTATTACAATACGCCATTTGCATGACAGAGGTAAAATAATATAGCTTAATCCCACGATGGCTCTTTAAAAAAATTTTTTTTTAATGTTTATTTTTGAGAGAGAGATACAGCGTGAGTCGGGGAGGTGCAGAGAGAAGAGAGAGATACAGAATCCGAAGCAGGCTCTAGGCTGTCAGCACAGAGCCCCATGCGGGGATCAAACGCACAAACTGTGAGATCATGACCTGCACCGAAGTTAGATGCTTAACCGACTGAGCCACCCAGGTGCCCCACCACAATGGCTCTTAAAGCTTAAGCGTAGATGTGCATAGTTATATCAGCTTGGCTCACATTTTATTGGCCAGAGAAAGTAATACAGCCCAGCTGGACACCACTGGATATAGAAGTGTACTTCCCACCACAAGGAGGCGCTGTCAGTTACCTGCCTACTACAGGCACAGGTAATACTCTTACAAAGAAGGAACAGTGATCAGGAACAATAACACAATTAACCATCCCTACATGTGAGAGTTTGTGCCAGCAATGGCTGGCACAAGACATTAAGAAGTCACTGTGCTAAAGTCAAGTCAGTGCTGTGAAAAAACCCAGGACCAAGAGTTAATAAGCAGTGGATCTAGAATAAATCATTATCTTGCTGTGAACGTCAGAGTTCTCTTCTATAAAAAGAGGCGATGGGGGCATTGGTGGTTTCAACCTTTTTGTGTCAGTGTATTTTAAGGATCACCTGCTTCACCCCCCCGCCCCCCCCCCGTGACTATTGCTCTATTTTGTGTAAATACAGACTAAGAAAATGAATTTGGAGGTGCCTAGGTGGCTCAGTCAGGTAAGTGTCTGACTCTCAGTTTCAGTTCAGGTCACGATCTTACGGTTTGTGAGTTCGAGCCCTCCATTGGGCTCTGCACGGACAGTGTGGAGCCTGCCTGGGATTCTGTCTCCCTCTCCCTCTGCCTCTCACCTGCTCGCTCTCTCTCTCTCTCTCTCTCTCTCTCTCTCTCAAGTAAATATATAAACATTAAAAGAAAAGAAAATGAGTTTAGCTAAAACCGTTATAGTCATTCACAAACCAGTGCTTACTATATCTAAAGGTAATGTTGAAGCAATTGTGAATGACAGGGCTTCTCTCCTGGGATGGCAAATTACCACTTGAGCCGATTTGTACAGGCTAACAGGGAGATGAGAGCAGACATGCTGGCTTTATTCTAGAATTACAAACACCCAGATTTATCCCACAGATAGATGCAATGGGATTGGCACTCAAATCACTAGATGACAATTATCTGTTAATTTGTGGGTCTCTGTGGCTTGGGGCTATCTCGTTCAGTACATAGTTGATATTCATTGAATATTTTTGAACTAATTGATGAAAAGAATAATGTGTTCCATATGCATTCTAGTAATTTTTAACACAGGTAAATTCATCCTGTAGTGTAAAAACTCGTCTGACACGTTCCTTCTCGTTTAATTCAGAGTTTTCATTCCAGTGACATTGCTTATCCAGGGAGTAAACTACATTTGAGTAATTGAACAAAATTCTCTCTACCTTCAACAAGTTTCCCATTGGGGCTTACAATCAGCCTATAAGGTTATAAATTTGTGTTATAATTTGTGTATAAATATAAGTGTACAAATATTTGTGTACAAATATAAATATGTTTGTGTATAAATATAATTTGTGTATAAATTTAAGGTTCTGTGTCAAAGAGGACTTCAGTTCAAATTTCTGGGCAGGTCCTAGCCCTGAATAAAGGCTAAATGAATAAAGGACTGAATCCATACACTTAAAAACTATGATCTTTGTTTGGTTATCTGCTCACATATTTGGCTATGTCATCAGTTCCTAATCCTTATTAGGCATCAGAATCACCTTTCCCCTACAAGATTCTGATTCAATTGCCCAGATATAAGCATTTTGCTTTACAAACTAATAGGTGATTCTAAGTGTGTCCAAGGTCAAAACCCACTAGCCTATTTCAATAACTATTATTTCACCAAGATTTAATGAGTTTCATTTTGAGTGCCAGAATATTTCCTCCTATCTTCTTAGATCCTGGGAATTTCCTTTATTATCATAGTCATACCACACCACTTAGACTGTTTTTCTTTGGAGAATCTTACCAATGTTTTCATATTGGTAATCCCCCAATTTCATCCCCCAATTTACAAAGTCCACTTCCTTGTAAATTCAAGGCAGGGGGTTCCAGGAGAATATCCGCAATGAGAACTTGTGGGAAAGGTTGCAAGGATGGTGAAACAGAAGGCAACTATTTTTTGATAGTTGCTTACCCTTTCACTTGGCTGAATGGGTTAGCCCACCCCTCTCTGCTCCATAAATCCAAAAGGCCATCAAAAACACAATTGCAAACTGATCCTTCATTCCATTCATGTTGCAAAGTGAATATAAATGTCAGACAGATCACCCCCTCATTGGGTTTCATTAGGAGCTAAGTTTTATCGGGATAAAATTCCTGAGTTAGAGCTGAAAACCTGGCTTCAGAGAGAAAGCAAGAGAGAGTTGATCAGCATGGCGGAGAGGAGGTGGAAGAAGGTCCTAGCAAGTTCAGGAAGGCACAGTTGAGCACAGTTGCCTTAAGACATCGATTCTCAAACTTTTTGGTCCTCAGACTTATTGAGGACCCCAAAGAGCTTTTGTTTGTGTGGGTTATATCCAGTGCTACTTGCTAGATTCAAAATTAAAACCTAGGAATTAAAAGTATATTTATTCATTTATTAAAAGTTAACAACAAACCATTGCATGTTAACAAATAGAATACTTTCATGAATAAGAACCGTTTTCCCCCCAAAAGTTTAGTGAAAAGGGTGGCACTGTTTTACGTTCTTTGCAAATCTCTTTACTTCCTACCTTAATGCACCACAATTGGCTTTTCATATGTGCTTCCACACTGAATCTAGTGAGCTATCACTTGTCATGTGGCATCTGGAAAACTCCAGAATGCACGTGTGAGAGGGAAATGAAAGAGGCAAATGATGTCCAGGTGATGTTATGGAAATCATTTGACCTCGTGGAACCCCTGAAAAGATCTCTGGGACTCCTGGAGATCCCTGGATCATACTTTGAAAACTGCTGGTCGAAAATAGGGGATGCAAATAAAGATGACCTAGCTGAGAGTCTGCAGGCATCTTTTCAATTCATCTTTTCCTCTTCAGTGCTCTAAAAGTACCTCTTGGGGGGGGATAAAGCCAGAAATTAACTCTCGCTATTGATTCCCCTTCTCTCCCTGCACGTGCCTTTAGGATGAATGTCTGCAGCAGGCTCTGTTGCCTTGAAGATAAGCAGCTGCATTTGGTCATCCAAATCAAAGTTTCAGAAAAAGATGACAGACAGTGATCACATAAAGTTGTGAGAGCTCTTACAATGGCGTTCTCGAGGGTAGAGGAGTTGCTCTGGAAGGATACGTTGGTGCTATGGAGCACCTATCTCTGTCAATCAGATACTTCCAGTCACTGTGCTTGGGGGACGCAGAAGAGTCGACTTGAGGCATAACCCAGGCTTTCAGGCAGCTCAGATTCCATTTCAGAAAAGAACGTATTAGAAAAAAAATCTAAGCTGGCATACAGCTACATGCTACATCTTGTGGGATGCTATAATGTGTTAGAGAAATTCAGAGAAGGAAGCAAGGAGGTGGACTAATCAGGGCAAGTCTTCACAGAAGTACAGTTCTTCTAGGTGTTTACAGAAGCACGGGAATGCGGAAGGAAAGAGTGGGGAGAACATGGGACAATAGGATCACAGAGTGATCACAGAGTGGGTCATTAAAGACCTCCGTCCTCTACACTACAAAATTAGCTTCAGAAATGATCTTAAAATAAAACAAATAATAACAAAGGCCAGAAAACAAATGAAAACATAAAAAAATGATCTTTTATTAAATTTTGTGTATATAGAATTAGGCCGGTTATTAATTACTGTAATATAAAAAAGGAGAAAAGTAATGGATTAATAATTTTTAATTATAAGAAAGTATTTTTTTAAAGGCACATAAAAGAAACACTTTCAAAGGAGTAAACTCCACAAGGTTCAGAGAAAGATTTATACATAGAACTGCAGTTAAGCAAGCCTTGCTTTTTTATCCTTACAATTCTTTTTTTTTTTTTTAATTTTTTTTTTCAACGTTTATTTATTTTTGGAACAGAGAGAGACAGAGCATGAACGGGGGAGGGGCAGAGAGAGAGGGAGACACAGAATCGGAAACAGGCTCCAGGCTCCGAGCCATCAGCCCAGAGCCCGACGCGGGGCTCGAACTCACGGACCGCGAGATCGTGACCTGGCTGAAGTCGGACGCTTAACCGACTGCGCCACCCAGGCGCCCCATATCCTTACAATTCTTGTGTTGCCATTGTTTATTTTGAATCTACTTTTAAACACAGGAATATGTAATATCTCAGGGCCTAGAGACACAAACTGTGCTGGAAACAACCTCAAATAATTCCAGTCCTTATGAACTTATACTTTGTATTAGTCAGGGTTCTCCGGAGAAACAGAGCCAACTGGGAGACATGATATATGTATGTATGTATGGATGGATGGATGGACGGACATATAGATGATAGATAGATAGATAGATAGATAGACAGATAGATAATGAAATTACAGAGGCTAAGAAGTCCATCTACAAGCTGGAGGCCCAGAAAAACCAGAAATATTAATCCATTCCAAGTCTGAAAGCCTGAGAAACAGGGGGGCCAAGGATGTAAACCCCAGTCTGAAGGCAGGAGATGAAATGAGATGTCCCAGGTCGCTCCGCAAGGCAGAAAACAAGGGTGAATTCCTTCTTCCTCTGACTTTTGTTCTATGCAGGCCCTCACTGGACTGGATGATGCCCACCCACATTTTGGAAGGGCAAACTGCTTTACTGAGTTTACCAATTCAAATGCTAATGTCATCTGGACACACACACAAACCCAGAAATAGTGTTTAAATGGGGCACCCCATGGCCAGTCAAGTTGACTCCTGAAATTCACCATCACACAGTTGATTGTGTGTAACTGAGTCCACGTGTGTAGGAAGTCAACATGTATATCTGAGAGTTCTCTAAATTAACTTCCAAAGAGAATACAATATTTCTTAAAGGGCAAGTCATAAAGGTGCCAGTTTATTATTTGTTTCTTTTTCTTTTTTTAAGTTTTCATTTAAATCCCAGTTAGTTGGGGTGCCTGGGTGGCTCAGTCGGTTGGGTGTCCGACTTTGGCTCAGGTCATGATCTTGCGGTCCGTGAGTTTGAGCCCCGCGTCAGGCTCCGTGCTGACGGCTCAGAGCCTGGAGCCTGTTTCAGATTCTGTGTCTCGCTCTCTCTCTGACCCTCCCCCGTTCATGCTCTGTCTCTCTCTGTCTCAAAAATAAATAAGCATTAAAAATTGAAAAAAATTTTAAAAAATCCCAGTTAGTTAACATACAGTGATACTTTATTATTATTATTATTATTAATACTAAACAATCATTGTACCAGCTGTCTAGAACTCAGACCAACAAAAGAATTTTCTGGAGAGGAGTACTGTGTCACTGACATACTTTAGAATTGCCAGAACCTAGTAACACTAAAAAGCAGATCAACTTTTAGTCAGTTTTATTATTGCTTTAGCATTTTCCACAGGCAACTTACCCGTTACAGCCTGCCCCTGGGGCTGATGGCACTCATGGCCTCACCTTGGTTCACCTTGGACATGGCAGGGGGATTATGAGTGTGGGGTGCAGGGATGGTGGGAGCTTGCTTTAGGCCCCATACCAGCTCTCTCTCCATCTGAAAGAGGGCTTCATCTACCTCTATTTTGACCTCACTCTGTACTTTCATACTGATTAACTTCTTCCTCCTGGCGTGTCTCCTTAACTCTGGCAAAAGACCCGGTGCAAGGCATCCTGGGATGGGAATCAGAACTACTGTCTCCAGCAATAAGGGCTGCCCTGAGCCACCGAGACCTGGTATAACTGACCCTGAGACAATGATGACCCGACCTTTGCTGCCCATCTGCACGTACCCGTCACCCTTTGTCCCACACTTTCCTTACATAAACCTGGATGTATTTTCGGCACTTTGGCACAACCTTTGAGATGCTAGTCTGCTGTCTTCCTGGTGTTGGACCCACTGAAATAAATTCCTTTCTTGTTTCACCTCTACTCATCCCTCTTCTTTTGGACTTTGTCAGCGGCTGCTGAACCAGACCTGGTGTATTCGGGGCCTTGGAGCCAGGCACCCGTGGGCCCAGGTTAGACATCCTTTTTCCCCCTTCAGTTACTCTGTGACTCTAATTGGTTTCCTGGGGTGTGAAGGAGGGAGCCAGCAGCTGGTGGAGGGAGTCTGACTCTTCCTGGAGCAACTTCCCCGTGGAGCTCCACGGGATGACACTATGAGATCATGTACAGCCAGTCCGCTTCTCCTTGAGAGACAGGGATAGGTGGAGGCACAGGTTAGGGAATGGACAGGATCATAAAGCAGTGGGAGCTATTATCCCCCTGGTAGCAGTTTTCTCGGTGAAGTAGGAAGTGCGGGTTGTTCGCTTAGACAGCGGTAGGTAAGGCTTGACACTTGAGGAAAGTAATGAAAGTCCGAAGCAGAAAATCTCCAAAATTAAAAACAAAAATTTAGACAAGTAATAAACAAAAGCACGGAGTGGGGACTGGGAATTCTCCCGGAGGTCCTACTGATGGATGACCTTCCCTGCTCGGTGTTTCTAGCTCTGTTGTGCTCCCTGCGCTACCGCGATGAAGTCATTCGTGTCTCTTAGAGATCACGCAGGGTCTTTGGAGTCTCAGGTTGGCTCCGTGTGTGGAGCTGCTCCCAGGGTAGACTACAGGGATTTTTCCAACTTGCTAAATATATCTGCTATTTCTATCTTCTATATATAATTAGAGTCACTGATTCAGGCCAACAAAAATATTGAGGAATAAGATTCAAAGTAAAGCTCTAACAAACCTTTGGAGAGCAACATTTCTGGTCCCTGAGCTCCAAGGCTGTTATTTCTCTAACAGAGCGAATCGCATTCCCTTTATAGCTTCCTCATAGCTCTGGAAACTTAAAAGTCGCTTTGTCCCAGACTGAAGAGCTGAATCAGTCACACCAGATGCCAGGGTTATGAAAGTAGAGGGAGAAAACCGTACATTTCCCAAAGGAAATGTTTAAACGCCCCCCTCCCCAAATAAAATAAAAGGAAGCAAGGTGGTTCACTGCAAGCAGCACATTTAACTTTGATATTAAATCTAAAGGAAGGGGAAGGGGTTTATCTGTTCTCCAACTCACTCAGGTGATTTCCGCAGGAAGGATTTGCCAAAGGATCTGGGAAGAATTGGAAGGCAATGAATGTAAGTGACAAGTATGCAATGGAAAGCCCAAAATGAATCTCATTGTCATGTATAATGAGCCTTGGTGTTGAGGTATGTAACCCATTTTCTTACTTGTCATGCCTTTCAATTAAGTCTCTGACACTGCATTATCCACAAAGCTGCTAGTGGATGTGCAAATCAAGGGTGGCTGCAAAAGTCAAGATTCAGGGAACTGAGATTTGCCTGAATAATATCTGTAGAACAAACTGTTTCCTAGGAGGATAGCAAAACAAGAAGAAATTGATCTAAATTTCCCGTCTCTGGCATTTGTGACTATCTCAAAGAGCATAACTCAGAAGTTTTAAACATATCTCATGACTATAACCTAAAATAAATGAACTCCAAGTAATACCGTATCAAGGAGTATGTTAAAAGCTCTTTGTAAGCCACAGCTACTATCTTTCCCCCCTCCCCCAACACATTAGAGTCAGTTTCCGTATCCAAGCAAATATCTTGGTATCTATGAAAAAAAAAAAGTATCCTTGCAGGGGGTCGGTGGGGGGTGGTGCCTAAGTGGCTCAGTCAGTTAAGCCTCCAACTCTTGATTTCAGCTCAGGTCATGATCTCACAGTTCATGAGATAGAGCCACGCTGTCAGCGCTGAGCTTGCTAGGGATTCTTTCTCTCCCTCTCTCTCTGCCCCTCCTGTTCTCATGCTCTCTCCCAGTTTCAAAAGAAACTTAAAAAAAAAAAAAAGATCTTTGGAACTTTTCTTTTGTTTCCCCTTTTATTCTGCATCATTCCTCACTGGCAATTTTTCCAGTTAAAAATGGAAGGAAACACCATTGCTACTAATCCTCAGGATAATTCATGATAGGAAATCTATTTCTCGTTCAGCACATCTATTTATGATATTAAAAAAATCGAGTGTAGGGACTCACTCAGACCCCCAGTGTTGGTATAAGATTATTTTTAAGTGAAAACATTCCAGCTACAGAAGATACAGAAGGAAATCTTATCTGAACTTCCTTTATCTGACTAAAGCAGAGCCCCTCAAACATACAACTGCCATTAACCTCCTTCCAAGGTTTCCTGCAAATTCGACTCCCATGGAGACTGACTGCTCACTGCATCGAAATGCCAATAGAATCTTCCATATTTTCCCACTGAAACCCTAACACCCCCCAACCCCACTCCCCTGCCCTTTGTCAAGTTGATATATAAACCTTTACCTCTGGCTAAAGTAACTAATTACTGAGTGGCTCTCATACGCTTGTATAAATAACCTTTGTATTTTCCTCTTGCCAATCTGGGTATTGTTAATTTGCAGCATGTCAACCATTGGATCCAATTTGAAAATGAAAAGATTTTTTTCCCAACAAAAGCAACATGAAGCTTTGAAAATAGGTCATTATTTGATATTCCAGCATATTTCCTTCATCAAGTTTCTAAATTAAAAATTATTAAGTTAGAAAGTGAATGTTATTATTAGATATATGGTACAGTGAGCCAGGCACTCTGAAATGCTTCCAGCGGATTCGGAATTGGTACAGTTCTTGGAATTTTTAAATATGTATCATTAATGTTCACATCTTTAGGAAAAAAAATTCCTTTCTAGGCATCTAAGGAGATAATTGGAGTCCCTCTCAAATATCTATTTAAAGGGCTGCTCAGGGTGCTTGGGTGGCTCAGTCAGTTAAGCGTCAGACTCTTGATTTCAGCTCAGGCCCTGAACTAACAGTCTGTAGGTTCAAGCCCCACATCAGGCTGTGTGCTGACAGCATGGTCCCTGTTTGGGATTCTCTGTCACCCTCTCTTTCTGCCTCTCCCCCCTAACATGCTTTCTCTCTCTTTCTCTCTCTCTCAAAAATAAATAAAATAAACATTAAAAAAAATAAAGGGCTGGGGCGCCTGGGTGGCTCAGTCAGTTAAGCATCCAACTTTGGCTCATAATCTCATGGCTCATGGGTTTGAGCCCTGCATCCGGCTCTGTGCTGACAGCTCTGAGCCTGGAGCCTGCTTTGGATTCTGTGTCTCCCTCTCTCTTCGCCCTCCCCCACTCATGCTCTCGCTCTCTCTCTCTCTCTCTCTCTCTCAAAAATAAACATTAAAATAAATAAATAAATAAATAAATAAATAAATAAATAAAATAAAGGCTGCTCAGTACAATATATATTTTCATAAGAAAAAAATTACAAACAATATAATGTCTAATAATAAATACTTAAATAAAAAGGGGGGAAATAAAGTTATAAAACTGTGTGATCTAAATTATGTTTGATAGATATGCTTAGAAAGGTATCTAGAAGAAAATATATCAAAATGCTAATAGTTGTTTTCTCCAACCTGGAGAACCGTGGGTGTTTTTTTTTTTTTTCTTGATAGAGCAAAAAACAAAAACCAAGCTATAGGTAAAATAACCAATTTGTTCTATGATTACGTAGGGGCCCAGTTGGGCAAACACTGTCTGGAGAGTTGGACCAAAGGACAGGGAAGGGTTTAAAGCTTTCAAAAATAAAACAATAAAGGGGCGTTTCAGTTGGTTAAACGTCCAACCGGCTGAGATCATGATCTCACGATTAGTCAGTTCGAGCCCCACACTGGGCTCTCTGCTGTCAGCACAGAGCCTGCTTTGGATCCTCTGTCCCTCTCTCTCTGCCCCTCCCCTGCTCTCTCTTTCTCTCTCACTTAAAAATAAGTAAACTCTGGAAAACAGCATGTAGGTACCTCAAAAAATTAAAAATAGAACTACCCTACGACCGAGCAATTGCACTACTAGGCATTTATTCACGGGATACAGGTATGCTCTTTCGAAGGGACACATGCACCCCAATGTTTATAGCAGCACTATCAACAATAGCCCAAATATGGAAAGAGCCCAAATGTCCATCGATGGATGAATGGATAAAGAAAATATATATACACACACACACACACACACATATATATACACATATATGTACATGTATATACACATATATACACATGTATATATATACATATAATACATATATAATACATATACATATATATACATATTTATATACACACACACACACACACATATATATATATATATATATATATATATACACATACACACACACACACACACACAATGGAGTATTACTCGGCAATCAAAAAGAATGAAATATTGCCATTTGCAAATACATGGATGGAACTGCAGGGTATTATGTTATGTGAAATTACTCAGTCAGAGAAAGACAATTATCATATGCCTTCACTCATATAAGGACTTTAAGAGACAAAACAGATGACCATAAGGGAAGGGAAACAAAAATAATATAGAAACAGGGAGGGGGACAAAACATAAGAGACTCATAAATATGAGAACAAACAGAGGGTTAATGGAGGGGGTGTGGGAGGGGGGAATGGGCTAAATGGGTCAGGAGCATTAAGGAATCTACTCCTGAAATCATTGTTGCACTATATGCTAACTAATTTGGATGTAAATTTAAAAAAAAATTTTTTAAATAAGTAAACACTTAAAAAAATAAACAAGTCAATAAAGCATACAGTACTGTTGACTAAAGGGAGGAGAGTGGTCCTTGTCAACATACACACAGACTTGTTTCCATTTGTATTTGTCCAGCCCGATTTGAGTTCAGTATACAAAATCCCATGCTAGACCTCTTGTAAAGGTCTACTGTTTACAATTTACTATTACATATCTACTATTATGCCTTCCCTTGTAAAGGCATAATTTTAATTGTTGGAATTAGCTACAAGTTATCACGGAATGGGTGAACAGCGAACTACTAAACTTAATAGCCAATACTTAAACTTAATATTTAAATGTTGTAGAAACTTCTGCTACCAACAACAAAGATAACATTCATAACATAACGCTCAAACCGTCACACAAGCTCTCAAATTTAGAAAGTGCTCAAAATAAAATCCCCAAACTCTTAATATCTATTGATAAGGACACTTACACATTTATTTATAATTCTAACATACGACTTTAAAAGAATCCCCTGGGGAACTGCCTTCCACTACAAATTGATACTGACATAATTAATAACAATAGCAGAGCCAGGAACTAATAATGAGGCTGTAAACTTAATTAACAGCAATAGTTACCAAGCGAGTGGTACTTTCATAGCCTGAAGAGTCAGTTGAAAGCATTATATTGCTGCTCGGCTTCTGTGCTGTTTGCCCCAGAGTCAACCAGCTCTCTCTCCAAATGAAAGACTTCTGGTAGCCAAGAGCCATAATCAGAGCTGCATTTCAACATTAGACTTGCATTTAAAAATCCCCCAGGAATGAATGTCAGTAAATCCTTCACTCACACTGGTTTGCTGTCAATGAGGGTGGGAGGGGATGAGCGAGATAGCATTGGGGCTGAAGCTCTAAATCACATTAAGTCTAGAGGCAGAAACTCATACCAGTATGAAGGATTCCCTCTGTTAAAAAAGAGACAAGACGCCCAAAATGGAGTCACCCGTGCTAAGCCCATGTTACTAAACCGAGACTTACTCCCTAACCTAATTGCAGTTCCAGCTTCTCCCAGGGATGTAATCTTAACCAGTCAGTCTGGAATTACCTGGTCAGCACTAGTGAGCCTATTTTCCTGGTAGACACCCCTGTCTTCCCCTTGCCTGAAGCAATCCACTTTTTGCTGATAGCTTCCTGTCCTGCTGCCTTGTGCCTATAAAAGTCTTCCATTTTGTATAGCTCCTCTCTATCGGCTAGACAGGATGCTGCACAATTCATGAAACATTGAATAAAGCCAAGCAGATTTTTCAAAGTTACGCAATTGAATTTTATTTTTTTAAAACCTCAGATGGAAAAAAAAAAATCAAGATGCTGCAGAAATGCCAGTATTACATGGACATTCCAGTGGGGTTGGAGGACTGGGAGGATGGGGGCGGGGGGTGGTGGGGGGAGGATGTATGGACTCTTATATCTCCCCGGCATGATCTGTATTTTGCATTGAAATACTTTAACGTCAATAATGAGCCTTATGTGTGGGTGGTGGAGTCATGTTTAAGCCATCCCTGAAGCATTATTAGTTAATATGTCAAGTATCCTAAGTAGAAATATGTAGACAGTGGTGTTGGCAAGTCTCTGGAAGATTTCCATCGGGGTTCATGCTCCCTGAGGTGGAGCACAATAGCTTCAAACACTCCTCTCTGAATCTGCACCGGAAAGTTGATTGGTTGGCATAAAGGGACATTGGAAATCAGTTTCCAATGGTGAAAGGAGGAATATGAATGATGTGTGAATTGGCTAGAAACTTCAAGGTTTGCACGAATCGGGTGTCAAGCCTGGCTAGCTAATGACCTCACACTTTCAGAGGAGGGCAGACTAGAACTTCATCTGGTCCTCTGTCCTGAATAGGAAGCTATCTGACTGTTTCCCCAAGAGAGGTGCTCACTGGGGTGCCTGAAAGGACAGAGGGAAGAATCCTTGAGATTGCAGAACAGGTTGTTTGAGTGCTTCTGAATCTGCTTGCTAAGAAGTGTTTGTGTGTCCTGTAGAATCAGGTCTGAGGCTGCTTTTCATTGTTCCAGACCCGCTGGTAGAGAGATAGTAGAGAGGGGCTTTGGGTGCTCGTGGCTGACTTCTCTCATTGGAGGTAACTGACAGCCCCCAACAAGAGCTACCAGATTGGCCTAGGCCACTTCTCAACATCCCCACTCCCCAGCACCTCCCTCAATCCCCCTCACACAGTGAAGGCCTAGCAGTGGGTAAACAAGATAATGTAGAAGAGAAAAACAGTCCATAAATTCTGGTGACCAGGAGCTTAAATTGTAATAGCCATTAGGTTTCTGCTTTGCCAGAGTATAAACCAGAAACTATTAAAGGCCATAACCATGGTGCGGGGCAAATGCTTCAGAGAAGGAAGGGTAGGATGTGAAGAAGGAATACCTTCAGTTTGGTACTGTGATAGTAGTCAAAAGAGCACTGTATTAGGAGTCAGAAAATCTTGGTTCTAAGTTACTATGACAGTTAGCAAGTGACTTAACTTCTCAGCTTCCTTTTGTGGATCTCCTTTGTCTCTTTAGCGGGTAGTTGTGAAGATCAGATGAGGACAGATGAGGAAGAAAATATCTGGTATGCTGCAAAACCCAATACATCATGTAGGTTTTGTGCCAGGTAAATAAATATTAATTAACTATCTACTATGTATAGACCCTGCACCAGGCTACATAATCCAAGGACTTCAAGAGTAAATAAAAAGCGTATACCGACAAAATGACTTGTATAAGAATGTTCATAGCAGCTTTATTCATAATAGCCTCCAAGACTGGAAACAGCCTAGGGGACCATCAACAGGGAAATGGCTAAACAAATAGTGCTATATCGATGCAAAGGAATGCTAGTCAGTACTCAAAAAGACAATGATTACGGATGTATTGGGGGGACAAAAGGATGAATCTTAAAAATATGCTGAATGAAAAGCTTATGCAAAATAGTATATACTATATCTATTTAGCCCAAACAGTATACTACAGGATTCTAGAAGTGTATGAAGTTCTAGAAGAGGCTAACCGAACCCATGAGAAAAACCCAACCAGTGGTTACCTATGTGCAATTGCCATTATATAGGTATACGCACTTGTCAAAACTCACTGAATGGAAAACTTTAATTTTGTGTACGTCACCAAATACATTTTATAAATGTACAAAATAAAATTTATAAAATTTGAAATTTAAATTGCATTAAATTTAGTTTTAAATTTCAAATTTTATAAATTTCATCTTAAAAAACCCTTATTGTTCTAGAACAATATTGAATTCTAGTTGATAATATGCACACGGAAGTATTTACTGGTAAAGTGTATTGGTTTCTGCAACTTACTTTTTTTTTAAATATAATTTATTGTCAGATTGGTTTCCATACAACACCCAGTGCTCATCCCAACAAGGGGCCTCCTCAATGCCCATCACCCACTTTCCACTCCCCCCATCCATCAAGCCTCACTTTGTCCTCTGTATCTGAGAGTCTCCTATGGTTTGCCTCCCTCCCTCTCTGATTGTAATTTTTCCCCCTTCCCCTCCCCACTGGTCTTCTGTTAAGTTTCTCAAGATCCTCATATGAGTGAAAACATATGGTATCTGTCCTTCTCTGGCTGATTTATTTCACTTAGCATAATACCCTCCTCTCTTGCATTGTTGGTGGGAAGGCAAACTGGTGCGGCCACTCTGGAAAACAGTGTGGAGGTTCCTCAAAAAATTAAAAATAGAACTATCCTATGACCATGCAACCTATTTTTAAAAGCATCAAAAATAACATGGAGAGAGGCATAGGTCTATTAACAGTGATAAAGTAATTATAGCAAAATGTTAGTTGTAAAATATGGCAAGTACATGGGTATTCCCTGTACAATTCCTCTGGACTTTCTATTTGTTTGAAAATTATCCCAATAAAATTGGAAAGGCCCCTGACCACTCTCCCCTCCCTTTCACTTTACTGTGTAATTTGGAGATATAAAGAAAATGAACGTGTGATAAACACAGCTGCTGGGAGAACGCATTTTTCAATGCATCATGTAAACTGCATTGTCTATAAATCTTGCTTGCTTTCTTTAATTATTGAAGAAGGTACAAAATCCTCTCACAGTAAGTAGCTCCATTTGATTTGGAACAAGATCTTGTTTTAATGGCCTTGAAGAAGGCTCAGAGAAAAGAATTCCACTTTCTAACACAATACACATAGGACGATTTCCAGAATGTATGTATCTCTGTCTCAGAGGTGCCTGTGACATGCACTACGGGGCACATAAGTTAAAACTGTGTCGGTTATTCACAGAATAAAATATGCAGAATAGTATGGATGTCCATCAACCATCTGTTAACAGCTAGCAAATTAGCAGACTACAGTGGGGCCATATAACCACATTTTGGGTTTGGGATTGCAAAAAGGCAACTCTAAGCTGGTTTATTTTCTTTTAGATATTAAGGTCTGACATGCAGGGGCCTGCTACCAGGTAAATGGTGTGTCCTTTGGAGGTGAGCCTACACGTGAAGATGCATGAAAGAAAATTGATAACGGAAAAATTACAAATGATTCATCTGGTTCCAGGGTTCCATTTATAAAAATAGTAAGAGCAGGACAAGTTGCTTCCTTCTGTAGCGTCAAGGTTATTTCAATCACACAGAGAGAGGCCTTCAACATTCTTGTGTTGCTATGTCACCAGCTTCGGTCTCCACTCAGCCAGGCTGGTTCTTTAAGAAGAGAGAGGGACGCACATCCCCCCAGAAATGCCCTGAATCTTCACTTGATTTTCATTTGGGCCCAGACACCGTCAGGTTTCCCTCTGTTCCTTGGCCTCACCAAACTGAGTCTGGGCGTGGGAGCCTGATAGACCTAGGACCGAGTGTGTGATCACTCATCCATCCAATGTACATATATGCTGCACCTGTCTCAGGTGCTGGGGATACGGTAGTGAATAAAATAAAGACCCTGCTCTCCCAAAGCTTACATCCTAATGAGAGAAGTCAACAAC
Organism: Prionailurus bengalensis; assembly: GCF_016509475.1. Lineage (NCBI taxonomy): Eukaryota > Metazoa > Chordata > Mammalia > Carnivora > Felidae > Prionailurus > Prionailurus bengalensis. Next base: position 118,251,455 of record NC_057355.1, on the reverse strand, counting down.
AAACAACAGCTGAGTGAATACTAGGTTGGATGGTAACAGGAGCTTGGATTAAAAAATCAAGTGGCAGCGTGACCCCATTTATTCAAGTAAAATGGAGAGATTGATATCCTCTCTCATTGGGAGATGGGGTTGACCATACAGCGCCTCCCCATTTTTTCATACCCTTCTCCCCAAATTTGGAAATGGAATGATAAGATTTCCCTGAAGAACGTACAGTCAAAAGACAGAAATGATGGATTGAAACAGTGATATGCAAAGACAACACAGAAAGGGAAACTTACTCTCAAAGTGAGACTACAACTTGATTGAAGGCCTGGCATTGAACATCTAAAGAAAGGACACAGCAGCCCAATCGGGTGACTGTCAGTGTTGGAGTCACTGCAAGCTGAACGAGAGAGGCTAGGGCCATTGGAGTCCCCCACCCAGCCCCGTGGCATCCAGCCTCACAGCAGGCAGGGCAGCATCAGAGCCTAGACTCTCACAGGTCTGTGACCCAGCCAGTAAGATCCTCTACCTCATCCAGCCTGCTCTGCTTCAACGCATAAGGAACCGGATGATCCCAAATTATGTTCTCATCGTTGCCCTCAAAGAGATGGCCCTGATCAAAGAATACATGTATCTGGTTCACAGAATAATGACTGCGAGATAACTGGCTGGCATTCCTGTCTTTATACATCAGTCCCTTAGGAGTCAGGAGAGTGCATGTCTCCTAGACCCTCATTCACTCCTGGTTATACAATCCGAATTCGAACCTACACAGCTGAGATCCAGATCTTGGAAAATGGTGACCCCTCTGAGATCCAGTCATTGTGTCGGGTCTCGTCAGGGGGCCAGGCTGTCTTAACTGTTTGCCTTCCTCAGAGTGGGAGAACTGGAATGGAATGACTGGAAAAATTACAGGCAATATGTGCTAAGTGCTTATAAGAATGTGGAGCATAGTAGGTACTCAATAAAAGACATAAGCCATAAAGCGCTATAAGGATTCAGCTCTCACATCTTTAGGCAGTGAACTTGGCTGTCAACCCTCCCACAGCCATGCCTCTCCATCCCCTTAACCAACCCTAAGCACAGCCACCACTCCCGAATGTTGTGGTTGGAATCTCCCTGTACCACGGACTGCCAGCCACCGCGCTCTCCACACCATCACCACAGAAAGCCATGGTCTGGAGACAGGGCTTGCCCTCCAGAGAGCGTAGTTTAGCTGATGCTCATACCATAGGCAGATATGATCTTGACACAGTGCCCCTGGTATATGCCTTTATCTTCCGTGTGTCTCATGCAAGCCTTCTACTTCGTCCCTTTACAACCTGTGAAGCCACAGAGGTAGGCACCGTGCTGTTCCCCCACTCCCACTGAAGGTTAGCACAAAACCGGCTTTGCCAAACACGCACTGAAAAACAGCTTACTGAAAATAGTATTGTAAGCATCGTGGTAATGGCAAGTACACAAGGATCAACCTGGATCCTCTGATGTGGATCTGAACTTAAGGGACAAGTCACATGCAGAAGTTGTGAAAGTTGATCTCTGTTCATTTTTCATACCGTTTCCACACTTATAAACAGTTTTAAAGTTCTACAAGCCCTGCATTCCATAAATAACGTACCTCCCTGTGACATGACTGCACTCTATCCCACCGGAAGAAAATATCGAGGTGGCATTTGCAAGCCAGGAAACCACATATGTTCAAGGTCAAGTGGAAAATAAAGGTTATCCGCTTGAGCCCCCATTATCTACATTTCTTCCAAGTAGTTGTCTACTTTACTGCTTTGACACCTTCAGTGAGAGGGGACTCATTCTCTGTAAATCCAGGGAAGAGATGCCTACATTGAAAACGGAAAGTTCTGGCCCCTGAAGTGTGATAGTCTGAAGAATCTGACTTCTGTGGACAGACACCTCTTCGACCCGATCTCTCTCTGCCAGTTCTATCTGGTTTGGATTCACACCTTCACACCCTTCTAGGCGACGGCTCATTCAGGAGTGAAGCATCCTGGGAGCCACCTAGTTACTCCTCACACCCCGCGGACCACACCCACTCACAGCTCACGGGCACCTATACTCTGTTTGGTGTCCCAGGAAGCGTCTGGCTTAGGCTTGCCAGGACCTGTAAGTTCTGTTACCATGTCTGGTCTCCTCAGCTCTCATGCCAGTAAGTTGTTCCTTCCAGGCCTCTCTGCACTTCCTCCCCATTTGGTCCTTTCCTCCTCGACTGACCTCCCTCAGGCACGATTTTCCCCACTGTGCCTGCTCAGTCTCTTGGTTCATGGTCAAAGTCCTCGGCATTCTTACTCCTTTCTCAGGACAGTTCCTCCCCCTTTGGGCCTCAACCCAGACGTGCCTCTTCCCTATGGACACGACTTCCGTGTCAGACCTCTCAGGTGGAAGCTGCCCATTCTCCTGCTTTCCAGGTGATGTAGGGGCAGAGGCAAGATAGTTGTCTTAGTTCTTACTATACTATTTCCTGACCCACAGTCTTCCAGTCTACTTAAATAGAAAACTGAATGGAGAAAGGAAGAGAATGAGTTGTACAGATACTAGGAAGAGAACGTTCTAAGGAAAAACAGCAGTGAGTGCAAAGGCCCTGAGGCGGGATCCTGACATCAATCTAAATCCTTTTCACACCCTTTTACAGCTGTTTCCTACCACCTTCTTACTCATACCCCCTCACTCATGAAGAACGTCAGAGCCTAAATCACAGTCCTTCTTCCTACCCCTAATCCTACCCTATCCTGTGCCATCTTGAACAAGTTCATGTCGGTGTAGAAACCTCCCCCAGAAATGCTGTTCTAGGTTCCGGGACCACCTTGATCCTTGCCAACAGGCCACTCTGGCAGTGCATTCCCATAGCCATACCTTGGCCTTGTTAATGCCTAATAATGCTTTCAAATCACAAATTCTTCTTGCTTGGATTATGGAAAGATCTTCCTTACTGGTCTTTTTCTTCTACCTTTGTCTTCCTTTTGTGAATTCCTCATGTTGTCTCCAAAAGGACTCTCATGAGAGGTAACTCAGATCATGTTACTTCGCTGCTCAAAACTCTTCATTGGATTGGCCGAGGATAAACTCCAGAGAATTTATAATAACCGACCACACACAACCTCATCTGGCCCCTTGCCACCAGGTTGAGTTCAACTCCCACCATTCTCCTCCAGGGAAGAACAGGCTCCTGCCTCAGGCCATTTGCACCACCACTGTATTTTCCTGGAATACTTTCTCCCCACATTCTTTCAGGTTCCTATGTAAATGTCAATTTATCAGAAGGCTTTCCTTCTGACTCTGTCATCCCACCCCAGCCCTCCTGGCCCCATCTTCTATTGCCTAACTCAACTCTACTTTTCTTCCCAGCACTCTTACCATGGGGCTGATTGCTGCTTGGTTTTTTGAAGTTATTTGCTTATTACCTGGTGCCACCTGCCACCAATAGAACATAAACCACATGAGGGCAGTGACTTCTGTTCATCAACAGCACCTCCAAACAGTGCCTGGCTCATAAACGGTACTTATTCAGTAATTATTGGATGAATAAAGAAACTCCAATATCCCACGCCTACCTCACATTCTTACTTCCACCAAACCTACTCTTTGACTTTATGGAAGCTGTCAATTCCTTGACAGTTAAATGAAACCACAACAATGATGACAACTGAAGATTAATGTGGTGCTTAGTTCGGTGCCCAACAGAAGTATTTTTCGTGCATTATTTATTTTAACCTATGTGGTTGATATTCCCATAATTTCCGCTTTACAGCTGGGGAACGGATTTCTCAGTCCAGCCTGGACTGGAGGGACAATGCTCATCTAGTCTTTAGCGGCAGTTTCCCTCACGTCTCCCCTCGGCCTCCAGTGTCCCCACCCTGAAAATCCCCTCCATTTTTATCAGCGTAGCAGTTCATTTTCTCTGCTCCTGCCTGCTCGATACTTAGCTCTGTTGGACGGAAGAGGGGACGAAAATGCAGATTGGTCCCTAGAGTTTATGGTCTCTGTGGGACGCATGGTTTTACGTGTCAGCTCGGGTAGGCTCCGGTAGCCGGTTATTTAATCAAATACTAACCTAGGTGTGGCTGTAATGGTATTTTGCCGATGTGGTTAACATCCGTAATCGGTTGACTTTAAGTAAAGGAGCTTTTTCTCCGTAATGTTCGTGGGCCTCATCCGATCAGCAGGAAGGTTTAAAGGCAAAACTGAGGTTTTTCTGAGGAGGAAGAAAATCCGCCCTAAGACTAACATTGATTCCTGTCTGGAAGTTTTTATACTATAGGCCTATCCTACAGATTTCAGATATACCAGTTTCCACAGCTGCATAGGCCCTCTCCTTGAAATAAATTTCTTTATTTCACACACACACACACACACACACACACACACACACAGACACCCCGACCCTATTGGTTCTGTTTCTCTGGAGAACCCTAATAGAATTTCCAATCTTCATTGGGCCTCCACTCTCTCTTAGCAGCTCTTTTTATCATTGCTGGTCACCCACACTTCTCATCCCTCAACTAGTTCTTCTAGCTCCCCACTCTGTCCTACTCTCTCGTAAAGCTGACTTTATTTTTTACTTCACAAAGACAATTAAGGCTATTAGGTCTGAGCTTCAAATTCTAACCTCACATGTATTAAAGTCTCTCTGCCTGCAGCCTTTTTTTCTCTCGAAGGGACATCCACAGGTACTGTGTGACATAACTTCTCTCCTCACCACAGGAAGGGATGACCAATCCAAATGAAACTACATCAATTGTCTACTTTGGTAGACTAGAAAATGCTATTTCCCTCTTTTGGAAGAATCGTTTCTCCCTTTCCATTTGGCTCTGTCAAGGTTGCTAACTTGATACTCCAATTCCAGGACCATCAGATGATAAGTAGCTCAGGTTGAGTCCTTCGTAATATTCTACAAGTCCCTGAACAAGTGATTGGCCTATGAGATTGGCATAGGATGCGAACTGGGCCAAACAGAGCCCTTCCCAGTGGGGTTTTGTACTGAATGGTGGAGGGCCAAGTCTTATTTCTTAGTCATCACTCTGAGTTGTAAGGACATGAGTTCAGATCTATGAATGGCCATATAAAGCATACCATGAAGAGCATAGGTCAACAGATGGGTAAAAGGGAGGAAAGAGAGTCTTGATCCTATTGTTTGAGTCTCCGAAATCTCTGAGCAGGGCTCTATCCCTGGACTTCCCAGTGAGCCAATATACTTAGGATTCTTAAATTAATTTAATCTGGGCATCTGTCACTTGCATACCAAAGTCTTGATTACTTTAGGAACAGATTTTCCAGAAATTTCAAACTAGAAACCTAAAAGACTCTCAGTCATCTGGGGAGAGCTAGGGCAAGAATCAATGACATGTCACATGTTTAACAATGTGGCAAAGAGCACTGCTGAATCTGCAGTCCCTACAAGCAGACACTGGAGGGTGACTCTGTGGGGCCACCAGCCTTCAGTGAACATCTCCAGGCTTGAGGGAATCAGATGGACGCCGGACACCTAGTGACCACCAGTGACATGATTTTCCACACCAAAGTCAAGATCTGCTCCACCAGAGAAGAAAGGGGACAGGGGCTGGCAATTAGAGCCATTGGATGGGGGAGGGGATGGGAACAAGGCGTGGGAACTGTTTAAGAATCAGCATTGAAGTATATGGATGTTTTAACTCAGAATTGCTGGTGGATCATAAAATGTTGAGAAGAGCTTGTTTCACTCTACTTTCCCAAGATGTTACCATTGGGGGAAACTGGGTTAGGGGTATTTGTATTGTTTTCTACAAAGGTATCTACAATGACCTCACGCAGCGGGGGACATGCAAACAAGGAGGAATTGTAATGGAAGAAACGTGGAAAGGGCAGAAAAACACCTGATATTTCCATCTTAATTTAATGGCCCCATCTAGAGTCTTCAGTCTGTCTTGTCCTTTTACTCTGCCTACCCTCTTTGCTCTGTTCCTAATCCTGTCAGTCTCACTTCTCACACCTGGCTGAACTCAGCCCTCCCACAACTACTGCCACATTCACTGCCTTTGTTCAAGTTCATCCTTCTACCACTCACAGGGTTGCAACAACGTCTTTGTTGAGCTTCCCTGCTCTGACCTCACCTCACTCTGTTTCTTCTAAACACCAGACTTAATCTGCTCAAAACCCATTTTATCAGCTCACACTTCTGACTAAAATCCCCCAGTGGCTCCCTACTACCAAGATGATAAAAGCATTTGCCAACATGGCAAGCCAGTCTTTGTGTATTTATATTAATTCTTCCTGGTATTTGATGCGTTCTTTCCTCCTGGGAAAGACTATCCCGCAAGATTCAGTTCGAGTGCCCCTTGCGTTGTTAAATTTTCCTGGCACCCTCATACAAAATTAGGTGCCCTCTCTAATCTCTGGACACTTTTGTTTTTGTGCGTTTTGGTGCATGAACTTCTTTTCCCCCGTCCCCAGTCAAGTGCCTGGAACACAGTTGGTGCTAATGAATAGTTTTCTCGAATGGCTAGTGCTGGGAGGAGGCTCCAAAACCTTTACGATCACCATCACCCAAATGGTGCTGACCACCTTCCCCTGCTCTTTGCTTTTATTCTAACGTTACATATACTGGGATAGTTTTCTAATCTGCAGGCATCTAATTTTATTATGAAAATAAAAAGAGAAATAAGATTCACTATATGTAAATTTCCCTTTCTGTGAAATCTGATTGAACACGTGCATTCTAATATTAAGGCACACACAACATCTTCCTATTTTCGGTCCCTTTACAAACATTATTGCAAGGATCAATTCCTTTGAAAGAAATGCTGTATGTCTAATGGGGGGCAATAGATGAAGGGTGTCCTGCTTATTGGGCGTCCTGTCCAGCGGTAATTCTCAAACTTTAAAGCATATAAAAATTAACTGGGGATCTTGCTAATATAATATCAAGATTTTGATTCAGGAGGTGTGAGTGAATCCACGGTTCTACTCCTCTAACAATGTCCCAGGTGATGCTCACGCCACTGGCCCATAGACCGCATTTTGGTGGTGAGGCTTTATAGGGCTTATGATAAAGTGGCAGCTCTGGGGTCCCCAAATATGATCATCAAGCCACAGGCAGTAGAAAAGTGTCTCTTTTTGCCCAGAGACCCACACAGATATACCCAGTTACGTGCCATCATTCAGCTAGTTAGAAGACAGAAGAAATCATATTCTTAGTCTGGTATACTTTGATATAATCTAAATTCTAAAACTACCATCTGATATAAGATGCTAAACAAGAATATACCAATTAAAATGGCCCTTTCTTTAAAAACACTGGTTTTGAAGACCAACTTATAACTGGCTTTAGGAACTGCTAACTGCCTAGTTAAAAATGATTTTGGTGGCACCCCCAGTTAGCTTTCCTTTGAAATTTCAGAGACGGACGCTGATTACTTTCTCGAGGTGGGTGGGCCTTGGTTATAGATTTGGGTTTTTATTTATTCTTAGTTTCCCAGAATAAAGTGAAAATTACATCCAAACACCCTTGACTCTGAGGAATTTGCTTTTAAGCGAGAAAACTGAACTCTACAAAGCACTTGTTTTTTTCAGAGACCTTAAGATTGGTCATGACAGCAGCAAGAATCCCAAATGTTAATGGCCGTAAGCACAGAACGACATTAGAAAATCAAACGTAGGGAATGAGCCTAAGCATCCATTCATGGGCACTTAGTTAAATGAAGTATACGCATGTCAGCCACCAATAAACATGACAAAATGGATGTATTTTACTGATATAGATATTTAAGATCTATTAAGTAAAGAGATCAGATTTGATTACATTTAGTATGATCCTATTTCAGCAAAAAAGTTTAAAATGTATGCTAGAGGAATGCACTCTAAATGATTAATATTAGGTGTTTTTGATAGTGGTGTTACAGAATATTTTTCTTTTTTCCGAAGTCAACAGTTTAAAAAAATCTAATTCATAATGGACCTACTTCCAAGGAAGCCTAAACTCTAAGAGTACAGAGTCCAAGTGCTAGAAAATAGCATCTTTGTTTATTGTGGGAATATAAATATAGAGCCTCAACCTGACCAATATAGAGCTTAATGTTATCAGTGGAGAGAAGAAAACGCAGCGAGCCTGCCTTTAATTATGATTCCCACCAGGTCCTAACGAGCCAATAGGGGGGGAAATCAGAGACTTGCCGCCCCAGATGGGTAAACCTCTAATATTAGGGGGAAGCAAATACTTTTTGTGGCAATTCTGACAGATTTGAAGGTCTGGGTCAAGGCCTTGAGGGATGCTGAATTCCTCAGGCTTGCTATCAGCCATTTGTTCCACACAAACCATGCCCCTTTCCTCCCTACTTTAGTTGTGTGATAGGTGTGGCTACTTGAGTTTATAGAGCAACTTGTGGAAGACGTATAGGTCAGAGGTTCTTAATCGGGCCTCCATGGATCACATCAGGGAAGGCCTATGAATTGCCCCAGAGATTAAACATAAAATGTTATGCGTTTATGTACACATATGATTTGTGGAAATCAGAATCCATGCTTTTCCTCAGCTTCCCAAAGGATAAAGTACCTTAGAAAGTGTCAGGAATTACTGATGTGCAACTTTTCACAAGCAGGAGAAAAAAAATTTCAGCACATCCATGTTTCTTATATGTATAATAAAATACACAAAAATTATTTTATGTAGCCAAATGAAACACCCATTACTAAACAAGACCACAAAGAACAGGAAAAGAAAGCCCAAAACCTCTAAAGGACCAAAAAAATCCATTCTCTTGTTACCTGTTGCAAATTGGACCACTGCCCTCTGAAAAATTTACCTCAGTTGTTTGGGGCAAAAATTTCTTTCTTTCTTTCTTTCTTTCTTTCTTTCTTTCTTTCTTTCTTTCTTTCTTTCTTTCCTCTTTTCTTCCTTCCTTCCTTCCTTCCTTCCTTCCTTCCTTCCTTCCTTCCTCTTCCTTTCCTCTCCTTTCCTTTTTTTTTTTTTTTAATGTTTATCCACTTCTGAGAAAGAGAGAATGAGACAGAGCACGAGTGGGGGAGGGGCCGAGAGAGAGGGAGACACAGAATACGAAGAAGTCTCCAGGCTCTGAGCTGTCAGCACAGTGCCTGATGTGGGGCTCCAACCAACGAACTGGGAGATCATGACCTGAGCCGAAGTCAGATGCTTAACCGAATGAGTCACCCAGCCGCCCCAAGGGCAAATATTTCTATAATAAATCCAAGTCAAATGGCTCCCCAAAATGCTCTGATGTCTTTACCACATCTAAATTCCTTTTCTGTCTCTTCTTGCAGGCATCTTCTTCTGTGGTGTTTCTCAAACTTCAGTTTGGCCAGAATAATCGGCAAGGTTTATTAACCACACGGATTGATTCCTGGGCCCTAACCCCAGAGGTTTAGAGTGTGGCCCAAGAGGTGACTTTTTTGTTTCTTAATAAGCTTCCCAAATGATTCTGGGGTAGGTGGTCTTCCCACCCCATGTGGAGTAGAACTGGCCAAATAGAAACCCTGCTTTCCATTGCAAAATCCCCCATCTGGATGGCTTGAAGCAATTACCCCTTCCCTCAGGTATAAACTACCTTCCTTCCTGACTCTTGAAGGTCTGGTCTTCTATACCAGCTATTTCTATTACCAGACTGGGGGGTGGGGGGGGGGGTATCACCTTGTCCCAGCTGTTCCGAACTTCCCCGGCTGTATCTGCACAAATGGCTTTTAAATGGGCTACACCACCCTGAACCACAAGCAGTATGTGTTTTCATCAGAGACATCACTTAACACACTCATTAGAAGTTGAACACAGATTTCTTATCACGGACAGGGACTAATGACTATAATGAATGCACACTTTAATTCAGTCTAATGGAGGTGACAATCAGAGGTGTGATCAAGACACAACTAATGAATCTGCTAATTGAGCACCACTGCTACATTTTGGTTGGGTTTTAAATCATTACAAGAATCTCCTTAAGAGAGTGAGTTGTGTGCACGATGTTAAAACCGGAAGCCAGGTTTGTGTTGTTCCGTTACTGCCTTCCCTAGGAAAAACTGGGAAGAATACCGCAGAATATTTCCTTTTATGTTTGATAGCCTGATCATTTGTTTCCCAAGCTCACAGTGAAGACTAATGAGAAAATTTCGTCAACAAATTTGAACTCTTGAAGGGGAAGTCTTTATAGAATTCTAAGGAGTTGTAATTAGCAGGCAGTTAAACCTCATTAATTTGGATTCCACAAACACAAAATTTGTTATAATTTGTTCAAAAAAACCACAATAAAGTTGGTCTTTGTGATATAGAGAAAGGCCTTTTTAAGTAAATTAATGAGATAAGTAAAACTGCTCAGGAAACATTTAATCATAATGATTACTCAGTTTTGGAGCAGAAACGAAACTTGAAGATCCTTCAACTGAGGGGATTTATTCTCAGTTGCACCCACAGTAAACGAAATCAGCACTTAGGGATCCTCTCCTCCAGTCCAGAACTCTCACCATCCTAGTTATTATTATTGGTAATACTTCTATTGATCAGATGTATATCTTATTTCACTCAGTAAATATCAACCAGTTACCTATAGCCCGCATTTTTTTTTTTTTTTTTGCCAGAGTATTTGGTAGCAGGCATAAGGGTTACACAATCAATCTGACTTTTCTTCTTTGCAAATTTCACCCTCCCTTTCTACAAGTAATAACCCTGGTTGCATTGGTCACATAACCCTTAAACTTAACTGCAACTCACCAAAGTGATTCCATTTTACGGTAGTGAAGGCTCTCGAATCATGTTGACTTTATAAAGATACGAGTTAGATCTGTCTCACACTGCACTGTATCTCGGGTTCTCCTGGAGACGTGGCAAGTGTTATTGCCACAGCCTTTCACAAGGAAAATGTAACACTCATGGCACTCATGACAGTTTCCAGAGTTCAAGTAGATGCTAAGAAGTGTAGCAGAGGGTATTCCCCAGAAGGCAAGTGGGCTGGATGCCAGGATGGCTCATAAGGCATCATTTATCTGGAGGATTCCCTGGTCTGGGAAATCACATTAACTAAGTTCAGACCAAGGAATCTTTTTGTAAATATATTAACTAAACTGGCCATCAGACAACAAGGCTCACATCAATAGTGCCTGTGACTTTAATATATATTATACGGGAGTCAAATCTAACCAGCAGATTGCTCAGTGATCATGAAAGCAGAAGGAGAGTAATTAGCAATAAATGTTAATGGCATGTCCACAATAGAGACGGAGTGGACATGTTTACGTGCCTGCTTCACATCTACCCCTCCTTTTCTTCTTCTTGTCAGCACTCTACCACATGGATCTGTAAACAAGTATGTTTAATGGGATTGACCCCATCTCTAAGGGAGGGATCTTACTGGCCTAAACCAATTAGCACACAGCATTTCTCTTGCTAAAGTAATTGGGTACAAAGTTGGTATGAAATCAAAACTGGCCCAATCAGTGAAGTTCAAGAATTTTTACTTTTTTTATGGAGGAAATAGACGCTTTCCATCTACCACATTACCTGTTCATGATGGTGTGTGGCTGCCTATAAAAGTAAATTCAACGAAACAATTATTTAGTATATGTGCTGCCGAAGCGAGCACTCAGCTAAACAATTATTTAAATAAATTAGGTTTCTTCCTCCCTTCTCTGCCCCTCCATCAATAAAAAGAAAAGTAGCAGCAGGTAGCCACTGTCGTTTGTTCAGAGTCTTAAAAAGGTCAGACCTGAGGTCTTAACAAGCATCCTGGATTTTCCCTCATGAGCACAAGATGACTTCTACAGTTTCAGAAATTACTGCCATTTTTAGACAGTAGGATAGAAGAAGGTGCAAGAAGAAAGAACAGCACTTTGGGAAGCAAAACTTTTAAAGAAATAATCAGCAGACTTACACTTGTGTCTCATTGGCTATGTCACATGGCATTCCCTAGATACTAGGAAGTTTGGAAAATGTAGTATTTTAGCTGATTCATTGCAAAAACAGATGTTCATGTTAGTTAGGAAGAAAATTAAAATGTGTAATGGATAAATAACACCATGCAGATCTTTGTGAATATAAATTGAAAAATCTTGTGAATTCTTTTGACATGTAAAAAATTACAATAGGAATAAAAATAGAAGGAATATTTTTTCTTCCAAGATATGACATTTTGATTAGCTTTGTGTGATATCCTGGGATCTGATTTCGCATAGAGAAATGGAAGTAATGAAGAGGGGGGTCATAGGAGTGGATTATGAGGAATCAGCACCCTCTTATATTGTCTTCAGGTATGAGTAATCTCTGAGTCAATGAATCCTCCCAAATGTCTCCATTTCACTTCTCAGGGTTCCATCTTTCCCTCTCAGTGCCCCAATTCTCACTTAACAGACCTAGAAAGTCTGTGAGTTCAGCCTATGCTGTAATTCAACAAGGCAAAGGATCAGAACATTTGACATGCCTGTGTCTATAAGAGATGATATTCTTTTAGGCCAAGTATAGAAAATTCACTTGTCTTCTGAGCCCACAATGAAGCAAGAATTGAAAACCTCGAGCCTGTTCTCTTTCTATTTGTTTAAGTTCTCTAGCGCAATTACACAAAGCCAGTGGAAACACATTTCTCTGAAAGATTATATGGGAGCAGCCACTTGAGCCCACCCATCTTGCCTTCAAAAGGCACTGCACTCCCATTAGCCACAGCCAATGTACAAGAAATATTTCACTGCATATGCCCTCAGACCCAACTACATTAAATAACGAATTCCAGATTCCTATTTCCTTGCCGGTGTGCTACATGAAAACATTTCAGGCACCAATTACTTTACTCAGTTGCAAAAACAGAATCTACTTTAACCAGGCTAAGTTGAAAGACATTAATACAAGATAGTAGGCAGCTCACAGAATTGCTCGAGGGCCTGGAAATAGGCTTGGGTGGTGCAGATCCAGAAACAACTCACATAGGAAAAAAACATTCAACCAAATCACACACTGACATGGATCTTCGTATGTGACACTAACACCCCTTAGTTCTAGATCCTAGAGGCTCTGCCAAGCACCACAGAAGAGCCATACCAATGTGGAAGTATGTCTACCCTAGCCGTCATGAGTACTGAAAAAGAATATAGAGCCCTCATTGTTGCTGTTGGTAAATACCTTATGAACATGAAGAAAACCAACATTAGGTTAAAGCTGATATTGAAGAAGGCTGAACGCAAACAGAAAGAAACTGGGTCTTTGAAATACCATTGAGCTACTAGATCAAAGCAACCTAAGAACCCATTCCACCTTGGGTTTCCAGGGAGGTGAGTGAGTGGATTTGTTATTAGCTATGCCATTTTAATTTGGCTAACATGAGGTCTTAATTGACGTAAGGGACACACTTACCGTGTAGACATAAAGATTGTGTCTTTGAGCTAGTGTGGTTCTTTTTCTTGCATAGTGCTTGAATGGGTACTTCTAACTTGTAGCTTATCAGGTTTCTGTTTCGCGGACTGGCTGATCTCAATGATGCAATGCTAATTCAAGATTTAACTATAACTTATATCCTAAAAATATAGAATGAAAATCTGAAGTCTAGATAATCTTGGAAATATAAGAAGATAAAAGTCCTTAAATCACAAAGGGCAGAGATGTACTTGGTTATGAAAGAATATGACAAAGATATTCAAACTAAAAATAAGATAAGCAATAGAGTGGAAAAACATCTGCATAACAAATGAACAAGGGTTGATATCCCTAAGACGCAACATTTCTACAAATTGATTAAAATAAAATAAATAAGCCACTTAGTAGTATAAGAGGCAAAGTACACGAACAGGTAAGAGGTCAAAGATTGCACTCACGTGTACAATAAATGCAAGAAAATACTCTCAACCTCACCAGTAGTTAAGGACAAGAAAATAATTTCCGCAAAAATTTCACAAATATTTAAAAAATGAGAACATTCCCTGAAGATGACAGATAATGAGCATGACAAACATTTCTGGTGGGAATACAGTCAATCCTCATTATGTGTGGATTTTGTATTTACAAATTCACCTACTCCTTGAAGTTTATTTGTAACCTCAAAAGCAATGTCCTTTTTGCCATCTATTTAGTGCACATTTTCTGCATTTATTTTTGGTGATTTTGTTGTTTTAAATGGCCCCCAAGCATAGTGCTGAAGTGCTGTCCAGTGTTCCTAAGCACAAGAAGGATGTGATATGTTTTCAGAGAAAATATGTTTGTTGGACAAACTTTGTCCAGGCTTGAATTATAGTGCCGTTGGTTGTGAGTTCAATATAAATGAATCAATAACACATAATAAATATGCTGTCTTTATCAGAGACATACATAGCATAAGGTTATGTGGTGACTGGTTGATGAAAATGTTGGAACCAGAAGCTCATAGGAACCTAACCTTGTATTTCCTCTAATGATTTAGTATTCACTACTGTAGTGTTCACAATGACTTTCTAGGACAAAACTAAGTGGAATCCGAATCAGCCATAATTTGCTTCAAGCTTTTAAGAAAGTAATATTATAATACTATGTTATATTACTACATATTAATATTATATTAGTGTATTAGTATTATAATACTAACAATGAATACAGCTTTTGACCCAGAAGTACCATTTCTGCAACTCTATTCCCCCCCAATAAAAGCAATGTTTATAATGGCAATAAAACATGTAACGACATTAGGAAGTTATCTGAATATTCATTGATGGGGAAATGCTTGACTATCTGAACATATCCAGGGGCACCTGGGTGGCTTAGTCGGTTAAGCATCTGACTTCGGCTCAGGTCATGATCTCACGATTTCTCAGTTTGAACCCTGTGTGGGGCTCTGTGCTGACAGCTTAGAGCCTGGAACCTGCTTCAGATTCTGTGTCTCCCTCTCTCTATGCCCCTCCCCCACTCACTCTCACACACACACTCTCTCTCTCTCAAATAAATAAACATTAAAAAAAATAAAAAAAATTGAACAGATCTGTGCCATGGGAAATTATACAAGTTTAAGGAATTAATGTACTATATAATAAAGAAACTATATATATATATATATATATACACATAAACTTTAAAGAAATTCAAAGTTTTTTTTTCAACTTTCCCTTATGTTACTGGTTAACTATTGTGGCAATATTTGGCCTTTGATGGAGTTTATCATCCATTAAACTTCATTTCCAAGCAAACTGACATATATATTTGTGTCTACATGTACATACGTGTATATGTGTGCGTATACATACAAACATATATATGCATACTTTTTTTAAACCTGGAGAGCTTTCTATGATGACTTGAGAAATACAAATTTCAAAACAGTGTGTGTAATATGACCCAGTTTATAAAAAGAGACAACAGAAGCAAAAATCAAAACCGTCCAATGACTGTGTACATGTTTCAGTGGGTAGCACAGAGTGGGTAAGGGACGATGCTCACTCAGCGAATACTGTTACCTCAGGGGACAAGAAACAGAGGAGTTGGGTACGATTCACTTTTCTTTCAATCCCAGTTGCATTCTCAGTTACAATGAACACATTTTTATTCTTTTTTAAATTGAGGAGAAAATATAAAAAAAGAACATTCATGGGGATACGAATAAACAAAGTACAGATTCTTTGACCCCACGCCAAATCCCCAGTGTTTGTGCCATGAAGCCCCAGAATCTGCATTTTCAGAAGCACCTCAGGAGATTCTTAGGCGGGCTGGTGGTCTTCTTACCACACTGAGAAACCCAGCGCTGGCCTGACAATGCCCTTTGCATCCAGACAGCCTTCCCAAGGGAACACCACCGATGAGGTTGTTACAACTAAATGCAGCCATTACCCAGTTCTACTTCCATGAGGTAGCGATGGGAGCTTTGGGTGTTCTCAAACTTTTCAACCATGCGTTGCCAGAAGCTCTGTTTCTTTCCCACCACAGATGGCTAATGGCATCTGTTGTGTGTGGGTTTACCTCAGGGAGCACCTTGATTTTCTTTACCTTCAAGATGTTAGGGGAGGGGTATGCTGCCGGCTCTTGAACCAACAATTTTGTTTTGTTTTTTTTTTTCATGAGATCCATCTCCATTAGGAGAAGCCACCATTGCTAAACGGTGAGACGCCCATCCCCCGTGTGCCTATTTCCATTGCTGAAGGAAGGACTTGGCTATCTTTACCACAAAGTCAAAGTGCTTTCTTTCTTTTCTACATCGGTAAAGGAAATGATTCTTCCCTCCAAAAACAAATATATTCTCAGTTTATGTGATTATCAGAGAGAATTGTGACCTTGTTGTCCAATGTAAAAATCATGTGTTTCACGAAAGGCACAGAAAGGCACAGAAAGAGGGAAGTAAAGCGAAAAAGCAACAGATAAGCAATAACCGGGGGGCGGGGGGGTGGGGGGGGGTGGAGGGGGGAAGAGGGGAGGGGAGAGGGGGGATTACGCCTGATTAGCTCTTCCATATTATTTTTACAAGCTCACTATTTCAATGCAACTGTTCCTAGTCAGCAAGCGTCACATGGAACTTACTTTAGTTACTGTCTCCTTAGCACAAAATTGTGAGACCTGCACTTTAATGTGCACGTGTTCATATTTTCCTTTATGTGTTAGTGAAATGATCTTTAAATATCTTATTACATTTCACATTTAAAGAGCCTGGAAAGAAATTTACCCTATATGTTAGAATTCTGCTCTCCCCTCAATGACAAGATTGATAACTCCTTGTGGTGGGGCTATGCCTTACATTTGTTTTGTTGTGTCGGCAGTAGTGATTAGGAGGAGTTAGGATAAATGGCAAAGGCTGCATGCTTTGAATACATCTGTGGTTTCTTCATAATATACATGACATCTTTGCATTTATAGAGAGCATGATCTGACAGCTAAAATACTGGACAGCATCCAGCAAGGCTGGTTAGACCAAAGACTGCCTGTACGTTGCTCTGGGTGAGGCACGTGCCTTACCAAGGGAGTCTCTGAGGTTGTCACTCAATCTCTCTGAAATCAAAACGCCACCTCGGTGGAATAAACTACATTTTTAGTCCATGGAATTCTCAAAGCAGAATTTGGCTACACTGCATAAGGTAAAATGTACGCTTAGGCGCACTGTTTATCACGAAATCTTTCGATGATAGAATGGATATTGAGTGGAATACAATACTCTTTCAGTATCTAAGGTACTTTGTGTTCTCCAGAAGCTAAGGAAGAACTCCAGAAGAACTGGGAAGTTGAGAGAGGAACACAAGTATTCCCTCTCTTTCTATCCCCGGCTCTGTCAGGAAAGCAGTAGCCTGCTGGTACTCAGAAATAGACACAGCCCCAAAGAGGCAAGGGACAGAATAGAGATCATGCCTCTGATTGGCTGGATGTTGGGAATGCTTTTATACATGCTTGAAGAAGAAGGTTGGCTAGAAAAGGAAGAAGAGATTAGTGGCCTCTGGTGCTGAAAGCAATGGAGGCGACAAGTTGCAGAGAGTCTGACAGTGAAATGAACAACAAAGAGCAGAATTGGAACTCTCCTCTGGTCTTTGTCATTTTCACTACAGAAAGGGTTTCATGGTGTACTGGTGACAGCCCTAGACTAGAAGGTAGAATAACTTAGTCCAGTTGTGGCTCCATATCTTACAAGTCAGGTGATATTCTACACAAATCACAATTTCTCAAATCTCATTTTTTCTATCTGTAAAATGGGAATAATTTTGCTATCCCATTGCTCTTAACGCCTCATGGCAGCATGGTTTTCTTCTACCTTTACCTGTTTCTTTCCTTACCTGCTTTCTGAAAAAGGACCGTACCTACATGTTCTTCTGGACATTATAGGCATAATTAAATGATTATGCAATCAATTGCTCCTTAATTTTTTTTTTTCCTGCTAACATTTGCATGTGTCAGGGGTAAAAATAAGATGGCAGCCAGATGCCTGGATTATAGCTCAGCCTTTCAGAAAAGTTAGAGCACATCTGATTCTTATGGCTTTCTAAATGTAATAGCTTGAGACATATATAAACACACATATACATATATGTTTATTTACTTATGTGAATATATATAAAATATGAACCCATATTTAGAAATTAACCACAAGGTATACAGATATAGATATATCTGTGCGTAGGTACATGTGAACTCAATGATTATTTTAACAGTGGTTTGTTTTGTTTCCAGCCAAGCAAAAGGTCTCCACGGTACCCTACCCAGAGGAGCTCAATGTGAACTCAAAAATACGTGAAAGAAAAGTTGCTGCTCTACCCTCCAAAACAAGATGGCTCCAGCACTGATGCCAGATGAGCCGATACCCCACCCAGAATTAGCTTTACCATCAACAACCACCTCTTGAGCACAACACCATGACTTACAGTCTTAAGCAGGAAGACAGGTCACCAAGAAAAAGTCATGTTCAATGTGTTCAGTGCTAAATAATAAAATAGTGTCAAATTAAACAAATCCAGACTTAGATAAGGAGAGACTTTACTTAAAAAGAGGATTTCAGAAGAGAAGGGGAGCTAGTGCAATAGGGACAATGCTCTGGCCATAAGATCTCTAAGCCTCTGCTTAATCAAAAGTCAGGCAGAAAGGGCTTCCTTTTCGATAGGGAGGAATAAACAAGGCTAGGAGGAGCGAGTGCGGGGGCGGGGGGTGGTGGTAAGCAGGTGGCATGATCTGACAGTTGAGCAGGAAAGATTTTCTCTGCAGCCAGCAGATTTCTCAGGAAGCACCATTAAGGAGGGATTATTCCTTGTTCCAATGCTTGCTGAACCTCAGGGGTGAGTAGAGGCCTCTGGGCTTAACTGAAGTTTGGTCAAGCCAAATTAGCAGGCATTTCGTCCAGGTTGACCAGCTGGGGCACATTCACAAATCATTTATGAGTCACATGGGGGAGATGACTCTGCAGTAAGCTATTTCCCAGTACACAAAAGGATGGGGACATTTCTTAGTCATCACTGTTTTCCAGAATCACAGGGCTCAGGTGAAGTTCAACCCTGTCAACAGTGAAAGGAAAAATTCCACTTAACCCCAAAACTGCTGATACTTATGAATAAAGCCCCATCTACCTGGAACCATTTGCCATCTATACTCAAGACAACGGCAGCTGCTAATGTATTTATGGTTTTGATGCCAATCTCAAAGTCTGCCCTCACACATTGTTACTCAAGATGTTGTGAGTGAAATTTGATGATGATACAAAGGTCTTGGGGAAGAAGAGCTTACTTTCCCATTTGGATAGTGCTGTTTTCCAGGGTGTTAAGTAGGACCCTGGGGCCAGCTTGGGTGGACAACATAATAGACTGAGTGCAATCTGAGATGGGCAAGAGAAGAGTATGTGACTTAACCTCATGTATAGTGTGGCTTTTTAGGGCATCTCTCTTGACCCATTCCAGAAGCTCGTGGGAGTAACATCAAAGAGGCATGCACAGAAAGTCTTGAGTAGCCACCCCGCCTATTTCATAGCTTCTAAGGGAGGATATACAGAAGTGGTGGTAAGAATTGGGAAACAACCCAAAATGCTGGCAAGACTATTTTTCCCCCAAGAAGAAACCTACTTAACAACAGGCCTAACAAGCCTAAAGGAAGCCTTTAGTGTTAACACAACAAACTATAAAATAATCCAGGGGAATGCTGGTCTCACTAGCTCTGGCCTTCTGTCTACTCCTATCTGCTTTACTCCTTTACCCAGGTAATGGGATACCGTGAGGTCTTAAACCCGATAGGAGAAGCTTTCAAAAAGAATACGTGGTCAAGTACCTTTGCACAGTCCTACAAAAGGGGTTATATTGTGGGCTTATGTCCAATAAAAGTACTAGAGAATCACTCCCAGATGCTACATGCTAATTTGGAGTTTTTCCTGATTTTCCAAAATTAAGAACAGTGACAAATACGTACTGAGAAACAAACATTGATAGAGCATTAAGAGGAGAGATGTCACAGAGAGCAAGAACACAAAACTGTAATAATTTATTAAATCTCTGATGTTTCACTGAAGAATTTCCAAATGTAATATGCCTGCCAATTTTTGAAAAAAATCTCCACCATATCCAGCCAATCCAGCCACAGCATCGATTCACAGCTCCCACTGACACAAACACTACCTTCATGGTTCCACATAAATCACAACACAATCCGCCTCCAGTTTCCCCATTCCCCTCCTCTCTGATGAAACTGTTGGCAGCCAACTCAGGCAATCGGTAAGGTCAGCTTGGCTGAACTGGGTCTTTGATTAGGTTATCGATAGGAATATGAGACTAGACAGCTAATCACGGGTACTCAGTATAATTAGCATTGTTGTCTCCCTGAAGCATTGACCAGCGGTTCATGCCTTAGAAGTCTTGGTGGAGAGCCCTCAGGATGGTTGTAAAAGGAATGGTGTGCGACTGAAGTGTCAGGAGGGTGCTGTCCATTGGTCACAGCTATTTGAGTTTTAGTTTTTAAATTCTGGCCTTCCCCAGGCATGCTAAGATCTATGGCCCTAGGTATTCTTCCCACCTAATGTGTTGGTTCTCCATTAGTTTCTTTGGTGAGAGCTTTCACTATGTGCAAGTCCAGCTTGAGGTAAAACCTAGCTGTCTGACCACCCACCTCTCAACTTATGGCGAAGCTAGATTCACCTGTAATGAACTCGGTGGCCAGGTCTAGTTTTTATTTTAATATTGTACGTCCTCACCACCTGCTTCTTTCCTTACTTTCCAAGGCTTGATGAAATGCCTAAGATAACTGAATTCCTTTGACTCAAAGAAGGTGCAAATGGCAACTCACTGCTCTCTAACTTCCAAACTTCAGGCTAATTTGGTGAACCTTTGGGTTTTCTAAATCCAGAGGCCATCTTAACATAGAGTCTTTTCCAGGTGAACCTTGAATATCAGGTCTTTTCTAAGATGATTCTTGGGTTTGGGCTCACTGTGGATCTTAGGAACTTCATATCATCTATTGTATTGTACCATCCCTCTTGGCTATCCAACTTTTCCCTTCTGGCTGAATTCTTCCCACCAGCTTTTAAACCTTAAACCTGTTCAAATTATCTCCCCTCCAAAATAAATATTTTCTAGTCCTCACAACCCCATATTCCTCTACGTCCTGGCTGATCGCTCCTTTCACAGCCAATCTGAAGGACGTGTCTATCTACATCTCAATTTCCTTTTCTTCCACTCACCTCTCCCACCTGCCAATTTGACTTCAAGCCCCAGAACTCCTCTAAAACAATGCTTATAAAGGTCACTAATAACTTTCTCTAAATCCAGACTATACTTTTCAGTCTTCTTTATTCCTGATATTTTAGTAGCACTTGACACTTCTGATCACTTCTTCCTCCTTGAAACACTACCCTTGGCTTCTGTGACACCTCAATATCCAGGGTTTCCTTTATCTTTCCAGCCCTTGAAAACTTGCAAGATTGGTCTGTTGATATTATCTCTAAATAACTCCAGGCTGTGGCCAAGATTAGTGTCAGTGGCCTCTTCTGCTCACATAGATTTATCTCAATTTCTTGGATATGTTAGGCATTTTCTTAGGAATTTAGGCTCCTTCAAATTCAAAAGCAAAAAATAATAGAGAGGGCTCTGATTTTGACCAAGGATGAAAAATGTGACATTAGTCATTTTTCAATTGGTATTTTGTTATTAAATATATTGATTGGTGATATGAATACATACAGATAGAGGTTTATTCATCTTTACCCTTAATCACTTAAAGAACACTTTTTGGAAGCTATCCCTTTATAAGATGGTGAAAAATGATAAAACAAACTGGCAGGCAAAGGACAGTAGGAAAGGAGAGTCAATAGCTTTAGGAGAGTTCTAAGATGGGGTACTTGGGGATTCAAGACAGCATGGAGAAAGGAAAAAGCAGAAGACAAGTAGATCAATCCTAAAGGGATATTCTGCTAATGTTAGTCTCATATTCTAGATTAGAGGATCCAATGACTTGGAAGTCTCCCCCACCCACCCCAAGATCATTCTCATGGAGGCAGAGTTTAAATAGCATTGAATCTATTCTTAGGGCAAATACTTGAACTGGCAAGGACTCAAAACTCAAATTCTTCTTTCCTTCAAGTCACGTAAAAATTATTTCCCTCCAAGATTTTCCACCTCAAAGTACACATAAGATGGTATTATGTGTCCTTCCCTGATTAGGCACAAATAGGTATTAAACTTAGGGCAAATTTGAGGATAAACTAAAGATATGTGGGGCCCAAACCATGTGAGAACAGCAACCTGGTCTAGAATACTATAAATTTACCTTTCTGACATCGAGCAAAATGGCACTACACACAGTTTACTATTTCCCATTCTTTTCTGAATAACTTGCTTCTTTTGGCCTATGAACAATGTGCTTGGTCTGCCTATGGCTCTCACTAACATGTAAATCTTTAACCCACATGCAGATCAACCACATTCTTCAACACTTTTCTAGATGAATTTCCCATCCGCAAAATTCCCACTGCAAATGGAAAAAAGCAATTCAAGGACAACTCAGCTTGATTATCAGCTCCTTGTAGACAAGAGAGCCACTGGGTCCTAGGTATCTTTGTATTCCATAGAATTTGGTCCATAGAGGGATGCTCTTTAAGTATTTACTGAATAAATACAGCAATAACCAATTTCAATAATTCTTTTTTCAATAATTCTTAACAAGCATTATACAGGTAACTGAATGACTAATAATTACATTTACTTGGTTAATATACCTCTTTAGATTGCTTTCTAAAGACTAATTACACAAGCCAGAGTTGGGCCATACTACAATCTTCATTCTTATACTCTGAAAAATGAACTGAAAACAATATGTAATGTACAGCATGAGGAATATAGTCAATAATATTGTAATAACTTTATATGGGGACAGATGGTAACTAGACTTATCATGGGGATCATTTCATAATGTATGCAAATATCGAATCACTGTGATGTACACCTGAAATCAACAGGACGTTAATATGCCACTACATACGCACAGCCTATAGACGGAGGACAAGCATTAGAGTTTAGATGTTATTACTGCGTGCTCCTTGAGCACAAAAAACCTTCCAGAGTGAAGGCTATTCAGTACTTCTCTCCTGGTGACCTGCCCCCAGACTGAATGTCACCAAGTAGGGGACAACAAACTGGCAGCCTGGAGAGGGGAGACGGTTTCCTGTGACTTGCAAACTAGCCTGTAGGTAGACAACTGCATCACTTCCCTCAGGAATGAAGGAGTGGAGTACAAGCACCTCCCTTTTTGTGTCTTAAGGGAATTCTGCATTGAAATATTCATAACTGAAGTGACATATTTTAATAAAATTATTCTTTTCAAAAACAATGGTAATAGTTTATAAAACTTGCACCTTGAACTCAAAAGGCTCAAAGGATTGCTTCCTTTTTAAGTACAGAATTTGCATGTGTTTTATCTGCTTTTCATTTTTCTTATTAGACGCCCGAAGATAGCTCATATTTCGTTCTTATTTAATCAGCCACTTGCCAAGTGATTATTTCATTATTTCATATTATTTCATTGATAGATAAAATCTCTCCCCGATCATGGGAGACCAGGTAGGGAAGAAAAGCAAATTAGTCTTTTCGATTAAATGATACAATGCAATATAAAGTATTGTACAGTATTGTCCCCTTGTCCCCAGTTTCACTTGCTGTGGTTTCAGTTACCCACAGTCAACTGTGGTCCAGAGGCAGATGACCCTTCTTCTTCTAATGTATTGTCAGAAGGTGGCAGTAGCCTAATGCTGTCCCAATGCCTACGTCATTCACCTCCCTTTGTCTCCTCAGGTAGGCATTTTATCATCTCACATCGCAAGAAGAGGAAAGGTGAGGACAGTGCAATAAGATATTTTGAGAGAGAGACTACATTCATATAACTTTTATTACAGTATAATGTTATAGTTCTTTTTAGTCATTGTTACTAATCTCTTACTGTGCCTAATTTATAAATTAAACTTTATCACAGGTATGCATATATAAGGAAAATCACAGTATGTATAGGATCCAGTGCTGTCTAATTTCAGATCCACTAAGGGTCTTGGAAGGTAGCCCCCATGGATAAGAGAGGACCACTGTATACGTTACCTAGTTCCTAACAGGCATTCATTCAATGATGTTAATTCCTTCCCCCATCTTACTATGTCTTCCTGAAGAATCAGTAGAATTTTAGACTTGGATAAGCCAGAAGCACTGAACAGGTTATGTTGAAACACTGAAACAATATGTTGAAATAGCTTCTGGGGGATTTTATTCACTCAAGACATAGCATCTAATATAGTCCAGTAGTGTCTTGGGAGCTGGAGGTACAGAGATGAAGATGACCCAGGTCCTTTCCTCACAGATCTTAAACCTAATGAGGAGGAAAGACCAAGAGACAGAATATTGCACTAAGATATGATATTGGTTAGACACAGGATACACATCTTGAAACTCTGGATCACAAGTGACAGAAAACCCAACCCTTAGTGGTTTAAGCAAAAAAAAAAAAAAAGGAACATTCTGGCTCAAATGACTAAAGAGTGGAGGGAAGCGTTGGTCATGCACGGCTTCATGAAAGGGCCCCATGCAGGGTCACCAGCACATTCTTTCTTTCTCTTGGGTCTGCTTCACTTGCTTCTGTGTGGGCTCCATACTCAGAGATGCTCCCACCCGTAATCTCTTGGCTATAGCAGCAATGAGCCTGGCATACATCATGCCCAAGCCTAGAGAAAGAGAGAGTTTCTCTCCCTCACAATCAAGTTGTGTGTCCTTTCCTGGGCCCATCACACAATGTAAAAGGAGGAAATTAAATGATCGCTTTAGCTAATCCTTAAATCGACCTGGAGAGCAGAAGGCAAAATCAATCTCAACCCAACAAAATGAGTAGAAGAGCAACTGAAGCCACAAACACACTGAACTCTTACTCTGCACCAGGCACTTCTAAGCCACTGAGATGCATTCATTCACTGGGTCCAGTTAGCAATCTTAGGAGGCAGATACTATTATTATCCTATTCAGAGATAATGAGCTTGAAGCAGAGACTGCTTAATAACCTTGCTCTGGGTCTCCACACAGGATGAACGATTTTTCCAGGAAAAGGCAGAGTGCCTGTTGGGTGCTAAGAACAAGATCCTCCCAGGACTAAGGGTAAGCTCGGGACACTACGGGAATCAGAGAAGTGGTTGAATTTGAAATGGAGGAATAGAGGTGGAAATATGAAGGAGGAGAGGAAGCCAGGGTGAGGTGGGAGGCTGACGGGAATAGGAGGTAAAGGTATTGACCAAAGATATGCTGGAGGATAAGCATGAGCCGGAAAATGACAGACCTTGTAATCTAGATGAGGAGGGTAGAATTTTATCTTGAGGGCAACAGGCGGCCATGCAGGATTTTAGTTAAGACACTGACAGAGCTTAAGTACAGACTGTGGATAGTGTGGACGTAGGGATAGATGAGACTGAGTGCAAGGAACCCGGTAACAGGTTCTTGCATTAAAAGTTTACCTTGCCTCATTTCTAATTCCTCGTTTCCAACAATCTCATGTACCTGAAAACCACACTATTATAGCCATTAGACATAATTGATTACCTACTGACATATAAACATGTTTATTATGAATAATTGCATTTATCCTGTTTTCAATCATATATTTTTGAACTAAAATAAGTAGCTTAACGGTAGTCTATATGAAATAATTACATTTTTGAAGTGTTTATTTATTTATTTTGAGACAGATGGAGAGAGTGTGAGCTGGGGGAGAGGCAGAGAGACAGGGAGAGAGAGAACCTCAAGCAGGCTCCGTGCTGTCAGTGCAGAGCCTGATGTGGGACTGGATCCCATGAACCGCGAGATCACGACCTGAGCTAAAATTAAGAGTGGGATACTCAACCAGCGACTGGGCCACTCAGGTACCCTTAAAATAATTACATTAAAAAAAGGTTCACGTGTGGAAAAAGATATGGAAGATTAATTAATGTAATTGCATCTGGGTGAAGGACTATCCTTGTTCCATTATGGTTACTGCATAAGCAATGGTTACTGCTTAAAAATATACATATGTTACTTCTGTAATAAGTTTAAAAAGAAATGTATGTAATTATAAAAAATTCAAACAATATGCAAGTGTAACACAGTAAAGTGGGAAATAACCCTCCTATCCATTAGAAAACTCTTAGAGGAAGAATGCCACTGGTAACAGTTTGGTGTGTATCCTTCCAAATACCTATGTGAGTAGACATATAATAATATACACATATAGTATACATATATAACTTATATATACAGGAAAACCTTGGTTTGCGAGCATAATTTGTCCAGAAACATGCTTGTATATCAAAGTATATCGAAGCACTTGAATATCAAAGTGAATTTCAAGAACCACTGGCTCCGTTGTGATCATGTGATGTTTGGCTTCACGTGCTACTTGTATTGCAAGATATCGCTCGTTTATCAAGTTAAGATTTATTAGAAATGTTTGTCTTATGGGAACAAGTTACCTGCAATCCAAGGTTCTACTGTATATAAAATTTCCTAAAGAAGGGGTCATCCTGAAATACTGTTCCATGACTTACTTCATCCAGGTAACAAAATACTATGTCCATCTTTTCATGTGTGGATATATAAATCTGCCTCATTATTTTAACAGAATCATGGTTTACTCCACACTGTAATTGATTTATCTAGTCTAACATTGATGAACATTTGAGATTTTTCTCATTTGTTCTTATTACAAACAATACTGCAGTGAAACTCTTTGTGTATATACCTTTTTGTAGATGTGCAAGGATGGTTTACATTAATTTTTAAAAGGAGAATTCCTGGGTCAGGAGGACATATATTTTAAATTCTGATTTACAAATTGACTCCCTAGAGAAGAGCCCAGTTTATACTCCCAGCAGCAAATAATTTATGACTGTTTCATCATATTCTCAACAACCCTAGAGGTTAACAATTTAATTTTGGTCAGTGGGCAAACAACAGCATCTCTTTCTGCAGAAACACTTTGGGAAACAGTGTTCCGTAATTATTTTTGGTTTTGAGCATTAGCCAATAAACTATTTTTATTTCAAATAATCCTCAATAATCTTTCCAAAATGGTCATCACTGGAAGCCTTTGTACAGAATATAAATTCACTTCTTTGACTTAAAAGTACAATCAACTGAATTAATTTTCAGCTGATCACTTATGGATCCAAATTGACAGTCTCCTGTAGGACTATGGAAGGGAAAGTACAAAGATGTAGCTGGAATGTATGGTGACCCCAGAACACATCTGGAAGCTGGTGTTTAGAATAAAACCCTGACTTGGGTAGGACTGGCCTGTGAGAGAGGGCAAGAACAGATTATGTACATTGCCATTTTGGAAATTTGTAAAGAATAGTTTTAAAAACAGTCTGCTTATTCATTATATAACCCCATGCACAGAGCTCCAGAGGAGCTGTTTCTTATTCACCGCAAAGGACAGCTCATCAGAGAAGAGAGGAGATGCATTAAAGAGATGTTTGGAAATTTGCATGCAAGAAAGAGAACAACCATAATGGAACAAGGATAGCGTCTTGGTGGTGAATATGAGCAACTGAGGTAGGTTGTGGACCAATCCCTAGAGGTGGTTTGATGCGAACATAGGAGCTAAGCATTGTCCAATACAGGCTTCCTCTTTAGAGGAATCTCTGCTTCATATAAAGATTAGGTTATGAATATTTAGGAAATGTATTCTGGATCTCCACGGTTCTGCCTCTGCTTCTGTCCTATGTGTTCATGCTGCCAAGAGTCCAAAGATGTGACAGTTACAGAAGCATCATGGAGAATCCAAGAGTTTGTACAGGAAGATAGAGTCCAGCGTGTTTCAACTTCACGGCTCAGGGCCATGCATTTTATCTCATGTTGGGGAGTAGAGAGTTGGGTGGTGTTCCCCTTGGATATGAGCATGGTTCTACAAGGTAGATATTTTACAGAGGATGTAACTGAGGCTCAGCGAGGTCAGTAACTCACCTGAGATCAGAAGGTTTTATGGTAGTCAGCCTCTAGGACTGCCCCAAGGATGTCCACCCTCCTGGTATTCTCACCCTGTGTAATCCTATCCATAAGTGTGGGCTGGCTTTAGTGCCTTGCTTCCAAGAAACAGAACAGAATGATGGTATGTCATTCTTGAGATTAGGTTAAAAAGACACTGCAGCTTTAAGTTCTGTGTGGGGTGATGAAGAAATTTTGGAAACAGATAGTGGTGGGGACTGCACAACATTGTGAATGTACTAAATGCCACTGAATTGTACATTTAAAAATGGTTAAAACAGGAAATTTTATGACATATATATACGTGTGTGTGTGTGTGTGTGTGTGTGTGTATGTGTGTGTACAGCCACAATGAAAACTTTTGCAAAAACAAAACAAAACAAAACAGAAACATGTAGCTTCTGTCTTGGGAGTCCCTCTGAGATTCCTCTTTCTGGGGGAAGCCAGCTGCCATGTTGTGAGCAGCATTTCGGAGAGGCCCAGGTGGCAAGGAACAGCGATTAAGGATCTGAAGCTTGCCAACTTCAACAGTAAGTAAAGTTGAAACAGGTCCTCCTTCAGCCAGACCTTGAGCTGACTGTGGCTTTGGGAAAGACCCAGAAGCAGAGGTACCCAGCGAAGCCAAAACCAGCTTGCTAGCCCACAGAGGCAGTGACGTAGTCACTTAAGCTGCTACATTTGAGGGTAACTTGTTCTGCAGTAATAGATAACTGACAACTACTAAATGGCAAAGTGGAATTTAAACTCGGTTTGCCGGTCTCCACTCTGAGGTCTTAATTATTCCATTAATTTATGCATTCACTCAAATATGTTTTTGTGCCTATGAACCTGATATACACCATGCTAGAGACAATACCTGGAGTGATTTACTGAGAGTCTACTTTTTCTAAACAAACAGGATCCATTCTACATAAGCTCTGACTTCACATCACGGGACCAATTTGCCGGTTAAGCAGAAGTGGGCAATTGCAGCCAAGCATGTTTCCATCTCCTACCCCTCTTACCACATGCCTGCTCTCCCGGCTTCCTTCCTTCCAGGGCTCCGCTTCTCTAGTCCCTGTGAAGAAATGGCCTCTCCAGCCTGCAACAAACCTGGAGGCAAAGACACTGTGCAGGGACCCCTGGGTACTGGCCGTGCTCCTGCTCCCAGGAGAGGAGCCTTGCTCATTCTAACTTTGGCTACAGAATCAGGAGAGTTGGTTGTTATAAAATGTTCTGTGAAACACAGGGCACAGTTTGGTTGTGTAAGTTCTTCCCAAAGCCTCTGCAATAAAGGCCTATAGAATGGGTAAGAATTGAGCTTCCCAGATGCAGAGAGAGGCCCTCTTGTAGGATGGACTCTGCAGGCCTGCTAGAGAATCTGGAGGGCAAGGGAAACTTCATTGAAATATACCACATGTGCTCTTACTCTGTGTAGACACCTCCCTCCCAAAGAGATTTCTGTGCCCTCAGCCAAATGATTTGGCTTTTCCTCTAATCATGCACTGGGGATGCTGCCTCTCTCTTTCCTTCTCACCTCATCACCAGATTTGGGTATTATCCTTCTGCTGGTGAAGATCTCTTGCTTCACAAATGTATTGAGTAGTCTCTAATTTGTACAAAGAGACACACACATCAAAACAATAGAGACTTGAAGTACGCAAGTGCTAAAGGTTCCTCAGAACTAACCATGTTAACACTTGCCATGGAAGAGGTGGATATTTGATTTTGATTTACGCCCAAACCTGCCTAGCTTTTTAACCCCTGTGAAAATGTACTACTGTGCCAGTTCCTAAGTTGTTTTACCAGCCAGAGGTGCTCACCCTGGCTGACTTAATCCTCAGAGGGTGAACAATGCCAGTGTGATCGGGAATGACCCAAGTTGGCTAAGATAGCTCTAGTGTCTTCCATTATTTTGGTTACTCCCACAAAAATTCATTTGTTTAAGCAATGTATACTCAGCAGTAAATGTCTCCTTTTAGGGACTGTCCTTAGATCATAGCACACTCCCCTAGTCCTTTGATGATTCCCCTCGTCATGTCCAAGTGGGAAGTCATCCCCAGTCAGGTGTTTTCAAATAGCATTTGAGTCTTCTGCTTTTTGTGTTAGTCTTAGGTGGTTCTATAAAGAAGCCAACTTCATTGAAAGAATTGTTTTTAATCCCCTGAAGATTTGGGGATCTGAGGTAAGAAAGGCACACACTCCGATCTTCACAGCAAACTCAGGATTAGGTGCACTGGACCATGCAATCATCAAGGGGGACTTGCGCCATTTCTAGGGACATCCCTGTCCCCACCCTCTCACCTTGGCCATTCCCATCCTACCAACCTCCCCCAACACCTCTAAGGGGGTCAAAAAAAATTTTTAATGTTCATTTATTTATGTTGACACACAGAGAAAACGCACATGCATGTGAGCCAGGGAGGGGCAGAGAGAGAGAGAGAGACAGAGAGAGAGAGAGAGAGGGAGGGAATCCCAAGTAGGCTCCATGCTCAGCACAGAGCCAGAAGCGTAGTTCCATCTCACAACCTCGATGCCATGACCTGAGCCGACATCAAGAGCTGGATGCTTAACGAACTGAGGCACCCAGGTGCCCCTAAGTTGGTCAAATCTTTAAGGGAGGCCAACACTGCTTACTCCCCAGTAGGGATAAAAGCTTCAAGTGCAAATACCCTCAGAGGAAACAAGAAGTGGACAAAATTAATTTGAATGGAGATGGGAGTGTGGCCGCAGAGCCTTCGGTGATGTGTCTGAGAGGCAAGGAGTCGAAGAGCACTGTGTCCCAAAGGTAGTGAGAGAGAGTCGGGGTAGAGGTGGGACAGGAAGGGCCGACAAGTGAAAACACGAGCATCTAACTCACAGCTCAGCTCAGGTGAGCTCTACCAGGTAGGGTTCAAGGATTAAAACGACATCGCGCCAGTCTCCAGTTTCCGATTTTAAGGCAGTAACAATGGATGTTCGAAACAGACTAGATTCCCTCATAGAAAAATCAAAGAATCTTACACAAAGCAACAATCACCTAGAATTTCCTAATTGTAAAAGCAGAAGAGATTAGGTCACTTTCGAGAATCAAATAACTGAAATGTATATAAGCCGAAAGCACAGGGCAGAAAAGATCGTTATTTCGAACGCATGTGCGAGGGGTCTGCCAGATAGCAATGATTTTAGGCTTTGTGGGCCATTAGTCTCTGTCACAGCTAATGGCCTACATTATTGTAGTGTGAAAGCGGTCAGCTGTAGGCGATCTATAAACAAATAGGTGCGGCCGAGTTTCCATAAAACTTTATTGACAAAAATGGTCTGTGGGCCCAATTTGGTCCACAGGCTATACAGTCTACTGACCTCAGGTTAAACATACTAC
Organism: Prionailurus bengalensis; assembly: GCF_016509475.1. Classification (NCBI taxonomy): domain Eukaryota; kingdom Metazoa; phylum Chordata; class Mammalia; order Carnivora; family Felidae; genus Prionailurus; species Prionailurus bengalensis. The sequence goes on along the minus strand of NC_057355.1, from coordinate 118,220,272 downwards.
ATCATGTTAAACAGAAGATAAATCTTTTCACCCCTCAGACCTTTTTTATCATAACATCTTACAACGGATTAGGTTCTAAAGCTAGCAAGACAATAGTCAGAATTACCTCTTAGATTTTAGAATCGCCTGTGGGAACAGCCACCTACTGAGGGAAGAACGCATCACATCTCCCATACCCAGTTCCTTCTCAGTAATTCACTCTGACAGCAGAGAGGCTCATGGCACTGGAATTCTCTCTCGTGCCAACGGTTTCTCACAACTTAAATGCGAATGTGACAGGAAGTCAGTGCATGCAACAACCTTGAATAATGTATGGGCTCCTTTGAAAGGAAAGAGACAATCTCCTGTGTCTCCAGCATTGTTTTAGAATACTTTGGTGCCACATTGCTTAAGTATGTATAAAACTAACACAACTCAATGCAAAGTGTTTTGCTTATCGTTCTCATGCAATTCTGAAACCAAGATGAATGTAAAAATTAAATATGAAACTAGTAATAGTCAACTGCATTCAAATAATGCAATGGATGGGGGTGTTCTTGCTGCAATGAAATCAGTGCTTCCAGTATAAATATGTCACTAACTGCCACAGTCCCGAACCATAAAACATCACAGTGCCATCACTGGGCCTTCACCCAGAGCATGACAGCATCTGCAACTCAATTTCCCTCCTTTTTCCTGCTCACTGGCCAGGAAAGTGCCATACCCTCTCAGGGAAACAAACAAAGTCCCTGAAATTCAGCAGCAGGTGATACAAATGTATGCATATTCACTGTTTTCAAAGGGAACCCAAAGGCCCCTGAGGATGTGCCTGAACGCCCCAGTGTGAAGACTATTGCTTGGCACTGGGTTACTGAAGCCTAGTCATGTTTCTGGAGGGATTTCTGTAGAAATTCCTAGAAACCCCTCTAGTGTTTATTATTTTCACTCTTCAGGAGACACTGGGCATTTACTTTGTTCTTTCCTTCTACACTGATCACTGGCTCCTTGAGACGAAAGCCCAAGTCAGGTGGACTGCTCTCTGGAGGCTCAGGTTCTAACCTGAGCAAGACTTCAAGAAAATCACTGATCTTCCCCAAGCCTCGGTTTCCCATCTGTGGAGTAGGGGACTACACTCCACAACCACAGAACATCACAGCAACTAAGACCCTAGAGATCATTGAATCCATCATCCTTATTTTTTGTACATTAACTTATTTGCTCTGGACCTTGTGCAAAGTTATCGTTTATATTATACCTTGGAGGTATAATAGCAAACATGACAAAGTACCTGCTCTCATGGAGCCTGAATTACAGTGGGGGGGGGGGGGCTGACATAAGTTAGCAAGCAATTAAAATATAATAGTAAAAATTGTATATATATAAAATAAACATAGTGACATTTGCTACTGTATTTTAATTGCTTATGTGTGTAAAGAGACAAATAAAATTGCTATGACTACTTTAGGAGCGCTGGTGGGCCCCTGACCCCAGCCTAGGGGACCGAGGCAGGCTTCCAGAACATCACTCGCTAGTGAGTCCTGAAGGACCTCAGCGCTATGGAGACACAAGACAGCAAGGTGTGGTAGGGAGTGAGACCCTCTGGGGACCACATGCCCTCAGTTCTGAAGGACACCAACTCACCTCCAGTTGATGGTGGCCAAATGGAAATTGGGGCCCTGATGTGCCACACCTTCTGATTTTTTTTTTAAAAAAAGAGAAACAGGATTATTTGGGTTTTAAAAATAAAAATGACAGATTTTAAAAATGTGGCACTTAATGTTAATTTAAAAAGTACCATTAAAGAAAGCCCTCCCCCAGCCTTTATGTTGCCCCCTTGTACTTTCTGCTCTTTGCCCACCATTCTGCTGGGCCCTTTTGCATTTTCAGGGTTCTGCCCATGTGCCCACTGCAGGACCGGGAGCCTGGCAGACAGGCAGAGACAGGTATCTTTAGTGAGGTCGGAGGTAGGCACTCTGGCATGGGTATGTGCACTAAGCAGTCAGAGAATGTTTGGGGTTTAGGGAACTAGAGAGGGGGATCCTGAGCATTCCTTCCAATTCAACCACTTTTCTTTACTTCTCACATGGCGCCAACAGGAGACCAGGATGCACCTGCATGAATTACAGCAATAGGTGTCTGGGGAATTTATGGATCTCGAAAGCATTTACCGAATTCAGCTTCAGGTTTCCCCCCAACACTTAGTATTGAGCAGCTATATTGGCCTTGGGGGAGTTTCATTTCATATCAGAAGAGACAGTTTTCAGGAGGACAGAGCCCAGGGTGGGGAAAGAGAGACCCAAGTCATAGTTCCCAAGTGGAAAAATAAACTGATGTGCACTTGACAAATGCATGAAGACCGGTACCCAACTATTTGAAAAGGAAAGTTGCCGTGGTGTTTTGGTAAAACATCACTACAGAGAATGATAATTCCGTGGCGCACCTATTGTCCCCTTTTCCTGTTTTTAATCCATTAGGCAAAGAACATCTGAAGAGTAATGGGGAGACAGAATCCGATGTCCAGGATGCCCCTTCAGGGTTGGGTTTCTGGGAGGAGAGGGGGAGCTGTAATACAGTGGTGGAGACTCTTGGCCCTGCTCCCTCCTGCATCCCAGCAACTCTGGGGGTGGCTCAGCACCCCTCCTCCTACCCCACAGGAAGCAGGCGATAGCATTAATCAGCCACTGCCTAATTACCAGCTAACTAATTTGTGAGGAGGGGAGCTCCCAGGTCCCTGCTGTGTCTTAATAATTAATCCATAAACTGGCTAATCTCGTAACCCCTTCCCTTGATCTCCCAACAAAAATCCACAGGGCTCTGTCCCTGTCACACAAGAGAGAAACCCAAGAGTTGTCTTCAGTCTTTCCTCTCTCAATATCCACCCCAATCACCTACCAAATGCTGTCAAATCTGCCATCTCGATGCCTTTCCTATCTTCACCCCTTTACGTTCTCGCTGTTCCTCCTTTGGAACACTAGGTTCCCATCTCTTGGAACCTCGCAGGACCTCCCATCTCTTGCCTCTGCCAGTGAAATAGTCTTCCTACCAAGACTCCCTGCCTATTCCCCATCCTTCCCCCTTTCCACCGTGCCCTCCCTTCCGTTCCCTAAAGTATCTACAAGACACAGGCTAAGGCGTGTCATTTCCCTGCTTAAAAACCAGTGTTTTAGGTTGAGGGTTTAGGTTGTATGTGGCCTCCAGAGGTCTCCCATGATTTCAATCAGTGGCACTGCCTTGGAAAATAAGCAATACCACCCAACACCAAGGGCTCAGTCTTAGTGAGCACACACTGAGAGCACTAGATTCCATGACTCTACACACCAGTGAAATGGTGACCACGGGGTAAGGTGATTCCTTGCTGCCCCAGAAGTAGCCTGGAAGAAAGATCTTGTTCACTTCCCCAACCTATCACCGTCTTCTTGAATGCCTTGGGCACAGTCGACTGCTCTCTCCCTCTTCACTCCAGCTTCCAGTTCTCTTCTTGCACCCCCTCGTCTTTCTCTCAAAGCTCCTTTGTTTTGTTGTTGTTGTTGTTGTTTTGTTTTTTCTAATTCCTTTCTTCTTTCCTCCCCTTGGAGGACCCAGGGCCCTTGGCCCTCTTTTTCAGTCTCTACACTCATGCCCTTGGTGATCTTACCTTGCGCCTTTCTGAGGGGTACATTGTTTATGGGGGGGAAGAAGGTGGCCTCTCATTAGAGGGAGCAATTGCTACTAATGGAGTATTTCCCAGGCTTGACCTTTCACCACAGCGGGGTTCAGGCAGAAGTGCAAACAGCAGCCAAGGGCTTCTGCCGTGGCCACAAGGAACCCCTCAGACCTAGTGTTCTGTCCTTATACTGATGAATACTTCAGTCTGTGCTGAACTGCTGTGAAGGTTTGTCAAGTGAACAAGTCTAATAGGAGACAGTCTCTCTGTGGAAGCCGATTAACTTGAAAGCTAATAAGAGAGCCAGTTCCAATTAAGTTCTTCATGGTGAAGAGGACGAAGTCAACCAAAGAGGACAAAGTCAACATGAGAGAACGGAAAAGAGAGAGAAGACTATCGTCTACAAGGAGACACCTTTCATTGCTTTTTATTTATTTATTTTCCAGCTTTTTATTCGCTGTGGGGCTTCTACCAAACATTCAGCCTTGAAGCCCAGAGGTGTGTAAATGGGATGTTTTAAGGGATTACCAGGGGTGGGAGGTCTAGAAATTGGCATGGCATTCGTGTCAGGAAAAGGCTCCTAATCTCCTTTGTCCTTTTGCTAGTAAGGGAAAGAAGAACCTCCCTCAGTACCTCCTCTTGACAGAGGGAGCCGAGGACAGCAGACCAAGGTGCCCACCCAGAGTCGTAACACCCACGCTGCAGTTCTCAGCTGTGCTACAGGCTCCTGGGGAAGTCAGTTAACTTCTCTGCGACTCATTTTCGTCATCTGTAGAGCGATGGCTTCATTTTTCTTTTCACCATCGTAATCCCTCCTCCACAGGATTTGTTGGAGGCAGAGAAGCAGAGATAATGGTACATTCTAGTCTACCTGTCATCTGCTATGAAGATGAGAAAAAATCCCACAAATGGTGGACCAGGTGAGATGTTGCTCCCACCACCAGGAAAACAACCATTTGAAGTCCCCAGACCCAATATCAAGGGGGTACATCAGAAGCACATTAGACAAACCCCCATCAATTGTTAATTAATCGTCGAGGTGGGAGCCGCTGTGCTAAGAGAGGTATAAAGGAGTCAGTCCTACTCTCAGGGAACTTACAGTCAGTGGAGGAGTTAGACATCAATAAGTAAAACACCCCAGTGCGTGTCTCCTTGGCCAGCACTCTCAAGGAAGGGCAGTCACCTCCTGGAGGACATACACTAGAGGCACCTGACCATGAGAAGGAACACTTGGGTGAGTTCTACATGGTGAGCAGGGGCAATCCCAGGGAGGGATGCAAAAAGGGAACAACCCATGCAAAGGCTTAGAGCGGAGGAAGCATCGCGGTTCCAAAAAGGAAAGTAGCCACAAAGGTCAGTGTGGATGGAGTTTAACATGGCAGGTAGAAGGATGTGATGAGGCGGCCTCCCAGAGACATGAAGAGTGTGGGTCAAGACCTCATTTATAAATACAGATATGAGCCATAGTTTGCCTATCAGATTTTTTAGAAAATAGTGCATTAAATATTTTTTATCTTGATCACTGACTTTTGGTATGCCCTTTCTATTTGTGTCCTAGTCCCGGCTCCTTAACCCTCATGAAGAGGGTTGGAGAGCCATGAAGGGCTTTAAGCAAGGGAGTCACCGTTTAAAGTTTCCCCCCTTGGGGCACCTGGGTGGCTCAGTCAGTTAAGGTCTGACTTCGGCTTAGGTCACGATCTCACAGCTCGTGAGTTCGAGCCCCACGTCAGGCTCTGTGCTGACAGCTCAGAGCCCGGAGCCTGCTTCAGATTCTGTGTCTTCCTCTCTCTCTGCCCCTCCCCTGCTCACATTCTGTCTCTCTCTCTCAAAAATAAATAAATATTTAAAAATTTTTAAAGTTTCCCCCCTTTAAAAGACACTACAGAATTCAGTTAGAATAATATTGATGAGATACTTTTTTAAATAGAGTAGCGAGGAAGGCATTCTATGGAAAATGGAACCCATTATGAAAATAAACATATTGCTAGGAAGGAGGGAGAAATCTATTTCTACCTGAAACCCAGTATAGTTTGACAAGTTCACTATATGGGACAACCAGCATTTCTAATCTCTAGGACTTACAGAGATTTCAAAAGGACTAATGTAAGGATTGAACAGCTAAACACACACACACACACAAAACCCAAAACCAAACAAAATGTGCAAACAGGAATTTCTGCACATTAGCAAGGTAAACCATTCTTTGATGGGCTGCACAGGCTGGCGGAAAGCTGGGATCACATTAACAGTAATAAACTATAATAAATACTTAAAATAGTAATAAACCATATAACTCCACTTCTCAGATGAGCACACATCACCCCTAGATACTGCTCCATATACTTCTAGAAGTCTCTGGGCTCCTCCCACATACATGCCCCAACACCTCTCATCTCAGGAAGCCCCATATGGGTGCCCAGACCCTGCCCCAGTGCACCCAGTGGAGAGTTGGGGTCTGGAACATTACCCCAGGGACTCTCCACTGTAGCTGTTGGGCAGTTGGTCTGGGGGCCTCTTCCTCTGCCAAAGCCACCTCAGGTAATCCTAGGAGTGGCTGGAATGCCAGAGCAAGCAACAGCTGTCTCCCACTACCTTCCACACATGCGAGTTCCAAGATGTCTTCCTCCTTATTCCCCACTTGAGTCACGGAATCGAACCATGGGAAAAGAGTCCTTTCCCATATGGAAAGAAGAGTGACTGAACACTGCAATTGTCAGTAGAGTGCAATGAAGTAGAGCATTTTATTTACCAGGGTGAGAGAACAACAGCTTCTTCCAGAGAGTTCTGTGTACTGCCCTCCCTAGGGAAAGACAATCAATGAGGAGACACAAGGCTGCTAGGCTTAGGCAGCCTAGATATGCCCAGGGTGATGAGAGAGCAGGAGCAGGAGCGGGTACTCATGGGCACCCCCCTAACAAGGCAAAGGATACACAGGGTGGGTCGGTAAGGGAGACCAGAAGTTTGAGTAAGCAGCAAGTTACCCAAGGCTAAGGGACATCCCTGAATCTTGGGCACGTCTCAACCATACACTACTCATCTCTTCTTAGGAAAAGCAATAATATAAATGTAAATGGGAAGGTAGGTAGGTAGGTAAGTGAGTGAGTAAATAAATAAATAAAAATACTAAGGGAGTGGTCAACACGAATAAATCCAGCCCCGAGTCAGCAAATGAGGAGTTGGCAAGTCAAACCATAAGAAAAAAAAGGATGTTATATAAAAAGGGCAAAAAAAAAAAATCTGAGTGTTAGAATAAGAATCTAGATGCCATGGTTGTTATAACCATGGGTAAAAGTTGAGCAATCATCTACAGGATTATTAGCTCAAGGCAGAGATCTTCTATTTTGCCCTGGTTCCATGACCAATGACCACTGCAAATCTATTAAGAGCTAGCATCTACTCACTGCTAGGCCTGCACATCAAGTTCTTATTAATGAAAATCACTTATTCCACAAGGATCAAGGCCCTGTCTTGGCAGTGAGCTTCCAGTGGCATCCTCAAGGTATAGCTCCTTCTCCAAACTTTATGCCTGAATCTCTCATATATTATATATATAGTCTCACTACCCACTAGTCTCTTCCTTCACAGCACTTATCAACACGGTAATTATATGTTAATTCGTACGATTATTCATCACAATCTCTCCCTTCCCCTCCAGACTGTAAACTTCAGAAGACATGGAAAATCTTGTTTTGCTACTCTTGCTGGTGTTACTACCAGCCAGCATGAGACCTGACACATACTAGAAGTTTTGTGGAAGGAACAGAGTAACAAAGGCACTGCCCACTTGGGTGTTGAGACATTTTGTTTGGAATTGTACTTTAATTGTAAATGAAGTTTTATTGGAACACAGCCACGCTCTTTTGTTTAGGTATCATCCACAACTACTTTCTCGCCACAATGCAGAGTTGAGCAGTTGCGACAGAGACCGTATGGCCCACAAAGTCTAATGTGGTTACTATCTGGCCATTTACAGACAAAGGTTGCCAACCCCTGTATTAGACCATGGCTTTCACTAAGGTTAGAATTACTCTTCCTTTGTATTTCCAGAACCTTTTCCCACTGAATAACGCCCCAGACCCTCTGGCTTAAAAAACAGGTTTTCACTAGAGATAAAAAGATTGCATAGGAAATTTCTCTGTTCAGTAAAAGCCTTCTCTCTACTGCTGACTTGTTTTTTTTTATAATTAATCACAGAATTTTAAGACTTGTTGGAATCGTGAGGGATTAATCAGCCTCAAACTAGAAAAAGACTGATCTGAAGTCATCCCAGGAACAAAGTTTTCAATACTTTCCTTCCATAAGACCAGGGAAACGAAGGCTGTTTATAACACAGAAAGGAGCACATGACAGAACAGTAAGTTAAAAGCATTATTTGAAATTGCATGCATTGTAACAAGTTGTATAAAAATGTGAATACAGAGAAACCAAGACCGAAAGGAATGCTCAAAATAAAGCCAGGTGTTGGTGTAAAATATTGGAATTATCAGTAATTTGTTTTCTTTCTCCACGTGTCAACCTCTACCGATGATGATGACAATGGCAGCCATGCCAGGAACCTTGAAGTCAACAGGCATTACCTCATGTGGTCCTCATGGCAACCCCAAAGCCAGGCACAGTCAACTCTTGTTACTTCTAACTACGTTCTACAAAGCTTCTGTGAATATTGAACCACTGCTCCTAGGAGAAACACAGGGTAAGATTCCTACAAACCTTTGGTCACATATTCATCAACCAATCAACACAAAAAGTTTGTTTGTGTCTTTCTGTTTAAAGACCTTGTTTAATACATTTTGTTGACTTGGTAACATTGAACTGGCAGCCAGTAGCACTGTAACTCACGCCTTGACCAAGTTTGTCTAACACACGTATTTTTTCCGTGAGTCATGTCACACAGCCTTCTTGCACTTGGGAGCACGACAGAGCACTTCAGCACTGTGATTCAGGGCCATTTTGAACAATGAAATCACCAACAAAAAGCACAAAAGATGCAAAAAAAAAAAATGTGACACCAAATAGAGGGAGAAGAAGATACCTTGTTTACAGCATGAGAGGTGAAACAAGGAGCCTGAGGTTTTGGTTCAAATGTGTTATATTTCCCCCCCATTTTATAGATGGGAAATCTCTGAAGAAAGGAAGAAGGAAAAGGTAACAGGAGTGGTGGTAGGGGAGGGAAGGAAACGAGAAGGCTTACAAGATCCCCACTTTTTAAGGGAACATTAGTGGATGTTTAAAATCAGGAAGGCCTTCCGAATGTTGAACTTTGACTAAAATTTCAAGCCTGGTCCTTGTTTTGTCTACTGTTGAGACAGAAAAAGGCTGCCTATCTCTGTGCAGGGACAGGCACTCAAGTCCATTGCCAATTTTGAAGGAATCTCATTTGCGGAAACAAGGTGTATTTTTATGGCAGAATTAATGACCAACTAGTACCAATAGACCACCCAGGTGCCCTAAGCTTTTATGGCAGTAGATTTAGCACAGCACAGTTGTAGCCACATGATAGAGACATCTCTGGAAAATGTCATTGTGCCAACCAAGTTTTGTGCTTGCAATTGCGCACAGCAGTGTGGTTTCCCAATGTATTTAAGACATGTTCAGCAGGATTCTGCCAGGCAAAGTTCATTTATTTAGGACCAAGTTTCTTAATGTCAATTGCATATTTAAAAAAAAAAAATCAATACATATATTTGAATAAGCCAGGACCTTTGCTTAGACAAATCAAGACCATAAAGCAATAATGATGGCTTTACATCTTCCGGGCTCTTTAGAGCTTTTTGAGGGCTTTTCTATTCATTCTCTTTTTTCTTGAGGCATTTGCTGTGGTTACCGTGCAGAAAATCCAAATGGCCATTATTTGACATTTTCCATTCAGGGAGAAACTGACCCTTCCACCTGAACGTGTATGATCATTACATCAGCCTTTCTGCATCTGAACACAGTCCTCTCCAGGGCTCAAAAGGAGTTCTGTTGCCCTAGAGACAAACATTATTCCCATGCATTTATGCAATCAGATCCCACAACTGCTTCCACTGACTCACTGAAGCTGGGACACATGTATTCAGCATCTATTTAAATAGCACTTATTGCCATAGTAGCTAGGCACTTGGACAAGTCTGCTATTTTTGCAAGAAAATAGAAAAACAATGTAGAGAAATAAAAAGTGGTCGGCGCTAAGGCCTATCAGTGATCGTCTTCCTTGGCAAGTAGAGCAGGAGGGTTAGAATCAGGTCAAACTGTCCCCAGTAAAAGGCGTCAGTCGTCTGGAATGTTTTTGTTATTCTGGACAGAAATAGGTCACCTTAGTGCACTCAAAGTTGGCCAATTAAAGTTCTTGTGAAGAAAGAAAAGAAAGAAAGAAAGAAAGAAAGAAAGAAAGAAAGAAAGAAAGAAAGAGAGAAAGCAGCAAGCGAGCAGGTGTTTAGCAGAAGACCTCTCCCCTCCCAAAGGAGGCAAAAATCCTGGAGAAGATAAACAAATCAAAGCCTTTTACAAGAAATCTACCTCCTTCAACCCAGGGCAACTTGTAGGCTCATATTAGAGTGCTGATGACGTACTATACGGTTCTTCTACAGACACTGGCTGTATTTCATCTGCACTAATGCTCAGCAAAATGCACTCCAAAAGAATACAGGGCAGGATAGCGGACAGCTTTTGTCTCCCCTGGGGATTCTTGGGCTTCATCTTGGCTCAGTGAGAGAGAAATGGGATCAGATGGTGACATCTGCTTTGGTCCATGAAAGAGCAAGGGCAGTGGGCTTGGCCAACAGCTCCAGTCACAGGATCTGGAGGCAAAAGTATCAGATTCGGCTCACTGGCACCACCTTACCAGTTTGCCTAAAGGCCAATCCCCTCTTAGAGACTCATTTTTACCATTGATATAAGAGATAATAATGACCCTGATGGGATTGTTTGGAAGATCAACCACATAATGCTTGAAAAGTGGTCAATACATCTGGGTACAGGTGCTAATTGAATTGTAATGATTCATAATTACCACCATCTCTTTCATGTAGAGCATTTATATCTACTTGATAACCCCGCCCAAATAATTCACACTAGACGCCAGTCAGCCACATCCTACTCTCCTCGTGTAGTATTGTCCTTTGTGGTATTAAATACTGACCGAAATAATGAGTGTGTTATTGAGAGGACTTGGGTGTATTTATGATGGTTTTCAAGAGTTTTCTATGAAGTGATTTTAAGAAGATTGGATGTGGCAAAAATGAAGCGTTATCACTTCATACATACTAACAAATGTAGACACATTTAACAAAACTCTTTGCCTGTGCAAACAATACTTTATGCCAGTAGGAGGAAAGTAGGTGTCTTCGTGTGCTTAGGTGGAGGGTAAGCTTTGCCAAATGACAGAAAAGCAAATCTGACATTTTTTTGTATCTACTCCGTAAGAAACCCAAGACTAATGATGTAAAGGAATATACACTAGTTCTTCTCTCCTGCCGGTTGTTTTAAACAAGTATCAGTGATCCCCATGGAGATGGTCATCGTTTATCTGTAGCTATTCCATAATGAGTACAAAATATATTCAGAGAAAGCATAAATGAACTATAAACTCAGTAACTAGTAACAAGGATACCATTCCGATGGTTTCCCTTAAGTGATTTGTCGGATTGGGTTGTTTGTATGTATGTATTTAAAATACTTTTGTTATATGAAGAAGTAATTGCTAAATACCGCTGTTTTTACCGCTTTACTAAATATCTTGTAGAAGGTGTTTCTAAGCCTCATAGACTCTTTCTGTAAATTATGTCACTTATTTAGTCGGTACATATTTGTGGAAAGCACTGTTAAAGAATAAAAAGATGAACGAGGTCCAATTCCTGCCCATAAGAAGCTTGTGGAGAAACATCTGACCAGTGCCTGGAAGAATGTGTAAGATGGGGATACACAGAGACAAGACATAGGGGCAGTAAGTTTGCTTTTAAGTAGAAAATTCCTATCAGAGGCAAACCTCTGACTCTAATGTTACAGAAACTACAGAGGGCGCAAACTGAAATACTTTACATGTGTGGACTGTTAATGAACAACCCCCTAAGTGGCATCTCATTAGGCTTTCATGCATCGATCATCTAGAATATTTGCCCAGACTTGAGCCAACAGAAGTATACCTTCCAAAATGAAGACCCTTCACTCCCAACACTTACCATATCTCTCAATCCCCAAGGCAGACACAGTCACGTGGAGGCAGCTCAGATTCACAGAGGAAGGAAAAAGCATTCTTCACATCTAATTTGAGATGTGAGCACGTTTGCTTTGGTATTTCTTTTCTTCTCTGGTTTTAAACTTCTCTGCAATCTCTTTCCCTACTTGCTACCTGTCCCCGATCCTGTTTTCAGGTTTCATGTATTATTTATGTCCTTTAAACTACACTGTCTCCTCACCCCCCCCCCAACCCTATTGTAAATTGATGTGAATATATGTGCCACATTGGAACTGTGTGTCTTGCCTTGGGGTTAAAGATTAATAATTGTTCTTAGTGAATGAATGATAAAACCACTACGGAACCAGGCAGATATAAAACTATACCTGCATATGCCTATATTATTATGATAATTTGTAGACCTATAATACAAGGAATTGGCCAGATCATTAATCATACAAATTATACAAGAGGCTACACTGCGTGTTGGGTGTACCTGCAGGAGAGATGTATGGATGTGAACGTAAAAGATAAAAGAGGTTCGTGGGGACAGAGGCAATTCAACCAGGTCTGACAGTACAGTGAGATTACCTAAGCCAGGCTTTCTTTGTCCCAGCAGAAACGGAGCACTGCCATTGAATACTTCATGTCTTATAGTATTTAGCTTGACCTCATTCTAAAGTGGCATAAAGTAAGGCTATCCCATCAGATCGAATAGAAGGGGATTCTTAAACTTGTAACTAATGGCATATCTGAAGGCTAGGAAGAATGTTATTTCCAAAACCACAGCCACAGAAGCAACCACCTCTGCCCCGCATGGTCTCCATCAAATGCTATAGGGACTTTACCACGTGGTCAGAGAAGGTACTAGCTTAGGGTGGGCCCATGGGAAGTGGACTAACCCTGCATTATTCTTTCTCTCACGTGTATCATGTACAAGAGGCTGTATGAAAAAGAACTCATCAATGACAACAACACTAGATGTCTTTCTTCTAAGTGCTTCAGAATACATTTTGTAAAGTACTGCTAAATCTTGTCCATTCCAACATTTAACTAAAAACAGTCATTGGCAGTTTTCCCTAGGATGGATTTTCCTTCTCACACACTAGTAAATTGCTGCTGACCTTATCTAAAATAGTGGGTGCACTTCTGTGATTTATTCCTTGCTTCTTTGAAAACATCATCCATATTTTAATTTGCTCTCATCTGGACCAGGTTTCCACTTGACTTTCAATGTGGATGGATGTTTCTGTCAGCATTTTCCCAGAATAGCCCACCCACCATCTCTCTCTCTCACTGAATTAAAAAGCCCACAGTGCTGTTGGGCTGCACCCCCAGCACCAACCTAGCATTTTAAAACTTGGAAGATTTTTTTTTTGAGTTAATAAGCTATACATTTTCTAAAGAAAAAAAAATTAGGGAAAAACTTAACCCTGATATCATTATGGAAAGAACAATTTTCATTTCTGAATTGTTGCAAAAATCCAAACTGAACCATAATGCAAAACAAGAAGCAGAAAGCAACAGATCTCAGTAATTTCCCTTCTCCTTTTTTTGTTGTAAATTGGTCACTTAGTAATCTGGGAGTACACACACATTCATCACTAACAATCATTCCTATTGCTGCCTCTGTATATTCATATACTAAAGACAAATTGTTGGAAACCCAGATTAATTGTAACGTGAGCTGCTCTTACACCCTGTATCAGGCACAGAAAAGGCACTCAAATGCTGGTTAGAAAAAAAAAAAGCCTCATACTGTTGGTAGGACTACCCAAGAACCAGCTTGCTTGTACTCAAGGTTAGCAAGAACCTGATGATTTTATCACATTGTTGAGATATCTTCCAAATATGGCTGACGTGGTCTCCACTCCACACAATGCAGACTATATATAGTGTACTATGCTGAAGGAATCCACTCAGTCCTACAACATCACATTCTATGGCACACACAGGTTTCCCGAATCCCCACACATGGAGACGCAAATCCCGGTGGTGTCAGTTCGGCTTTTTGTTCTTCAAAGGCAGACATATTTAGGTAACAAGAAATTTGCTCCCTTGAAGAGCTCTGAATGATGGCAAAAATGAGTGTCCTGTCAGCGCCTTATGGTCACGAAAGATCTGTCTTTGAACACTGTCTGTACAGCAATTGTAAGGGTCTGGATGAAAACGTCAGGTAACAGAGCCTTACCCATCCCGGTGGCATAACCAGTTATTTCATCTGCTACTCGCCTAGTCACGAAGGGCAAGGATGGGACATCCCATTCCTCATTCTGAACTAAGCAAAATTTCCAACAATAGCTTTCTCATATGTAAATTATTATTAAATGGAGACCAAAAAGAAAGCAGAGTATTTTTAATTACATTGCACAGTAGAGACACCGAAGGCATGCATTACAATGTCAACTCTCCTTCCCTTGACCAGACTTTCCAGGATTAAGAGAGCACCTGAGTACAAATATAGGTAGAGAATTATAAGACAGGAGGTTCTTATACCCTGGCGATCAAGATACACGGGGTGAAAGTTCAATTTTTAACATTGATGACAAACCTAAATACGCCTCAGAGAAAGGCTTTCTTTGGGGTATTTCTGAGATCGTGTCCCATGATAGCCAACTGAGTCCACAAAGACCTGAGCCTGAGGTTGTCTCAAGAGAAGAAAGGTTACGGATCATAAAGGCGAAGATCAAGTTGCTGCTAACTGTCTTTTATAAAGGTTAGAGTGAGCCACTCAACAACGGCATCCACTCTATTCAATTAAACATCAAACGTCTTTTACATTCAATCCTAACAACAGCTACTATACTGGAAGTCCCTTTGTCTCATCCAACTCAAGCTTTTCGGTGCTAAGATTGCACTTACTGGGGAACATATGTGTTACTTAAGTGCTGCAACCAACATGGCGGCTCAAATGGAAGCACAGGTGTAATGCACTAAAGTTTCGAAAGGCTGCAGCAGTTCCTGCCACTTTCAGGCATCGCATAAATAAAACGGGCAAGAAATGAACTTGTGTTATAATTCTCCCACCAGTAAATGCACAAACTTCCTTTTTAACCTCCTATTCATTTGCTGCCTCTGAAAATCCAAATCATTATCAGGAGATGATCTGCAAGAGAACCAACATAGACAGCACCTGACCCGTCAGAATAAATAGGTAAAAAAAACTGTGCTCTTCTGACCGTGATGCCGAATTGACATCAATCCTTAGGTAGCAGTGGTTCATGAACTTTAACGGGCATTAGAATAATCTGGTGGGTCTGTGAAAACACTGATGACTGGCCTCCCTCCGTGTTTGATTCAGTAGGTCCAGGGTAGAGCCCAAGAATTTGCACTTCTAACAAATTCCTGGGTGAAGTCATCCTGTTGGTTCAGGGACCAAACTTTGAGAATCACTGTTATGCTAGAGGATTCAATTCACAAATAGCCTAAAAGAACACTCTCTTCAAATATGGCGTTAACAGAACAGAGGAGGAAGGGGACATCTAGGTCATGCAGAATTGGTGCTGGCAGGGGCCAGTGCAAATAGTTGGCTGAATACACCCTGCTTCTTTTAGGAGCAGAGACATGCTTTGTGTGCAGCAGGGGCTCAGAAAAGGCTTGCCTTTCCTGTGCCTGCCAGGGGGCTAGGTTACAGCTAATCACCGGTGCTGCCGTCTATACCTGTCGGGAATACCTACTAGTTCAATCAACGGCAGACCCACCATGTGCCAGGCACTATTATAAACTGAGCAGTACTTGCCAGCCCAGGGTGGCTGGGCAGAAATTATTGAAACATGAAATCTAGCCTTATAGCCCTCCTTAACCAGGCCAGATGGATTTGAGGGATCCCAGTAGGCCCCCCACACCTGGGGCCAACATTCAGATGCAGGTTAAGCATACATTTTAGCCCCTGGAGAATAGCAAAGCAGATAACTTGCATAACAGGAAAAAAAGGTCTCTGTGTGCAATATTTTTGAAAAATCTGTTCCAATGCTAGGGCTCATTTATCTTTTTTTCATTTCTCAAAGCAGTATCTTATTTTTCCAAGAAATAGTCTTGGGCCAGTTTTCTATTTTATAATTTTCTGATTATTTTTATGATTTTCACCAGATGAGAACTATGTGCTGGATTCCACATGACAAAATGTGGTGTATAAATGTTTAAAGACTATATTTACTGATATTTATACTTAACGGAGGGGCTTTCCCCCAGATCATATAGTATCAATTCTTTCTTGATCTATCACGGCACTGCTGCAAGTGCAGGACTATTTTAAGTCTTAAATGTTGACTATCTGTAGTAATTATGAAGACTTCTCCCCTTTAAAATACTCCGTGGTATTGCCTGAGATGTTCACTATCAACATCCTGTCTTGTTGCATATTCCTGCAATTTAGATATTGTGTCACCAGGTGGCAGCCTTGAGCGGGGCTCTTGGCAAAAAGTGCTTTCCATTTTCACTTTATTCAGTATGAAAGATTTGTATATACTGGATATCAGACTAAGAACCCGTTATAGAAAGATGGACTGATATGGCCCTTATTTAACACAAATATACATATATTTTTAAATAGCTAAACTTCAGGGGCACCTGGGTAGCTCGGGCCGTTCGTTAGGCTTCCAACTCTTGATTTTGGCTCAGGTCATAATCTCACAGTTCCGTGAGTTTGAGCCCTGCATCAGGCTCTGCACTGACAGTGAGGAGCCTGCTTGGGACTCTCCCTCTCTCTCTGCCTCTCTCCTGCTCGCGCAGTCTCTGTCTCTCTCAAAATAAATAAATAAACTTTAAAAATAAAATTAATAGCTAAATTTCAACAAACAATAAACACAAGTTGTAAATATATTTTAATGAAGCTCTTGAAAGAAAGAAGAAACTAGAATTTAGTGACATCTAGAACTTCTCAGGTAGGGGGAGGGGGGTCAGGAATAAATTGTCTCTGGCGATGTGTCCATTCCAAGGACTAGAGTAGTTTTAGGAGAAAAGGAGTTTCCCTCCTGCAGGTCGGGCTCTTTAGGTGGAGGAAGCATCCTGAGATACCACAAATGTGGGCTCCATCCAGCAGGTTGTGAATTAGTAGCCCCCAAGAGCGCCATCTTATTTCTCCAGGGCATTTGGTGGCAGTGTCATTTCACAGCTGCTCCCGAGCATCAGAAGGACTGGGGCTGAACTGTTTTTTCCCCAATTGCAGCTGAAAGGCTGGGGAAGAAGCAACAGAGGTCAGGAGTGTCCTCTGGGGACTGCTGATTTTGGGGGGTGGTTTGGCCCAAGTGGAGAAAGGAAAGTGAGGTCCATGCCATGTCTGGGAGTAAGCCAGGGCAGGGCAGCCAAGGCCATAGACAAATATCAAGAAGGGTGTCACGGCTCAGTGTGGCTCAGAGATGGCTGTAGTGGCCACACCTGGAGTTACTTTGTGAACGGGTAAATGAATGGAAGAAAATGGTCCACCTACCTATGTCAGCCCTCAGACATGGTTTCAGTGAGGGCATCAGAATAGCCAGCAGACCAGCCAGGAGCAGTGGCTCAATCAGTGGGAGATGGGGCAGAAATGGACCAGCACATGTGGGGTACAGCATTCCCTGGGGGAACAAGAGGAGGCTCAGGTGCTTCCCATGAAGGACGAATGGCACCCATAGCTGGACTGGTCTAAGCCAAGGAATGACATTCTCATATTCTTTTAACATCCAGTGGCGGATGTTAAAACAACAGAAGGAGACAACAGCAGGCTTTTCCTGTAATTTCCATGTGATTTTCTCCTACACTTGAATTGATCATTCATAACAAAGCTGCTATTCACATAATGATGATGAGAGCTCAAAGATCATTGAGAAATCACCCCGAACAGCCTTTTTATTTTATAAGTGAGAAAGTAGAACTGAAAGATCCTGTGATACGTCCAAGGTCGATTACTTTATGTTGTGCTAGTAGACAAAACTAGAAAGACGAAACTCTTCCAGTTTCTTAAGTCTACCCATCTGGCCCTTTCACTCAGCATTCTCTAAGTCCAGACACAGCAAAAAGTGATTCCTAATGAGTCTTCCTGAGTCCCTAGCATCAGGCATCCTCTGGGGTCTTCGAAGTACTTGCTTCCCTACCCCGTACAAGCCATCCACTCACCCTACTCACACCGGCCTTTTCAACACCTCTGCTTTCAGACACCCTGTTTGCTACCTTTGTCCTGGACAGAAGAATCAAACAAACCTGGTGTAAAGCTGCACCTAGACCTACCTCACAACACATCATCCCAATCTCAGACACGTATCTAGGAGAAACGAGTGCCTTTGTCCACCAGAAGGCATGCACACGGGGAGGTAGGTACACAGTAGTTTCATTCAAAAGCACTCGAAGCTGGAAACAACTCAAATTCCCATCAACAAGTGAGTGAATAAACAAATTGTGGTTTATTTATACTCTGGAGTGATATACAGCACTTAAAAATGAAAAAGAAAAAAAAAACATTACCCATAAGTACAATGTGGAAAAATCTCATAAACATTACGTTGAGGGGAAGAAGCCACACCCAAAAGAGGGCATATTATATGACTTCATTCATGTTAAGTTAAAAAATAAAAACAGGTAAAATTCATCAGTGGTGACAGAAGTCAGAATAATGGTTATCTTGGGGAGGCAGTGACCGAAAAGGAGCACAAAGGGTCCATCTTGGGGGGTGGAATGCTCTCTACTTGACCCAAGTGCAGGGTGTGTGTGTGTGTGTGTGTGTGTGTGTGTGTGTGTGTGTGTAAAAGTTCACAGAGACAGATAAGATTAATGCTCCTTATATTTTCAGCCTCTTCTCCTTTAAAATACTTTCTTAGTTAATTTTCAGGCAGATGCAACTAGTTTAACTCATCACTGTTCACAGCCCTAAGTTGGCTCTTTCCCAGCCTCCTCCCCTACTTTGTAGCATCTGTATTCCCGGAAGGCTTCAGGCTTGCTCTTTGCTCTTCCTTGGCATCAAAGACAGAGAAGGGGCTGGTATGCGGGTAAAGGCATGTCAGTGGAAACAGGACACAGTGCAGCTGGTTCACGGTCACATCCTCAACCAGCTCTGTGTGCTGACTGGAACTCTCACCCTTCTGGTGGCATCCATTTCTGTGGTCTTTCCCCCTTGCTCTGAGGTCACAAGAGTAGGTCTTGTGCTTGCAGCCCCTACCCTCAGCAAACCTAAGTGGAGGAGCAGAATGCCATTCTCCTCTTCTTGCAGAGACTTCCAAAGTGCATGGAGAAGCATGCCCTAGGTCATCTCTCTCTATGGGGGTGGGTGGTGGCAGGGAGAAGGGACAATGCATCACATTCTTGAATTACACAATTATGGTTCTCCAAAATGCATGCTCCATCACTACCCAACCAAACTGCTTGAAAACAACCGACTTATCTTGCTGATATGTGACACCAAACAAATTCTACTCATTCTGAGATGTGGATTAGAAGATCTGCACAGTGACTTGGGGCTCCACATAAGATTTGTCCCTTGGAATTTATTGGCCTTGTTTGCAATAGAAAGTTCCCTCCACAGGATTCCATGTCCTTCCAACTTCTGGGAGGGGGTAGAGGAGCCACGTTAGTGGTAACCTGGGGGAGCAAGGAGGGGCGTCTCTTAGTGATGCTAATGGCATCGAGATACAGACACAGTCATCCAAGCCTCATGGGCTGAGAGCTCGTTCATTACAAGATTAAGGAACAACAGGGACCAGAACTGCCCATTTTCCTAGGCCAGTCTACTCCACTCCTTATCCTCCATGGATCATTCCAGAAAGCATCCCCTCTGCTTCCCCCTTGGCACTACCATAGAAGTTCAGTTGACACGTAAGAAGCATGCACCAGCCACCAGGCACTAGACTGGCAACCCAGTGATGTGTCAGCACAGTCCCTCCCCTCGAGGAACCTCTGACCCAGCCTCACTGACCACGGCACTCATCTGACAATGCCTTGTTTCATCCCAAACCGCTGTCATCCAGGATAGCTTCTGGTTTGTTAAGCCAATATCCAGGCTTCTCCATACTACTCAAACTTGCTTGAGAGAGGGAATGTGTCTTACCTCATCTTTGCATTTCCCACGGGGCCAGCCCAGCCCCATTCCTAGATCACAATATATACTGAATAAAGTTATGTTGAATGAATTAATACATGTATGCATGAATGAAGCAAGTCATTATAGATATGAGAGGTTACGAGCATGCTACTTTGCTTCTAGTGGGAAAAGAAAGTTGATTATTGGCATAGAGGTCATGAGACATGACTAACTGAAAATTCTAGAATTAATAGTGTTTAGACATACCCTCTTTGTATCCCTTCTTGCTTCCTCTTTCTTGTGCGAGAGTGTTTAACCAGAATATGAGTTCCAGGTGCACGGTATGAAAATGACAAAGAGAATGAGAGAATTATCCAGGGTTCTAAGAGGGCTGAGAGGGTGATTTGGGGGAGTGGGTGGTAAGGAGAGAGACTCCTGGTCAAAACAGGGAAGTTGCCAGAAAAACATGTAATAATTATACACACCAGCCACGAGTAACAAAAAAAAAGTTCTGCTTCCTGAATGGCCATTCCATGACACATGTTATGGTGCCTCTCCCACATTTGGAAGAGCTCCCAAGCAGGGTCTAGCAAATAGTCCATACACCCTGACCATCCACTTAAGGCCTGGCTACATACTGGGACCCAGAGTGGGGTTTCCAGGGACCCTCAAGCATTGGATGATAGGGGACATCCTAGGGAGTTGTTTTGTTTGTTTTTTCTTCCTGAAATCCCCTCTTCTCAAGCTTACCCCTGAAAACATCCTGGAATTTTTCTGCCACTTGGCTTGGAGCCTCAAAAGACTGTTTCCAAGAATCACAGGAGACCAGGGCATTTGGGTCTGTACTCAGCAGTCCTGCGTGGTGCTGCCATAGTCGGGAGCCCTTGGGGCTGAAGCATGTCTCCAGGGAGAAGCCCCTGTGCCGGCCCTCTCTCCCGCACAGCTGGGGAGGCAAAGGGGCCCGCTGGTGTGCCCCACACAGAGTAAGAGGCTGTGGCCCTAAAGACCTGGAAGGGTATTTCCTCACACAGGTGACCTGAGCATCCTCTCAAAGTACTTTGTGGATGGGGAACTCCAACAGCTGAGGGTCAGCTATCAAGAGGAAATGAAAGGGAGAAATATGACATGTGTCTGAAAAGGAAGTAAGTCTTTCATCTTCTTTTGGAGCCACAGCCAAACAAAGTTTCCATTTATTCCATTGAGAGGAAGGGGCAGGAGGTGCTGATCTGTTATTTTGATCCCCAGAATCTTGGGTCATGCAGTATGTTTAAATAAAATCCATGAGGCAGGCCCGAAGCCCGGAGGACCAGCTCCTATTGGGGTCTCCAGCACCCATTCAAGGTAGGAGGTTAATGGAGAAGAACAGAGAAATGTGTCACATCACTGTGTCTCTCTTCCCGAACGTGCATTTCATTGGTGGGTATTCTTGTTAAGTGGAAACATGAAGACAGCATTCTGGTGCCAATAACTCTGGGGCTCAACAAAAAACAACTCTGTCACCAAGACAGGCTATGGCGTAGGCTCTGCTGGGCCAGAAAGAGGCATCGCAGATGAGAGGAGTTTACCTTTCCATGCCTAGTACAGGAAGACCACTGGACCCCCGAGCATGGCTCCCAAGCAAGATTTCTCTGCTTGGCATTATTGACATTCTGAGGCCAATAATTCTTTGTTGGGGGAGGCTGTCCCATACGATGTAGGATATTAGCCATACGTTCAGTCCCTACCCACGAGATACCAGCAGCACTGCCTCCCCCAGGTGTGACAACAGAAATTGCCAAGGGTTCCTAGAAGGTCCACACTGCCCCTAATTAGCAGTCACTGCTTGAGAGCAAGAAAAGCCTCAGATAAGGAGAGATCCAGGAAAAGGCAAAAGAGCTCTCTGCCAAAATGTCACTGTAGCTTAGCTGACTTCATTTTTCTTTAGAAGTACTTTCTGCCACCTGACAGATGATACATTTATTTTCTCTCTGCCACTAGATGGCCAGGTCCTCAAGTGGAGTGACTCTGTCTGGGTCACTGCTGTCATGCCAGTGCCTGACACACAGCTGGTGCTCAATAAATAGCCACTGAGCATGTGGAAGGGATTCTAGGACATTCCAGATCTAATGCCAAGCTGCTAACTTTTCATGTACATAAAAAAAACCTAAAGTTTTGAGAGGTTTTTTGTTTTTGCTTTTTATTTTAGAGAAAGAGAGCATAAGCTGAGGAGAGGGGGAGAGAAAGAAACAAAGAGAGAGAGAGAGAGAGAGAGAGAATCTTAAGTAGGGTCCATGCTCAGGGGGAGCCCAACATGTGGATCTCACAACCCTGGGATCATGACCTGAGCCAAAATCAAGAGGTGGACACTCAACCAACTGAGCCACCCAGGCGTCCCAAAAAACTAAAGTTTGAAAGTCACAATTGGTCGCTACAAAAGGGGGTCAACAGGACACTGCCTGAGTTAGATCCATAAATGCTGTGGAGTTCACGTTCGCAAACTGTAGGTTATACTCCATTTGTAGGTAATACAGTCAGTTTTGTGGGTCACAAGTGGCACAATGGAGAACAATGGAACAGAATACAACACATCAAAGCACATCACATACACGAAGAGTGTTGCGTGAAACTTTTATATACGTGTGTGTGTATATAATACATGATATCCAATATTATATAGACAGCATATATGTATAAATGCATGCGTTCTCAATGGTATAAAAATAAACTTTAGAAACCACAACCTAATTTTTATAGTCCCCTAAACAGTAACTAAATACCATTCGCTGAGCCTCAAGGGTGCTGTAAGGATAAGATAACATTTGTAAAATACACTGGCTTCTTCCCCTGGAAGGCATTGCTAGCTTACACAGAAGAACTATGACATCATCTCAAAAGGACTGCTGAGTGAGGTTCTATGGAAATCTGAAAGAGTTCAAACACATCTTAAATCATCACAGTTCTTGATTTTTGCAAACTAGCAGAGCCCATTAAGAAGGGAATGAAATGGATTTCCTTGGAAGCTCCACCCTGCCCACGAGTCATTTTCATATCCCTGAGCAATCTGAATCTTTGTGAAACTTCCAAATTTCCGTGAGTTCACCAGAATCACAAGATGCGAAGCCTCAGGGAATGACCACGAGTCTTAGGCAAGCACATCAACTCCAGAGCAGAGGAACTTGACTAAGAGGCCAGCTCCTGAAGCCAGATGACTTGGGTTGGAATCCTAGGAGACGCTGGGCAGGTTACTTAACTTCCCTGCGCCTGTTTCCTTCTCGGCAAAAGGGTACAATAATGGTACCCATCTCGTGGAGTTGTTGGGAGGATGAAATGCAAAAAGGCACATAAAGCACTTGTTAATAATTCAGATTTCAATATGAAAGGTCAGGCTAATTGAACTCGCATCTTATGATTGCTAGTGTTTCCTCTCCTCCACCATTAAGGATAGTAACAGGAAAGTCAAGATGTGCTGCTATCAGGCTGTAAAGTCTTGCAACACAAACCAGAGGACATGGGTGTCCTTCTCCTGCTTCAGGCTTTCTTTTGAGGTGCCTGGGTGGCTCAGTTGGGTAAGCATCCGACTTCGGTTCTGTGACAGTGCAGAACCTGCTTGACATTCTCTCCCCTTCCTCTCTCTGCCCCTCCCTGACTTGCACTTCCTCTCTCACACAACAGAAATAAACTTAAAAAAAAAAAGACAGCTTTCTCTTAAAAAAAAAAAGAAAAAAAACCCTCAGCACATATAACCCCAAGATATTTTAGGGGAGAAGTGACGGAAAGCTAAAATTTGGTAAAACCTCCATCACAGTGGCACCTAATCTCTTCAACACCTTGATGGATCCCTGTGTATGGAAACATTTGTCTATTGCTAGGATAGCCCAAGTGCGAAAAGCTTCAAAGAATCTTCTTTTCTCTACCACTAAGCTCGCAGTTCTTGCATATTACACTTTTCTGCCGGAGTTTTTGCAGTAAATGGAAGTGGTCATTCCTCTCTACAAGGATGGGCTGGAAAAGAAGAGAAGCCAAAGCGATTTGTGTATTCATGTGTGCACGTGCATGCTTGTGCATGTGTGCATGCACGTGTGCACATGTCCTTTAAAGCAGCTTCTTTTTGCTTTTCCTTGTAGCATGTGTGTGTGTGTGTGTGTGTGTGTGTGTGTGTGTGTGTGTGGCAGCGTGTATACATGCATACATGTATATAAGTGCAAGCGTGTGTATATGTGTTTAATGAAAATGATGAGATTTGGATGTGCTGGTTCTTTGATAATTTAGTATGTAATAATGTAAGCCAATAAGAAAATACTGCCTTGATTTCTTCATTTAAAATGTATAAAGATAGGTAATTCTGATGAAGGTTTTAAAATAGTGTCTCTGCCTAATCCAACACAGACGGCTACTCAAATATACTCAGATACACACATACACATCCAATAAACTCATCCATCTTGGGAATACCTTGCGTCTCCAGATCTATAGGGGACAAAAAAAAAAATCAGTAAATCTCTTATTAATGCTTTACAAGCTGGTTTTTGAAGGCTGTCCTATACCTATTATAGATAGATAGAACAGATTATTTTTATACTAAATATAATTTATTGTCAGATTGGTTTCCATACAACACCCAGTGCTCATCCCAACGGGTGCCCTCCTATAACAGATTATTTTTGATTGGATTATTCTCTATACCAAGAATGAATGAACATATTCATATACATATTATTGTATTCCTTATGATAATAAAGACATAACCTATTTTAACTTGTATAATTAAGCTATAGAAATCAACGTTGGCCTAAGGATATTAAAGAGAGTCCAGTGAAAAAAGATAACAGAGTTAAGAGAAATGAAAATTTATGTTCTTGCCTCTGAATCTTCCTATAATTTGGCTTCCATGGGGATTTTGTAAATGAGTGACCTCCTCATCCATTATGGAAACAGAGACAATTTTCACCCCTTTGGGGCTACTAGGAAGTTAAGGAGGCAGCTGAAAAAATAAAAGGATAGAAAGATGGGGGGAAAGAGGGAACTTTACAAGATATATATAGGGCAAATGCGAATTTGCCAGTGTTTTGTAATTTTGGTGATTTCTAAAAAACTATCCACAAGGTTTCACTAATATCACTTATAAGGTCTACTTTAGTCTTTATTAAATAATTTGGACAATGGAGGTATATAATGAGACCATTCTGGCAGGCAGAGAGTATTCGTAAGAAGGGAATACATTACAGGTACACAGTTCTTCAAATACTTTGTGAATATATTAGCCAGAGAAGGCTAGCCCCAAATCTCAGTGACTTACTACTAATAAACTTTTATTTCTATCACGTGGACCATCTAAGGTCACTATTCCTAGGGGAGGCTCTCCTGGGTGGCTCTCCTCTCAGCCACCAGAAGGGACCCAGGCTCCCTAGGGCAGTGTTTCTCAAATGTGCATGTGTATAGGTATCGCCTGAAAAGTGTTAAAATGCACATTCTGAATCTCTCCCCTGGATACTCCGCATCCACAGGCAGAGGAAGAAAAGAATAAAGAGTAAATGACAATGTGGGCAGGAATACATCACCCCAGCCAACATCTCTGAGCCAGTCTGAGTCATTCGGCCACACCTCATTGCAAGGGAGGCCAGGTAATATAATCCAGCTATGTGTTCAGGAGGAAAAACAGTTTTATTAAGAGCTAGCCACCCTCTACTCCAATAAGAAATAAAGCAACGAGCTGAAGAGATTTCAAACATCTAAATTATTAATACTTCCTCCTTATAAACGCAAGTCAGATGTCAAAAGGCACAAGCCCCCTAAATAAGCCATTGTTTCTGTTGAAACCCTAAACCCATAGTCTAAAGCGTTCATTGTAAATTCTTAAAGCTGTCGCAAAGCAATATACCATAAACTTGAATTTCTTATGTAAGTCATCAAGGACTGTCTACAGTTTTCTTTCTCTGGAGATTGGAGAAGCAAATCTTCTTCTTAGACAGTACCTGTATCCTAATTCCACAGTTTATGTTAACCCTTAACACACACAGCAAAATGTTTGCCTCTTGAATCCAAAAAGGCATTCCTGATCCTTCTGTCATCATTCTACTAGAAGAATCCATTCAGAAAGATAAATGTATTCCCCAAACTAAAAGGAGAAGGAGAGAGGAGGCTCTGTGCCTGCAGAAAAATTGTTCAGTGATTCGATTCTGTCTTATCCAAAGAATGACGGCATCTCAAAGATAATGGTCAAAACACAACAATTTTGCTTCCTGCGCCTGGTACGTGTGTGTTCAGAAGTGGTTGTGATGGGGAGGTGGGGGTGCAAAGGTGACCTTCTCACCTCAGTGAGCACAGGGGAGTGAGATTTAGAGGTCATTTAGCCAGGAGAGGGTGGAAAGGCATATTAATTATGAACATCACCTTAAAGCAAAACCACAAGGGGCCTCTGCCCAGGAGCCTATGATTTAGAGGGCTCTGTGGTGACTCTCCCTCCCCACAGGACAAGAAGCCCTAGGTACCAAGGGGATGTGCCCGAGCAGACCCGATTGCCTCCTACTAGACCAGCAGTGCCCGACAGAAACATTAGGGCAGCCACAAACGCGAGCTACCTACATATTTTCAAGTTGTTAGTAGTCACATTAGAAAGCAAAAAAGACACCAGTAAAACTAATTTTAATAATAGATTTTATTTAACCCAATATATCCAAAATATTATTATTTCAATATGTAGTCACTAATAAAAAATATTCACTTCACTTCTCATATCAGGTCTTCAAACTCCAGTGTGTGCTTCACGTTTATAGCACATGCCAAGGAGTGCTCAGTGGGCACAATGTGGCCACGCTGTCTCACAGCACAGTTCTAGAACATGCTGCCGGCAGGATCCCATGTCCACTCCCAGGGCCTGGGAAAGCCTCTGCTGAGCCCACACTCCAAGGTCTGAGGGGGACCAAAGAGCAGTAGTCTGAGGGGTGTGTGGGTGGAGCCTCGATGTAGAGGCTGGGTGGGCCCCCTGAATGTGTGTCCTGCACTTCAGAATGAGGGGTGTGGCAGGGATGGAGAAGGGAAGGAAGCAGGAGGCAGGATAGAAGCTGGCTCTCCCCACATCCCACCACACGGAGGCACAGGCCCCGAAAGTATCCAAAAGTTCAGGGGCGCCTGGGTGGCTCAGTCGGTCAAGTGTCTGACTTCTGCTCAGATCATGATTTCATGGTTCATGGATTCGAGCCCTGCATAGGGCTCTGTGCTGACAGCTCAGGGCCTGGAGCCTGTTTCAGATTCTGTGTCTCCCTCTCTCTCTGCCCTGCCCCCACTCACGCCCTGTCTCTGTCTCTCAAAAATGAATGAATGTTAAAAAAAAAAATAGTGGGTGATGGGCATTGAGGAGGGCACCTGTTGGGATGAGCACTGGGTGTTGTATGGAAACCAACTGGACAATAAATTTCATATAAAAAAAAAATAAAAAAATTAAACTAACTAAATAAACATCAAAATTAAAAAATAATAAAATAAAGTGTCCAAGAATTCTAAACTCAAACCTGGCCTACAGGTCTTTCTAAAAGCACAATTGTCAAGGTTGGAAGATAGAATACATTTATTTTGCTGCCTTGATTTTATATCCTTTAAATATTTAGCCATTTGGTATTTGCTCTTCTGCTGATATTTTGAACCAGTCTCATAATATTAAGGGAGAGGGAGCTGCTTTAAAAGCTGAAAAATCAGGAACAGTAGCAGCTTGAACTGGTAACAAAACCTGCCATCACCCAGGGCACAGGGAAAGAACCTCATTCTCCAATTTCAGAACAAGGTAGTAGATTACCTGGGATGATTTGTGAGGCTCCGAGAGCTCCCTATATGACGATGGACCTCTCTCCTATGTCCTGCACTTCCCCCGGTCAGAACTGGGCCTCTGTGCTTTCTTGTTTGCAATGGGCCCCAATAGATAAATGCATGAGGTTTCAGATGAGTCCGTGTCCTCAGGTTTAGGGCTAAAGATATTGCTGGACATGTTTATATCATGGAAAGAAACCACTGCAGTTCAAACTATGCCTCTGTTCCTTTGTTTTGTTCACTCCTATGTCCCCAGCAACTAGATCAGGACCTGGCATGTAGCAGGTGGTCTGTATATATATATTTTTAAAATAAATTGTCCTTTATATGAAAAGCTATAAATCACATGGACTGCTAGTCCCTCTGATAGAGCTTAGACCCTAGCATAGGAAATATTGGCTGCATTCTCTTTCTGTGCATTACAAATACTATATATTAGCTGTTATTATTAACTATTAATAAGAGCTAATAGCATGCGCTGACAGGTGTACCAATTATTGTTATTAAAATATGTCTTCAATGATTAGTAAATAGAATTACCCAGGAACCTCTAGCTCTACCACTCAGATCCCCTCCCCAAAATCCCCACCAGAAATCTCCCCACTATTCAGCAACTGATGGGTTAATGCCAGGCACAGCTAGTATCTTCCAGGCAGAGGTCCAATAGGGCCAGAGTCATTGATCAACCACCTCACTGTATAGGCTCCCACCCCTAGCTGGTTAGTATTAGCTACTGTGTTTTACATACTCTGACCCATTTCTCCTGGTGATGAAGTTTTAGTTTACCTACAATACAGAAACGGTCCTGCCTCATGCTGGCTATTAATTAAATTTCTAGAATAAGGATTCTTTTTACCACCAATATACCCTAAAGTTTTGTTAGTTATAATCACGGATGGGGTAAGGAATTAAAGCAAGAAGATCAAAGTTATCATCTGGCATACAGCGGATCTTCCTCTGGAGAGTACTGTTAATGCAGAAGTACAAACGATGTTAATATTCAGTGTGCAAATAGTGTAGAGGACAGAGTCTAGGATGGCCCCCAATGATCCCCACCTCTTAATATTCATGTGCCTGTGTAATCCCCTCCCCTTGAGTATAGGTAGGACTTGTGATTTGCTTCTAACCAATGGAATATGACAAAGGCGATGAGAATGTCATCCTTTTTTTTTTTTAATTTTTTTTTCAACGTTTTTTATTTATTTTGGGACAGAGAGAGACAGAGCATGAACGGGGGAGGGGCAGAGAGAGAGGGAGACACAGAATCGGAAACAGGCTCCAGGCTCCGAGCCATCAGCCCAGAGCCCGACGCGGGGCTCGAACTCTCGGACCGCGAGATCGTGACCTGGCTGAAGTCGGTCGCTTAACCGACTGCGCCACCCACGCGCCCCGAGAATGTCATCCTTCTATTACATTATGCAGAGCTCTAAGTCCCATCTTGCTGGAAGATTCTTTTCCTTGCTGGCTTTGATGAAGCAAACTTCCATGATGGGAAGGCCCGTTTGGCAAGGAACTGAGGGGGTCCCCTGGCCCACAGGCAACAGGGACCTGACAGACCTCAGTCCTACAGCCCTATGGGAGCAGAATCCTGTTAGCCCCTACGTAAATGAGCTTCCATATGGACCCTTCCTTAGTGGAATTTGCAGATAGAACCCCAGTCTTGGCAATGCCTCATGGGAGTTCCTAAAGCAGAAGACTCAGTTCAGCCAGGCCCAGATTCCTGGCCAACAGATTCTACCAGATCACAAACATGCGTTGTTTTAAGCACCTACATTTGTGGTAATTTATTACACAGAAATAGCTAGTTATACACATGTATTTGGTTGAAATGTACAAATACACAAGTATACACATATATACATGTATACATTATTTGCATACGAGTATAAAATTTTTAGATGGAATAAACTCTTAACAGGTGTTACCTGTTGAATCACGCTCAGATTCAGGGGAGAGAAGGAAGATTTTACTTTGCTTGTATAGCCTTTTGTACTACTGTAGTTTTGTTACTGTGATCTCGTTTTTATAAATTAAAAAAAAAAATCTAACTTAAAGGTACGCTAGATTTGAAACCATTTTGTTCCAAATGATATAATCCGTCTGAGAAAATATTTTTATTCTTAAAACTCCAATCTTGTATTTCTAACTAGGATAGGATTATTAAGTCAGTAAAACAGGAACCCACTAGTTCTGATGTGCTAGCTTTGCAAGAAAGGGACCATCAAAGGGCTAGCCTTGCTAACCACACAGGCAGGACCTCAGGTGCACAGGGGAAGGGGTGTGCCTTATTAGAGATCTCCAGCTGTGTTGGGGAGGGGGTGCTGTGGTTCACTTCTTGCTTTTTCAGAGGATGCTTGCAATTCCACTTGACCCCTCTGAGCTTCCCCTTAAGACAAGGAGCAGAAACGGGGTGCCCACAGAGCAAGTCTTAGACCAAGAGCATCTGTTAGCAGCCCACCTGGCTGGATGCCGAAAGCTGAGGACGGGGAGTGCAGGGTGGCACAGTGGGGTCCATTACTACCTTCTCTTTTTGGCCACTACCCCCAGTAAACAAACACTTTCCCTTAAAAACAAGCTCCCTTAAAAATATTCTCCCTTTGGGGCGCCTGGGTGGCTCCGTCAGTTAAGCGCCTGACTTCGGCTCACGTCATGATCTAGTGGTTTGTGAGTTTGAGCCCCATGTCAGACTCTGTGCCCACAGCTCAGAGCCTGGAGCCTGCTTCGGATTCTGTGTCTCCCTCTCTCTCTGCTCCTTCCCCACTCACGTTGTCTCTCTCTTTCCAAAATAAATAAACATTAAACAAGTACTTATTTTTTTTAATTTTTAAAAATGTTTTATTTATTTATTTTTTTTTTTGAGAGAGAGACAGAGTGAGAGTGGGGGGAGGGACAGAGAGAGAGGGAGACGCAGATTTTGAAGCAGGCTCCAGGCTCTAAGACGTCAGCACAGAGCCTGACACGGGGCTCAAACTCACGGACCGTGAGATCATGACCTGAGCTGAAGTTGGACACTTAACTGAGCCACCCAGGCGTCCCTAGACAAATATTTAAAAAATATCTCCCCTTAAAAATGACTTGTCCGTTTGAAATGTGCTAGTGAACTGGTAAGGAGTGAAAATAAATTACTGAATCTAAAGCAGTGCCCAACATTTAAAACAACATCTAGCAAAAACATACACGCAAGGATTTGATGAAAGGAATGGATAATGATTAAATTAGTCCAGCTACCAGCCCTCAAAAATCACCACCAAAGGGGCTTCCCCCAGAGCAGATCAGTCAGTTAAGCATAGGACTCTTGATTTCGGCTCAGGCCACGATCTTACAGTTCATGAGTTCAAGCCCTATGTCAGGCTCTGTGCTAAACAGCAGGGAGCCGGCTTGGGATCCTCTCTCTCCCTGCCCCTACTCACTCATGCTTTCCCTCTAAATAAACAAACAAACAAACAAACAAACAAACTTTAAAAAAGCACGACAAAAATTAGGTAGAGAGAACATTCACAATAAATTAAGAATGTCTGAGAAGGAAGAAAATAGAACTGTGGAGTCTGGGGTGTGACTAGTGCCCTCCAACAACTGTGTTCTATCTGCTGAAATCAATAGGTCTATAAGAAGTACATTTTTCCCTTATAGCTTTTCAGATCATGAAATAGAACCCCTTCTACCGATCGTTTTTCACCTCAAGGCTTAAGAATGGCTCCCATGCTTCCTTACTTCGGTTTCTCAAACTTCCCTCCATCTTTGGTCCATTTCTGAGACCTATCACAGACAGGCTCCAATAAGACACCCAGTGTCACCATATCGTGAGATCTTCCCCACCCTGAAAATTTCTGAATTGGTGTGAAGCAGTATAATCCCCTATTCCCTATTCTCTTGCACTGAAAATTTGCTCGTCTGTATTCAGGATTACCAGAGGGAAAATAGGTACGTCGAGAAAGAGGCTTGCAAACATCCACTTACGTACATGTCTTTGAAAGTAAGAAATATAGTAAAAGAAACACAGAATTACAACAGAAGGGCTGAGTCTGAAGGCAGGAAGGTAATGCAAGTAGCAGAGAAGAGGAGCTTCTCTAACCAGTAAAAAAACCATCAAGGTATGGTGGGGTCTGTCTCTTTGTCTGTCTCTGTCTGTCTGTCTCTGTGTGCCCCTCTCTCTCTCCCTCTCTGTCTCAAAAGTGGGGATAGAAGGAGGGGTGGTTTGAAGGGACTGGCTTAGGGAAGGCAAATTTTCAAACATTCAGATTAGGATCTCTTAGAGTATGTTCCCTATGGAGATTGGACAAATTCAGTAATACAGAGAGTTCATAAAAAAGGGGTTGTCTAGAATGTGCGACAAATCTATATCCGTGCATTATTACACTCAGCATAGCAGGAATCTCCTGAAAGGGTTTTAACTTCCAAAATAACAGCATGTCAACAGAGAACGGGCCCTTTGTGGATTAGCGCTGGGGAACACATAAGGCACAGGCACCGTGCAGAATGATTCTGAGCAACAGCCTCACCAGGAAGAGCCAGTCCTGGCGGCTGGCTGCCTGGTCTCCGCACACTCATGGCACATCCCAACACAGTTGCTCTTTTCAGCGGTATTTTCAGAAAACGCAGGGCTGGCATTTGTAAACATGTTGCTTGGGTGGAAAGATGCCCATGCACAGAGCAAGCTGTAAAAATCCGTGCGGTACGTTTTGCCAGACCACAACAAATAAAAGCAGGGCCCCCGAGGAAACCCAGCGACACGGTTTTAAATTCCGAGCTAAGAGAAAGCTATCAGATATAAGACATGACGTCCTGCAGCTGGGGCGGTGGGGACCACACTGCTCGTGACAGGTGAGGCCGGATTAAAGACACTGCTTCTGTGTGCCATCCTTCCTCTTGATGATGCAGCCACTGGACAGCTTTATTCCTCCATCACACTCTATTCCTTGCACATAAATCCACCTGCTGGGTCCATGTGCCCCAGAGAGTCTTCCTTACATCCCCAGGCTGAAGCTTGTACGCGTGATGTTTCCTTGCCTGGGTCTGACTCGTGTTCCAGGCTTGGTGAACAACCCAGCGTGAGCCCTGCCTTCTCCGCTTTTCTATCCCTGGTGTGGCTCTTGGCTTCTCGTTGGAACTCGTGAAGCAGTCGTCAAGCAACCGCGGAAGCAGCGCCCCTTAGACAGAAGAGGTGGACCTGTAACGCACCCCCCACCTTCCTGGTCCCACCCAGCCCCGTGGTGGCTGGTGCCGTGTCACCTTCAGAGGTCTGCAAACTGACCCTGGATTTGTGAGCAGAAAATAACTGACAGCAGTCACAGTCAAATACCACCTGGTCAGGCCTGTTGAAAAATATCAGAGACATGCTACCTGTGCTCAAATTGTAGAATAAAACACAGTTATAAATTTGAGTGCCATTATTTATTCAAAATGCAGCTGGGCTACTCAACAGTTACCACCATTCCTCTCAAGATGGACTATAAAACGGAAGGCAGGGAAGGGAAAGGGAGAGGAGGGGAAGCAGGATGAAGAGGGGAGGGTTAGGGCATGAAAGTTCCCAACGCTGACAAAAGAACACTGAGCACATAGCTGCACCACACGCTTCACAGTGATGAGCTACTCGCTCAGGCTTCCGG
Source organism: Prionailurus bengalensis (assembly GCF_016509475.1). NCBI lineage: Eukaryota > Metazoa > Chordata > Mammalia > Carnivora > Felidae > Prionailurus > Prionailurus bengalensis. The sequence continues at coordinate 118,187,123 of NC_057355.1, read as the reverse complement.
AGGTTCGCTCTCCTCATCTCTAAGATGGAAAAGGCTTGTGTTGAGGATTGGATAAGATGATCCACCTGAGATGTGTGGCACAGAGATGCTCTCCAACCCTGTATTCAGGTCTTCCCCCTGCCAGTCCCCCCCACCCCAGCCCCCCAGTGGCTGGCCAGGCAGAGGCTGCTATGCGCATCAGAGAGCAGCCCAATGAAATATTCCATCTGAGCTGTACCCGATACACAGAACAAAACAAACAACCTGCAGATCAAACACTTCATTTTCTTTTTACTTCCGCAGAGTAGCACAGCTCTGAACCCCTGCGCCTGGAAGGCAGATAACCAGATACCCCCTTCCCCCTCCTGTCTCGTGGGTTCTCTTTTACTCTCTTTTTTTTTTTAATTTTTTTTAACACTTGTTTATTTTTTGAGAGACAGAGCATGAGCAGGGGAGGGGCAGAGAGAGAGGGAGACACAGAATCCGAAGCAGGCTCCAGGCTCTAAGCTGTCAGCACAGAGCCCGACGCGGGGCTTGAACTCATGAGCCGTGAGATCGTGACCTGAGCTGAAGTCAGACGCTCAGCCAACTAAGCCACCCAGGCGCCCCTCTCTTTTACTCTCTTAAGAAAATCCTTTTACATAAAAGAGTACAAAATACTACAAACTAAAAGGCAGGCTGTAGACAGGGAGGGTCGGCAGACCCTGGGAGAGCATGGATTTGTCAATCATTTTTTTTTTCTTTCCTAAAACCTTCTTAGATGACGAACCACCTGCACATGGGATGTTTTCATCTTCTTGACCTCCTCCTTCTCCCACCTTCCTCCTGCCATCACCCCTGGGAAAAGGTGAAGAATCCCTGTTTCCAAGGACACTTGAACAGACACATTCTCTCCCTATCCTCAAAGCTTCTACAACTGCAGAACCCGAGCGTCTGGGGCCTGGCTTTCTCCCAAGATCTCCAATTTTCTAGGCGTTACTATGAATGCATGTATTGATCATGGTCTGAAGCAAACACTCACTAATCTCACTTTCTTGTAGGAGTCCAGTGCCCTCCTCACAGTGTCTGTCACCTGTTGGCTTTGATCTGCTAGTCCCACGGAGTGTCATTTTTACATTTCCCCTCCTGGGTGAAGCTCTTCTGCCCCCATACTGTTTCTAATATGGAAACCATGAGAGTTTTAATTTCCCAGAGACAAGTTCTAGTCTGCATCGCAGTCTTCTATGAAGGTTTGGGGGAGTGCGATGGGGGGAAGTTGCACACTAGCCAAGTCCCACAGTCCCAGCTGCTCCGGCTCCTGGCTTGGTGACCATCTCCTGGCTGGGCTGAACCCTTCAGGAACCCCCGCTCCAGACCCTCATTTCTCATCACGCCTCACTCCCTCTTCTCTCTGCTTCCCACAACTCATAAGCTTCCCCTGATTGCACCTTGCAGAGTAATTCTGCAGCACGTCTACTCACAAGCGTCCTGCTAGACAACTCAATGGAAACAGAGGCAGGCGAGCCTCCACCACGTTTGCATTCTGAAAAGACCATCGCAGGTATTTTCATCCATAAAGAGTTGAAATAAACTCAACCCTTCCCTCGCATGGGAAATAGAAGGGCAATCGTTTCTTTTTTTCCACATAGATGGGTTCGCCCCGCCCCGCCTTTCTACTATATTAATTAGGCTTTTCATGCTAGTCAATGTAAATTAACAATGCCAAGTGCATACAAGTGCCAATTATGGACAATATCATGAAGTTTTGATTCCTGAAATCTTGATAAAGAATTCACATCACTCAAATGTTCAAAGCAGCATTCTGCTCTGCTATGAATCTTGCCTTTGACTATATTATAAAAACACAGTGGGATACATGAGAGAAAGAACAAAAGAAATGAAATTACTTGAAGTCAAATACCCTGGCTAGAATCTTTCCCTTCCCATGGGTTTCCCATAGAACTTAAGGAACAAGAGGAAAACAAAGAAAACACAAGCACCATAATACAGTATAAGAAAGGACTCACATTTAGTTTTTCCCAATCACTATCTGGCATGCTAGTTCATAGATATGGTCAAATGGTTTAATTCAAGCAAGGCTGTCCATAAACAAAATTCTACAACAAAGGCATCATTACTCGGCACTCCTGTAGTTTTGCTAATTGTTGAGGTTGGAGGAGAAGGACCCAGAATGATGTCCAGAAACTTCGTGGGCATAGAATATTTCACTAGTGACTTCACCACGGGGTCTATTTTGAGACCCCTAACTCATGGCACCCGTGTGGGAGACCCCACTTGGTCTCCTCCAAGACCGGCTCTGGGGTCAGAACTGAGACATTCGAGCAAATCTGGGCACACAGAATGACACCAGGGATATGTATGCACAAAGGTCAGGCCACGTGAGGACATAGTGAGAAGGCAGTCATCTGTGAGCCAAGGAGAGAGGCTGAAAAACTCATAGATTCTTTCATAGTCCACTGTGATATAATAATTCCATGAAATAAGAAAAGGTCTGTGTCCATTCCCATCAGCCTGTGGAGGCTGGAAGTCCAAGGTCAAAGTGTGGGCAGCTTTGGTTTCTTTTGAAGCCAAGGCCTCCCCTTGGCTTACAGTTAGCTCCCTTCTCACTGTGTCTTCACGTGGCCTTGTCTTTGTGGGTACACAACCCTGGTGCCATTACATGTGCCCAAATTTCTTCTTCTTATAAGGATACCAGTCAGATTGGATTAGGGCCTGCCCTGACTTACTCACCTCTTTAAAGGCCCTATCTCCAAGTACAGTCACATTCTGGGGTATTAGGGGGTTAGGGCTTCAACATGTGAATTTGGAAGGGAACACAAATCAGCCCATCATAGTAGTCAAGGTCAGTAATTTACTAACAGAATGGAGTGTTTCTCTGCCTAACACCACCTCTGTCCATTCCTACCACATGCAATTCAATAAGAGGAATCATTTGTGAAACAAATGGCAGCCCAGCCCTAGGGTATCTGATCACTCCTTTATGTATTTATTAGCTTCTGAATTTACAGGCTGCTTTGATGATGAGGGGAAAAATAAATAGCTATAATTCTGCCTTTATCAAAGCACACTGGGTTTGTTAAAATAACTTCCATGTTTGCACCTGAATTCAATGGGCTTCAAGGCACAATATAGGCATTTCCAGTTGCCCAGGGAGGCAGCTTAGTTACATCTAAGCTTTGGACGACATTTACCATTTACTGAACATCTGCTATTTCCCAGGCATTACTGAGCTCTCTGGTGCAAAGTTAAATACCTCTTAGTGTTCACCCATGAGTTGGCGCATAGCCTAACGGGTAAAAGACACATGCGTAAATAACTACAATGTAATAAAAAGTAATTTTATAAAACAGTTTAAATGGATTAAAAAAAATTTAAGTCAGCCAGATTGGTCAATTTCACAGACATCTGCCAAGTTCCAAGTTGGGAATACACAGACATGTCAACGGTGCCCTCTGCCAACCCTGCTTCATCACTAAGAGACTAGCGACTTCTCCCCATTAATTTTTGGTGTCCATGCTTGGGGACGAAATAAGGACAGTGGTGACGAGCACACTTTGGAGAATAGGGAGGAACTTACTTCAGCTCAACGTGCCAAGTATACCAGTGGGAGTTCTGGAAAAAAAAAAATCCCAGGCTCTACGTTGAGCACTGGAATCATAAAATGCACACATGGGGGTCACCTGGCCGAGCCAGCATAGGACTGGGAAATCTGAGTCAGCTGAATGCTACAAATCTGATGGAGGAGATCATCACATGCAAAGATTGCCTTTAGCAGCAACAGCCAGAAAGGGTTCAAAGTATGACCACCTGGACAGTGTCGGAACCGGTGAAGCACTGACCAAGAGGCAAAGTTCTCTGAAATCTTTCTCACCCGATATTTGCTCCTTCCATCACTTTTCTCCTCAGAATGCCTCTCTCCTAGGAGATTACACCCTTGCTCCGCCCTGAGGTCATCCTGCAGGAGCCCACACTCTGGCCTCACCTTCCCGGGGAAAAGCTCGTCATTTTGGAGTTCTATTTCTTTTCCAAAAGGCATCATCAATAATGAGGTGGAATTTGGGAACACTGCCACATGCCCTGGAATGGCTCTCGTGATATCTTACAGCCTCAGTCTCTTTATCTGTGAAGTGGGACTAATTACTCTCACTCCACAGGGTTGTTTCAAGAGCGAAGAGAAAACACACAGGGATGTGCTTCATAATTCATAAAACATTGTAAGAACAACAATAATCATACTATCAGCTAACTTTGATTGAAAGCTGACTATAGACAAGCCCCTTTATATGTATTAGTTCATTTATCTTCTAAACAACCATTGACCCAGGTGCTACTATTATGCCCATTGCTCAGATGAAGACAAAAATCACAGGGAGAATAGTAATTTGCTTAAGGTCGCACAGAGAAAAAGGCAGAGCTGGGATTCAAACCCAGGCAGACTAGCTCCAGAGCCCTTACTATGTCCCACAGTGTCATAGTATGGATAGTCTACATATTCTGTACTGTATCACACAGCTTAGACTCCCTACCTAGTGCTCACACATTAGCACTTGTTCATAATTTGGGAAACAAATTTGTCAGGTAGTTAATTGACCGCTATTATTACTCTTACGCAAAAGGAGTATATGCGTATGAAAATTATCTTAGCAAACTTCTTTATTAAACTTAACGATTGGGGAAAAAGACACCAAGAGAGGATGAACATAATTTGGGGCAGATGGTAGGTTGAGTAGGGGGAGTTGTTGGGTCTTTAAATACCCCTTAAAATAGCCTGTAATTACCTAAGCATAAGACCCTAAAAGAGAAGCCTCCAAGAAGATTGGTTTTTATAGGCTGAGTTGCGTGCCTCCAAAATTAATATGTTGAAGTCCTAACCACCAGAGCCTTGACATGTGACCATATCTGGAGATAAGGTCTTTATAGAGGTAATTAAATTAAAATGAGGTCATTAGGATGGACCTTACTCCAATAGGAATGATGTCCTTGTAAGAAGAGGAAATTTGGACACAGAAACACATGGAGGGAAGACGATGAAAAGACAGCCATCCACAAGCCAAGGAGAAAGACCTGGAACAGACCATCCCCTCATGGTCCTTGGAAGAAACCAACATTGCCAGTGCCTTGATCTTGGACTTCTAGCTTCCATTTCCTCTTTGCAACAAGCCAGCAGTTAAATATCATTATCTCCTACCTACACATGACAGCCTAGTGTACATTCCTCAAGTTTTCTTTCAGCGTGTTGCCCACCTGTCCACACACATCCAGTAGCTCCCCACTGTCTCAAGGAAAAAGGTCCAATTCCTTCCCAGCAGTCCTGAAAATGTCTGTCATTTGTGAGCCACCGCTCAGAAAACATACTCTTGCAGAAGCACACAGCCACAGCATGGTGGGAAGAGAAAGCTGGGACTCACCTCCCAGAACAGGGAGGATGCTCTACACCTATGCATACCACCTGTGCTGCTAGGGGACAAGAAGCCAGACTGTCTACATGAGAGACTTTCCCCAGTTTCGAGTGAGTAACAGATACACATGCCTGGGAATCGAAAGATTCTTAGACTTCTAGTGCTGCAAAGCCTGAGCTACATACCCGTTTCCAGTGGCCAGATAGCCAGCTTCCCCACATAGAATCCTTTGCTTCCAGCTGCTAGGAGTCCACTTGAGGGTGAATATTGAATGCCTTAGTACAGTGCTTAGTTCATTTGCATTTTTGTTCCTACCTATGCAGTGCTCAAACGATCCTTTCTCCTAAGGAATCCAGAGAGATCTTTAGACACATTACCTAATTCACCACTTCCCAATGAGAGCTGAAGGGCGTCATCCACGTGGTTTGGGAGATGAAATGACTTCCACAAGAAGACACAGCAAAGAATATCTTCACCTTTCCAGCCAGTCCTACTGACTGCCCTGATAATTACAACAGACTCAGAGCCAGCCTTTCTATCCAGACCTCCCTGTTCCATGTCCATCAGTCTCTGATTGCCTCTGTCTTGGTTGACATAAGACCTCCAGCCTTTGTTTTCCTACAGGCTCAGCCTTGAGCCTGGAGATAAATGAGGAACCCCATCACCCAGCCAGCAAGCGGGCTGCATGGTCAGCCTTGCTGTCCCTGCAAGTGGCAAGCCCGATGTGAACATGACAATCAGGTTGCAGCCTTTTCTTTTAACTATAGCTTCTGGACACAGCCCAGACTGCTGGCCCTTTGTCTGATTCCTTATTTGACCTCTTCCTGCTGGAACTGTAGATCCCATCTTATTTGCTAGGGAACTGTCAATCTGCTCAGTCCCTGCCATCAATCTAGTCCTTCTCGGCCATGTCCTGGCCCTGCGTACTCATCAACCTAATGAATAAACATTCCTGCTGAAACTCCTGCTATCACCAAATTAGATCTTGAGGGTCAAATGCGGTCACATGTCCCAACTGTTTCTAACCCCTCTTGGCCACCACCATTTGGATCTCCTTTGTTGAGGCACAGTCCCCTCGGGCACTGGTTCACAATCCTGCCTGCAAACTGGGATTAATCGTGGGGATTATAAGATTCCTGAAGCCCAGGCTGCATCCTAGACCAATTACATCAGAACTTCTAGGAGTGGGATCCAGGCATCAGAATTTTTTTTAAGTTTGTTTTTACTTATTTTGAGAGAGAAAGAGAGAGAGAGAGAGAGAGAGAGAGCGCGCGCAAGCAGGGGAGGGCAGAGAGAGAGAGGGAGACAGAATCCCAAGCAGGCTCAGCACTATCAGCACAGAACCCGATGCCCGGCTCGATCTCACAAACTGTGAGATCATGACCTGAACTGAAATCAAGAATTGGACGATTAACCAACTGAGCCACCTGGGCGCCCCAAGCATCAGAATCTTTTTAAAGGTCCCAGGTGATTCTGATGTGCAGTCAAGTCTGAGAACAACTATTCTCACTCCTTCCCTGGTTGAACGTCATCTCTTCACTGGCATAGAGCGGAGGTCCCGGCATAACAAAGGGCTGCACCTAGATAGGTAATGACAGCACCACAAAATAATGCCAAACCGAGAAAATGAAGATGAAGGGGTTCCCCAGCCACCTCGGTAGATGTGATGATTTGAATGGCTGATATTAAAAGGGGATATTGCCAATTGTTAGGCATTTGCTACTGCACCATAGAAAATGGGTCAGAGATTCATGTTACAGTGAAAAAAGGGCATGGAGTGAGTCATAATTGGTAACCAAAAAGCCTATTATAAACTTCAGTAATCCAAACCACTAATGATTAAGGTTGGAAACCACAGTAAACCTCCATCAGGGCCCAGCTCACTGCCATAGGTTTCACGACACCCTATGGATCGTCCTTTCTCCCAAAATGACACAATTGCACTCACTGAGTAACCACACACAATATTACTAATCAGCAACGTGGGTGGTTTGTTCTGGAAGGCATATCCTGGGTGGGAGGTTGAGTTAGCTGACCTTTAAGATCCTCTTTAGTGTAGGCAAGTCTTTGATTCCAGGTGACAAGCCCTGAGGGTTCTAGAGAATGGTAGGAAGGAAGTGACCTGTTGCTTGCCTGGGCCACTGCTGTGCTCTGCAGAGCTAAACCAAGCCAGGAGGAAAAGAACGTCCTAGTGTTCAGACAATGTCATAGGTTGGATTTGTCATTGCTGCAAGACCTGAGCTAACTGGAGACAATCATCCCAGCTCCAGAAAGCTGGGGGTGTGTCTCAAAGTGACAGCCAGGAGGGCTGTGTGGGTGAGTGGGGCCCCTGCACTCTGGAGGGAATAATTCGTTTCTCTGCCTTGTTTACCAGCTTCCCAGAAAGCCAACAATGAAGCCTACAGAGCAAACCATGTAGCACGAGAAATATTTACTCCACTCCGGATCACCTACACAGAGAGGGCCAAATTCTCTCAGAGTTTTTATTACTTCCCACTACCGAATGTTATATTGCCTCTTCTAGACTTGCAGAGCACGGGGGAGTGTTTTTCTTAGCATGCTGCTTGGTAACATGGCCATGCCCTTGTACCTCATCAAGGTCTCCTGTGACGACCAGCCTCACTGGGGAATGGCCACAAAGAAGGGATATGGAGCCTTCCCACTTACTAGGAAATGAGAGCAAACAACCTAACAGTGGGAGAGAGAGGCACTTGCAAACAAACAAACAAATAAATAAATAAATAGATAAAGTAGTCAGGAGGAATACTTAGTATCATTTATCTATTTAGAAAGGGAAAATTTGGCAACTTGAGTTAGCTGGGGCTAACAGGAAATTAATTAAAGATCATTTTTGTGAGGTTAGAGTGGGAGAGAGCCAAAGCATAAGAGACTCTTAAAAACTGAGAACAAACTGAGGGTTGATGGGGGGTGGGAGGGAGGGGAGGGTGGGTGATGGGCCTTGAGGAGGGCACCTTTTGGGATGAGCGCTGGGTGTTGTATGGAAACCAATTTGACAATAAATTTCATATATTGAAAAAAAATAAAAATAAAAAAAGATCATTTTTGTGTCTGTTGGCTGGAGCCTGATGTCAAGGCCAGTCAAACATCTGACCCCCATACAGCCTGGTTAGCACCATGCAGGGCGATCAAACTCTGTGACCATAAACCACTCCCCTTCCCCCCATCAAGGGGTCCTCCAATGTCTCGTTGATAACAAGAGGGATAGACTGCGAAGACAGCCGTCTGTGCTTCTCAAAAGTAAGTCAGTATTCATCCAAATATGGGCCCCAGTGGGAGCAAGGCAAACTGTCTTCCCTCCCACCACTGGCTTTACCCCGTTTTATGCGAGTGGCCCTCCTGATCGGTTGCTTTGAGCTCATGGTCTCCAGGGAGTGCCGGGATGGAAGGCTGAGTGGCCCTGTAACCCATCCTACACCAGAGGTTTCTAAACCAGGCTGCAAAAAGAACCCTCGGGGGCTGATTCAGGGGGACCATCTGAGCTTCAACAAGATGCAAGTCTTCTCAACAGAGTTCTACTGGCCGTGGGGGTCTGATGACTTTCTCCCTGTTTGGGACTGCCCTGCTCATTTCAGCACCTTTTACAGCTCTAGCTCCCTCCTCTAAAATGCCAGTAAGAGTTCCCCAGTCATTCAAGAAAATCACTATGCCCTGTTCCTTTCTGAAAGACCTGAGGAAAGGGTAACAACAATGTCCCTCACAGAGAATCCCTGAAGGGACATCCCTGCTCATATAGGTCTTATCTGTTTATGCTTTCTGCTAAGACTTCCTTCAAACAAGTGTTGATGGTTTACAAAATGGTTGTATGCTGGCCACTGCTCCACAGGAAGCCTGAAACCCCATCACAGAGCTGATTCCAGGTGGCCCCCGGCAGCTGCTCCAATATGGCAGCTGCTGTCATTGTTCCAGTGATTTGGAATGTACCGCCCTCAGAAATGAGCCAATGTCATCCCCAGACCATTCACAAGAAAGCTCCACTTAATACTGCATTGAAATTCATCTCCCTGTGACTTCCACCTGCTGGGCCTCAGTCTGACCTTGAAAGGCCACAGAGTATGAATTTGTTACCTCTTCCACATAGCTGCCCTATAAATATTTGAAGAAAGCTGCCTTATCTCTCCCAATTTAGCAAGCAGCCCGATTCAACTCTTCTTCTACAGTTTTATCATTTTTAGATCACTTACTGTGTCTCAGTCACTTTACTGATGTGATCTTTGATGATCACAAAACCCCATCAGGTAAGCTTCTTACCCCAAAGTGATGGAAGAGGCTAAGCAGTCAGCTTGACTCTACACAAGAGTAAAGGGCAGAGTCCATACTGACTTGATTTTGAGGCCACCCTCCTTTTACTACAAGCCTGCGGTTCCCACACCTGACTCCCAGAGTACCCTGGGAAGGCTTATTTTAAAAACAGAAACACATAGATTCTAAAAGATGTAATGAACCAGAACTAGACGATTCCGATAGAACTGATTCAGAGACCAGCATTTAAAAACTGCTGCCTCGTGTCATATTTAACCTCCTCAACTTCTGATTTCCCTTTCTAGGGGGACAGATTTTATTTTTTACAAATCAGCACGTGATTACAATGTGTTGTCCAAGTGTGTCTGGATCAGTACACTCCAGAATAGATTCGCTCCCTCTCTCACCCTGAGCTGCTGTGCCCAGCAGTGGGAACTGAGTTCACATCCCGCCACCCATGAGAGTGGGGAAAACCCCACCCAAACACACAGCCACCACCTATCTTGCCACTGCTGGAGATTCAACATGGCAACTCACCTCTGATTTCGTCCCTGGGGCTTCTTTTCCCCATGGTAGTCTTCGTGGAGCGCATCTCTTGAAGGCAATTAAAATTACACAGTGCCCTGATTTCAATCCTCCTGTAACCATGCAGAATATTTTCCACTTTTAAAAAAATTAAGTTTTAATTAAGTTTTTTTTTTCATCAAAACACCAGTCCTGCTGATAATGTCAGGAAGGTCTGAGAAAGTAATTGCGCGCACAATCTGTTTTTGACACACTTCATTCTCCATTGGGACATTTCTTCTGTCTCCTTTACTTCATTAAAAATCCCCCGTTGCCATAGGAAGGCTTACTTTCTTCCTTATTTACCATAATAGAGATAAAGAACCAGGTTCCCTCCTTCTGTACACAGCAGCAACCCCTCCTGCATGGAATGAACCCTGTTAGCCATCAGGTTACACAAGGGAGTGTTCATTCTATACTTCCCTTTGTTGTGACCATCCACCAGTGTAGATAACGTGCCAGCCCCAAGTTCTGTGAGCGCACTTTGGTGGAGCCCATGACCTATTCCTCTTACCCCTTCCCCAGTCTGATATATTTACCCATTATACTAAGGAAAGAAATATGCTAGACTCTGATTTTCTGAAGGTAGCAGTGATAAAAATGATACACAATTGTCAACAGACTCAAAATGGTTTCTGTTGTGCATCTGGAAAACCAACACCCATATTTTCTATGCCTGGCTTAAATTTCTTATATCACTTTCCTCGGGCTGCCGTTGCAAATTGCCACAAACTGGGCAGCTTAAGAAAAAAGAAAAAGAAAAAATGAAAATGCAAAAAAAAAACCCAAACCAAACAAAAACAAACAAAAAAACCACAAATAAAAAAATCGAAAAGTAAAAAGAACTTTAAAAAAAAGGAAAAAAAAGAAAAAAAACAAAACAAAACACACACACACACACACACACACACACACACACACACACACACACACCACAAACCAACCCAGAAATTTATTCTCTCAGTTCTGGAGGCCAGAAGTCTGAAATCAAGGTGTTCATAGGGGTTATGCCTCCTCCAGAGACCCAAGGGCAGAATCCTTCCTTGTCTCCTGTGGTTTTGGTGGTTCCTGGTAATTCTTGGTTTATAGATACATAACTCCTACTTCTGTCTCCATCTTCTCATGGCCTTCTTCCCTCTTGTCTGTGTGCTCTCCTTTTCATGTAGGGGCAGCAGTCATTGGATTTAGGGCCCACTAAAACCCATGATGATTTCACCACGAGGTCCTTAACTAATTTTATCCCAAAGATCCTATTTCCAAATAAGGTGACATCCTCAGGTTCTGAATGGAAATGAATTTGGAGAGACATTATTCAACCCACTACACCCATCCTGATCCAGGCCATTTGAGGTAGTCCAATAGTGACCTGGAGGGATTTGAAGCCACGACGAGGAACAGAAAGACCAAGATTCCCACAGTTAATCCACTAAAGGATAAAGGAGAAACACCTCCTAATGGGCCCCCCCTCCCCGGCATACTTTTTTTTTGACTCACATTTCCAACTGGCATTAGGGAAACCACAAAGCCCAAATAAAATGATTTGAAGATGTGAGCAGTTTAAATTTGGAGACACGGGCAGGATCCAAAATTTGTAGACCAGAACTAATTGGCATGAATCATTTTATCATCAAGTAGAATTATTCCTAATCTATGCCAGTCAGCCACTGAACTGTTACATCACCTTTTGATCTTTATTTAATAAACACAAACTTGTATTCTACTCTGACCATTTGTCTCAGGGTCCAACACAATGGGTTTGCAGAAATTTAGGCTCTACTATGATTTGGTCCCAAATTTTCTTTTAATCTGTATTTGCCACTACTCATGGCCCTTCATGAATTCTTGAATTTAGTCAGCAGCACTTCTATTGAGTACAATTTCTACTTTTTGCTTCAACCTGTTCCCTTCTTCTGGAATGCTTTTTGCTTTCTTCTCCTAACCTCTTACCCCATGTGTGGTTTTAAGACAGATTTACAAATTCTTCAGTACTCCTCCCCTCAAAAGGTAGACTAAGTTTTCTCCTCTGAAACATGGCCTGGCTTAGGGAGACACTTCCACTAAATAAAATGCAGTGGGAAGAGAAGTGATGCTGCATGACTTCCGAGGCTAGGTCATGGAAGATGATGGAACCTCTGCCTGACTCTTGCTCTACTCACATGACAGTCACCCTCAGGCAAGAATCCCAACAGCTGCATGGAAAAGTCATGTGTAGGTGTTTTGGCCACAGCCTCAGCTAAGGTTCCAGCCAACAGCTAGCATCAACTGCCATGCATAGAAGCGAGCCATCTGACGATTCCAGCCTTCTGCGTTCAGGCCACCCCCATTGACACCAAGGGAAGCAGAGACCAGCTATTCACCCCAATGCCGACCAAAATTGCAGATTCATGAGCAAAATAAATGCTGCTTTGAACCATAACTGTTGGGTGTTTGTTATGCAATAGAGATAACTAGACCGCTCTACCTCTAGCCATCTTAAATTTTTAAACATCCATTCGTTTTTTTAAGACCATGTAACAATAGCTTACTCTTACAACGCTATGTAACAGTTCCAACTCCACGTATCTGAAGTAAGACTCAGCTTTTCCCTCAAATCTTATTTTATCCTAGCTTTCTACCTAAGTTAATGGTACCATCGCTCACCCTACTAAGCTAGCTAGAAACAGGGATCATGCCAACACCTATCTCCCAGACCATATTCAATAAATACCAAGTTCTATTGCTTCTGCCTCTTCCACATCTCTAGAATCCATCCATGGCTCCCTTCTCCATGATGTGTACCTGAGTTACTGTCACCTTCCGCCTGTGCCCAACAGTGTTCTGAGTGGTCTTGCAACCACTTCTAATGGTTCTAGAGTGATCTTTGTAAATAACAAAACATGTTCCATCCATTTTAAATTCTTAAAACCATTCAAAAGTTTCCCACTGTTCCTAGGATAAAACCTCCAATTCTTAAAATGGTTATCAGGTCCTACATGGTCTTGCACCCACCTCCCAGTCCAGACTCGTCTCACCCTGGGCTCTCCCTTGTTCTCTGGGCTCCAGTGCCATGACCCTACACACTGTGCTTCTCTCCCTCACCACTGAGCACCAGCATCAGCAGCTGCCTCTACCTGCAATACGGTTCTGCACCCCATCCCTTACTAAGTTAATCTCTCCTTGTCTTTCAGTCTTCTCTTAAATATTGCTTACTCATAGAAGCCCTTTGCTCCTAGATAATGTGATTCTTTTATTTTACAGCTCATATCACACACTGTAGTTGTATGTGTATATACGTGTGTGATTTTTGATTTAAAGGTGTCTCCTGTACTAAACTCAACTCCAGGAGGGCGGGAATAATATCTTTTGCTTTCCACCATTCCTAGTTCTTAGCCACATCATGTGTGCACAACAAATATTTGCTGAGTGAATGAACCACTTCTCCTCTACCTCAAATCTAGCACAATACCTTGCTCCGAATAGATTTCCAATAAATTATGAATGAATGAAGAATGCTATTTCAAGTCATTCCAAAGCATTCTTGCATCATAAAAGGCTGAAAAGAGCAAAAGTAAAAACTCAAGGCTCAAAAATACATCCATCTTCCAATGTTAATCTGTGAGTTCAAAAAAGAGAATGTTCTGCGGGTGTGGCAAGGTCCACTGGAGGAAAGGAGCTTAAAAACAGATGATGTAACTCTGTAAACTTTCCCTTAAGGGCCTAATAGCTTTAGATTTTTTGTCAGTTATGACTCCCAAACCTTGGTTAAGTGGGCAGTAATGGAAATAACACCACGTAGAAAGAAATGGAAAGAGAGTAGTCTCATGATCTACGCAATTGAGACCAATTTATTATGGTTGTAACTTTTCTCTAATTTTTTTTAAGGTAGTTGATACACAATGTTATATTAGTTTCAGGTTGACAACATAGTGATTGGACAAGTTTATATATTTGCTATGCTCACAAGTGTAGCAACCATCTGTCATCACACCTTGCTATCACAATATCAGTGACTATATTCCTTATGCTGTGCCTCTTATTCTCATGACTTCTCCATTCCATATGGAAGCCTGGATCTCCCTCTCACCTTCAGTAATTTGGCCCAACCTCCCTGCCTCTGGCAACCATCAGCAATTTTTCTCTAATTTTTGTAGGCAAAGGTTTTCTAGACAAATACACCAAGAAGCATGATGGTTTTCTAAAAATACAATGGCCAGGGGCACCTGCACCTGCATGGCTCAGTCAGTTAAGTATCCGACTTCGGCTCAGGTCATGATCTCACCATTTGTGAGTTCGAGCCCCGCATCGGGCTCTGTACTAACAGCTCAGAGCCTGAAGCCTGCTTCGGATTCTGTTTCTCCCTCTCTCCCCCACTCACACTCTGTCTCTCTCTCTCAAAAATAAATAAACATGAAAACAAATTTAAACACATAATGGCCAAATGATCTGATCAGGGGGCATCATTGGCTCAAGATTCAGAAAAAATTTCCCTGTTCTGCCAATGTCTCACTGATGATTTTGAGATTCTCCAAAGATGAATCCAGTTGTTTCTACAATTTCTTTTGTCTTCCTTACCTCACATCCCTAAAAGTCTTGTGACTGAGATGCCACTTACTAATCTGATATTAACTTGGTTCTAATCTGATGACAATAAATATTACTGACATTAAACATGGATTTTATTAAGCACTATCTTTCCTGTGTTACTTTGGTTATATACATTGTTGAGAGAAAAGTGTGACTTAAAAATCTAAATAAACCTTCCAAAAAAAAAACCCCTAAATAAGTTAGATAGCTGAAATACAATATCAAAATTATTAGATATTGGACCTTAAAGAGATGTTTTGATAGGAGAAAAGTCTATGAAAGGCTGAATTTTCCCTTAGCTCGAAACCACTGTCCATTTTGCTGAAGGGTTCATTGCTTTCACCTTGACATTAATTGCTCCCCAAAAGTCATTAATTGTTGGCAAATGGGCCATTTCAGAACTGATAACCTGCAATGCTCATAACCTTTCATTTCCAACGTGAACAGTAAAAGACCAGTAGTCTCTCATGCACAACTCTGCAACAGACATTAATGTCATTTAATCAACAACCAATCAAATAAAAGGCAAATGGAGGGCAGGGAGGAATAAACAAAGCTAGGAGAAAGTTTTCTTCTTTATCCAGGCCTCTTTTTCTTTGCCCTCATGTATGTCATTATGGTCTTCAAGAACTTTCCCTACTACCCACTTCTCACCCAATGGCCCCTGATGTCAGCAGGAGCTTTGCACTGAGAAGTGGGAAAGAAGGATTCCTGCAAATGCAATTCATTTATGTTGATTAGTATCCATCTGGGATTGTGTTTGGCTCTTATTTTAGAGTGACAGCCTTCAAGGTTCCACAAGGGTCTCTTGTGGTCGTAAATTAAAGGCTCCCTTAATTCACCTGCCCCAGCACCTGCCCTCAACTGTCGCTACTAAATAAAGCCTTACCTGGGAAAGGAAAGGAATGGAATCATCTTTGAACATTAAATGGAAATTGATTACTGAGGCAACAAAATGTGGACCGGGCTACATTGTGAGACCATAGCTACAAACACGAGTCCATGAAGAGCTGGACCACAGGGCCCTACCTAACCATCAGCAAGGGGCTGATGGCTCCGCTGGAAGAAAGAACACCTCTCCTCAAGCCAGCCAAAATGCCACTGTCCTTAATTCCCTCTGATTTACATCAGAGAAATGCATGAACCAGATGGAGGTGATCTCAGAGACCCATGGGACTTCCTTTGAGTGATTTTCATGCAGGCCTAGTGAAGCAATGACGCAGAAAAGGGGACTGCATCAGTATATTTATTTTAATCACTGAAAAGTTTTCATTTATAATTCATAGGTACTCAGGCTGCTTGGGATGCCTTATTAAAAAGGATGTCATTTTTTTTTTTTTTACCTCTTTGTGACCACAGGAAAGAGAAACCTCTCAAATGTGGTATAAGAATAAATTGTTACCAAAATAGAAGCCGGTGCCCACTAATTACAGTGCTATCCAACCAGCATTTATAAAATCATCATCATCACCATATGAAGACAGGAACATGTAATTTAGGTTTAAGCTAGTACAATTAACAGGTTTCTAAAAACTCAGCACCATAACAGTAACTATCTGATGACTGCTAAATATACCAATTCTCTCGCAGAAAGTCCTGGCTGAGTGGCCCCTCAAAGTACAGTTCAAGAGGGGAACACTGGGGGAGAAAAAGTTATTTCAATATATACTAAATGGAGGTGACACTGTTAACAAGCATTTTATTTAGGATCCAGTATGGTCCTAGATACCTTGGGAGATTTTTTTAGTGTAAAATATATACTCTAGGAATGTAATTTGATGAGGAGCCATATGGAGCATGGTACTGGAAGTTACTTCCAGCACTGAAGTTTACCATGAGTCCCAAGGTCCTACGCAGGACATACAGAGATGTAGGACACACAAAGATGGCAGGGTTGACGCCACATGCTGGAAGAACACAGGTCCACAGCCAACAAGAATTGATGGCTCGTAGAGGCACACCTTTAGGACATCTTTGGAGAGTATGAGAAGTCGCTTGGAGTCAAGGCCTTTGACCTTGTGCCCCTCCTCACTGCCCAGTAGAGGACAAGCTCGAGGAGAACCATGGATGACAATGGAGACCTAGCAGACACGTCTGTCTGCAGCTTTCGGGAGCCTATGATATTACCTAGAGATCAACTCCTGCAAAGAGGGGTGGAAACTCAGAGTTCTCCCTACAGGCTCACTGGGGCAGTGTGACTGGCCCCTGACCAGGGAGAGGGTTGAGGACCGTCAGAGGCTGATGGACGCAGCAGCTCTGGTGCTACAGACCAAGGACAGAGACAACCTTGGGGGAACTGAGGAGCCATATTCCTAAACGGGGTCCTCAGGGTGATGGAATCTACATGAAGATTCCAGAGTCACAGATGAGTCAGCAAAATGAGGATCGGGGCACTAAAGACATGTGTTGACACTCTTCAGTTGGGTGTTGTTCCCTTCCTGTGCCACGTCATGGTCTACTGACTGAGGGAATAGCTCCAGAAACTCTAGGCGAGGGCTGTGATCAACCATACAGACTCAGAATACACCCTGGTCTCTGCACATTTGCTTATGATGTGAAGAGAGAATGGCAGGTCTTTGCCCCACAGCACTTATCATCTGCATATAACAGTAAATGACAAAGCAATGTTCAAATATAGTTTGTTATGTCTTGACAAGAACCATTGCACTTTTTACACAGCAAGAGTTAGAATGGTCAAATAACCTCTCTCAAGTTAAAGGAAAGGCGGCTGGAGTCTAGTTCATGCCTATGAATGAAAGATAAAGACAGATCTGCCAGCAGCCTACTGCAAAGGGCCTCAAAATCCTATGCCTGGCTCACTCCTCAACCCAGGCTCAGGGTCCAGCCTGCTCAGAAGCCCAGCTGAAAATCCTCAGATGAAGACAAGAAGCCAGCACCCACAGCCATTCTGGAAAGGGGCACATCCAAATGTGATCTCAGATGCTGGTTACCAGCTGGTTAATATATTAAGGGTGCTTCATTACAGGGGCGAGTTTTGAGATACACTGCTTTAATTCTGAAACAGGCTTATGTTGGGGCGCCTGGGTGGCGCGGTCGGTTAGGCGTCCGACTTCAGCCAGGTCACGATCTCGCAGTCCGTGAGTTCGAGCCCCGCGTCGGGCTCTGGGCTGATGGCTCGGAGCCTGGAGCCTGTTTCCGATTCTGTGTCTCCCTCTCTCTGCCCCTCCCCCGTTCATGCTCTGTCTCTCTCTGTCCCAAAAATAAATAAACGTTGAAACAGGCTTATGTTGACATTTCTAATGATGCTTTTGGAAATCCTGTCTTCCCTTTTTACTGTAAAAATCCTAGTCATTAGCTCCTTCCCTCCCCACTACCTAAGCCTATAAAAATGGGGGAAACAGTCTGGTGCACCAGGCTATGGAAACAGTGTTCTGCCATCATTCTGCTGCTATTATCAGCTCCCCACCAATTAGCATCTTGTGTCAATTCCATGTCATAAATGCGGCATTAACTACATTTTCTTAGAAAAATGTGCCAGTCATGTCCCACCCAGGGCTTGGTGAGAAAGCACTAATTAAAATGATTATAAAGCCTTTTTAAACTTATAAGAAGATTTGATGTATAAGAGCTGAAATGATAGTAGGGTATAGTTCCTTTTCTGCCTACAAAACATCTTACCCAGCACTCAAGTAAGTAAATGTGAATCTGATTTGCTTTTCAAGAAACTGTTATGGCTGCTGGTACCCATGAAGTGTCGCTCTACCTTGTGCAAAGACCATGTCCCTTCTAGGGGGAGCAGCTTTGCACGGAGGTTGGATGGTCACTGGTAAATAATCACATGGGCCAAATCCATAGAGAAATGTCAGGACCTTTTTGACTAGCGATTGATGAGAGAATTTCTAATCTTTACTTTGGAATGACTTGGTGGCATTTACAACTCTAAATGGTTTCCTTAACGAGTCTCATCGAAGTGAAATAACTGCGAGTCAAGTGGAGAAAAAAAACTTGACCATTTTTTATGGGATTTTTAAAATTTATTATTTAAACATGTAAGTGTACGCACAGAATACCAAGTGGTGGGGAAAAAAATCTGCCTAAGAAATGTGAAGTAACTTCATAATGAATGTTAAAGATCTAAGTGTTTGGGTTTCCAATACCTTATTCAATATGTGTATCCTCTTTGATGCTTTATTTTCTCCTTGCCATGAATATCCCTAGTTCCTTTTGTTGAATGAATAGGCAGAAAACATAAACAAACAAATAAACCTGCGGAGCTTCGCTAAAAGTCTACCCATTAAGAGCTTTATTTCCTTATAGTTTAATGCTCGGTGCCAACACAGTATTTCTTTTCCTTTGTTTTCTGCTTATTAAAATCAAGCCAAAATAATCATGCTTTCCCACCTGGAATAAGTTTTCACCATAAAAAGTGAAATTAACAGTGATCCATATGGGCTACGGATGTCTCTAAACTGCCTGAGCAGAAGGTAATTCATGCCAGGTGAGTAAGCAAAGCCACACAGTATTCTGTGACAGAATTATACAAGGTCATTGGTTGTGAGCCACAGGAGTTCAGTCTGGCTACCTTAAGCAGAAAAGGAATGCGTTGGAAGAACGCTGAAGAAAAGACAACTGATGGAAGTGTTAGAAAACCAGGCAGAAACTCAGGTCGGCTACTCCAGGAACTAGCCACACAAGGTCTGGCGGACAGTGGCGGCACCCTGGACTCCGTGCTGCTTCTCTCACTGCCTGTCAACACCGCTGCCTTAGAATCTTGCTCGGGTGCCCTTTGATCTCTGCGGCACATGCCCCAGCTCCAAAGTGCAGAAGAAGAGTACCAACTGGCGAAGCCCAAGTCATGACATACCCCTGATCTAGCTGCCAGGGGGCAGAGAGATGGAGTATCTGGCCATTTCGGTGCACGAAATAGAAGGACTCTCCCTCCAAAAAAGAAAAACACAGGTAAAGACCCACTGCAGTGAAGTACGTTTCTAGCAGGAAGGATGCAAATGTAATTCTACCACAGGAAGAGTGATGAGGACTTATCCCTTCCCTTTGGTGTACTCATAATGTCCATTTTGGGGATGCTGCTAGAAAGGCCTCAAACTCCTCTCTCCCCATGGAGGTCTCGGTCCATTTTGCACTTGCATTCTAGTTTTCCATAACAGATGACAGAACTTACCTTTTCGTTCAGGGCATCTAGCAGACCCTTGGCATCTGAGAATTCCATACCTGTGGTTCCTATGCTTAGAGTATAAAGTTTATACTCGTGTTAATACCTACCATACAGTGCTGTAGAAAGTATCTTATGACACAACATGTGTAAGGCCCCTGGCAAAAATGGGAATAAAACCAGTGAGGAAATCCAGCTCGACCTCCAGTGGTTCCAACCCAGTTAGTGGTGTTTGAGAATCTGGGGGTCCTCTCGAGTTTCGGCATGCCCCCTCACAAATGTCCGTGAGCTGTGGCAACCCAAATGCATTTTCTTGTATTGAAAAGCATGCAGGGTTGGAGGTGAACAGATAAAGGGCACTAAATCAGGGGTCGGAACGTGACGAGAGCAGTAACATTCTAAGGGATCCTCTTTCCATTTCCCTTGGATATTACATGGGGTAATATCTTTCAAGGAACCAGGTTATCAAGTTAGCATGTAAGGAAAGCGATTACATTAATGTAAACGAATGTTTGTATGGTAATCACTGAAGTGACAATTTGATGGGCAGCATGTTCCAATTCACAGAGCAAAACATGTTCAAAGGTTGCTATCCTAAAGAAGCTTGACAAGTTTCTTTACTTCCTGTCTCCGTTATCCTCGAGGTAAAAAATATCTTACCGAACACCTAACATAAACGATATATTCACTCTACAGTGGGGATACAAGGTCAGTTCCTTCTTTGTAGTTACCAATGCAGAGACTGCTTCTCCCTTTGGGGATAGCGGGTACGTGAATTACATCCACCCGGAGTACAATACAATTCCCCGGGAGAAAGGTTGTGCCAACCGACTGCAGCTGGGATATGGGCAGACAAGCTCACGCAGGCAAGGGAGGAAGCAGCTCCAGCAAAGCAGCATTTAGAGAAGGGAAACGAATGCCAGAAAAATGGTGCAATGAATTTCCTTGCATTCAACCTCAAAAACACACCACTATCCAAATTAAGATGCTCAGGAACAATAAGAAAGTTGAGATCATGCAAAAATGTTCTAGCTAGGTGTTTCCTTGATTCCTCCTCCTCTTTCTATTTCAATAGTAGGGTGAAGCCTCAACACTTAAGACATCCTACTATTCAGGAAAATAGATGTGTTATTTATAATAACCCTCCTAAAATGGCACCATATAACCATCTGTTATGAACCCTTGCAGTCCTGCATGCTCTACTCTTCTCTGAATATCAATATCGCAAAAGCCACCCACCCGTCCACCCACCCCCCAAAAAATATCGGGGGAAGAGGAGGAAAGAGAAGTTTGGCAGGAAAAAAAGTATTAGGCTGCTCAGAATGCATTTATGTTAACTATTTCCCACCTCTTTCTCATGTCATAAACACCTTTCAAAGTGAGGACAAACTTATTATATTAAATACAAAAGATATTCCAGAAAGTGGCAGATACAGAACAAGGGAAAGGGGGAACTCAGATAAGTTTAGAGCTGGAAGGGAGCTTGCTGAGAATCCCATCCTCACACTTCACAGCTGAGAAAACTGAGGCCCACATCTTTAGGTGAACCCCACAGCGGCAGCAAATGAGAGTCTGGGCCAGGTCTAGAATCAAGTGAATCTCCTGCCCCACAGGCCAGAAAGTTCTTCGAGACACCAAAGTCCCATGAAGCTTATCATAATAAGAAGTACTTAAGGCCAAAGTTTTTGTGACATTGTGTTAAATGCCATAAAGAGAACTACAAGACTTTGATCCTGCCCTAGTTGTTGGCAAGGTCAAGGGATAAGAGAGTAACTCAATCACGGCACATGTACGAGAAACACAGGCAAAAAGGTTAAACTATTTTAAAAATATGTGGGAAGCATATTAAATGGCACATTCATGCTACAATTTCTGACCCAGAGATTTAATTAACGACTAAGTTGGTGCACATGGAACCAGGGAAAATTGAAATGCGTCTGTTGGATTAACTCTGAAGCCCCAACACTGACATATTAGCCTATAATTCCAGGCAATCCTAGAACAACTATGTGTGGTCTTTATGGAAAGGAGTTAATACCATTTCTAGTGGAAGGAGCATTAGTCACTGTAGATGAGAAGAGACTTCAGGATAAAGCAGAGACAATAACTTAGTGGATGTGGGAGGGGATAAAACGGGTAAACGAATAGATATAAGACGATATCTGAAGAACTGTAATGTAGCTGTGTAGCAAGTTGTATGGGGTAGGGATGAGGGAGTGACCAAACCCAAAGAAGAGTTTGGTCAGACTTCCTGGAGATGGTGGCCTCTGGGATGGATCTTTAAAACTGACTAGGATTTTATTGTACAATTTCAAAGCTTACTGCGTAATTACAACTCAAACTTCCATGGAGCCCAGCCCGAAGGCGAGCCCATAGTAAGCACCAAAATTAATTAACACTATCAAATCTATAAAATAGGTTCACTTTTCCTTAACGTTCATCAAGAAAGTAGAGGTAAGAGTTGAAATAATGAAAAAGGGGATGCATCAACCCTTGAACCCAAAATGCTCTTCTCTATTTCACTCACCAGAACTGCCCCTTAAATTATTCAGTCTATCTTAATTAACTCCCTAGAGGATTATCTTCAAGGCACTGTTAGTTGGTTGTTGCCGGAGGCCAAGCTCCAAGCTAGTTCTGGGATGTGGGAGGGATACAAAAGTTTCTTTGCTCTTGAGGATTTCAGTTACACAGCAAGAAAAAAGGGGATGAAATTATCTCATAAAGATTTCAGTTGAACCCAAAGGGGCATATGGAACTTCGTATTATAGGTTGCCATTGGCAGCTTACCAGAGAATACCCCTTAACAAAATAAAACTCTAGTTGTAGAGCATTAAGATTTTTAAATATCTGAATGGAGAAAATAACATTCTCCCCAGGACAAAGTGATGATTTTTTTTTTTTAATGCTTCTGATATAGACTGGGAAATCCTAAAAAGAGAAGACTCCAGCAAGAGATCCCAGAGGAACCTCCAAACTAGACCCAGTGAGATAATGATGCCAAAAAGCCACAGTCAAACCCTAAAATAGCTTTTGGCAAGATTGCATTGAAAAAAACATTTGAGGAGACAGAATAAGATGATTGGGGGGCGGGGGTAGGAATCTGGCCCAAGAGAATAGTCTGTGAGCAAAAGAAAACAAACAGGCAAAAACTAGGTCTGAGTCAGGCTTGTGAGAAAAGAACACAAGGGTGAGGAGGGAAATGATGGAGACAGTCAAGTTGAAGGGGAGCAGCATAGTCTGAGCTCTCCTCAATTCAGGGCCTCGTGGGCATGAGAGCTGAGGGGGTTAAGGAGTAGTTGCCAAAGGAGCCACAGCTAAAAACCAGAGCCTAACACTGAGGCCTGTCAGTGGGGCTTTCCCATCACCACCCTCTTCCCCCTGACACATCAATTCAATAGCTTTTCCTGATAAACCCATGCATGTGTCTGGCATGCACACATAAGCCACAGCTTATGCAGCCTGCTCTAGTGGCAATGGGGATAAAACATTTTCCAAGCTGTTAAAAAGAAAACCACAGGCCCAAAATAGTGTCACATAGGCCAGGTCACCAAACCGGGACTCAATGCCCAACCTAACTGCAGTTCTAACTTCCCCCAGAAATGTAGTCTTGGCTGGATAGTCAGGAATTTTCTGATCAGCATCTGTGAGTTAATCTGTCACATGGGCCCTCTCCATCCCCCAAAAGTTAAGGGAATCCACCTAGTAAGATCTCCTGCCCTTCTGCCAAGGTCAAACTATCCTTTCTTTTCTTTTGCTAAGAACTTATTGTACCACCCTCCTTCCTATAAAAACCTTCCATGCGTACAACTCCTCAGAGCCCCCTCTACGTGCTAGATGGAGACTGACTGATTCATGAATTGGTTAATAAAGCCAACTGGATCTTTAAAATTACGTAATTGAATTTTTATTATTTAACAGATTTGGTGGCAGTGCTGGGATCTGAAGCGAACTTCCAATGGCATCCGAGGACAGGAAATCCAAGTGTGGTACCCCATGAACCGTCTGGGTTTACTGTCTTTCTCGCTGTTTCCGAAGGCTGAAGCCCCTCTCAGTTCTGAGCTCCACTCCTGTTGGGTACAAGGTCTCCATCTAATTGGCTTTCCTTTACAGGGGTGGTCAGCCTGAGCTGGCAGACAATTATGCTCGGAGCCCAACTGGGCAGGCAATTCTGCCCAGAACCCAGCTGAGTGGGTAGTTTTGCCCGGGGCCCAACTGAGCTGGCAGAAGGGTCTTCCCAGAGCTCAAGCCTGTAGCCTTTCAGACCACAGTTCCCCAGAGGGAAAACCCTAGACCTTAGTTCTATCCCTGGATTCCACACTGGGAACTGCTGGCAGCAGCTGTCTTTCTCCATTTTGTTTGGAATCAGTCCACAGTCCCCATCCCTTGGGGTTTGCTGGTTTAATCACTTGCCCAGTCCATGGTTCCACAGGAATTGGTGGTAGTGCACACAGGGCCTTCTTGTGGCCAGGAGTCAGTAACATCCCTTGGCTACCGCAGAGATGTTAAGGTGCACATGTTTGTCTGTCTTGTTTTGTGCAGTAAAAGTTATTGCCAAGGGAATCCTCGGAAGCCAGAAACCTGCAAAGATTGGTGGGCACAGGCCAAGCATTTCAAGGCTGTTAGGGCATTCACCACTTCAAGAAGACTCTCATGATAGGATAAATTGGTCATGCAATGAGTTAGATTGATCCTGGGTCACTCCCAACCTCAAGAAAGCTTTCATGCAATGAGGGACACTGTAAAACACAAACTATCCCCAACCCAGCAGCGTGTCCCTTTCAGGTATCAGTTTGACTCTGAGAAACTCAAAGGCTTAGCTGCTGGGATCCTTAAATTCTAAAGATTCAAGTGCACTACCTTCAGGCACACCTGCTTATTTTATGTCTAAGAATTATAGTCCTGAAAGTTGCAGGTACCTTGGGGGGGTGGGGGTGGGGAGGAACAGCAAAATTGTAATAAGCTTGTTTTGTGTCCTGAAGAATTTGGTTTGGCAATTGTCAGGCTGGGGGACCCAAAATAAGGCCAGACAGAAATGTGAGTTGCACCCCTCCGTAGATGGATGTGGCTGGAAAGAAATATGGGTTAATTCCATTTGCAGCTAGGGACCTACCAAACTGCTGCCAGCCCACAGGGGAACTTCAACTCACAAATACAATGGCCATTATGTGGAATGTTCCAATTAGACAAGATGGTTCATTTAAGAAGTACACTTAAAAGCAAGGGTTCCCAAATTAAACAAAATGGGATGCCTACTTTAATTGGCAAGCCGAAGCCCGCAAAAGTTCTCAGGATTCCAAGGTAGTTTCATTGAAAGACTTACTGCAAAAGGCTGATGAAAAATTAAAGATGTGAGAGAGACCTAAAACAAAAGACTGTAAGACTCACCTAACTCCCACGGCTCCCTTCTATCCTCCTTTGAGAACTCATTCTAGTCTGAATTGTTTTTCCACTCTGAAGAGACTACACAATCATAAACAAAAGTCTGCTGAGTTAATGGCCTTACGGACACCCCTATACCTACCTCAGGAGGAGGGTTCCCTTACGGACCCCTCCCAGAGTTGACAAAACTGAGGGATTGTCTGGTAAACTGCATGCTGTTCCTTTAAACAGCCAAGGAGAAACTCTGGTAGATACCAGCCTGCAGGAGGGATCCTAGAAAAACTGGCAGAAGCCAGGGGAGGGTGAAAATTTCACCAGAATCTGTTCTTCTCTGTCTCTGTCTGTGGTGCCCAGTCAAGAAAGGAAAATGAAATTTCACATTGTTCCTTCCTTTCCACATCTAAGCCCATAGGTCATTCACTGATCCTCTCCCTCCTGGGGACAGCTATTGCCTTCTTGTTTGTCTCAATTTGCATAACTAGGCTTGGCTTTCTGCCTGCCTGGGACACATGGGTTGTTGGTTCTTTCTTTTGGCTATATCTTCAGGAATGACTCTGGATCTTGAGAAGGTAGTATCCTTTGCACACTCTCTGGGGACATCTGTTACACCCAGGGCAGGTAATTCAATACTGCCAGAAATACTTAAAATTAGAACTATGTGCCCTGAGGGAAAGAAGCCAATTGAGAATAGTGTAGTTGGAAGCATAGACCAACATATGATGTCATTTAAGTTACAACCCAAGTCTTTGAGGAATTAAAATAATAGTCCTTATCTTACAAAACTTTACAAAACTAGAAATGCAGCTATAGAGGCAATTCAAAATTCACCTATTCCTCTACTACTCCCAAAACTTCCCATTTATCTCAAACGGCCGGCTTGTAAATTATTGGCTCTGGGAAACCAAAGTCCACCTTGGGGGGAACTTGCAGTCTTTCTTTGTCCCTTAAAGTTTTAAATCTGATGTCTTTGAAATGTAAGCGTAGCCCACAATCATCTGAGACTGAAGGAGAAAGAAAGAAAAAGAAGCAAGCAGTCTTTTTAAAACACAAATTGCTAGGGGCGCCTGGCTGGCTTAGTGGGTGCAGTGTGCCACTCTTGATTTCAGGGTTGTGAGTTCAAGTCCCACCTTGGGTGTGAAGATTACTTAAAAATAAGGAATCTTAAAAAATAAAATAAAATACAAACTGCCAAAAGAGTTCTATAGCACAGCCTCCTTAAGATTAATTCCAGGAACAAATACAAATCTTAAAAATCTTCTCCTCAAACATTAGTAAACTACAGGGTCTTTGCATTGGTCTCTGTGTGTGTGTGTGTGTGTGTGTGTGTGTCCACATGTATATGCTGTAGGTGTGAGATATTTTTCTACCTCTGGACGGTACTGCTAAAATTAATTTGTAAAAGAGCTCTATTTAGTTATTTTGAAGGCAAGCACTTGTAAGGATTAGGCATTCTAAAATTCTCAGAAAGATAGAAACTAACACAAATGTTTTTTCAAGTTCACACGATCTGGGAAAATATTTGGTTTTTGGTTTAATTAGACATGTCTTTAGAGTTATCAACATTAAAATTACAACTTTTATTCTGCCTGGGTTTACTTAAAGTCAAGTGAGTTGATGTTATCTGTTACAAAATGTTCTTTAAAACTAGCTTGGGAGAATGACTGACTTTGATGTCTCATTACATTTTTATGGGCGATTCAAGCAGAATTGTTAAGAACAAGTAAATCGAATAGATGTAAAGAAAATTTTAAATTTTAGGCAAACTTTTAAATAGTCTCCCAAGGGGCTCCTGGGTGGCGCAGTCGGTTAAGCGTCCGACTTCAGCCAGGTCACGATCTCGCGGTCCGTGAGTTCGAGCCCCGCGTCAGGCTCTGGGCGGATGGCTCAGAGCCTGGAGCCTGTTTCCGATTCTGTGTCTCCCTCTCTCTCTGCCCTTCCCCCGTTCATGCTCTGTCTCTCTCTGTCCCAAAAATAAAAATAAATGTTGAAAAAAATAAATAGTCTCCCAAATCTTTTTGGCAACCTAAGACCTCAAAGTTTTGCTGAGTTCGGTGAAATGATAAGTTAAATTCATTTACTACTTAGATCATTTCCAAATAAGATAAAATCCCAAAGTATTAATTACTGAACATAGGTGTCTCTACTTTGGCTTCTTATTACAGAGAAAGTAAAAGATATTTGGATGTGTTTGCGCTACGCTGGAAAATTAAAAAGGTACATGCTGGTATATCAGTTCACAATTGCTTGCTACTTGGTTTTCACTAGAAATTAAAGTTTCTAAGCATTAAAAAAAAACCTCTAACATATGTAATTAAAGCCACTAAGGAGAGTGGAAAAGGAATCTTGGGGAAAAAAATTTAATATGTGATTAGCTGACTCTCATGAAAAGCCAAACAGCAACAGAATCTGTAAAGGTCATGGCACATGTGGATAAAGTCCATTCTGCTTCTACAAAAATGACCCCTTATTGCCAGACTTTTGCCGTCACGATGTCCTTGCAACATGGTGACAGTTGGCTCCCAGATCAGAAACATCAAAACGGTAAAATAATGACTGTAAATTCAATGAATGGCCATGGTTATGGGAAACCCAAGGTGGGCACTTGGTTCTTCCCGGCTCCCTGGAAAACCCCATGTTTCCATTTTTACATTCCTCCACCCCACTACAGGGCATTTAAGATGTCTCAAATTACTAACAGACATTGGTGGGGAGACTTGCACAAAATTGCAAAAAATAGTCACCAGCAATGTGTAACTAGTCAAGTCCATAATCCTGGAAAAATTACTTTTGTCCCCAGAGGCCTCAGACCTCCTGTCCCTGGATCCTTAGAACACCAACAACTCGACTTCATTCAGATGCCACTTAGTGAGGGTTGTCACAGTGTTTTGAAATGTTATCAGACGAAGAGAGTGTTGGAGCTCCACTGGAAGGGCCCTTATCAAGTGCTCCTGACCACTGACACTTCTTCAAAACTAGAAGACGCTGGAGACCTTTGAATCAAATTGATGAGGAAGATAAGTAGCTGACATCAAGGTTGATTACTTCTGCCCAAGACAACAGATAAAGACTTCATACTTTAACTGAACTTGAAACCTTTTCTCTTTCTTTTCCTTTCCTTTACTCTGGCATTATCCTGGGAAGATAATGTCCTCATCTATATCTCCCAGGCCCTTGCTGGGGGGTGGGGGGGGGGCGCAAATTCCAGAATTTAGAACAACCTTTTATTTCAGGCTACAAGAAAACCTAACTGTGGCCCTAACTTTTCACAAGCAAAACAAGACATCTCATTGGCCGACTCCCCTGAATTTACATTATTGAATTAGAAAGTACCTACCAGGAGGCTTTCGTGATTCAGGATTCACTCCTTTTGATAGATCTCTATTTCTTTGTTTTGGAATAAATGTAAATAAGGCCCGATGAGGAATTTCTCCTTAATTCCTGAAATTGTTGCAGAATCCACTGCTAAAGCAATAATAACCCAACAAAGATCCTTAGACTCTCTGGCAAAAATTGTTCTTGATAATAGGAGAGCCCTTGAGTATCTTTTAGCTGAGCAAGGAGGTGTCTGTACTGTAGTTAATACCACCTGCTATACCTGGATCAACACATCTGGGGAAGGTGAAACTAATTTATATAAAATCATGGAGCAAGCCAGTTAGGCTGAAAGGGTAATTCCTTCAACAGGGTCTTTCTTTGATTGGTTTGGGTCTTGGAGACCATGGCTCTGAAGTGCACTCCAAACACTGGGAATTATCTTGCTTTTAGTATTCATAATAATCTCCCTGGTACATTGTATTCTCTCCAAACATTTAAATGCATGTTTGTAGCCACGAACCACCAAGCAAATGATCTCCCTAAGAACGGAATGTCAAAAAAGGAACAAGAAAAATTACCAACTTAAAGAATGTGAACCCAAAGCCATGACCTATGAAGATCCCAGAAGTTAAGCAAAAATATCATGACGTCTGGATCGCAAAGGACAACAAAAACTATGAGAACTTCTCAACAGTAGCTGAGAGTGGAGCTAATGTCTTAAATTTTGATCACATCTCTCAATTAAGCTGGGAGTCTGATGAAAAGAAAGGAATTGTTAAAAAGAAAACCACAGGCCCAAAATGGCATCACATAGGCCAGGTCACCAAACCAGGACTCAATACCTAATCTAACTGCCATTTCAACCTTCTGCAGAAATGTAGTTTTAACTGCTCAGTCAGGAATTTTCTGATCAGCATCAGTGAGGAATCTGTCACGTGGGCTTTCTCTATCCCCCCCCCCCCAAAAGAAGATTAAATAATCCACCTAATAATACCCCTGCCCTTTCCCCTCAGGGAAGGTGGCCCTGCCTGAAACAATCTTTTCTTTTGCTAAGAACTTACCCTCCCACCCTCCTTCCTATAAATTTTGCACAACTCCTTGGGGCTTTCCTCTACTTGCTAGATGGGATGCTGCCCGATTTGTGAATCATGCTTATCAAAGTCACTTAGATCTGTAAAGTGTATGGGTTGAATTTTTATTATTTAACAAAGTACATGACAGGAAAACAGTCACTCTTAAAATTCCATCTATTTTGGGTAAAGTGATAGGCCAGCTTGAGTCTGTGGAGGACCAGCATGGTGGGCTAAAGGTAGCCACAAATCCTTTGTCATTACCCTTGTAATACGATAAAAAATACATGTTGCCTTTGCCTTTGTCCCCATTTCTAGTTCCTGCCACAGAGCTTTAAAAACCCTTGAAATTTCCTGAATAATAGGAGTGCTTTTTTGTTATTCATAATGAATCCCTCTGGACTATACCTGAGTTTATGCTATCATGGTAACTCAAGGTGGTCCCTTAGATAGTTTCAAAACAGGGGTTGGCCACACACAGCAGTACAGGGCTAGAACTTTCAACCCCCTCCCCCTACCTCTGGGGAGGGGGAGGGGATGGAGTTCAACCACCAATGACCAATGATTTAATAAATCATTCCTAGTCAACACAACCTCCATAAACACTCTTGAACAATGGGGTTTGGGGAGCTTCCTGATCGGTGAGCATATTGATGTACCTAGGGGATGGTATACCCTAACTCCAAGGGGACAGAGGCTCCTGCACTCAGGATCCTTCTGCACCCCCCCCCCCCCATGCCCCACTTCATCTGGTTGTTCATTTGTGTCCTTTATAACAAAGTGTAATCTTAAATATAGCATTTTCCTGAGTTTTCTGAGTGAATAACTAAACCTGAGGTAGAGTTGGGGGAACCTCCTAATTTACAATTGGCTGGACAGAAATGTGGATGACTTGGGAATACCCTCACTTGTGGCCGGTATCTGAAGTGGGAGGCACTTTTGTGGGACTGAGCCCTTAACCTGTGGGGTCTGTGCTAACTCTAGGTGGTTAGTGTCAGAATTGAGTGAATTGTAAAACATCCAGTGTCGGATGACTGGATGGAAACCATGTTGTAAAAACATCCAATGTTGGAGACTTGATGGAAAACCACGGTGGAGCCCCATCAAAAGGTGGGATTTATTACCCCTCCTTTTAATTTTTTTTTTCCAACGTTTATTTATTTTTGGGACAGAGAGAGACAGAGCATGAATGGGGGAGGGGCAGAGAGAGAGGGAGACACAGAATCGGAAACAGGCTCCAGGCTCGGAGCCATCAGCCCAGAGCCCGACGCGGGGCTCGAACTCACGGACCGCGAGATCGTGACCTGGCTGAAGTCGGACGCTTAACCGACTGCGCCACCCAGGCGCCCCTACCCCTCCTTTTAAATCTGAGCTGGCTCCCATGACTGTTTAACTAAAAGAAGGCAGAGGAAGTGGCTTATTGACGTTTCCAGGCCTGAGCCTTTGAAAAACCTGAAAGCTTCCACCTTGGACTTTCTGAGAGCCCTGGGCCACCAAGTTAGATGTTCAGGTACTTTGCTGGAAAGGCCATAGAAAGAGGAAAGGCCCTGAGGCCACCTGGAGAGAAAGGGGGCCTGACATCCCTGTAGCCAATTGGAAATTCCAGAAACTCCATCCCAGCTGCTATCCAACTGCAAGAGAAATGTCAAGGACAACCAGAGGAACTGTCCAGGTGCATCCAGTGAATCCCCAGAACTACTTTCATAAGCCACTAAGTTTTGGATAAGTTTGTTATGCAGCCATAGACACTTGATTTAAACACCACCATCAGGATAAGGTGGGTAGGAACCGTCTGAGAAAAGTGTCTTTAATGGCAACATCAGAAATTGTAGTTTGGTCATCCATACGTTTATTTATGCATTAAACAAATATTTATTGAATGCTTCCATTGGGCTGGACTCCAACTAGGTACTGGGAATACAGATGAAAGCGAATTCTTGCCTTTTTTTTTTTTAATTTTTTTTTCAACGTTTATTTATTTTTTTGGGGACAGAGAGAGACAGAGCATGAACGGGGGAGGGGCAGAGAGAGAGGGAGACACAGAATCGGAAACAGGCTCCAGGCTCTGAGCCATCAGCCCAGAGCCCGACGCGGGGCTCGAACTCACAGACCGCGAGATCATGACCTGGCTGAAGTCAGATGCTTAACCGACTGCGCCACCCAGGTGCCCCGGGAATTCTTGCCTTTAAAGAGCTTCCGGCCTCATCAATTCATTCACTTTTTTCTTTAGCAAAGCTGTCAACTTTATTGGGAGGGAGAGAGAGAATCCTAAGCAGGCTCCACACTGTTAGCACAGAGCCTGACGTGGGGCCCGATCTCATGAACCTTGAGACCATGACCTGAGTCAAAATCAAAAGTTGGATGCTTAACCCACTGAGCCACCCAAGCACCCCAACAAAGCTGTCAACTTTTATCCTCCAGGACTATTTCCTTCTTTAAATTCCCCATTTTCTAGGGCAAGCAAGAGTCAACTCACTTCCCTATCTCCACAAAGTTTTCCTAGACCAATCTGGTGTCTCTATTTCAGTTTCTCCAATTGTAAAATATAGCCCAAAGAGGACTAACAATATTTCCAAGAGACTGTTAGGAGATCAAAGCAGAAAGCTTTTTTAAAACTCCAAGCCTTTCAGGAAAAAGTTATGAAGCAGATGACATTTTATTGTCCGTTCCAACGTGTTTTTCCTAGAGAAATTTTGTGAATTATATTAAAAACAACATCACAAATGACCATTGCCAGAAGCACCTGCTGGGCAGATAAGATGCCGGTTATTCTGTTTCTCTGTCCCTGTCAGGGCTAACATGGAGCACGAACACACGTACACATATACTCTGTGGGATCCAAGGGGAAGCTGACTGGATCCTTCCAGTTCCTACCAATATAACCACGTTTCGGAGTGTCCCTCAACTGATAACCGGCCGGCCATCAATATGCTGTACATTTCACAGACTGTGCCTGTGCTGGCACTTCTGTTCATTATGGAATGTTTATTTAATTAAGCCTTTTCATCAGAGACCTCCAAGCACATAAGGGTGGTTAGTGTTTTTTAAACATCCAACAATTGGGGTTGGCAGCAAAAAAGAAACCCAATCATGTGCTATCACATTGCCAGAAACACAATGAGATATGTGAGCAACACTTAACAAAAGTAAATTGTTTATAGTGTGTTCTGAGCAATCATTCGGATTGAGAACATGGGCACAACGTAACTATACTAAACAACATAACTATAGGTAAATTCTCTTGATGGACCTTGGCCAATACTAAAGTTGAGCTTGATTGAATATCAAAAATAAACGACATTAGGAGTGCCTGGGTGGCTCAGTCAGTTAAGCGTCCGACTTCGGCTCTAGTCATGATCATGCGGTTTGTGAGCTCAGGCCCTGCGTTGGGCTCTGTGTTGACAGCTCAGAGCCTGGAGCCTGCTTCAGATTCTGTGTCTCCCTCTCTCTCTGTCCCTCCCCCACTTGTACTATGTCTCAAAAATAAATAAACTTAAAAAAAATTTTTTTAACTACATTAATGAAATCAAACTACTTTGAGCTAGACTGTCATAGTTCATAACATTTGTTTTAGTCCTAATTGACTCTAAGCCTTTAATCTTACTCTCCTCAGCCCAATAAATACTCTGTAATAAGATGGAGTCATAAACATCACTATCAGTATGTTTCTTAAAAGTCCTGCTTGCTTTTGTATAATAGGCAAAAGCTGGAAATAGCCCAGATGTCCTTCAGTAGGTGAATGGTTAAATAGCTGTGATACAACCACACCATGGAATACAGCTCAGAGATAAACAAGAAATGAATGATTGATCCATGCAACTCCGATGAATCATGAGGCAACTGTGCTCAGGGAAAAAAAAGACTACCCTACAAGATTACATACTACATGATTTCATTCTTGAAATGACAACTTCTAGAAACAGAGAATAGATTAGTAGTTGTTAGAGGTCAGGAGAAAGGCCCCAAGCTCCATGAAGACAGAAGCACCTTTGTTTGGGACTTTGCCCTATGTATCTCTTCATCTGGCTATTGATTCATATCCTTCATTGTATTTTTTAATAAACTGGTAAAGGTAAGTGTTTCCCTGAGTTCTGTGAGCCTCTCTAGCAAATTAATCAAACCTGAGGAGGTCACCGGAACCTCTCACCCGTAGCTGGTTGGTCAGAAGCACAAGTAACAGCCTAGGGCTTGCGACTGGCCTCTGAAGTGGAGGGTAGGACACAGTCTTGTAGAACTGAACTCTTAATCTGTGGAATCTGATGCTGTCTCCATGTAGACAGTGCCAGGAGGAGTTGAACTATAGGATATAGGAGTTGAATTATAGAATTGCCCAGTGTGGGGGAAACTTTCACACATCTGGTGACCAGAAGCGTCAGGAGTGAAGTGTTCTGTGCGAGGAGTAAAGAAGACTCACAAGGAAGAAACAGTAGGGAAGAACTAGGTTGTTCCCAACAAAGGGAGGGAGCTATAGAAGGGCAGCTCACAGGAGGCTTGTTTCAATGGAATTGTTATAGGGGAGCCTGGGTGGCTCAGTCGGTTAAGCGTCCAACTTCAGCTTGGGTCCTGATCTCATGGTTCGTGAGTTTGAGCCCGCATCCAGCTCTCTGCTGTCAGCACAGAGCCCGCTTCAGATCCTCTGTCTCCCTCCTTCCCTTTCTCTGCCCCTCCCCCCTCTCAAAAATAAACAAACACATAAAAAATGGAACTGTTCTGTATTAATGTCAATAACCTGGCTGCGATATCATGCTATAGTTTTATAAGATGTTACCAGAGGGTGGGGAGGAAGAACAAGGGAAAGAGAAATACAGGATCTCTTTGTATTATTTTTCACAACTGCGTGTGACTCTACAATAACCTCAAAATTTAACCATGTTTTACAGTTATGGCCAATTATGTCCTATGCTGGAACTCGGCGAAAATTTTGACATGAATACTCTTTTTTCATTACCTTACATTTTTAAACCTTTAATATGTTCTACTAGAAAACACTGTCGATTCCCAAAGTAATGAAACCCAGTTTAAGAATTATGACTTGTTTTTACTATTTTTTTAAAGTTTACTTATTTATTTTGAGAGGGAGCGAGCGAGAGAGAGAACATGGGCAGGGAAGGGACAGACAGAGAGGGAGAGAGAAATCCCAGGCACCCCCACGACTTGTTTTTAAATCAGAGTTTAAGAAAAAACTTAACAACTAAATATTAAAATGTACTCAGGCTGTACTTAGAGGATACAAATCTCATAATTCTAAAAATTAAAGATGCATTAGTGTAATAAATAAAATGTTCCTTTACATACTAATTTCAAAGTAAAGCCAACAATTCTAACATTTTTTTGTAATACTGTGATTTTCATTCACCATTCTAAAGGTGGCTTAATAGGTTTATATCCAAGGTATTTTTTTTCCTGTTTTTATTACTTTCACTATAATCACTTTAATCTTTATTTAAAGAGGTTTTTTTTTCCCCCAACGTTTATTTATTTTTGGGACAGAGAGAGACAGAGCATGAATGGGGGAGGGGCAGAGAGAGAGGGAGACACAGAATCGGAAACAGGCTCCAGGCTCCGAGCCATCAGCCCAGAGCCCGACGCGCGGCTCGAACTCACGGACCGCGAGATCGTGACCTGGCTGAAGTCGGACGCTTAACCGACTGCGCCACCCAGGCGCCCCTAATCACTTTAATCTTTAATCACACTTTCGGGGTGCCCTGGTGGCTCAGTCGGTTAAGCATCCAACTCTTGGTTTTGGCTCAGGTCATGATCTTAGGGTTTGTGGGTTCGAGCCCCCACGTACGGCTCTGCCCTGACAGCTTGGAGCCTGCTTAGAATTCTGTCTCACTCTCTCTGCTCCTCCTCCACTCGCTCTCTCTCTGTCTCTCTGTCTCTCTCTCAAAAACAATAAACAAATATTTAATCTTTAATCATATTTTCAAGACCCTCACCTAGGCAGGCCCCAGAGTTCGTGGCAGTCTCCTTAACTAGGAAAATGCAAAAGAATAGGGCATTCTGATAAGACAATTTTAATACTGTTCTGTTGACTTGGGAACTTTTTAATAAAAGTTAAAAAAAAAAAAAACAAGCATCAGCTTTTTCTCTCCTAAGTACTGCATAATCCACGAATGCACCTCCTACCTCATGACCCCCCTCTACCCACTCACTGTGGGATGGGCTAACGCCGAGAGACAGGATGAGAAAAAATGTGGTGTGGCGTCAGAAGTGGGGGCTTAAATGGAGTAACGGGGGGAATCGTTACGTGCATTTCTTAGCCATTTAAAAGGCAGGCAAGCAGAAACTGTGTTTTCCTTATTGATTCAGCCCCATTAGCCCATCCAAGTCAAGTGTCCTCCTAATCAAGACAGCCTCACGGAATTGGCCACATAGAGTCAGCCACTTCCAACGCCCTGATTTAAAGATCACCACGTGCAAAACGGAGAACGCAGGTGCTTCTATTTTCTGAGGAAGAATCACCTAAATCACGTCCACCCAAAAGGCCTGAGTGCATTCAAAGGCATCACCTGAGCAAATACACAAGGAGACAAAAATGCTCCCGATGCCCCAGGACTAACCAGCAGGACGCAAAGCCATCACCGTCAACACTATGTGAGCAGGGGGACCCCCCCCCCCCCACCAAGAAGGCGAAGGCACAAGACAGCTATGACCGGACACGGCGCATCTGATTGCATAGCTTTCGTGCTCTGGATCCAGCGCCTGGAGACGGCAATGTTCCCGTGTGCCTACGATCCACACGACCACACAGCGGCCTTCTCCCTCACCTGACAGGCTGCCAGAGGCTGGCCACTTCACTGCACGGCGATCCCGGCTAGGAGGTCAGCCAACCCCACCAAGGCAACCCCTCTCTGGCACACCGGCCACAAATCTCTACTAACTGCAGACGAATGAACATGTGAGGAAAATGAGGACTTCTCTCTGAAGGGGAAACTAAAAGAAAGAGTCTCACCCCAAACTTCTCCAAAAAGTGTATCAGACGTCTCTGGATCCCATTTGTTCACTATACTTACTGGGCAGAAGATTAGCTATTATATTTTTTAGTTTAAATTTTAATTAACATACACGGGTTTCAGGAGTAGAATTCAGTGATTCATCATTTACATACGACACCCAGTGCTCATCCCAACAAGTGCCCTCTGGGGTGCCCACCTCCTTCCATCAACCCACGGTTTTTCCTCTACCGTTAAGAGCCTCTTGTGGAACAAAATCACATAGTATGTGTCCTTCTCTGATTGACTTATTTCGCTTAGCTTAATACATTCTAGCTCCATCCATGTCATTGCAAATGGCAAGATTTCATTCTTTCCCGATGGTTGAGTTATATTCCAGTGTGTGTGTGTGTGTGTGCATGTGTGCATCACACCTTCTTTATCCATTCATCAGTCAGTGGACATTTGGGTTCTCACCATGGTGTGCTAGTAGTGATAATGCTGCTATAAACATTGGGGTGCACGTACCCCTTTGAAGCTATATTTTTGTATCCTTTGGGTAAATACCTAGTAGCGTCATTGCTAGATCATAGGATAGTTCTATTTTGAACGTTCTGAGGAACTTCCGTGCTATTCTCCAGAGTGGCTGCACCGGTTTGAATTCCGACCAACAGTGCAAGAGGGTTCCCCTTTCTCCTCATCCTCACCAACATCTGTTGTTTCTTGTGTTGTAAACGTTAGCCACTCTGAAAGGCGTGAGGTGGTATCTCATTGTGGTTTTGATTTGCGTTTCCCTGACGATGAGCGATGTTGAGCATCTTGTCATGTGTCTGTAAGCCATCTGGATGTCTCCTTTGGAAAACTGTCTATTGTACTTGGAAGGGGGATGAAGGGGACCTGAGCAGCTGGGAGAGGAAAGGAGGCAATCGGCACAGGCTTGGCACTCACCTTTGCAATTCTGCCAACCCAAATCTACTACATAAAACCGGTGATTTAGCATTTTTATGGCACAACTGAGCTGGCATAAAGTACACAGTCATCACCCTGCCAGCAGGTTACCACAGTCTAGGAGAGCTCTGTTCAGCACCTGGGGGGTGGTACAATCTCCTTTTTGATGCCGCCCTTTGAATCTAGGCATTGCTAGCCTTCCCCGGGTGTTATGAGTGACTGGGCTTCGGGCCGCCAGCAAAGACTGTCCTCTCCGGCTATTTGGAAAGAAAAGGTGGAACTCTAACTCTATTACAAACTGTTGTAACTCTGTTACAAACTCTTTCTAACTCTATTTACAAACTGTAAAGTCTATTACAACTGGAGGAGGTTCACATATTTTATATTTGTTGACTAGCAAAAGAGAACCCTTTAAAATGATTATCATGAAAAATGTCAACTGGTGTCTCTCCATTATATACAACGGCCTCATTCTGGTCCCCAGTGCTGCCACCTTCCCTTCTCACATCATTTTGTCTGACTTTTGGCCTTTACATTAATTAGTGCTGGATAAAAGCATGGGGGGCAGGTGAGGATAAAAAGCTTCAGTCTGAATTGAGTCTTTAATTTCCAACATCTGTGTCACTGAATCATCCCAGACACTTTTATGTAAACAGAACAAAAAAAAAAAAAAAGGAGCTCTGTCTATAGTAAAAGTTATTAAGGAAAGATAAACAATTTATAATTCAAAAATTATACAAAAGAAAATTATCTCTGGATTTCTGCAGCTATAATAATGTTCAGTTACTGCCAATACTTTGCTATTTTAAAGAACCCAGGTTTGTTTTTCCCCCAGCAATGACTTGCTTAAAACCTAGGGTAAACTGTTTATAGATTAAATTCTATTCAAATGCCTAGGATACACTATTTGTAGGCATCCTATGGTGATTTTTCTTGTACACTGAAGAATCCTATTGCCAAGCTCTTAATTTAAATATAGATTTTCATATAATGAGTCTTTACCTACAATCACAGGCTCGTTCGTTGCTATGCTTTTTCTGTGTGTCACGTTCATTATGAAGAAGAAACTTTGATTAAGCCTCTCCTTGCCTGTAGTGGTTTGCGGCAAACCTTACAAAGCACGTTGAATTGATGAGATCCCTGCGAGTTTATGAGATGAAAAATGCAGCTGCAGACACAGAGACATTTTTATAACTAATATTGAGACTTCCCATGAAACAAACAGCATAATAAAGCAAAGGAGGCTGTAGCAGCAAAGACATTCAATGCTTGTTTTGTGATGATACCGTAGTAGGTGAAAGAACCTAGTTCCACACTCATGCTGCAGGACACGACAAAGATTGTGTTACTTTGCTTCCACTTCAGATCTTAATTAGTGTTTCCGTCAGTAGTTTAAAGGGAAGTTTTAAGTGGTTACTATAGACTGTGCCTCTGTATATTCTGTTACTTATTGGTATTTTGGGATCATTTCAGTCATTATCCAGAGTAATCCAGCTCTGGTCAGCTGGGGATAAAGTCAGTCCTCGAGTAGACGGGGGACCGGGGACGTTTGTTACAGAGTCAAGAAGAGGGGGCATTTCCATGTTTTTCATCTGAAGCTTCAGAACGTTTTTCCAAGTTTAGAGGAATATTATTTCTCACTAAACATGCACCATCCTTGTTCTACATAAGGTGGTTTGTGAAAGATTTTGTACAGGTCAAATTTTTGAAAATCGCACTGTTTAAAATTCAATGTTGGGTCTGTTATTTTGGGGAACCCTCTTATTCGCTTTTGAGCATTACAAATACTTTCTCATCACAGGAACAGACGGTGGCTCCTAATATACCTGATTCTAAGTTTGATTTTGGCCACAGGTTTCCCAAGTCCCGGCTATGACTTGCATTATGATCACGTCATGTATGACCATGCTCTGTGTTTAGTCCACGCATTGAAATAAAACATGTGGAAATTGAGGCAGAGACTATCTGAGAAACTGAGTCCTCTTAGGGAAACAAGAAGCATTTCAATCCACACTCAGAGTTTAAAACCATTTTTCACAGTATCTACCAATTACATCAAATAAGACAAAAAGAGAGAGGGAGGCAAACCATAAGAGACTCTTAAATACAGAGAGCAAACTGAGGGTTGCTGGAAGGGTGTTGGGTGGGGGGATGGTCTGGATGGGGGATGGGCATTAAGGAGGGCACTTGCTGGGATGAGCACCGGGTGTTCTATGTAAGTGATGAATCACTGAATTCTACTCCTCAAATTATTATTATACTATATGTTAACTAAATTGGATTTAAATAAAATTTAAAATTAAGGAAAAATCAAATCTTGCCTCTTCTACTTTAGATCAGTTCTTTCCTACATGATAAGCTGTTGAGTATTGCAGGTTTAAGCCAAGAAAAATAGATATGTTATAGTAAAAAAGAACCCCAACCCTATGATCATAATTTTTTTTTCTTTTCAAATTTTTACTTAATTTCTAGTTAGGTAATATACAGTGCAATATTGGTTTCAGGAGTAGAATTTAGTGATTCATCACTTACATACAACACCCAGTGCTCATCCCA
Organism: Prionailurus bengalensis; assembly: GCF_016509475.1. Classification (NCBI taxonomy): domain Eukaryota; kingdom Metazoa; phylum Chordata; class Mammalia; order Carnivora; family Felidae; genus Prionailurus; species Prionailurus bengalensis. Next base: position 118,147,024 of record NC_057355.1, on the reverse strand, counting down.
ACAAGTGCCCCCCTTGATAACGATCACCCATCTAGCCCATCCCCCACTCACCTTCTTCCATCAATCTTCATTTTATTCTCTATGGTTAACAGTCTCTTGTGGTTTGTTTCCCTCTCTGTATGTTCATCTGTTTTGTTTCTTAAATTCCACATATGAGTGAAATCATATGGTATTTGTCTTTCTCTGACTGACTTATTTAGCTTAGCATAATACATTCTAGTTCCAACCGTGTCATTGCAAATGGCAAGATTTCATTCTTTTCAACAGCTGAATAATATTTTTATATACATACATACATACATACACATACATACATACCCCACACTTTCTTTATTCATCAGTAGTAGATATTTGAGCTCTCTCCACAGTTTGGCTATTGTTGATAATGCTGCTATAAATATTGGGGTGCATAAACCCCTTTGAATCTGTAGTTCTATATCCTTTGGGTAAATACCTAGCAGTGTAATTACTGGCTCATAGGGTTTTTATTTTTAACTTTCTGAGGACCTTCCATACTATTCTCCAGAGTAGCTGGACCAGTTTGCATGCCCACCAACAGTGCAAGAGGGTTCCCCTTGCTCCACACATGATCGTAAGTTTTGAGATCTAGAATGAGTCTTAGCATTTTATTTTTTTTTTAATTTTTTTTTCAACGTTTATTTATTTTTGGGACAGAGAGAGACAGAGCATGAACGGGGGAGGGGCAGAGAGAGAGGGAGACACAGAATCGGAAGCAGGCTCCAGGCTCTGAGCCGTCAGCCCAGAGCCTGACGCGGGGCTCGAACTCACGGACCGCGAGATCGTGACCTGGCTGAAGTCAGACGCTTAACTGACTGCGCCACCCAGGCGCCCCGAGTCTTAGCATTTTAAAGATGAGTGATTTAGAAGTGGCTTGCCCTCGGTCACAGAGTTAATTAGTAACCTAACTGAAAATGTTTGGTCTTTCATTTCAGTCCATTTTTTTCTACATTTCAATTTTTACCATAAACCAAAGAAAGATTCTTGTGAAGTGTACAGGGCGACCATAAAGAAAGTAGAACCTGGAGTGCTGGCCTAACTCAGTTTCAGGACAGAAGGTGAAACTATGATTCATCACACACAGAGTGATGTCCCTGTACTGATTGAAGAGCCGAAGCCCTGGACCAAGATTCCTAGAGAACTGGTGACAAGGGGAAATCAATTTTACCAGGGAAAGGCAGGAACATTTAATAAAGCCCAAGAAAACTAGAAAGGAAACATCCTGGATTTGAATGTGGCTCCAAAACATACTTGTTGTGTGGCGTTGGGTGAGTAAATTTAATCTGAGTTCATTTCCCACCCCCCTAGACCTCTTTTAAGCAAAGCAGGCAGATCTGTGCCAAGGACCCCTGTTGTCCTGGCTACCGATGAAGGGATGAGACACCCAAAGCTAAGTTAAGGCAACACTGGCTTAAAAGACGGACGGATTCAAACTCAGCCAAAGGTGATTCCAATTTGGCTGATGGCTACCTGACTCAGTCAGACATCTCTGCCCCTCTAATTAAGCAGCTGGACTTCAATGCCCAGAGAATCAAGAGTGGTAACAGAAGCCGAGAGACTCATCACAACATTGGAACGTATTGGCCCCGACCCTGAGTGAGCAATTTCATGATGTTGTTGACCTCTTATTACAATAAAGTATATTCTAGGTGAGGATATCTCAACCTTAGCACCCTTGCCATTTGGGGCTGGGTACCTTTTTTATTGTGGAGAGCTGTCCTGTGCACTATAGAATGATTAGCAGCACCCCTGGCTTCTACCCACTAAATGCTAGGTACCCCCTGCCCCTAGGTCCCGGCACTGAAAAACGGGTCCAGACATTGCAAAATGTTCCCTGGAGCAACGGGGGAAAATAGCTCCCAGTTAAGATCCATCTTTCCAGATTAAGGCACTGTTGTGGGTACTGGGAACACAAAGATAAAGACACAGTCCCAGTCCCTGAAACGTTCTCTGTAGACTGAGGAATACAGGCATACGTGTGACCCTTCAGATGGGCAACGCACCCTCGGCACACTCCAGGCAGAGAGACTATGAGCAAAAGCCGCAGGAGGATAAAAGAGCTAGACCCTCCTGTAGATCAGTCATTAAGTCAAGGGTGCTGCTCTGCCGTCCAGTGCTTCCACGAGCAAGAAGGTTATGAACTCCCACTACCTCCCCCCTTCTCCTGGAATGATACTCTTAACATACAGGCCAAACAACATAGCAGCGTGTGGCACTCCACTGGTGACCACTAAATGGAGTGGAACTACAGTTCAACTCATCTGTGCAGGTGAGCCTCTAGGCTATGCAACAACAGGTGTATCTCGAGAGCTTGACATTCCACCAGTGAGTGTTCACAGGTTTACAACGGAAGCCACCAGTGCCTTCTCCCTTGCCGTATTTCCATCTAGCATTAACATGGCTAAGTCACACAAGGCCCCCATGGCTATGGAATAGAGCACTGTTTCTCAATGAGTCGGCAATACAAATACACGAAGCACAGTGTGTGAAAAGTGCGGCTGTGTTTGCCAGTTTTGGCCTCCCTGTAGGAAAATTAAAAAAAAAAAATTTTTTTTTCAACGTTTTTTATTTATTTTGGGGACAGAGAGAGACAGAGCATGAACGGGGGAGGGGCAGAGAGAGAGGGAGACACAGAATCGGAAACAGGCTCCAGGCTCCGAGCCATCAGCCCAGAGCCTGATGCGGGGCTCGAACTCACGGACCGCGAGATCGTGACCTGGCTGAAGTCGGACGCTTAACCGACTGCGCCACCCAGGCGCCCCCCCAAAAAATTTTTTTTAATGTTTATTCATTTTTGAGAGACAGAACACGAGCGGGGAAGGGGCAGAGAGAGGGAGACACAGAATGTGAAACAGGCCCCAGGCTCTGCGCCAACGGCCAATGTGGGGCTCGAACCCACGAACTGTTGAGCCCATGACCTGAGCCGAAGTCGGACGCTCAACCAACTGAGCCACCCAGGCGCCCCATTACTGTAGGAAGATTTTAGAAGCTGATTCAGAAGCTCTACAGCACTGTAGATTTATTCTCTACAAGTTAATTAACTCTACAAGTTAGTATTTCTCAGCAGCAGTGAAGTTTTTGAGCTAGTGGGGGTAGTTTCGGGTGGTAGTGAGTCAGCGTTGATGCTGTGTTGGTCAAGGGGATGCATGAGTCTGAGGGAGAAGATATGACGACAAGTACCGGACCAGGAATCCAGAAAACCTAATATCCAGTCCCCAGTCTTCCTCATAACTGGCTATGGGAACTGGGCAACTTTCTGTCTGAGGACGTCGGTAACTCAGCTTCTATAAGTTAAAGTATAACGTACGCGGGAGAATGTGTACATCTTCGGTGTTTCGTTTGATGAGTCTTGACAACTGAACAGACAGATGTAATCACTACACAAAACAAGATACAGAACATTTCCAACTCCCCAGAAGGCTCCCTTGTACCCCTTTCGAGTCTGCCCTCCTCCCTGCTGCCCAGGCAACCACTTTCGAGTTTCTTTCCCCATACGTTCTTTTTAAGAGGTCTTGGATGTCACATAAATGGAATCAGAGAATGTGTATTCTTTGATGTCACGCGTGGTTCTCTCGCTTAATGTTTCTGAAATTCATCCATGTTGTTATGCGTGTCTGGAGGGCGCTCCTTTCCGCTATGGCATAGTATTCTCCACTGTGTGAGGACCCCACAGTTTGTTTATCTATGCTTCCATTGATAGATATTTGGGTTCGGTCGAGTTTCCAGCTATTATAAATAAAGCTGCTAGTAACATTGCCATACACATCTTTTTGTAAACATGTTGTCATTTCTCTTGAGGAACTTCATCTTTAAAATGGCACGACTGTGAGCTTTCTCTGCAGGTAGCTTGGGGATTGCCGGAGGGGCAAAGGGAGGAGAAATGAGCAAATGTAGGACTCTTCCCATAATGTTTCCAGCAGAACTGCTCTTCATTCTGTCTTATAGATGAGACATTTGCTAAGATGTCATTTGAAGGAAGGGTTGCCCACCGTATCTGAAAACCACTTCATGAGGTACTTACTAATGTCCCTTCTAGCTCTAAGAATCTATGGTTCTTTAACGGTTTCCAGGAAAATATGTCATAGTTTATACTTAAATTATGTCTTCTAAATGCTCCATGATCATCTCCTATTCAAATTCTTCTAACGGATCCTGCATTGCATGGAAAATACAATACAAATTCATCAGCAAGACCTTTACAATTGCTCTCGAAGTCAGTTTGGATCTTTCTGAAAGACCATTTCCAATACTTCTGCTTTCCTCACTGCTGGAATCACAGGAATCTATTGTCCTCACAAAACAAAGCTGGCAACACCCAGCTCTGTGCCTTACCCTAGCTATCTCTGCCACCGGAATATTCTTATTGACCCCACCTGCCAAGGTCCCATTGAAATCTACACTCTTCTACCAACCTGGGATATTTTCCCGGGTCCACGAGAACACACGTGTTATCCGGGCATGTAGTATCATAGCTACATGTGCATGGACCTATACGCTCACTTCTAAATTGCAAGAGCCAGAGACAGTCAGTCTCCCCCTTTCCCTCTCTCCTTTGATTCACATACAGCATCAAGAAAAGTCCTTTTTCATACAATGCTAAAATCAATACTGGCTGAATGTGATTTGTGAGCATGTGTATGACTGTTATTTTCCTAAAGTGAAAATGCAGGCTGTTCACAGAAAGAGCAAAACTTAAAGAACATCCGTGGAACCTTCACTCACACGCTTGCCTTTTGCCCAATGACCTTTCAAATGCATGGTCAATTTTGTAAATCTTGCCTCCCACAAAACTACCACTGGTACAAATGGCCTATAGAAAACTACTGCTGATTTTCTTTCAGGACAACCGGGGTGTGATTTCCTGTCAAAGCCCAATAATATCTACCAGGAAAAAAAAAATGCTTCTTAAGTGCCTCCAGTGCTCGTTTTTGCCCATGGTCTAAGGCAACTGCTATCTGGCATGGTGTTAAAAGCTCCGTCTGACTCCTATTTAGTGATTCTTCACCTCAAATGTTTCCTTCCTTAGCTTCAGATGCTGTTCCTTCCCTTCCTTTTCACATCCACTCAGGAAAACTGAAAGAAAGGCATTTGTATTCTTTAAAGTACCCCTTGAAATCAATCTCATTGCTCTTTAGAATTAGTTTGCATCGACCATATATCCTCCAACTTTTATGTGTCCTGGAAACCTTACAACATAACAGAAAAATAGATAATATCCATCAAGAAAACATGCACTGAAGCAAGAGAATGGATTAATGACTTTTGGAAGATTCCACTGAAATCTATGCCAAATAAGAAAATCTGGAAAAGAAGTAAGCTGTAGAGAAACATTCTGGAGGATCGATTTTTTCCCCAAGTAACTCTTTAAGTGCCAAAACCATTCCATTTTTAAAATCATTTTAAATTAAAGAGTAACTAAAAAGTAAAACATTTTCCTGCATTGCTTAGCAGGCAATGCTAAAAAGAAATTAACCTTGTCTCGAGGTCTCGTAGTCTTTATTAGGAAATCATTGCCATGCTGGCTTGTCACACAACGAATGCCTCACGAGAACTTAGGTATTGTGGTGTCTGCAGCTACTGACCTTGGACTGACCACAGGAAGACGTTTTGAATCCCGGGTCTACTGTCACAGGCTTTCAGAGGCCATATCTCGCCACTGCCTCTAGCTGGGTTCTTCTTGCTGGCTACTTTTCTGCCTCCACTCAGACAACCAAGTATATTCCAAATGGTGTCCAAAATGAAAGTAAACCATTTTCCCAGGAAAAACAGAATGCCTCCTCTATGGGTCAAGAGCGTGAATGCTCATGCTTGTGTAATTCAAATATAAATGAAACCAGTAAAGAGTAAAACCTCGTGAAGCCATGGGGTATGTGTGGGAAGGGAGGGGAGTAGATGGCCCTAAGCCCAAAGGCTTTCTGATCAAAATGAAACTAGTATCATGGGCAGTAGTCAGGCAGGAGACTTTCGTACTTCACCCAAACTCGAAATCTATGGAGTTCCCGCCACTACAGCCTTAGTGAGAAGTTGATGTTCTCCAAAGGCTACAGAAGGTATGTTTTTAAAAGGGGGGTGAGCACGGGGCCTGGCACTTGTAGGAAGGGCCAGAAACCGAAGTAGCCAGCATTTAAGAAATGTCAATGATGAAAGTGGCCATATTCTCAAATCCAATTTCAATCACTGTCAGACACAGAGACCCAAAACTACCATTAGCTGATCAGTCTGGTAGATGGAAATAGGCAGCTGTAAGGGTTACTATGGATCCCCACAGGTCACTGGGCAGAGGAAGCAGAGCGCCCAGCATTGCAGGACAGTAAGGCATCTGTCAACCCACCTGATAGCAGCCAGCATGGTCCTTTTAAGGAATAATTCTCGTCGCTCCCCCGATCAAACCTCTCCCATGACTTCCCAGAGTAGCCAGGGTTAAATGCAGGCTCCAAGCCATGATTTCTGTAACAAAACCACCCAGGTTGAGGCCCCACCCTCTCCCCATGTTGCACACGCTCCAAGTCCCATGGCATTTCTGCTCTCTAAAATCCCAAGCTTGCTCTGACCTAGGACCTAGGTGCTGGCTCTTCCTTCTGCCACAAGTACTTTGACCTCCAGTCTCTGAAGAGCAACCTGCATCTCAAATGCCAATCCTTCACAAGGAGGCCTTTCTTAATTACCCTGAACATGGTCATGTGCCCCCTCAGTGACACCTATTAGCGCCCAAAAGTATGTCAATGGGACTTACTGCCTAAAACGGTACCTCTCAACTGGGGGTGACTTTGCCCTCCAGGGGGCAACTGGCAATGTCTAAAGACATTTTTGGTTGTCTCCACTGGCAGACGAGTGAGGAAAGACTACTGGCATCCAGTGGGTAGAGGCCAGCAATGCTGTTAGACATTCTACAATGCACAGAACAATCCCCGCAGCCAGGAAGTATCCAGCCAGGAGCATCAACAGTGTCTTGGCTGAGCCACCCTGGAATGGAATGTAAACTGCTTAGGGCTGATACTGGTCCATTAACTGCTGTATCCTCTGTGGCTTTAGTACTACCTGACACACAGTAGGTGTTCAACCAATATTTGTTAGCCTACTAAGCTACTCTCATTCCTGGGTTTCACTGATGAGGACTGTGCATGATATTGCTAGACCATATTATATCAATAGCTGTATATTATTTGTAGCCTATATGTGTGCATAATATTCATATCCATTTATGTTTATGTATCTCCACAGGAGATACAAGTATAGGGTGCCACACTTGGTTATTCTCAAATAATCTTTTGGACGTCATAACAAATTCAAGAGTGAAAAGATCCTTAACAGGCAATCGAGAACTGATGTTCGCACCTAAGCACCTAGCACCCAAATTGGGCAAACGAGGTAAATAGTGGCCTCTATAAGATGGTGAACCAACAGGAATTATTTCAGTCTGGGTGGGCCACATGTGAAAAATGGGCTTAGCAAGACCAAGAGCGGTAGGTTTACGTCGCGCTAACCAGCTAAGCTGGAACTCTGTTTCCCATGCTTCCGTCCCCTGCGCTCCTCTGGGTTAGCATGGACCCCAGGAAGCATGCGCGTGAGACGGAAAGAAGGAAGTGGAGGAACAGCTGTGGTCTCTCTGCATCTGCAAGGCTGGTGCGGGGTGTCAGGTGCTTCCGCAACTCTGTGTGTCTTCATTTACTGCTGGCCACTTCGTTGTCAAGAGTCAGCAAATGGACCTGTCCAGCCCTTTCTGGAATGCCTCCTTCACCGTCTCTGACTCCTGGTCAGGTGCATGCTCAGTTCCATGATGAAGGTCAGTCGGTGGCTCCTGGAATTCGACCCCATCATGGACGCGATTTGATGGCAGCGAGAGACCAACGTGGGTTGCAGTCCACGAATGTGGATGCCAGCTTGTCCTCACGGGTTCCACTTCATCTCTCCCTCCTCAAGGTCACATCCATCTTTCCTCCTCACTGCCTGCCCTAGTGATGCCTGGCACCAGATGTCACAACCTTCCATTGACTGTTTAACCAGATCCCACAACTACCTGGGTGAAATCCAGATGATAAATCTTAGTGGCTCCGCTTTTCTGATCAAACCCTGACTGAGACACTTGAGATGACGCTTGGGGGGCCTTCCCACATCCCTCCTATTCCGAGACCTGCTCCATGTTGACAAGATAGCCACATAACTGAGGTCCAGGTGGATGGGATCTTATTAGAAGGAAATGGATTTTAGCATGTGGATACACTCAGCATTGACTGCCAATAATTAGGAAAGGACTCACTAAATCACATAAAGTGGCCATGCTTACATAGTGCCTATGGCTATGATTCTTTCCATCCTTTTAAATGTCATTGGAATCGATTTTGACTAAACAGACCCGGATGCGTGGCTTTTCGTATCACCTAATGATTTTGTTTCCCTTTATCAAGATCACTTGTGTCACAACATGATCGCCCTCCCACTCGGATGTTTGGTGAGGAGACCTTGCATACGTGACTTGCAACATTTGGCAATTGCCACCCATGCGGTTACACGTACTGGGAACGAGAGCAGTGGGTAAGATGGGAGACTCTGTGTGCCCCAATATTCCGGAAATCATTTTTATTCTGAGCCTGTAACTCTGCACATTTAGATATTTCGCATTTGTCTTTACAACCTCCTCATGGAGTCCATTTTAATAAATATTCTGCTTGGTAACTCCCGCACTGTTTTTTCAATGATGAAATAGAATGCTGCTGGCGTGCTGTACTCCAGGGCGGATGGCTCATCATTTGGCCTCTTATCGACTTTTTTTTTTTTTTTTGAACATTACAAGATGACAGAATTAAATGACCTTAGCAGAATCTGACAGTTTATGAAGGTAAATTAGCCAGACTGGGGTCAGAAGGTACAAACCACCTAGGAAAGGCTTTCGGCAGGTAAAGGCTTAGAGCTCAGAGGTGCAGCTGACACTGACAATCAAGGAGCTGGTGGCGGGAGAGAGCTCTGTAGCCCAACCTAATATAAATGCTGGGGGACAGCAGGGAGAGAAGGGGGAGCAAAGCACAGAATAAAGCTTTCAGCTAAAACAAGGATGGAAGCTGATGAGGTTGGTAGGCAGAGGCACGTATCTTGTACCCTTATACATGCACACGCGTACGCGTGCACACACGTGCGCACACACACACACACACTTAAACATCACCCCACCTGAGCAAGCAGTGAAAAGATGGGATGTGGTAGGGGTTCCATGGTGTAATGGTGAGCACTCTGGACTCTGAACAGACGAGGATGACCACAGCCCAAACTGGCCACCACTAACAAGCAACACTCCTTGGGCCTGATTATCTCTGAGTACAGAGCTCCTGTCCTTCACTAGACACAGCCACCTTCCCCGGAGGCCATGGGTATATGTGGCTTGAAGAACTTTAACAGCCTTCAAATTCAGACCGTGCAGTGATATCCCAATTTTTGAAAGTAGTCGTGATAGACTGCATTATTGGCCCCAACTTTTCATGCCTCTCTGCATCCGTGACCTTGCCGCAGGCCCCATAAATAGGCAGCGAACCGTCCTGCCCTCTGACTTCGGCCTTGGCTCTGTGACTTGCTTTGGGAGCAAGAGTAGGCCACTTCCAGGCCCAAGCCAAGAAACTGTGAAAAGCATGCCCTGGCTAGCACACTGGTCCCACAGAGCCAGCCCAGCTGACCCGTACACTCGCAGGAAGAAGCAGGGAGCCCCACTGCTGCTGCCAGAGTTATGGCGGCCAGCAGAGCCCAGCTGAGCCCCCGCCAGCCCGCCCATGCATGCACAGTAAGAACTACGTTTGGTAGTGTTTACACAGAAAGAGCAAACTGTTAAAATGCCAGCACCTTTCTATAAAAGAAAACCTCACGCAGACCCCTACGAATCAGTCGGATAAAGTGGATCAGTTCTATTTAAGGCAGGCTGTAGGTCCTTGAGTCCCCTCGTCCCCCCTCATCATGATAGGTATCTGAGGCATCTCCACACCCCACAGTGTGAGAGTAATGACTCTAACAGAAAGAGCACTGGATCAGAAAATGGAAGCCCTGAGTTTGAATCCACCCTATGCCACTCAACCACCTTTGAGATTCAGTTCCGCGAGGAAAAGGGGGATAATAATCTATGATGCTTCGTCACCCAATCCCTGAAGTTGATTACATGAGGATGTGTGCACAAATACAGGGTACACTGATAGAGGGTATCACGGCCACCATCACACCCCCTCCCACCATAATCGTCCACATGGTAGGGTGAACTTGTCAGAGCCACGCCCTTGACCATGACTGAAGCAAGAAGCAAGAAGCAAGAAGCAAGAAGTGGGTATATTCGGGAGTTGACAGGGGATTGGCTGGTAGTTGCCAACCGTCACTCCCAAGATCCCTACTAACTTCAAATGAAAAGTGGGACAACACATAACAATTATTTTCTACACCTCGTTTTGAGTGTATGACAAAGTGTTCTTTGTTTGAGTGCATAGATCTAAAGTGTCCTTGTCCCTGTGTGTGTTTTCTTATGCTCAAGGCAGCTGCAAATGATCTACAGAGCTTGGGCTTCAGTGAAGAAGAGTGACACACACCGATGAGGGGCTCCCTGTCTGGAGCTGTTCTCAGATGTCAAGCGTCCATTTGTGCCAACAGGCACTAAAGCAGAGCAGACAAGACCAGGGCTTCAAAAACAGAGGAGTCTGAGTGAGGGCTGGAGCTACTTACTAGTTGTGCAACCTGGATGGCAAGTCTCTTACTTTCTGTGAACTTCACTCTCTTCATCTGAAAATGGTGATTATATTATTTATGCATAGGATTGTTGGGAAGATTAACTGAAATAATGTCTTTAAAGTGATTGGTGCAGCTCCTAAGACCCCAATAAACAATTACTGTTGTAATTATCAAAGGATGATGGACTATTTTACACCCATCATTCTGCCCTCAGAGGGCCATTATGATGGCTATGACATGACAGGCCTTCTCATTAACAGCCTGGGCCTTGGAGATTGATGAATGAAGCTTAGAATCCTGCGCTGCTGCCACTCGGCTGCTAGGTGACCTTGCACAGAGTGCAGAACCTCCTAGCCCCTGGAGTAGAAGTCAGGTCCCTGCCCTTGAAGACTTGACAGCCAGCCTGGTAGGGGGCATTCATCAAGGCAGATGATCGTCACCACCACCGATGGGCAACATGAAAGAAACGCAAGCACAAGTGTTACCGGAACAAAGAGGGAGCCGCTGACTAGCAGCCACGATGGATGTTGGAGCGGGAGGATGTGAGGCTGCCGGGAAGGCCTCTTGGCCCATCTGCGTCTGGGAGCGCGAACACTCCTCGCCAATCAACGTGGTAAATGCCACCATCTGCCCAGCGTGACAAGTATCATCAGAATAAACTTCGAGCATTTTACAGCCATATTTCTCTAAGACCCGGAGCTCTGCCAGTGGATTCTGGCCTCCAAGAGGGATTATACCAAAGAGACAAATAGCACGGTAGCCAAGGAGGAGGGCAAAACCGAGAAACTGCCTGCAGAGAGTGACCCATCCAGCTCTCTCGATGTTTGTAGTTAAGAAACATCCAGACATGAATTAAAATCCACCTGCCACCAGCTGAAGTCTGCCAATTTTTACGGGCATAAAATGATTTAGGCAAATGGTCTGTCTGCTCCTCTGAGGCTCCCTTTTTGAGCCCATCCTGAATGGCTATTTGAAGCTCCCTTGAGCTACGCACCCCCCCATGGGTACTGCTGGCCACACGCATACAAATGGGGTCTTCCTCAGGTTTCTTGATCTGTGGAGGCAGTGAACTCTGTCAGGAAAAGGCATTGGATCCAAACCCTGTTGGGGGTGTGGTGAATAATATATAATGGCAATGCTCTAGAAATTTTCACATGCTTATGTGGCTCTGTTACTCAAGCTATATTTTAAAGAGATAAAGGTGGACAGGACAGACCCATCCTGCCTTCCCAGGTGAGACTGCTATTTGATTTGTAACGTAGAAGTGGCAAGTGACATAGAAACACTGTGAATCCTCCTGGGAGGTCTACTAATTTTACATTAGTTACCACTTCCCTTCCACATGGAACGGCCATTCACCAGTGAAATTTGTTTCTGATCATTCTGGAAGGATAACAGCAAGAACATCCCTCTATCCCGAGACAGTATCTGTCAGCACTTTAGCGCCTTTTTTTTTTTTTTTCCACGTAAGGAGAGTTGGAAGTAATTTACTTTAGCTAAACAGAATTGATTTCTTTTTACAGTAACTGTGGAAAAGAAAATGTTACTCAGTAAAAGCAAAGGGGGCAGAGAGAGGCAGAGTGGAAGGAAGACAAGGATTACAGACCATTACAAACCGAGGTCCTCTTCTCAAAGAGCTCAGTGAGGCAAAATCAGAGTCTCCAAGTCAGACAGGAGTTTGGGTTTGATTTGGGGAACAATGAGAAGGCATCATGGGTGCTAGATAGGAAGGTGACCTAGAGAAAGAAGCGTCTTAGGGCCTGAGTTGGTTAATGTCTTCAATGGATTTGAGAAAGATAAAGGTCAAGACGAGGAGACAAGTGAGGAAGCCAATGGACATGAAGAGCCCCTGAAAAGATGAAGGCTTGGCAAAGCATGGGCCTCCTGCCCCCTAGCCTCACACAGTCCTTGGGACGATTATCTGGGCCAATGGACATAAAGGATCAGACAAAAAGCTCTTTCGCCCTAAACATTTCTGTTTTAGTTACTGCTTTTCTACAACCAGAGGTATCCAAAGTAACAGATTATAAAGAGTCCAGGTAGAAGTTTTACACAGAGAATGGCACGAAGGTGTCCAGGTTGGCGTGAGTAAGGAAGATACACCGGTCTACACTCTGATTGCCAAAGAACTGGCTGCCAAGGATGGAGAGAGATGGAAAGGGGGAAGGCTGGAAAACAGACATAGCCGCTACAAGACCCATGAGACCAGACAGACTTACTCTCAAGATAATCATTCAGGGTACTCTCTCATCCACTCTCCGTGTGCGTCTGTGTGCAGTGGGGCAGAGACGGTGGGGGGGGGGGGGGGGGTCCTGGGGTGCACAGACCATGGTGGCCACAGTGATGAAGAGAAGCTGCTCTCTGCTGCCCAGAACACCAAGAAGAAGAGGGTGTCTATTTTCATGGACCCACAGTTCATTCGCAGGGTAGTTTTGGACAACACACTTACTCTAAGTTGTATTAGGATTCCTCCTGGATAAGCTAGGGATGATGACAGTACTTTGCCAGATGGTGAGCAGTAAATAAGAACGTGAGTGCCAGGGCGCCTGGGTGGCTCAGTCAGCTGACTCTTGATTTCAATTCAGGTCATGATCTCACGATCGTGAGATTGAGCCCCATGTGAGCTCCACACTGGGCATGGAGTCTGCTTAAGGTTCTCTCTCCCCCTCTCTCTCTGCTCCATCCCTGCTCCCCTGCACACACACACACTCTCTCTCAAAAAAAAAAAAAAAAACACGCGTGGCAAGAAGCCAACGAGGCCTGGAAAACAGCACAGCAAGCTGCTCGCTGAATAGTGACAGCTCTGTGAACAGAAGAATGCCACAGTGATAGCTATTACCCTGATTTCTTCTTTATAATGTATTTTTTAATTTTTATTTTTGGTAACCCTGATTTTTAAGGAAGGAGAATTCACAATATTCTTCAAAAAAAAAAAAAAAAACAAAAACAGCATACAGTCCACGTCAGCCAGTTTTATTTTCGGCTAATAAATCCATCTTCTTAATACTTGGTGGTGAGGTAAACTGTGGTGACGGAAGGAATCTTGGATCAGAGCCAAGCAAACGCAGGCCTGAGGTCTGATTCTCAAAGCACCTATGTGATATGGGGCCAGTCCCTTCCCTTCACCCCATGGGCCGCTAGCAGACAGCCGCAGGGCGAGGCAGGCAGGGCGGGCAAGAGCCAGCACACTTCTAACCACTTAACATAGTCTGCTGCAAGAAACTAGACGGGTGTCTCCGCTTGATGAAGAAATAGAAAAGGCGGAGGCCATGAAAGGAAGACTAACCTGTGTTGATTAACCCCCTGCGGCCCCCATTGTACCTTCCTGTTCCGTATTGTCATCTTCATCCGAGTTTGCTCTGTAGCGGGGCGAGACAGAATCAGCTCACCCATCTCTGAATTATAATCCATTACATTTTAGAAGCCAATTCTTTCCCTTCCCTCTTACAATTGTGTTTGAAAACATTTTGCCCCAGCTCTAAAAATGCAGAGTCTCTCAAGTTCTGAAGTCCAAAGTGCTATAATCATCATTTTAACAACAGACAAGTTCTGAGGTGGTGGTGGTGATAGCTACATAGTGGGGTTTTGTTTGTTGTTTGTTTGTTTGTTTGTTTTCTGTTTTGGTTTTGGTTTGGTTGGGGGGGGGGTAGGTCTCCTGGAATCCCCACATATAAACATACAGCGTTGAAATAGAAAAATAAAAAATATGTAAGTAACATTTACAACAAACCTAGGTGATAAGATAACCTTCTCCCCAAACACCAAAATTCAAGCAGGTAAGGATAAACCACCAGCAAATACACAAATAGCCAACTCCTGCTGTCAAGACAGAGCCTCCCATTGGAGAGAAACTCCTGAGAGAAAAATCGAAATTGAGCAAAACAGGAATAACAAAACTGAGAAAACAGAAGATTCAGCGAACAGTGGGGAAGGAAAACAAAAGTAGGAAATTTCAGTAAGAAGTAAGTAAGTACGACAGTAAGTTTTGTTTGTTTTTAGACACTACATGACTTGAAGAGGGGGTTCTGGGAAGTTAGAAAAAAGTATCTCAACCAAGTCTCTTGCTGAAACTTCAGGAAAATGAGCAACAGAGAAGCACTGAGATCAAATTCTACCCAATATTACTGTAAGAACAAGAGAGAAAGGAATAAAATACCACCTCTACAGGTTAATAAAAGCACACCCAAGAAAACAGTCTCAAAAATCAGATTAAACCTGGGGCGCCTGGGTGGCTCAGTCGGTTAAGCGTCCGACTTCGGCTCAGGTCACGAACTCACGGTCCCTGAGTTCGAGCCCCGCGTCGGGCTCTGGGCTGACAGCTTGGAGCCTGCTTCCGATTCTGTATCTCCCTCTCTCTCTGCCCCTCCCCCGTTCATGCTCTGTCTCTCTCTGTCTCAAAAATAAATAAACGTTAAAAAAAATTTTTTTTTAAATCAGATTAAAACTGTAATATACAATTTCCCAATGTGCCAAAGGACACTGAGAAAATATGCTGGACATGAAAAAACCAGAATAGATAAACTAAAAAAACATCCGAAATGAGGTGACAGAACTTGAGGGAGTTATAAATTTTAGAAATAAAATCTTAACTAGAAGGAACGTAAGAGTGAATGGAAATAATAAGAATACCTTCAGATAAATAGAAGGAGAAAATGGAAAGTTTCACATCAAAAAAAAAAAAAATGAAGAAAGTGTTACCAGGAAAAGTGACAAACTTTGAAGACAAGCAAATAAGATGCAACATAATAAAATAATAGGAGACCCTGAAAGGGGGGGGGGGAAATCTGGAACAAAGGAACATAACAAATACCAAAATAAATAAATAAAAATTAAAATAAAAAAATTTTAATAAAGAAAACTTTCCTTAAAAAAAAGAAACAAGAAAACTTTCCTAAAATAGAACAATTTGTAAATTGCATGTTAACATATAATTTAAAAAGAAACTAGCTATGTGAGAATAATCAACCATAACCACCAACACCAAGACATACACTGGTAAAATGTTAAGACTTTAAAGGAAAAAGCGAAACAAAACAAAACAACTGGGCAAACTCTAGGCAAAAAGAGAATATGACCGACAAGAGAAAGAAAACTGGATTATCAGAATTTACAGCAATGTTTTATGCCATAAGATAATTGAGGAACATATTTAGATATTCAAAGAAACAAAATCTGAGCCAAGGATTTTATGTCTAGCAAAACTGAACCATAACCCCTTTCCTAAGGAATCTACTAGAGAATGAGTTTCAGACAACCAAAGGACTAGGATACAGAGATGATGTAAGCATTACATATATAAAACTAAGAATTAACATTAAACAGAGGTTAAATGCTGAAGAGTATAGCATGGACTAAAAATTAGCTAATAACACAGATTTGGTGTAACCATAAAGAATTAGGGGAAAATCAAAATAACACATGCATAAAAAATTCTCAACTCTTTTTAGTGATCATAGTTGGTGGTGATAGTAATAATAGTATATGTATAATGTGGAATAGAGCAAATGGGTAATTATGAAATATTCTAGGGGCGCCTGGGTGGCTCAGTCAGTTGAACATCCGACTTTGGCTCAGGTCATGATCTTGCAGTTTGCGAGTTCAGGCTCCACGTCGGGCTCTGAGCTGACAGCCTGGAGCCTGGAGCCTGCTTCGGATTCTGTGTGTGTGTGTGTGTGTGTGTGTGTGTGTGTGTGTGTCTGCCCCTCTACCTCTCACACCCTTTCTGTCTCCTTCAGAAGTAAATAAACATTAAAAAAAGAAAGAAAGAAAGAAAAAAGAAATATTCTAAGCTAGCATCTTCTGTGTCCTTGAGAACCAAGATTCTTACAGTGGAAGAAATGAGATATGGACGCCATATAGAATAAGTTAAGTGGGGGCACTTGAGTGGCTCAGTTGGTTCGGCTCAGGTCATGATCTCATGGTTTGTGAGTTCGAGTCCCGCATCACACTCAGTGCTGTCAGCGCAGAGCCCGTTTTGGGAGACAGAGAGCTCCTCTCTGTCTGCCCTTCCCCTGTTCGTTCTCTCTCTCAAAAATAAACACTAAAGAAAGAGAGAAGAAGTTAAGTAAAAACTCTGTAGCCCTCAATTGTAAACTTTAGAATAAGTTTGTGAAGTATTTTCACTTTATTTATATTTAAATACATATTTAATTATAATATATATAAATCCACTATATCTATATGTAGGTATAGAAAAAGACATGTAGATATAAATATTTCCTAGCTCTGTCATGGAAAAGATGCAGAAAAAAAATAAAAGACAAAGCCAGTAGCCATGAGTGCCTAGTTTGTGGTTTTATTTATCTTATTCCTATTAAAAGGGAGGTTTCTTGGAGAAATGCCTGATTGCTGATCTAGAATAAGAAACGTACAAGATGAACATGAAGAAAAAAAAAAGGAAGAAGTCAGAGAACAAGTCACATCAAGAGGAATCAGGAAGCAAGCGGAAGAAGCTCCCATTGGCCAAAGGTAAGGGCAGTTTGAGCTTTAATAAGGGTAAGGTTGCCAACGTTTGACAGTCTTCCAACATGTTCAAATCTAGTAGTTCATAATGACATTTTAATAAATAACTGCTTATTTTCTGAACATCACAGGGAAACAATTCATCATTTTGAAAACTAGGTAAATAAAAAGAAAAGGGAGCCTTTGATCTGCTTTTCATGTATGAATCTATCACTGGGGAGCCATATAGTGATACACATTTATTCTACATAAATTATTCCAGCTAATAAGTAAAAGTGAAAATGAAATGACAGAATATTGCCAATATACACCTCCCAATAGATCCAAGTATCGAACGGTTATGCTTGATAACATCAAAAAACTGTAAAGCTACATATCCTATGCCTCGTCATGAAAGAACTCAGTACCACCTACAGTCCTGGCAAAAGGATCAAGCTTGGGTTTGATAAAGCCTCTATATCTAGCTGCCAATATGCAGGAAATGTAGAGGATCACATGGAACTATGCCATGAGTATACTACCAGCAAAATCTACCCTCTAGGAAGTCCAACAAGCCAAACAATCTAGGGTCTTTAATAGATACACTGTATGGGAAAGAAAGTGACAGTGCTGAGGGGGCTGCACATGGAAAGACAAATTTACTATCAACAGGAAAGACTAAACTATAGTATCTGGGGTTGTGCATTTCAATAAAAAAAAACTAGAAAGAGACAAGGAACAATTACTGAGAAACTCAAGAGAGTGTTTTTTTCAGGAGGAAGGAAGGAGCTGTGGTTGGGAAGAGGGACATAGAGGGGTTTCTGAGTTAACTGGAAAGTTCTATTTCTTGACCTACAAGGTAGTTAGAAAAATGTCCACCTAATTCACTAAACTAGTGGTTCTCAAGCGCATGCATGAGAATCTTCTGGAGGGTCATTAAAACAGAGATCTCACCTCCATAGTTTATGATTTTAAAGTCTACATAGAAGCTCAAACGTTTGTATTTCTACCAAGTTCTAAGACAATGCTGGTGCTGCTAATGTGGAGACCACACTTCAGGAATCATTGCAGTAAGCTATCCTTGCATTGTCTGGGGTTTTTTTTGTTTGTTTTTGTTTTTGTTTTGAGTGTGTGTCTTATTTTTCAATAAGAAGATTGGATGGATGGATGGATGGATGGATGGATGGATGGGCGGGCAGCAGGTAGGCAGGCTAGATGGGTGGGTGGAAAGATAGGCAGAGACAAACAATTAGGAAAAAAATCATATCAAACCATGGGAAGATTGCCTTACCACTCATATGCTATCTACCTGGTCTCTCTCTACCTGCTATCTGCCTGGTTCAATGATGTGCTATACAAAGTATCCCTATGTTTGCTAGGTATCCCACCGTGACCTCTAGAGCTTTTTGTCCCAATCATTATCTGACAGCTTCTCAAGCCAAAAGAGGAACTGGAATGTACTGGGAGCCCATGTCAAAGACAACTTATAATGGTCTACTGATAAAGTTGGGCACTGTTTTGTTTTTCCCCATAGAAAAGATATTTTATGCACAAAGCCAATGCCTTGGTATCTCTCTACAATCTTACACTTTTCTTTAATTGAAGACAAATTCACCCTACTGCCTCTCCAGAAGACTACTGTAGGACTGTTTAGAAAAGATAAATCTGGTCCCACAAATTACCCACTAAATATCTACAAGCATTTCTTATCTTCTCAAAGAGAATCCTCAGAACAAAATAAAAAGCAAAGTGCATCTCAGGGCCAAGAATAAAAGTGTGGTGTGAGTTCAAATATCAGAGACTGAGCTTCAGTCAGTCAAGTTTGGGGAATATTTCCTAGAAAGAAAAAAGAAAAAAAAAAGTAGTAAATAAAGTAATGTGTCCTGAAATATGAAAGAGGGCAAAACTCCTAGAATTTTAAGAAAATCAAACCTTAGTTATGCAAATAGCAAAGGGCACTCACAAGATTTATCTAGCTAATAAATTCAGTTCCACAACTGTTTATATGCCCACTGTGTGAAAGTACAAAAACGAATAGAACATAATCCTTGCCCTCAGGACATTAAAATTGAAAAAGGGAGCTCTTGTTAACTCTAAGACCAGGAAAAATGTAAGTGGTGAATAAGGTACAAAAAATTTTTGCCTGGGTAAAAAGGGAGAGATGTGATTTATTAGAGGCAAAACCACAGTTGGCCTGTCCCGCTGGCAGAGGAGTCATCTGCGAGTTATATCTGGAAAGTCCAGAGAGGACTTCATCCAATTGTCATTCCTCATATATTACTGGTGATGCCTGACATTCAGTACGTGCAGCTTCACACCTAGTGTCAGGATCTGATTCCTACAGGGCCTCTATAATACTCTAATAACCTAGCTGCCTTTTATGTTTTAGTGGTTATTCTGACACTGGGAACCATGAACATATCCACCGACATGTGTATTTTCTACTGACCAACGTTTGCGTATTTAGCTGAAATAATAACCTAAAAGTATTCATAGAGGCACAATCAGATCCGTGCACTCAAAGCAGTCCTTGGGTCAACAGCATGAACATAAACCTGAAAATCTATTTGAAATGCAGAATCTCAGGCCCCATCCCCGTCTGCATTTTACCAAGATCCTCAGGTGATTCACGGGCACGTTAAAATTAAAAAAAAAATTTTTTTTTAATGTTTATTCATTTTTGTGAGACAGAGACAGAGTACGAGCGGGGGAGGGACAGAGAGAGAGGGAGACACAGAATCCGAAGCAGGCTCCAGGCTCCGAGCTGTCAGCACAGAACCCAACACGGGGCTCTCGCTCACAGACCGTGAGATCATGACCTGAGCCGAAGTCAGACACCTGACCGACTGAGCCACCCAGGTGCCCCTGCACACGAAAAATTTACAGGCACTAAATTATATAACCATCTTATAATCAAGCAGTGCTAGATGACTTCAGCCTTCATATTTGTGTTTATAATCAAGTCAGCATACACCAAGGAGTGCCACGCTAATTACCGCAGGCCAAAGAGAGGTGGACGGAGGTGCAATTGATGTCTTGGTGCTTTCTTGCCAAACAAAGGAGGAATAATGTCACAGCACACTGTGAAATGGAAGGGCTTACAGTCATCTTCGCAGAGGAAACTGTGGGAAAATGAAGGCGTCAAAGGCCATGGTGGTTTGGAGCCGGGATGTCATTTTAGTAAAAATAACATCATCTGTCATGTTAGGTCAAGGCCGTTAGTTTGAAATCCCCAACGTTTTCTTGCCTTTAATTTTTAAATCTGTTCTACTAAAATGTAATTTTTTTTTCAACGTTTATTTATTTTTGGGACAGAGAGAGACAGAGCATGAACGGGGGAGGGGCAGAGAGAGAGGGAGACACAGAATCGGAAACAGGCTCCAGGCTCTGAGCCATCAGCCCAGAGCCCGACGCGGGGCTCGAACTCACGGACCGCGAGATCGTGACCTGGCTGAAGTCGGACGCCCAACCGACTGCGCCACCCAGGCGCCCCTAAAATGTAATTTTTAATTTTTTTTTAAATTTTATAGATGCATAAAGGCTACAGGCAAGCACAATTAGTCTATCCATGGCTTTCGTTATTCGCAAATAGTCAAGTAACATTATAATAAAAAGGTAACACCACACCCATACTCACAAGACAGCTCTCCTGTAAAGGGACATATCTCTCACATTTAGTAAACACTACAATGGTAAAAATAAAGGATGGGCATTAGTTTTGACAGAAGAAAGGAAAAAAGCATGAAAACACAGGATCCTGGGGACCCCCAACAGCACCACCTCGAGGGGCCTCTGAGAGGCCAAAGAAAGGTCTCTATCACCGCACACACCCTTGTTTTAGATGGCAGAGGACATCAGCCCGTAAGTAGCATTCTCAGGGCCTGAAAAGTCACTGCTATTCCTCCCACATCATTTTAAAAAACTAAACAAAAGATTAAAAGACATTTAATAAGCTCCTGGGGAAACATCTAGAAATAACAATCATCATCATAACAAAATAGTAATTACTATATGTCAGGTATTTTCCCAAGCACTTTACTTACATTAACTCATTTAACTCTGTTAATAACCTACGACAAAGTCGTGGCTTTGGTAGACTATGAAAAAGGCCACTGTCCTTCACTCAGACGTAGAGTCTGTTTCTCCACCTTTTGAATCTGCTGGTCTTAATGACTTGCTTTCACCAATGGAATACGGTGGAAGCGAGGATGTACAATTTCTGAGTCTAGGCTTCAAGTGGCCTTGCAAGCTTCTAGTACCTTGTTAAGAATACTATGTCCACGATGCAAACAAACCCAGGCCTATTTAGTTCAATCTAAAAAAGAAAAAAGGGGCGCCTGGGTGGCGCAGTCGGTTGAGCGTCCGACTTCAGCCAGGTCACGATCTCGCAGTCCGGGAGTTCGAGCCCCGCGTCAGGCTCTGGGCTGATGGCTCGGAGCCTGTTTCCGATTCTGTGTCTCCCTCTCTCTCTGCCCCTCCCCCGTTCATGCTCTGTCTCTCTCTGTCCCAAAAATAAATAAACGTTGGAAAAAAAAAATTTTTTTTAAAAAAAAGAAAAAAGAAAAAAAATCACACTTTGATTTTCTTTCCCCCCTTGATGGGCACGATGTAATTCTGATTTTTCTATCATTTTTCTATTTTGTAAGTTTTTATTTAAGGGAAAAGTTGTTCTGTACTATTATTCTTCCTAAATTGTTGTATATACAGAAATATATAAATTCAAGAAAGCAAGAAAGAGCTAGAAGTTAGCTTGATGATAGCTACTACTGGGGGGCGGGGGGGAAAGGAGACACGACGAAACATGTTGCTTTCCTTCTGTGTTTTCAAGAACTTCACTAAAATTGCACAAAAGGGATATAGTCGCATTGATAAGACAGGAAAACTATTCGTTTAAAAATCATTTCAGGGGCACCTGGGTGGCTCAGTTGGTTAAGCGTCAGACTCTTGATGTCAGTTCAGATCATGATCTCATGGTTCATGGGTTCCAGCCCCGCATTGGACTCTGTGCTGACAGTGCGGAGCCTGCGTGGGATTCTCTCTTTCCCTCTCTCTTTGCCCCTCCCACTCTTGCTCTCTCTGTCTCTCTCAAAATAAATAAACTTTAAAAATTCTTTTTGAATAATTTCAAAGTGTTAAGGTTTTTTGGCTTTTCTTCCAAAGTTCTACTTAAATACAGAGCATGCCACATTTGACATTCACATATGCTCATATTACAGTTTAGAGATGCGCTTAAAGATGATTTCTATAGGAAAGGATAGCACTGGGACCACTGTCATGCAGTTGTGAATGGGCCTCACTCACAGACACGCAAGGAAGATCGTACAAGTGCTAAGAAAGGGCTCTTTCCTAAGTCTTAACTAATGAAGCTATCAAATTCTGAAGATATTTTTTACACAGTGTGCAACTCGGAGCAGCAAGCCAAATCTTTGGTTCTTCTTCTGAAACTTACGGCAATCTTGTAGTCTAGATTTTCTAGAATATTTCCAATTTTAAATGTTCTGTTCCACTGTCAAACCAGGGGCCCTGAGGTTTTAGTTCAGGGTTTCCTAGATTTGTGACTTCGTGAACAAGGAAACTTCCAGGGGGAAAATACAGCGATTGGGGGACTGACATGAGATTGCCAACTTTCAGCCAATGAAGTTATTTTGTAAATAATAAACAAGTTTTTAAAAGTTAACTGTATTTCTGTATACTCAAGTTGTATAAGCTTTAATAAATTACTTCATGTATCTAAGCCTCCATGCATTCATCTATAAAATGGGAAGAGTTGGGGCGCCTGGGTGGCGCAGTCGGTTAAGCGTCCGACTTCAGCCAGGTCACGATCTTGCGGTCCATGAGTTCGAGCCCCGCGTCAGGCTCTGGGCTGATGGCTCAGAGCCTGGAGCCTGTTTCTGATTCTGTGTCTTCCTCTCTCTCTGCCCCTCCCCCGTTCATGCTCTGTCTCTCTCTGTTCCAGAAATAAATAAACGTTGAAAAAAAAATTTAAAAAAAAATGGGAAGAGTAATGTCTCCTCCTCAAGTTTGAAAGTACTTACCAGAACATCTGACACTGTAAGCGCTCAACAAAGGGATCCGTGACTACTACAATGATGATCCCTACCATCGCTTCCATAAAAAACTAATGAGTCCAAAGACAATGAATCCTAGCCGGAACCAAAGGGAAAAGTGAGGGGTCCTCACAAGACCAATGGGCAGAGCAGTCTTAATGCATCTGGCTCACCTTTCACTAGGGCATCAACAGCTCCCAGGGAGAGCAACCCCAGACCTACTAAGCCTTAATGAAATGGAAGAAAGGGCCTCCAAAGAAAGGAAAAAAGCAGTAGTTCCCTTGGCAAACCAGCCGTGAGAGGATGGGATTCAGATACGGGACACAAATACCACGGCAAAGCCCACGCTCCCAATTCAGTAGGCCACCGGTGTCTGTCCTTTGCCCATGTCTGCAGCCCTTTTGTATTCATCTCCTGGGCCCTTGATTCAAGCTACACACCTCACTGACTCAACTATAACATTATCTCCCAGATAAAACGTCCATTAACTCTGCTCACACATCATGCTGAGGCTTCTGCGTCCGCATCTATCATGCACTTACCACAGTGTTACTGTTCGGTGTTTGTATTTATGTCATTTTCGTGGTTAAGGAGATTTCAAATTCATCATACAATCGGGCTTGGTATGATAATAATCACTTTACATCCATAATCTCACACCCAACGCATTACAAACATTCAGCTGTATTTCCTGTCCGTCTTTTTCTCCCTTTTGCCTTTTTACGTGGTTTTGGTTCACATATGCACGTAGTTTCAAGGGTACAATTGTTACTATACTTTTCAATCATTTGAGCATTTTTCAAATTACTTCACCATCTTCCAAGATCATCATTTAATTGCTGTGTAACTTTCCACCAAGGAAATGCTTTTAATTTACTTAAGTATAGCTCTCCTGAGGGACATGCAGAGCATCCCCATTTCTGGCTATTATAAGTAGAACTAAAATGAATAATTTCCATGCATATGGATTTCTCCATATTTTGAAATACTTCCTAAAATTAGATTCCCAGGAATCGCATTACTAGCTCAAGAGAAAGGGGCACTGTGATGGCTTTAGACATATATTATCTGATCGTGTTTGACAAGAAGATAGATGTTTCTTGTGCATAAGAATCTATTTGCATCTCAGCCATTTTCCAAGTAGCTCATTCTGTCCACTCTCAGTTACATACCTCCTCACTCATTCCTCCCACTCTTGTTGCCCTGCTGTCTACAGCACCACCTGTGGACAGTCTGTCCTTTATGAACACTGATTGTCCACAGACACCCTGAACATCTTGCCTTGGTCCAGGGCCCCCTGAAAACGTTGTCCCTTAGGTGTTCCTTGGGGTCTCCTTTTCTCTTCAGGGAACTTCCTCAGGGATGGGTTGCTAAAATACGCCTACAACCCAATGCACTAATGTGTTTTAAGTGCCAACGTCTTTGAAGTTCACAATAGTTTGATTTGTCCATTGGATCATATGAAAATCATATACCTCCCTAATGCTTAAATATTTTCTAATACTAATAATGTACAAGAGGACCCATTTGATTACAGTTCTGCCAGCATTAGGAATCATTTGTTCTGCTTGTGTTTTTGAGCATATTATTGATGAAAAATGATGTTGTGCACTACAATGTCAAGTTTTTAAAAAGCGATTTTTGGGGCGCCTGGGTGGCTCAGTCGGTTGAGCGTTCTGACTTCGGCTCAGGTCATGATTTCATAGCTCGTGAGTTCGAGCCCCACGTCGGGCTCTGTGCTAACAGCTCAGAGCCTGGAGCCTGCTTCTGTTTCTGTGTCTCCCTCTCTCTCTGCCCCTAACCCACTCACATTCTGTCTCTGTCTCTCTCAAAAATAAATAAACATTAAAAAATAAATTAAAAAAATAAAAAATAAATAAAAAATAAAAAGTGATTTTTTTTAAACATGTCTACCTGCCTCCACTAAACAACTCAGTCTCCTGAGAGAAGAAACGACTATATTTCTCTCTTGTAGCATTAGCGCTCAAAGATCTTGGCAGAGACGCAAAAGGGAGGGAAAAGAGAAAAGAAGAGGGGAAAGGAGAAGAAGAGAAAGAAAGGGAGCAAAGGAAGTAGGAGAAGCTGGACAAGAGGAAAGGGAAGAACAATCAAGAACTAGAGTCACTAGCATCTGGGGACTCTGTCCTACAAGTAGGTGGCTTCAGAGACAAGATTCAAAGACACAATCAAAGGGCATCTGGGTGGCTCAGTCAGTTAAGCATCTGACTCTTCATCTCAGCTCAGGTCATGATCTCATGGTTCATGAGACTGACCCCTGCATCTGGCTCTGTGCTAACAGCGTGGAGCCTGCTTGGAATTCTCTCTCTCTCTCTCTCTCTCTCTCTCTCTCTCTCTCTCTCTCTGTCTCGTCTCTCTGTCTCTGTCTCTCTCTCCCCCACTCCCTCTCTCTTTTTGTCTGTTCCATGCATGCACTCTCACTCTCTCAAAATAAATAAACTTAAAAAAAAAAGACACAATCAAGACTAAAGATATAACTCAATCCACCACTCTACAAGTATTTCTCCACCAATTCCTCTTTTAGATTCATGTAAAAAAAAAAAAAAAAGGTAGTGGCTTCTGAGGGTCAATTAGATTGAATACTTTAAATATCAGGACTTCCCCCGACCCTATGGTGTAACTTTCTTCAGAGCAGACTGTTGTTTAACAACAAGACAGGTTTGACCTCAGCAGACTCATCTGTATGTTCTTCCACTTTTGTCATGAACTAGCACTGTGAACAAGCAACAGGAACAAAACTAGGTGTCTGTATCGGAGAGCACATGTAACTGAACACAAAACAGCCATTTAAAGAAGATCATATTACTGTCCTGGAAATCAACCTTAAAGGTATGTAACTCCCTTCGCCTGTGCCTCAGCTCAAAGGCTGGTTAGCCCACCTCCTCGCCAGGTGAACCTGGTACTTAAGCTCTCAGCTTCTCATCTGAGAAATGAGGATAGAGGATGATCTACAAAATGAGGACAATAAAAGCTCCAATCTCACAGAGAGCTGTTGTGAGCTTGACAAGTTAATATACGCTCACAACAGTAACTAGTATATAGTAAGTGCTCAATAAAAGGGGAGTGATTATGATTGTTGTAAAAGAAGCCAACTGCTGAAAAACCATGCAATTCTAAGGGACGCGCAGAGGTCCTAGATCTTTGCAAATGTGTACGATAAGAAAGAAGTCCATACATCAACTGCTCGTATGCATTCAGCAGTACAACAGCACATATAATAGGCATTTTCTAGAATGGTTTGTCTAAGAAGCAAGAAGGTAATGCAAATGAAAGGAGAGAGAGTGCAGGATGAGAGAAAGGAAGCTCCTCTTCTGTCTGAACGGAGCAGTCACCACTTAGAAGCACTTACCGCTGATTGGGAATCGAGGTCCCATTTAACCAAATCTTCCAAATTTTCCAGAGACACAAGAACTCTATATTCTTATGTAGTTTCCAGACCATTAAATGTTGGCAACTATTTCGATGGTCTCTAAAAGCCTTGTTTTGTGTCAGTCAAAACTCTGACAATCTGTCCTCTTTCAGCTTGGAGAAAAACCATGTCCCTAAACCAGGGTCCCCAGCCCCGTCCCTTCCGAGAACCGGTTCCCGCTACATTCCCACTACGCGGGGGTGCGAAGAGCGTTAGTGCTCAGCAAATACCCATGCGCTGCGTTGGCTCTAGGCAGTCAATGGCAGCTCCAGCGAGGGCCTGCTGCATACACACTACTTACCCATCTTCGGGGGACACAGAAAAAGTAAGAGTGAGAACTTACCTTTCACTGAAGAGGCCAGACACATGTAAGCGAAGGGCCAGCAAGCATTACATTGTACATAGCTGTCCAATTGTGTGGTGCCCACTGGAGGCACCACGGGGCTGTGGGACAGCGGTCCTGAACCAGACCAGGAGGATGGGGGAGGCTGTGGAGAAGACAGAGAGGTACACTCCGGGTAACAGAGGCAAAATGAGCGGCAGCACGGCTGTCTCAGGTTATTGTAACATTTCTCCCATCCTTAATGTTGGAAAGTTTGTATGGTCCAGTTGTTTTTAGTGGGTTTTTTGTTTTGGTCAGGGAAACATAAAAGCCACCCCTAACATATTACCATGAAAATGAGCTGTATGTTGGTAGCGTTGACTAATAAATTCTGCTTTCAAACATTTTCTGAGCCTCTGAACACTCTCTGTGGCTTGGTTGGCGGGGTAGGCCAAGAGGTGGCCCCTGACCATAAGAAGCCACAGTCCCGTGAGGGAGCTGACTCTAAGGAGACAAGATGGCAGGCCTGCGGAGCACCGTGTCCAGGGAGTTGAGGTGCCGTCACGCGCAAGCCACCAGCTGGGCTGCATCTGGGGGTGAGTAGGCGTCGGCTAAGCAGACAACGGGGAGGAGGGGTGTTCCAGGTAGCAGCAGCAACACAGGCCAAGGCGTAGAATGGTGAAAGCCGGTAGTTTATAGCAGCAAAGATACCCACCCTCTTTTCCACCTCTTCATTCTTGGTCTGTCTGCTAATTACGGCCTTCCTATGTCTCAGCAAGACAGGAATCTCTGAAGATCCTTAAAGATTCTGAAAACTTGCCCTAGTGTTGCCGTTCATTCACAGGAAAAGGCAGCAAAGATGAAAAACCACCAAAGGCCAACGTAAAGAGAATGACTTGCGGTGCCTTTGGTACATGCAGATGCATTTAACTGGGTCTCTGCAGTCTGGGCACGGGGGTGAGGCTGTCAATAAAATCAACTCTGACCTCATTTATTTGGGGATAGATGATTCTCTGCTTGGCCTCTAATACAAGAGGAGATGCTCACATATAAAGAATAGAAATCGCACAACACAGCTCAGGGTGGGTTTGGATCTGAGCTTAGGGTTGTCGTACGTGTTGCATTTTGTTTTTACAACTATTAGCGTTAAAAGGAGTTTTTTAAGTTAATATTGACCTATTTTGCTCAGAAGGGGAAAGTTAAAAGTTATAAAGTTACAAAGCTAAAGATTTCTACTTACAACCACCATTGTCATGTTTCAAAACACCATGAAAAGGGTACTCTAGGAGTACTAGGGGAGTAACTTTTAGCATCCTGGGTCCATTGCCTGTTATGTGGAGCAGCATTTTCACCCTTTTCTTCTCTTTCTGACTGGCTTCTGGTGGCCCCTGAATCTCCACGGGGAGTAAAGGAAGGAGATTGTGGTAGTTTGTTCCACAGATGGTCCCCCGGGGACCATGCCTCCTGCCCCGCTTTGTCTGGGCTGTCCTGCATAGCCAGTGGAAGGTGGACGCTACAGGACTTCTCAGCCTAAATCAAAAAAGCCTTGCAGTATCTGTGTTGGTGTCTTGGGATGTTCAGCTTCAGAACCCAGCCACCAGCCTAGGAGAAGTGCACACCACATGGGGAGGCCACACGCCAGAATCCAAGCTGAGATCAACGGCCAGGCATGTGATGAGCCATCTTGGATGTGTCTAGCTCAGCAAGTGTTCAGATGACTCCAGCCCCAGTTGCCATTTGAGAGCAAGAGTATGAGACCCCCCCTCTCAGCAGGACAAGCTAGCTGAGTGCAGCCAACCCCCAGAACGGTGGCTTATTGCACAGCAAGGTAGAACCAGAAGACAGAAGTCAACAGAAGAAAAAGGAAAACCTGAAATTAAAAGTCTTTTCTACCTGTGACAATATGGTAAATGAGATTGAACTATGTGGCGCAATTGCTTTTTTAAATTTGAGCGTAGTTATTAATTATCGCACTCCCTTTCCCTAGAGATCATCTGAAGACAACCAAGGCATAAAAATATGCATTTTCTGGGAATAGACACAGACTTAACATGCCTCATGTCATGTGTCAATGTATTTTTCTTAATTATCTTCAAGGTTCACTTTTTAGGCTAGAAAAACAAAAGCAAAATCTTCAGAAACAAAGCAAGATTAGCTAGTCTCCACCAAAATCCTTTACATAGTAAGGTCAGCAATCATATACGTTGATATGGGCAGTGTACCAGAATTTCCTATCTTTCCAGTTTAACTATGAAACTGGCATGGCATTAGAAATGTAATAGTTTTCCACGTTCGGGGTAAGCACATTCATTTTTATATCTGATGCTTAGTAGCAAAACTCTCGTGTGCCATATATGATAGACTGATGATTGCCAATTCGTTGCCCCATCAGCATCCATTCCCTTGTGATCTTTGTTAGCGCCCTCCACTTTGTTTGAAACCTTATGTGTCAGCTAAATACCCAACTTACAGAGGTATCCTTGAAACTGGACACTATCACAGCCATTTAGAATTAAGAGCAAGACTGCTGGGGAGTTCCGATGAAACTTTTGCTGTCCTGATCAAAGGAGAGAGCTGTGGCTAGCACACCACTTCACGTCTCCCTTCTAGAATGTGCACATGATGTCTGCAGTCCCAGCAGCAGCCATTTTGCCACCATGAGGCAATAAGCATAAGGATGAATACTAACACATGAGGAAGAGCAGAGCGGAAAACACAAAATCATCACGATTTCTGACAGAATTGCCAAACAGCTGAACAAAACCTAAAAACTGCCTCTGGCTGGATTTGTTGTGTGAGAAAAATACCCCAATCATTAAAACCACCATTGATTCAGCTTTTATCACCTACTGCCAAATGCATTTCTGTGTGATGGTGCTAAATTATTCATTAAAACCAAACGACTACAATTGAGTTCAATGCTACCTGCTCAAATATAATTTCTCTTCAGACTATACTATGGTCCACATGGTTGATGAGGTACGTTTTGCCCACCTCAGCCACTCATTTAGATAACTGACATTGCAGCACTGAGAACTCGTCCTTTATGTAGTACTCTGCCATGAAGAGCCAACTACTCAGACTGACGATCGAAAAAACATCAGATAAAAGAGCATTCTATTTTCAAAAGCACAGCGCAACGAGCACAGTGATTTGTGGGAGGCCTTTTTCTTTCTGTTTCTTTCTTTCTTCCCTTTTTTTTTTTTTTCTTGATTGTTGTATAATAGCAATAATATTCCTGCCTTTGGAATATACTTGCAGAAACAACTGTTGTGGTTATCAAACATCTCAGCTTTGCTTTAGCATTTAATCACCCACAAAACCCTATTTATTGTCTCTCTACTCCTCCATGGTTATCAGAATCCCATAATTAAGGCATAATGAAAGTAAACAGTGTCACAGAAAACTAGATGTCTTTAAAAGGAGAGTAGTTAAGGCAAGACAAATGTTCCTAAAGATAGCAGTAGAGCGAAGTGGGATTGCTAAGGAGCTGTGTGTGTGTGTGTGTGTGTGTGTGTGCGCGTGTATGTGTGTGTGTTGGTGGTGATTAAAAAGAATCATCATCTAAGTGAAGTATTTAGGGAATAAATTGCCTCTTGATGGATAATAAATTAATCTGAAGAATTCATAGTGAATTCAAATAATGAAATCAAATTAGTACAGCAAGACCCCTAAACCAACACACAAACCCCAAGAAAAGGAAGGCCGCTCATCTCTGAAAAGCTAAACTCGGGGTGACCAACAGCTTATCAATATGTTGTCTTGCCTCCAAGATTTATGCCTTAGCTACTTCTAAAATGATTTGGTGTGCAAGAGATGGCATATGAAATTAGAAGAAAACCTTCCCTTAATGTTTATTCGTTTATTTATTTATTTATTTATTTATTTATTTATTTATTTTTTTGAGAAAGAGAGAGAAGAGAGCCAGGGATGGGGGCACAGAAAGAGACGGAGAAAGAAGTCCCAAGCAGGCTCCACACTGCTGCCCAACATGGGGCTCGAGCTCGCAAACCACGAGATCATGACCTGAGCCAAAACCAAGAGGCAGACACATAACCGACTGCCCCAGAAAACCTTTCATTCATAAAGTCAAAGTATAAATATAGTACAAGTCACTGGGATGAGCCAGGTACTACAGCTGGGCACTACGTTTAGATGGGAGATTCCTGGTAGCTGCAGCAAAAAGGGAAACCTCTTGCTTTACATTGCTTCCATTATTAGATAAAAGGAAGCACATATATTCAATAGGAGAGCGGCTTTGTCCTGGCAGGAAATTCTTTTGGTAATTTACGATACAGGAAATATGAAGGCTCATCATCTCTCAATAACGTTCATCTTTTTTCATGGGATACAACACAATTCATTGTTCCACATTTTTAGAATGCATCTGTATAGTACATACGTATCTTTAATTACTTCATTAATGTCTGTCATCCCAAATCGACTGTAAACACCACGAGGAGGGAGGAATTATTTCTGTTTTCTTCCAGAACCTGGCTCAGTGTCTGACTCATTTTAGATTTCTAATCAATATTTATTGAATAAGTGAACAAGCTCTTTGGTCAAAGACAAAATTTCAAACCTAGAACTCCCCTTTCCATAACTGCAAGGTACAACAGTCATACAAAATACTCACGCATAAAGTGCTACGTAAAGCCTGTCTGCTCAGCACTGTTTACAATAACCATGGCGGTGACCAAGAGAATAAAACCCAAAGGTCCACCAAAAAGAGAGAGGATTCATACAACAAATCTGATTTAGAAATTAAAATAAATAAATTGGAGCAATGTAGATTTTTTTAGTATGTTACTTGAAAAAAAGCAAACTACAAAATGAGGCTTACAGAGTAACATTCGTATCCCTTTAAAATATGGAACACACGGGGCACCTGGGTGGCTCAGTCGGTTGAGTGTCCGACTTCAGCTCAGGTCATGATCTCACAGTTCGTGGGTTCGAGCCCTGCGTCGGGCTCTGTGCTGACAGCTCGGAGCCTGGAGCCTGCTTCAGATTCTGTGTCTCCTTCTCCCTCTTCCCCTTCCCCACTCATCCTCTGTCTGTCTCTCAAAAATGAATAAATGTTAAAAAAAAAATAAATAAGGAAAGTAAAATATGGAACACAACACTATATAGTTATTTCAAAGTAGGCATGGGACAAAAACACCAAATCTAAGGTACTGGTCTGTGTTTCTTTTTTTTTTTTTTTTTAATTTTTTTTTCAACGTTTTTTATTTATTTTTGGGACAGAGAGAGACAGAGCATGAACGGGGGAGAGGCAAAGAGAGAGGGAGACACAGAATCGGAAACAGGCTCCAGGCTCCGAGGCATCAGCCCAGAGCCTGACGCGGGGCTCGAACTCACGGACCGCGAGATCGTGACCTGGCTGAAGTCGGACGCTTAACCGACTGCACCACCCAGGTGCCCCATTGGTCTGTGTTTCGAGAGGGAAGGAATATGGGATCGAGAAGGATACACATGGGGCTTCAATCCTGCCTGAGGCTGAATGGTGGTTATATAACTATTCTCCACCCCCCAACCCCCGCACCCATAGGCGTGCATACATGTGTGCACATGCACACACACATGCACACCTTTTTTGAATGCCTGGAGTATTTCATAAGGAAAAACAAGAGAAGTCTGAGACAAGCCATAGACAAGAGGACCCTAATGAGACTTGGGAGACATGATAGCTAAGTGTAACATGGTAACCTGGGTGGGGTCCTAGGGTAGAACAAGACGTTAGGTAAAAACTAAGGGCGATGAAAAAAAGTATAGACTTCAGTTGATAATATGTCAATATGGGTCCATTAACCATAACAAATGTATTATTCTAATATAAGATATTAATAATAGCTGGAAAACAAAATCTGAAATAATAAAATAAAATAAATAATAATAAAATCGTATCTAAAAAACTGGATACACAGTATTATGAGACCTCTCTGAACTACCTTCACTATTCTTTGGTGAATCGAAAACCGTTTCAAAGTAAGTTTATGTTTTAAAAAGGAAACACCGCAAAAATATTTATGAAGTGGACCTTTCCTATAGCAATCCTTCAACAAAAGCATAAGCTGTACTGCTTAGGAAAGGCCTTCCTCTGGTCCAAGTGTTATGATTTTTGATGATTCAACTTAACAGAAGAGAGTTTAGAGAAGAGTAAGTTAATACATTCCTTAGACTGCTGTTATTTCCCTTAAATATCAGATGGCTCAAGCTTGCCTTTTGTAAGAGCTGAATAGCAGAGAAACATGGTCTTGTCCCAAGAAACGAGTCCATCTGAGAACAGGGGCCTAGGGCAAACAGCTTACTCCCTGGCTTGGCCACTTTCTACCTCAACTTCTCTCCTGGCAGTGTTTCTGTCTTGCTTGTTTAGGCCATTTGCATAGTTAAGTGAAGCCAGACTATTTCTATCTTTTTTAAAGGAAAAGAGTAAATAAGTTTCCATGGCAGGTACAGGTACACCACGTGGATTCCAAGGAATTGCAAGGAACTGCATTCCTTGCAACCTCAGATGAGGTGACACTCACAGAAATGGAGATCCACAGAGAAGCTCGGAGCTTAGCTCCTGTGGCCTCCTTACTTAAGGATGAGTTAAGCAGGCTCCGGGGACTTGAAGTGATTTGGCCAAGGCCCCCTCAGTCCACCGTGCCCCTTCAAGAGCTAAGAGCACTGAATACCCCCCTCATGTGACCAAGGGAAAACAGGACCTCAGCAGTGACCAGGCTCCTCTGCTCACAGGGGAGGGTGCTGGCCAGGGCAAGGCTGACACAACAGGGAAAGGCCCATGGGCTTTGAGTGAGAGCAAGCAAGGGAGAGAAGGCCAGGAGTCTGAGAGGCAGGGAGGGCAGAGCAGGACTCTGGGGAAGCGGCCAGTGGAAAGTCCCCTTCTGGTGCCAGAGTGGCTGGAGAGCCTGTTCACACTGGTATTGACATTCCTGCCCCCTTACATTTTAAATGCTTATGTTACCCCCTCTCCCTCGTCTTTAGTGAAGCCCGCCACACTCACAAATGCTCACTTGGGAGGGTTCTGCTGGGTGGAAATCACTGAGGCAGGACTCCTGGGCCCAGATGACCAAGAGGAAGTAGGGCCCCGGAAATGAGAAATACTGGGCAGGGAGGAGGACTCTCGAGGAGTGTGGCACTGGAGGCACGAGTCAATTCTTTGTAGATGTCAAGGGCATGGACATCAGCGAGGCCAACCCGGGTCTGGCTAATGCTCCCTTCCACCAAGTACACCAGCCTGGAAGTCTCCAAAAAGAGAACTTTGTGGCAACTTCCCTACCTTCCCATTAACCTTCTCCAGGAAGACCTACGGTGTTCGCTGGTCCACACATGGACTTCATCATTTACAGGATAGCTGCCTATAAAGATCATTTAACTTTGCCAGCAAGAGAAATATGAAGGCACCGTAAATCCAAAGGAGTTTGGGTTTTATTTCTATCCACTACTGAAGGCTTTTAAAGAATTTTTGTTGTGGTGGTGGTATGTTGGAAAAGGAGGGCTCAAGAAAGAAGCTAGAAGCAACTAGAGGAAGAAAAGCTCGTGAAGAGAAACCACCAGGTCTTTAGGGGGAGACTCAAGATACCGGTGTCAGCTTCACTGAGGAAAGGAGGTTGTTCTCGAAGGAATTCTTAAACATGTCAAATGTCAAAAAGAACTTAAGGTGAAGTGTGAGAAATATCTATTAGATTTCTCCAGTAGGGAGACACCGATGACCCTGCCAAAGCAGTATTCATTGGCCAAATATAGTTGCACAAGTTGTTGACTGAACAAGAACATCAGCCTGCGTTGTGCTCATCCCCTCGGAGAAGGGATGCATTTTCCCTAACTGGGGCAAAGACAACAAACATGCTTGTGAAATAACTGGTGTCTACACAGAGCGGAGTAGGCAAAGCCCTATCAGAGAAAGAGGGTACGTTCTAGGGTCAAAGCTCAGTCCTCCTCTTGGGCAGAACTTCACCCTTACAGAAAGAAGGACTGTCACTGTGAAGGGAAGAGATGAATTAAAGGAGAGGGATTAGAAGAACAAAGGGAGAGAGTGGCAGCGGGGAAAGGGACTGTGGTGGAGTCTGGGTTCTGGCTCCAATTGCTAGGAAAACTTAACTGCTTACTCTGTTAATTCTTATGTTTGTAGAGCTCGCGTAGTTTTCACAAAGCTGTCTCCCATAGTATCGGACCTTTAAATCACCCTGGGAGAGAGGAAATGCCGCATTGTCATCTCCCTTCCATGCCTGAGGAAGTCAATACGTGAAGAGTACAATTCCAAGTGACGGAGCCGGGGAGCGTATGCTGTAATAGACAAAGGATGCACCTTGCCTGTAAATCCAGGTGCCGGCCCAGCACGGTCCCTTAGGAACAAGTTGCACCAAACCATGGAGGCTCTGTTTGCACAACTGTCCTGTGGAACACAGGAGTTCTTCCTTACACAGAAATGAGGGTGGACCGAGATGTACACACACACTGATGTCAGAGCCTAATACATAAACTTTCTCTCCCTCTCTTCTCCACTTAGAACTCATATTCAGATTATCAGACTCTAGGTCAACAACCAGAACCTTATTCTCAAATCTCTGTAAGCTCTGGTTTAATGAGAACCCAAGAGTTACGGTGTAGAAATTGAGCTCCCTGGGGTGCCTGGGTGGCTCAGTCAGTTGGGGGTCCATCTCTTGATTTCAGCTCGGGTCATGATCTCACGGTTTGTGAGTTCGAGCCCCAAGTCAGCTTAGCACGGAGTCTGCTTGGGATTCTCTCTCTCTCCTTCTCTCTGCCCCTCCCCTGCGTGGGTGTGCATGTGCACACGTAATATGCTCTGTCTCGAAATAAATAAATAAACTTTAAAAAAAGAATTAAAGAACAAGACATTAAATTCCTTAAAGAATTTATACTATTAGTAAAACTGGATGTGTTGCATTTACCTAACATTTTACAACATTCCCTACTAAAAGTATCAGTGAGCTATAAGGCCGCTTCTGCTCTCCCTGCCCGGCAGCCTCCTTCCCTGGGGAATTAGAGCCCTGCTGTGGGGATCGCAGTTGGCGAAGGGAGAAGGAAGGACTGTCCCATGCAAACCCAAGGAGCTCCCACCCGCACTGATCTGTGAGTTGCTTTCAAAAAAAAAAAAGAAGAAGAAACTCCAGATGTGGCCAGGGAAGGAGGCTGGGAAAGGATATGAGAATCTTCCTCCCTGCTTTATGCCACGGAGTTATCCCTCCAAGGAATGCAAAAAGCATTCGCATAAAAAAAAATACATGAAATGATTTCATTACCTGCTTCTAGTAAACATTTTTTTCCCCACTAAAACATTTCCATCAAAAGATCAGGAAACAGGGCCAGGCAAGTTGCTTTTTAAATTCAACAGTGATTCCTCAGCTAAGAAAAAACAAATTGGATAGAGCAGATAATCTTCAAATCCCTAACAGGAAACACCTAGCGTAGACTAATTAACCCGGTTTCGATCACCAGGAAACTAATGTATAACGTGTAGGAATATAAACTCAGATCATCTGACGTTGGCCTAATTCTTTCAGCAAAACGTAAATGTATATCAGCGGGTCACAACATTATTGTTGTTCCGGCCGTGTGCACTTATTTCCTATCCCTTGTAATGTTATTCCAGAAAAATCAGAAGGCTTCTCCCATGTTCACTAGACGCGGTCTGATTTGGTTACGCATGCGGTAGACCCACAGAGCAGTAGGTAAGTTTCTATCTTCAGTCCTGCTTTCGTTTCCTGGACACTTTCTATGTGCCAGGCACTGTCCGAGGCACTGGGAACCCAATGGCAATCCTATTAACATTCCAGTTCTCCTCGTGGAAATTAATTCTCCCTGGGGCACACGGGACCAGGATAACATCAGCGAGTAGTAAATGCAATGAAGAGAACACAAACGTACAATGAGATAGTATCCCTCGAGGTGGGGCTGGGGCTGCTTTAGGCCAGGGGCTAGGGAAGACCCACTGTGGCATGATGGAAATACAACAGCTGCGCAAAGATCCAGAGCAGGAACGTTTTAGCAGAGGGAACAGCATGTGCAAAGGCCTTGAGGAGAGAAGGAGCTCAGGGCCACTGCAGAACAGAAAGAAGGCCCGGGTACTGAGAACACAGAACGAGGGGCGAAGCGGCGCGAGGTGGGGACCACAGGCAGGGGCCAGACTGCAGAGAGCCCGGGAGCACGTGATAAAAATGCAGATGTTATTCTAAGGGCAGTGGGCAACCACTGGAGAGTTTTTTAAGCGAGAGAATGATCTGGTCTCATTTAAGCCTTCAACTGATCACTCTGGCTGAAGACAGAAATGGGCTAGGAAGGCACAAGAGGTGAGGGTTTCGGGGAGGGGGGAGTCGGGAGCAGAGAGACCTCACCGTTGTCCAGACAAAAGATAAGGGTGACAATGTCAGTAACGGTAAGTGAAATTATTTTAATGCATCATTTCAAATGAAATCCCTCTTCTGTTTCACCAAGGAGAGCGGAAGCCTTAATGGAAACGTCGTGATATGTGGTAAACGCTGAGCTGACATCTGCCAGGACCCGAAGCAGGCGAAGGAAAAAGCCCGCATAGTCGAGGAGCTGGTCACTCCGAAATACATTTATGTGCTCATGGGAAATGGGAATGCGTTGCAGCTGGCAGTTTCATTGTTGATTCAAGTGAATGGCACCCACATTTATTTCTTATGAGCACAACGTGTCCCAAAGATCGCTGGTGAGCAAAGGACGCCACGGAATCAAAACTCTGCCACCAAAGGCAGCTGGCGACACAGAGGCAAGGGGCAACAGCCTTTATTTTTAAAAACAAAGTTCCATCTTCAGTGCACAGAAAGAGATGGTCCAAAAAGATTCTGGTCTTCTGGTCTTCTCTTTGCTGAGCCCAAAGCACTAATTCTCGCTCGCTCCCCGGCCTTTATCTTGTGGCTCACCCACTCCCACCTGGCCCGTAGCGGTTCCAAGATTTCTCTGACCTTCATTTCTTTCATTAGTAGCTAGAAGTCAGTTGGCTTTGACAAAGACTATCTCCTTATCAAGCCTTAGACTCCTCTGAGTCCTCTTTTGGAAGAGGCATTGCTCTTGGATTCTGTCCTCGGCCTGCTTATTCCGGTTTTAGCAAGAATACTCTGAGACCATTTAGTGAAAAATCTCCCACCTCTGGTATCTAATCACCCTTGATATCTGACCAAATTCTTTATCTCCCACCTTCGAGTTTGCCCCAAACTGCCTTCCCCAAGAATCCTCCTTGCTCCTGATGTTTGTTTGCCCTTCCTCATTTTCTGTCCACTCACCCTCACCCTGCTCCTTGGCTATAAATCACCACTTGGCCTTGCCATAATCAGAGCTGGGCCCGGTATCTCTCCCCTATTGCAAAATTCTGCTGTAGTAGCCCCTCCTTGAATAAAGCCCTCCTTATCATCTTTAACAAGTGACTGAATAATTTTTTCTTTAACTGTTCCCTTAAGATTATAATCACAGATACAAATAGGGAATAGCAGAAACTTTAAAAATCCCAAATCTGGGGTGCCTGGGTGGCTCAGTCAGTTGAGCATCTGACTTCAGCTCAGGTCAGGATCTCACAGTTTGTGGGTTCAAGCCCCACGTCGGGCTCTGTGCTGACAGCTCGGAGCCTGGAGCCTGCTTTGGATTCTGTGTCTCCCTCTCTCTCTGCCCCTGCCCTGCTCGTGCTCTGTCTCTCAAAAATAAATAAAAATGTCAAAAATTTTTTTTTGTTAAATCCCAAATCTGGAAGGGATGAGCTCATCCAGGTGACTTGCTTGAAAAGATCTTGCGTGATCAGAACAAGTTATTCATAATCAGGAGAAATGATCCTCCTTGGTCCACATGGGGCCTTCAAAACATTTAGTTTTAATAATATAATGAAGAACCATGAGCCCATGACTTAATCCAAAAATGAGAACAAACCAATAGTTACTCATATGCTCACCCCATACCTGCTGTAACCACTATTCTGATTTGTGCATTCCTTTCCTTCTTAAAAAAGTGTGGGAGGGGTGTTGTCGAAGTTTTCATATTTCTGAGTTCTATGGAAAAGGCATACACATTGTATTCTTCTGGAACTTTCTTTTTCACTCAGTCATCACTAAAATTTATCTGTGTTGAGTGTATCTCTATTCAAGTTTCACATCTTCATAATATTCCATTGAGTTCCATTTTTTTTTTTTTTTTAATGCATTTCATCTCGGGGCATCTGGGTGGCTCAGTCAGTTGGGCATCTGGCTCTTGATTTTAGTTCAGGTCATGATCTCACAATTTGCGAGATGGAATCCCTCACTGGGCTCCGTGCTGACAGCGCAGAGCCTGCTTGGGATTCTCTCTCTCCCTCTCTCTCTGCCCTTCTCCTGCTTGTGCTCTCTCTTTCTCTCAAAATAAGCTTTAAAAAAATACGCTAAATAAATAAGTAAATAAATGCATTTCATCTTACCTGATGAAGAAGGCAAAATACTCACAATAAAATATTCCAAGTCTCCCTAATTCACCATTTTAGAAGTATGGTCCTAAGAACACATGATAGTAAATGCCTCAGGGGAAATGGGGTTTAGGTATTTCCTGGTCAGGACAATTAAGTGTTCAGGAGAGCCTTGCTCATTAGCTACAAATATTCAGGCATTATTTAGTTCACTGATTTAGCTGATTGAATCAAAAAGAAAACTTTTAGTTTTAACTTCCAGTTAGAAAACTTATATTTATTATTCCATGCCTTTAAGAAGCAGTTCACAAGATTTTTTTTAGATATT
The DNA here is from genome assembly GCF_016509475.1 of Prionailurus bengalensis. NCBI lineage: Eukaryota > Metazoa > Chordata > Mammalia > Carnivora > Felidae > Prionailurus > Prionailurus bengalensis. The sequence goes on along the minus strand of NC_057355.1, from coordinate 118,107,340 downwards.
GCTTTTTAAAGTTTATTTATTTATTTTGAGAGAGAGAGAGAGAGAGAGAGAGAGCACGCAGGTATACACGTGTGTTATCAGCATGGAGCCTGATGTGGGGCTTGAACTCAAGAACCATGAGATCATGACCTGAAACCAAGAGTCAGATGCTTAACCAGCTGAGCTACCCAGGCACCCGAACAGTTGAAGAGATTTTATTCTGCTCTTTAATTGCAGAGGAATGGGTCAACTTCAGATATGTCAGAGCACGCCTTGAAACAAGCCCCATAAATCTCCTGGTCAGCCTTCAGGTATAGATTTTTTTGAGGGGGAAAAATTAAATATGCTAATACTTATAAAGTGTAGGAGGGTGAAGACAGAAGTTGTAGGAGCACATAAGAAAGGGAGAGCCCTTAATAGCAAGAAAAGTATTTCTGGGAACACTGTCACAGTTACTAAGTAGAAAAATATCCAGCCTGAAGTAAAATATCTGTACAGCTTCCCTTGGAGGTCAGGGCTCAAGGCATGAATGCAAAGGGAAGAATCCCAACAACCAGGTTGTCATCAATGAAAAATAAGAAAGCCAAACACTAGGGGAGAAAAACTCTGATGCCTTTAGGACAAGGGAGGGCACAGGTGTCCTGCGGCAAATGTCTCCGAAGCCTGGGACATTTTAGGAAAACTGCTTTGACCTCCATAGTATCTTAGCAGTAGAGAGCAGGAGGCAGGAACCGGTCAGCCCTGATACTTTTCTGGGTGTGCACACAGCTTAACTTGAGTCTTCTCTAAGACGGTAATCATTCAGTGTATTTTATTTCCAAGATTAAAAAAAAAAATGACTTTAGTACGTCTCTAAGACAAAAGGACAGAAATAAACATCAGTCTCGGCATTAGATTCAAGAAAGGAAGGACAAAAGGAAATATAAGAGAGCCCAAGGAAGACAAACTTCTCTCATTTCTTGTGCCATGAAGCAAAGACAACATGCGTTGAGTCAAGAAAGTTCCTTCTCACGAGGATCATTTTAACCCTTCTGTTGCTTGTTCTCTTCCTATTAAAGCATAGCCCCACTGTCTGCACTCTTGGAAATAATCTGTTTGCTGAAACAGTGGTGGACCAGGAGAGCCCCTGGACAGGAATCTGGTCTCATATGCAGGCCTGGTACGCAGCGCTTCTAGACGCAGCCAGACAGCCCTGGGTTGGAATCACTGCTTTACCAAATAATACTGGAGACACTGGGCCAGGTACTCCATCTCTCTGGGCCACAATTTCCTCACACACAAATTAAGGTAATGATAATCACCTGATGGGGTTAAAATAAAATTTCTCAGTGGCTGTTGTGCAGAAGGCACTCCATAAGCGTGAACTTTCTCTTTTGCGTTCTCGATCCCCTCTCCTCATGCCCTACTGTTCCGATGGGAATCACCCTAAGTCATTCTACATATCTAGAGTCTCCACCATGTTCCGTGAGCAAGAAAGTTACTCCGAATCAAGTACATTATAGGTAACCAGCATACATCCATGCTGATAGCGAACATAATACTACCCAAGGTGGGGGGCTCCTTATGTATCAGATTTCCCCTGGAAACAAATTAGGGGTGTGGCCAGGGCATGTGAGGTTAAATATCAAGTGCACAAACATATGATCCTTCCAGAAAGGCTGTCCACCTGGTCAAATACTTAAATATTTTACTACTTAGTTTATTATTTCCCAACAACTTAGGCTTCAGGGAGTCAAGCAGCCACAATGCCATACAAATTAACTTTGGTCTCTGTTTTTATATATGTGCAACTTTCAGCAGAAAAATCAATAAATGAGCTTTGACCAGATATATGCAGGCTTGAGAGATTTCAGCTGATAGACTTCCCCTGGATTGTTAAAAATAATAAAGGCACAAGCAAATGCTCAGTGTAGCTACCATCATAATCATGTAATCTCTTGAACTGAGAAAACTATCTACTTTCTATCTGAGGCAAGGGGAATTACAGGACCTGTGTGATTTCATAATTCAACTTTTTAATTTTTGCAGATGAAAGACCCAACGCTGAAAAAATTTCTCAAAGCAGTCGAGCTAGGACTTGTAGAAGACCCTTAACTGCTGAATCCAGAAGTTCTAGTCTATTACTAATTCCAAAACCACAGTTTTGAGGGGGGTGGGGGAATGCAAGTGTCCACGCAATGTGGGATTCCATCACATGGCTCCGGCTCTTTTTGGCAATGAGAATTTTCACCAATTCTCAACCCTGATGCTTGGAGGTAAAGGTACTGGTGAACATCTCTGTTCACTAGTATAAAGACCTCCCCTCTGTCTTCCAGACTACCTCAATCCCTAGGTAGATTTCCTCACTCAGAAATAAGAAATATAAAAGGCAAATGGCATTTCTCATTTTTGAGGACATTGTTACATCTGGAGCTGAGGATCCAGGTGTATTCACACCTATGAATTGTTTTACCCACAATGTGACCACATGAGGGCCTGGTCCGAGGTAAAGCTGAATAGCCCCTGAGTACACTCATTGTGCAGAGCACTGAGTAATAGATAAAGTAGCCTAATCACTATATTGTATCCCTGAAACGAATATAACACTGCATGTTAACTATACAGGAATTTAAAAAAAAAAAAAAAAAAAAAAAGCTAAGTAGCCCTTGTTATTGGAGAGGAATGGTTTTGTTTCTTTTTTTTCTTTTAATTCTTTTTTTTTTTTTTAGTATTTATTCAATTTTGAAAGACGAAGAGAGACAGAGCACAAGCAGAGGTAGGGCAGAGAGAGAGGGAGGCATAGGATCCAAAGCAGGCTCCAGATTCTGAGCTGTCAGTACAGAGCCTGACGTGGGGCTTGAACTCACAGACTGAGAGATCATGACCTGAGCCAAAGCTGGACGCTTAACCGACTGAGCCACCCAGGTGCCCCCAGTTTTATTTCTTTTTATCCCAACTGGAGATGGGGTTGTCTGTAACCTGTAGCCCAAGCATCCTGATACAACACTCCTACTGTGTTGTGTATTATAAGTATTTATAAAACAATATTGAGACCAAGGATTCATTTCATTGAAAGTGTAAAATATGCATTTTATGCCCCCTGAGACTTCTTTCTGCTGTTACTGGCATTCCTTCTATCTCATCTTCTCTAATTCACAAATAACAGTCTAAGTACAATGAAGAAATGATTGAATGGCTCAAACTCTAGGCTTCTAGATAGTATTTTAATATATGCTATACTTTCAAAAAATATTTGAAACAAATATGACAAAAGGTTAACAGTTAACTCTTGCCTGGGCTAAATGAGAACCTACCACAGTATTTTCTATACTGTTACGAGTGGGGTTTTTTTGTTTTATTTTGGAAAAACCATGTAGACAAATAAAAGGAGAAAATCAGGTGTGGCAGTAATTTTTTAAAGTAGAAGAAAGCTTTCCTGATGTTAAAACTTCAGTTTTCAGATTGAAAAGCTTTACTGAGTCAAAGACAGACTTGCTTTTCAGAATAAAAAACAAAAACGAAAACAAAATGCTTAGATATCCTAGTAAGGCTTGATAGAAGAAGAAGAAGAAGAAGAAGAAGAAGAAGAAGAAGAAGGGGGAGGAGGGGGAGGAGGAGGAGGAAGAGGGGGAGGAGGAGGAGAAGGAGGAGGAGGAGGAGGAGGAGGAGGAGGAGGAGGAGAAGGAGGAGGAGGAGGAGGAGGAGGAGGAGGAGGAGGAGGAGGAGAAGGCGGTAACAACACCTGGACATATTTTGGAGAAATTTCTTCAAAGATAAAGGGGAAAATCCTGCGATCTTCCTGAAGTCAGAACAAATAACTTAAAAAGGAAAACTAACTCATCTAACATCAAACTTCTCATCTGCAACACTGGATGGCGGAAAATGAAGCAGTGTTTTCACACCTGTGGAGGAGAAGAAGGGCACTCCAAGACCACACAGCTGAGGGAAAAAGATACTTTTAGAAATAAACTCAAAAAAGGATACCAACAGTGGGCTCTAAGAAACCATCCCAATAAAAAAATTAAAAGATCTCAAGAGTTAGATTATGAGTGCAAAAATAGGTTAAAATATATGATAATGTAGTCAAATCAACTAGAGAATGTAAATGTGACTAATGATGTGTTTAAAAGGCTTCGATTCTTTAAACAACAGAAGCATGCTGTAAAAAAATTACAAAGTTAACGGCATCTTTTTTTTTTCTTAAGTAAGCTCCATGCCCAGCGTGGGGCTCAAACTCATGACCCTGAGATCAAGAGTCACACGCTCCACCAACTGAGCCAGGCTCATGCCCCAAATGTTAACAGTTATCTTAAAACTAATATTCTAAATTAATTCAACTAGCTGCAGAATTTTTAAGGAAGAAATAAGGACAAAAAATAAGGACATAGGAGCCTCCTAAATGCTCAACTTCAATAGCAGAAGAGTGTGTGGATTAGGAGCATGATAATAAACACTTGAGTTGAGGGAGGGAGGAGAGGGAGGGCATCTAGGAAGGTCTTTAACTTTGGTATATCAGGGGAAAGATACAGTTTGATATACTGCTATTGAAAACAGGAAGTGGAGCATTGCCCTAAACAGATACATTGAATTACCAAATTACTAGGGGTAAAGGAGATTTACAACCACTGGTAAAAACAGTAAAAGCATACAAGGAGAACAGAGAAAATACAATTTAAAATAATGAGTAGAAGGTGGAAGAAATAAAGTCAAAGACATAAGCTACAACCACGCTGGGCAGATGAAGTTGGAGGTGTGCATCCAGAAAGGTAAGGAAGGGAAGGTCAAGTGCAGCATCAGCCTGGGCACTGGTGCCAGGGGAGAGGAATCTCAGTGCACAGCAATTTGAGAATGTTGATACCATTGTTGAAAATTGGAAAGAGCTTAGGGGGATAAAGACCGATAATGCCTACGTCCTAGCTAGATTGGAAGACGATACTACAAAGATGCAGATTCTCTTGTCAATTAGCTTAAATGTAATACAACAAGCACCAATGGAATCTTTCTTGGAACATTACAAAATGTTTAATACTCATTCAAAAGAATAAGCACTCAAGAATAGACTGGAAAAATTTTTTAAGAGTAACAGGTGTGTTTGCTTACATATGGTTACATGGCTTTTTACATAGATATAAATATGTATCCTGCTGTACCCACAATAGTCAGAAACAGACAAGCAGATAAAGCAAGAATTCAAGGGCTTCAAAGCAGACCATTATTCAGGAGCACTTAGTAAACATTAAAAGTGGAATTTCAAGGGGTGCCTGGGTGGCTCAGTTGGTTAAGTTTCTGACTTCAGCTCAGGTAATGATCTCACGGTTCATGAGTTTGAGCCACCCCCCCCCCACCCCCCACATCTGGCTCTGTGCTGACAGCTCAGAACCTGGAGCCTGCTTTGGATTCTGTGTCTCCCTCTCTCTCTGCCTCTCCCCCCACTCACACTCTGTCTCTGTCTCTGTCTCTGTCTCTGTCTCTCTCTCAAAAATAAATAAAAACATTAAAAGAAAAATTTTCAAGTGAAAGTGGAACTTCAAAATCACCACCCAGTAGTTTTACAACTTTGGGGTGGGAAGGGGCTTTTTTTGCATGTAGTCAAAGCCAGAAACAATAAAGAAAAAACTAAAAGATATGATTACATAAAACTTAACATTTCAGAAGAAAGAAAATCACTAGACTGAGGCAAAGCAACTAACAGGAAACTAGAGAGAGTATTTGTACTATGTAAAATGGGCAAAGATTAAGGTTCTTTCTATATACAGAGCCATTACAAACCAATAAGAAAACTAATTCAATGGAAAAGTAAGCAAAAATATGAAGAGGAAATTCATACACAAGAATGATATGGAAAGATACTCAATTTTACCAGTAAATAATCATAAATCAATATATTTTCATTAATCTTAATTACAAAGTTTTTTGAAAGGATTGTGAATAACCAGGGTTGGCAAGACTCTGGGAAATTGTAATGCCTTGTTTGCATGAATGTAAATTGGTACAATGTTCTGTCGGATAATTCGGAGATACATACATGTGTGGGTACACATATATATTCATATACATACACACATATATTCATATATACACACATATATGAATATATATATTCATATATTGTATACGCACACATCTGTTACATATAGACATCTTTTAATCCAGCAATCCTCCACCTACAAACCAGTCCCAAGTAAAAGGATATTCATTGTAGTGTTAACCAGACTATTGAAAAATTGAAAATCAACTTTACACAGTTGATTATTTAAGTGCAGGATGGCCATATAATGGAATGCTATGTAACTATTAAAAACTATTTTGATGTAGTTACAAGGACATAGAAAGAAACAAGATATCCCTAAAGGGAGAAGAAGTAAACAGACCAAAGCATGAAGTGTAACTTGACCCACTGCCACTGTTGTTGAATGGTCAGTACGGATCCGCAGAGAAATTCGTACTAAAACTATACCGAAGAGGAGAATGAACTTGGATTAATAAACGGAAGAATAACATTAATAAGCTCAGCAATAAGTCCAGAGTAAGAATGACAAAACAAGAACAGAAGAAAGGTATGGTTACAGAGTATTTCATCCCTTTCACCCTGTGGGGAGCAGAATAGGAACACAGCCATACTAAGGTGCCCGTGGCCGTTGCACAGCAAACCGTCACCCCAGCTCGCCGGGCACTGGCCTATTCTCCTCTAGGAAGGGAATTATAAAAGGAAGGAGCAAAATGCAAATGCTTTGAAGACAGAAGGAAATTCATACATGTTCTGGCCAGGACCTCTTGGAGAGAAGGTCTGGGTAGGAGTTTGGGAGCGTGTTTTCCTTCAAAAAGGAGAAAGTCTTAGCATTTGAAGAAGACTTGGAGGAATGCACCAAGGAATATACCAAAATTAACTTGAGCCCCGTGTTGGGAGGAAGCACCTGCACTGCTGTCTGATGACCTAAATGAACTGGTGTGGGATTGAAACAATTGTGGCAGCCTATGAATACACAGAGAAAACGTCTGCAAGAAATTTGTAAGAGTAAAGAACAAAATGTTAACAATACTTACTGCTAATAGGTGGGGGATCACAGGTTAATTTCTCTTCTGGTTAGATACCTTTATCTCTTTAACAGTGAACACGCATTATGTTTATAATAAAAAGCAATCCATTCTACTTTCTGGGAGAGAAATGATGGGCTAGATTATACGAAAACCAAAATGTACAAGAGCTGTTTGGGTTCGACCTTCATCTTATGTCTGTTCATATCCTCAGACATGGTGTGTGTATGTGTACATATTTGTTTTCCTAGACTATAAAATCCTTAGGGGCAAGGCTGTATCATATTATTTTGTTGGGTACACAAATAATGAATAAATACATGAATTAATGAGTTAATGAAAATGATGCTTTACAAGGAGAGCAAAGAAATTAAATAATATTTCATAAGTGCTCTGATTAATATGATGTCACAAGTCCTGGTCTACTTTTAAATTCTGTGTGAAAAAGAGTTGATTTTCTTGATAATGATATCTAATTGGAGAGGTCAAACTGAGATAAATAATCAGATATTATATTTGCACATGCCTTTACCCAAAAAATAAATGAAACCATATCCAGTACAGAAGTAGAGCCGGAGAGGTGCCTAGGTGGCTCAGTTGGTTAAGCATCTGACTCTTGATTTCAGCTTGGGCCATAATCTCACAGTTTCGTGAGTTCGAGCCCCGCATCCGGCTCCATGCTGACAATACAGAGCCTGCTTGGGATTCTGTGTCTCTCCCTTTCTCTCTGCCCCTCCCCAACAGGTGCCATCTCTGTCTCTCTCAAAATAAATAAACTTAAAAAAAAAAAAGTAAAGCCTTAAAGGAACATGGCAGATTTCTCCAGAAAACCATGAACAAAACATTATTCACATTACAAAAGATCTTTTATTAAAATATTTCTTTAAAAAGGTAGTTCAGGGGTGCCTGGGTGGCTCAGTTGGTTAAGCGTCTGGCTTCGGCTCAGGTCATGATCTCACGGCCCGTGAGTTCAAGTCCCGTGTCGGGCTCTGTGCTGACAGCTCAGAGCCTGGAGCCTGTTTCAGATTCTGTGTCTCCCTCTCTCTCTGCCCCTCCCCTGCTCATGCTCTGCCTCTCTCTGTCTCAAAAATAAATAAAAACATTAAAAAAAATTAAAAATTTAAAAAAAATAAAAATAAAAAAAAATAAAAAGGTAGTTCATTGGGGTGCCTGAGTGGTTCAGTCCATTAAACATCCAACTTCTGATCTCAGCTTAGATCTTGATCTCAGTGTGGTGAGTTCAAGCCCTACATTAGGCTCCACACTTGAGGGTGAAGCCTACTTTAAACAAACAAACAAACAAACAAATAAAGGTAGTTCATTTAAAAGTTTGTTTCCACATCAGTAAGAAGAGATGCTAAATACAGGACCTAAAAAAGGGGCATTGCCAGTTGAAAATGAATCAAAAATAGGAATACAGTTTCTCTGAAATTATCAAGTAATTTAATGGGAAAATAACGTGACTTACAAATGCACTATCTGCTGATGACTGTCTTACTGTTCACTCAAGGGAGAGTAAAAATGTAAAACCAAGAACACAAAACATTTAAACCACCTTGTAGAGGATGGGTGACACAGGAAAACAAGAAAAAGTATAGAATACATAGATCCTTAGAAAAACAGGCTCTACACTGGTACAGCTTCAGAAAAAATCAGATATTTATGTTCATGAAGCTTTTCTCTAAGATTCTGGATATTGTCATCAACAGTGGCATATGATAAATTATTTTGAAGGCACTAATTTCCAGCTTAAGGAAAAGCTCCCTGTTAGGCTTTCCTCTCTTTGTTAGGAACTGGGGCTCTTTCTCTAGGCTACCCGCAAGCTGTCAATCTTTTCTCTGCAAATACCTTGATTTAATTTTTGCAGTCTTCTGGAAACAAACACCTTAAATGATTCCGGCAGATACTGCCTAAACTTAGAGGGTTATTAGGACGAACTTTTAAATAAAACTATGGAACAAACCAAAAAAATTAAGCAAAACTGATCAAATACCAAAGTTAGGTTGGTACTACCCAAAACAAGATTTAAATTCTTAACCTCACATGGGCTTCTGAGACAGAAAATATCTAGTTATAGTAATAATTTTTATCAATAGTATATTTAAAATAGCAACAATGAGGGGTGCCTGGGTGGCTCGGTCGGTTAAGCATCCTGTTTTCGGCTCAGGCCGTGCGTGATCTCACAGCTCATGGATTTGAGCTCTGCACGCGTGGGCTCTGTGATGAAAGCCAGGGGCCTGGAGCCTGCTTCAGATTCTATGTCTCCCTCTCCCTCCCCTTCCCCCCCCTTGCGCCCCTGCTTTCTCTCGAAAATAAACATTAAAAAAATTTTTTTAAATAAATAAACAAAATAGCAACAGTGTTTGTTTTGTGCCATCCACTAGTCCGTGCATGTTGCATTGGACAGTGCATTGGATAGTAGGTACCACTGTCATCATCCCCGTCTTACAGATGAAGAAACTGAGCCACGCTGACATTGTGACATTTGCCTAAAGTCATACATCTAGTGAGTGACAGAGTCAGGATCTGAACCCAGTAAGTCTAAATGTGGCTCCCATGTAAATTAACTACTGTTGAGTAGTCCTCAATCTGGTCCGCACAGTAGAGGCGCTTGGGGAGCTTTTAAAACTCCTGATGCCCCAGGCTGCATCCAGACCAAAGATATCAGTTTTGGGGGGTGACTTCCAGGCTGCAGCAATTTTAAAGCTCCCCAGGCAGGTCTGATGCACAGCCAAATACGAGATCCACAGCAGGATGCCATGCTGCTGTAATGGTTACAAGGCTAACTGGAAGTCTAAGGTGATGCTGCTTAAGCTATTTTGACATGGAAATTAATATCCATTAACTTCATTTGTAAAATACAGATTAAGTTGCTAATGAAGGGAGGATGAGTTACTACCTGAAAGGATTACACACCACTGCTTTCTCAAGAAGACAAGCTTCTTTCTCCTCATTTAAAACACGTCAAGATGCCCAGACCTATGTTTACTTCCCCCCCAAAGGGGGATGGAGGTTAAAGGAGGATGTGTGAATATGGGCTGATGGGTTACAATAGCACTCGAAGGAACCGTCACCCTGACACCATTCTCTCTTTAAAATACTTCTTACCAAAAATAAGATAGAAACAGAGAGGGAGACAAACCACAAGAGACTCTTAAATGCAGAGAACAAACTGAGGGTTGCTGGTGGGGTGCTGTGTGGGGGGATGGGATAGGTGGGTGATGGGTACTAAGGAGGGCGCTTGTTGGGATGAGCACTGGGTGTTGTATGTAACTGACGAATCACTGGGTTCTACTCCTGAAACCCATACTACACTGTATGTTAACTAACGTGGATTTAAATTTAAAAAATAAAATATATAAAATGCCTCTTACGTCTCCTGCTCTTTACATCTGTGTGCCTGTATATGGATACACGTACACATATGGTCCCATATCTACCTACATGGACATGCAGGCTCACATATACACCTATACGCACATGTATATGTGTGCGTGATCCCTGCAAAGTAAGTGTGACTCCTATAAAGTAAGCTGAGCACTGAAGCTGGCTTTTGCCTGGAGGTCAGGAGTCTACCTTGAGTACAGGAGCCTTGGCTTCAGGCCCAGCAGGAAGGACCAGAGCAAACAAGGAAGTCGCTCAAGTCCGTCCTATGGTGCCTTTACCGAGCCGCATGGCTACATGCACAGGAGATCCTCCCCACCACCAGCAGAACCACAAACAGTCCATTTAACTATGCTCGTGGACGAGTACAAGGAGACTTTCCTGTCCCTAATTTTAACCAAGGATGGAAGGAGGAAAAAAATCAATCCTAGATATTCATTGCAACCAACCAAACCCATGCAAGTTTGCGGCACAAACTCATACAACAGGCAGGGTCCCCAAAACCCTGAAGCATATCATTTAAGGTCAAGGGTCATTCATAGTTGGTAATACTTCAGGCACATGGCAGATGCTACCTCACACAATTTCTGGAAGAATTCATCTGTAACCTACATCTGGAAAAACTCTCACCCCAAGTTACGAGAAAAAGGAGTAGGTCAAAGTTGAAAAGGAATCAACTAATTGGTTAATACACACACACACACACGTACAAAGCTAGGAAACAAGACACATGAGTAACAGACAACAGAACCGGACTCATAAAGACTTCAGATACTGGAATTAAGAAATTCAGAACGAAATACCATCCTTCTTATGTTCAAGCAGTAAGAAAAGAAATTTGAAAATGTGGTCAGAAAAAATACTATCATAAAAAAACTGGATATTAAAATAGGGTGTCGGGATGACTCAGTCCATTGAGCACGTCCAACTCTCAATTTCAGCTCAGGTCATGATCCCAAGGATCTCAAGGATCAAGCCCCAAGTCTGGCTCTGCGCTGAGCATGGAGACTGCTTAAGATTATTTTTCTGTCTCTCTCTCTCTCTCCCTCTGCCCATGCTATCTTAAAAAAGACAAAAAGCTTTAAAAAACTAAATGGGTTCTGGAAATAAAAAATATTGAAATTGAAATAGAAGCAAAATAGATACATTTAACAGCAGATTAGAATAAGGGCAAAATAAAGACATTTTCAAACAAAGATGGAAATTTTTGTCACCAAGAGGTCCTCACTGGAAGAAAGTCTACAGAATTTAAGTAGAATAAAAGTGATCCCAGGGGCGCCTGGGTGGCGCAGTCGGTTAAGCGTCCGACTTCAGCCAGGTCACGATCTCGCGGTCCGTGAGTTCGAGTCCCGCGTCGGGCTCTGTGCTGACAGCTCAGAGCCTGGAGCCTGTTTCAGATTCTGTGTCTCCCTCTCTCTGACCCTCCCCCGTTCATCTCTGTCTCTCTCTGTCTCAAAAATAAATAAACGTTAAAAAAAATTAAAAAAAAAAAAAAGTGATCCCAGAGGAAGATCTAAAATGCAAAGATACAAGCAAAGCATGTGGGCAAATATGTGGATAAATGTAAATAAGCACCCTCTTTAAAACAATAACAAACTCTTACGTGATTAATAATTTTTATAATAGACCAAATACACAATAACAACAGCATGCAACAGAAGAGGGTAATAGGAGCTAAGTGTTCGAAGGTATGACTTGGGAGGAGGAAAGAGATTAGCTAAATTTAGACTTTTGTAAGTGTATATGGTCAAATTCCTTGGGTTCCTGTTACAATATGGAAACAGAATATACAACAAACTAGCAGAGGAAGGAATTGAGATGAGAAAAATTATCAATCCAGAAAAATACAAGAGAAAAGAAACATGGCAGAATAAAGTACAAAACGAAAGAAACAAATCGCAATGTTAAGAGTTACAATAAATGTAAATAGATGAATTAGATGATCCAGTTAAAAGCCAAATGTTTTCATTTTTTTAAGAGACAATAAAAGACGGAGGAAATACTGACTATAAAAGTTGGTTATGTTAGAGTCATCTGGATGGGGCTTACAGAGAAGGGGGATGCCATGGGACCGGCAAGGGACACACACAACTTCATTCTCCAAGGGGTTGGAAAGGTCAACTATGCCCACGTGGGCCTTTGTCCTGTCAAACTTGAATTCTAAATTAAATCCCATACAACACTAGATCGGTGCTTCTTGATCTTTAGTATACACACAAATCACCTGAGGGTTTATTAAAATGCAGATTCAGCAGGGCTGGGAGGGGCCTGTGATTTTGCATTTCCAGCAAGCTCCCAGGTAACGCTGAGGCTGTTGGCTCTGGACCCCACTGTGAGTAGCAAAATATTAGAGTTATGGTAAACACAGACTTCATTTTTTTGTTGTTGTTTTTACAAATAAACTAATAATAAATAAGGTAGATCTAATCCAGAGAAGAGCAAGAGAGGCCCACAATCTAACTGCAAGTCCAAATTTCAAAAGCTTAAAAACAAAGTTTTGTTTGCTTGGTTTCTTGGTTGTTTTAAGTTTGATGCCAAGACTCAATAGGATGCAAAACTGTTACTTGAACAGATGTGAGGTGACTGTATCTCTATTCCACTTCCTGTGAATATTCACTTTCACCTGAGAAGTCCCTAGTGTGTTTGATTAACAAACGCCACGTCAGACCGTAAGAAAACCCAAAAACTCTTGAATTCCAAAATACATCCGTCCTGGAGGTTTTGGTAAGTGATTGTGGATCTGTAGTGTATATTTCATTCTTTGGCTAATTGGAGATTTTGTGGTCTTTACAAGAACATTTGTCTCTAAGTTAGAACACTGGGAGAGAAAAAATATATAATTATTCGGTAATATAATAATTATTCAGTCTCAAAACTGTTTTTTCAGGAAATTAAGCACTTAGATAAAATCCCAAGTCAATACTCCCTTGGGGTTTTATTTTTGTTACCTGAAGACAAGATAACACTGACCTAACTTCAGCTTTTAAGTGGATAGCCATCGAGTATTTTCTGGGCAAATCTATCTCCTAGGATATGCCACTCTCTGAGATAGATGCCAAATTAGCTTAAAACCAACTTAAAAAAAAAAAACTATTGATGAGATTAAATAAAATGTATTTATATAAAACATGATTCCTATAAAAGTGCTCTTATCTTGTGAAGACACAGTCTCAGTGAAACCCAAATTGCCAATGGCAGAGCTTGAAGTAGTAACATATGGGTCTATATATAGACCTAAAAATCTTTAGAAAAATCTTTGGCCCCATACAGGATTTTGCCCAACTGTTATCGACCTTTGATTCTCAAAGCATGGTACGTGGGGAGGCAGCAAAGTTAAAATCTCCGGTGACCTGTCCCCTCTCACAGTCAAGCCACATTCCTTCGGAGATTAAAAGTACTTCGAAGGCAGCAATAAAGGGGTCACCTCGGGCATTGCTGTATTTGTTCCTTTTGAGATCCCCATGCATTTTATGGAGGACTTTTAAACTTCACCTGCACAGAAAGACAATGGACTCCCCCATCATTTGCAGTAGATGCTGACCTCAGTCCATAAAGTAAACAGTTATCATGTTGGTCAACAGGTAAGGGCATGATGATGAGGTCCACTTTCAAAAGCCATGTAAGGCACCAATGCCTTCCACACTGCTCTTTTTCAAATAGTCACTCAATAACCTTCAGTATAGTGGAGAGGTTCTGTCAAAGCCTTGAAAAGAAACATCCTGATGATCCCAGTGACTTTTGATGGTTTGTTGGTTTAGGGACAAGAAAAATCTGGCAATAGAAAGATCATCTTATTTTATTTCACTTTATTTCATTTCATTTTTTTATAACATTTGTTTATTTTTTTTTTAATTTCTTTTTTTTTTTCCAATGTTTATTTATTTTTGGGACAGAGAGAGACAGAGCATGAACGGGGGAGGGGCAGAGAGAGAGGGAGACACAGAATCGGAAACAGGCTCCAGGCTCTGAGCCATCAGCCCAGAGCCCGACGCGGGGCTCGAACTCACGGACCGCGAGATCGTGACCTGGCTGAAGTCGGTCCTCAACCGACTGCGCCACCCAGGCGCCCCAACATTTGTTTATTTTTGAGAGAGACAGAGACAGAGTGTGAGTGGGGTAGGGCAGAGAGAGAGGGAGACACAGAATCTGAAGCAAGCTCCAGGCTCTGAGCCACCAGCACAGAGCCTGATGCAGGGCTTGAACTCATGAACGGGGTGGGAGATCATGACCTGACCCGAAGTCAGACGCTTCACTGACTGAGCCACCCAGGTGCCCCTAGAAAGGTCATTTTAAAAGGGATAACTTCTACTGGGAAGTCAAGGATGGGTAAATTAAACAGTGACTGAACCTCACTTTAACACTACCAAATTAACCAACACTCATATTAAGACTTAAGATATTGTACACCATCAGTTCACCCCAAACATATATTACTGTAAGCATCAATCTAAAATTATTTCAAAAACTAGTTATTGCCAATAGTTCTGGGATGAAGCCCCCAATAGATCCACAAATCTTGACCTATAAACTATTTCATAAAAACCAGTAATGCAGGGAAAAAATAAAATCTGTAGCCCTAATCCCCCTCAAAACAAAAACAACAAAAACAAAAGAATAAAGTAAATAGGAAGTTGGAAGCCAAAATAAAAACCAGTGCTAGAGAATAAGATAACATTTTCCAAGTGTGCCAGCTGGATATTTAATAAAAGTGGTAATTATCATCTTTCAGTTTCAATTCAGAAGGCTCTCCTTCTAGAAAACATATGTTAAGCACTGGTAAAACTTCCCCTTAAAACACAATGTGTGTGAGAATGCTTACGGTAGGTTTTCAGTAAATATAAAATAAATCTGACTATTGCAATATTATAGTCAACAATGCCCAAGATACTGTAAAATGAAATGATGACAAGATTCACCTGTGATATGAAGTAGATTTACATATTTAACAAATTTTACGATTGCCATACCGTTGATGGGGGACCTTATTATATTTCCAAAGCAAGTTTTTTTATTCACTGAGGCTTCACAAGATAAAGATACTGACAAAGCTGCAGGGGAGGGCTCTTTGTGTGCGTATTACTTAACAACCAAATAGATGACATCCGTCCACTGATCTCTCATTTGTGACCCACCGAAGCTTCTATTGTTGTGCCAACTAAGACCTTATCTTCCAATTTTATCTCCTCAGGTGAGGCTTGGTAGCCCCACTGATAACGGCATCTCTGCAGCTCTAGCCTGTCAGTTAAACAGCCACAAAGCAGTGAAATCCCGTGGAGTTGAACAATCACGAAGTATTCAGTTCTGCCTTCTCGCTCATCTCCTTTTATGGGTGAAGACACAGAAATAGTTGCCTAATTTTACTTACTTGCCCAAGAATATCAGGGTGAACATCCTGGTACAAAATGAGTTGAAGTCATATTTGAAAAATGCCTTTTTCCCCAGCCATGCAGCAGAGTAAGTAAGTAATTTTACACTGTCTCTTTTTGAGATTAATCTTGAGGAACACTGCCAACTTTTATTTCGGAGGCATTTCCAGCTCGTTCCTTCCAGTGCCCCAACTTCAACAATTTGACATCTGTGGCCCCTGAATCCATTGACTGGACCATCTCTTCATGGTCAATCACCTGCCTCACGGTTCCGCCTTCCTTGTCATCCAGTCTGACCCCTTGAGCTTCATAATGATCACTCCCTTGCATTTGTCCCCAGTCCATCTCTGTCTCTCCTGTCCCACATCATTCGGTTGGCAAAGCTATAACCCTGGTTAAATACAATTATCCTTGGATTCTCTCCCTACGTCACAGAAACTGACCCAATCTAGAGAAAATAAACAACTGTCCTGGCTGGTGTTGCTTTAAAGATAGGACGCTAATCTCAAAGGCTTTCAGCTCTGCTCAACAATCTTACCACACACTTCCCTGGCCAACTTATACTCCCACGGCTAGAAAACTATTTTATACTTCCTCATACTCATCGGATGATCTTGATTCTTATTTTTTCTTAGAAAATAGGAGCAAGCAAAAGAAAACAGAGCCCGTTCCTATAACTATGCAGGCTCACCTATCTGTGCCTGTCCAAATCTAGAACATGCACCGCCTTAACTCCAGATAAAGTGGCCAGTCCACCACTTGATACACTAGGTCTCATTCCCTCTTACCCTACTTACAGAGACCCTCTTTATCTTTATCTCTAATAAGTCCCAACAGTTTTCAAACATAGTAACTCCCACTTAACAAAAATAAGCTAAATAGTTCTGACCTCACATCCTAGATAGTTCTTCTCCCTCACACTCGCCCCCATAGCAAAAATCTCTCAAGAACTATGTATCCGTCTTCATTTGCTCATCGTTCGGTCTCACCTAAAGCAATTACAATCCAGCATTGCCCGCACCCAGCTAGTGGCACTCATATTGTCAACAGCACCATGATCTCATGCTGTTACATCCAGCGTTCGCATCCATGGTCAAGGTCTTTGATCTCTCAGTAGCATTCTCATGGTTCTTCATTCCTCCTTCATTCTTGGCACTCTCTTCTTGAAGCTTTCAGACACTTCACCTGCCTATGTGTCCTCCCACCGTCAATTCCTTCTCAGTCCCCTTCACTGGTTCCTCTTCAGCTCCTCAACCTCTAAATGTTGGGAACACCCCAGGATTCAGTCCTCAGGCAACCTCTCTTGGCTCCCAACACTAACTCCCTTAGGGATCTTATCCAACCTCATGGATTTAAACTCACCTGCTGGTTGCACATCCAATTTTACCTCTCTAGCCATAACCTCTCCCCTAACTCCAGGCTCATACATGCAATGGCCACCTTCTCTTGAATAGGGAATAGCCTCTCAAATGGTTTTCTCATCTAAGAAAATGGCACCACCATTCAGCCAGATGGTCAGGCCAAAGTCCACATCCAGTTAGCAAATTCTAATGGCAATACTTTCAAAATATATTCTGAATCATACCACTTCTCACACGCATCACTTACCAACTGCGTACAAGCCCCATCATCTCCCACCTGAACTCGTGTGTAAGCCTCCTAACCCATCTTCCCGTTTTGTTCTCTGGCCCTCTACAGACTGTTCTGGGGTCATCATCCAGTTAAAACAAAGAAGATCATGGCTCTCCCACATTCAAAAACCCTGATGGTTTTCCATCAGATGTGGTAAAAATCCAAAGGCCCTATTATCTGACTGCTGTCTACCTCTTTGGCTTTTTCTCCGCCCAGTTTCTCCATTGCTTACCCCCCTCCAGCGACACTGGCCTCCTAATTGTTCTCTAAATACCTTATGATGTCCCTGCCTCGGGACAATTGCTATTCCTGTTGCCTGAAGTATTCTTCACACGGGTTTATTCCCCCTCACTTTCTTTAATTTCTTGTTTAAATGCTTCCTTGCACCTTGCCATTCTCTATCCCATCTCCCTGCTTTGTCTTCATAGCACTCATTCACCAATGCCATGTTGTATCTTTGTTTACTTGTTGATTACCCAATTCCCACACAAAAATGGAAAATTTATGAAGCTAGAGACTCTGTCTTGTTCTTCATTGTACCAACGGCAGCTAGAGCTGAACCTGGTTCATACCAGATGTCCAATAAATGTTTGCTGAGTGAATTACCAATTTAAGCAAGGAATGAATTACCAGTTTAACCTATATTAGCTATGAGTATGTATAATCAGGCAGGCTGTCCCCACATACCAAAAAGATAAAGCACAATTTTGATTAATAGATGCCATGGGGCGCCTGGGTGGCTCAGTCGGTTAAGCATCCAACTCCTGATTTCGACTCAGCTCATGATCTCACGGTTCATGAGATCAAACCTCTAGTTGGGCTCTGTGCTAGCATCATGGAGCCTGCTTGGGATTCTCTCTCTCCCTCTGTTTCTGCCTCTCCCCTGGGCACTCTCTCTCTCAAAATAAATAAACATTTTTTAAAAATTTAAAAATAGATGCCATCAAAACAAATCTGTATTGTTTCAAGGAATTTCATTCCATTTCCTTACATCCTAAGATGTAAGGTACAAAGAACAATGGAGACTTAACTCATAATTGGTCTTCTTACCCCCAGTTTCAGAGTAAAGATATCATGGGTCCACTGGCTACTCAATAGTAAATTTTAATCCTCTGCATAGGTAGTTTGATCAATTGTGATCTACAAGTCCCATAAAAAAAAAAAGTTATTTTCCCAGTCGATATTAGAATCTCAGAAATATGCTCACAAGCTCAATCTTATAATCAGCTTCTCTATTGCTCAGTAATAAATGTGGCTAAATAAGGGATACAGCCAAGTGCCTAGTTCATTCTTCATTATGTAAATGCATGTTCTCTGCCCACTTAGACCTCAAGCCCCTTGCATATAAGGGACCCCCCAGTAATAACAAGGATAGCTTAGGTTACACTAGGTACTCCAAGTCATATTTCCTTATCCTCCCCCAAAATGGCAACAAAAGAATACTGCTCAAGATACATATCTAATACAGGTTGACTACAATTCAGTTTATCATAGTCAATTAGGGACGCAGAAAGATAGAGTCTCCATCTCAATGCTTGCTTTCAGGGTCACTATGACAATGGGATAGAATGTGGTGGCTCACGTACAAGTTCTTAAAGCCTCCAACACTTTACTCACATTGCAATGGCCAAAGCAAGTCACATGGCTCTTCCCTACCTTTAGAGGAAGAGAGGAGGTGAAATCCTACAGTTTGACAGAATATTTGCAACCTTCATGACTGCACATATCCCTTACAAAGCCCTACATAACAACTTACATAATAGTAGGTAAAGACATTCCTATTGACCCACAGTCACATGTGTGAACACACAAATGGCCTTCAACAGAGAGCCCTAACCCCTGGTGGCAAAATCCCTGGAAAGAAGAAAGGAAGGAAGGAAAGAACTCATGTTTCAAAAATAAAAAGCAAAATTAAGCAATACTGAACACTGTTTAATTAAAATTAAATTTAAATAAAAGCAAAATTAAACATTCCCTAGGCTTTTCACAACAACATCCAAAAGCTTCCATCACCAATGCATAAACTTTATTTGAGAATAAGATACCAATAAACAAAACTCTGCTGATGCTTCCTTGGTGATGTTTCTAATTTCGTGGGCACTTGATGTAAGATCTTTGTTGGCTATAATCCAGGTTTAGCTGCACCCTATCTATTTGGATAAAAATGAGCTCTGACCTCAGATGATTTCAAATTCAGCTGAAAATGATCCAGAAGCCAAAGAAACAAGATAAGATTAATGAATAGCTAAAAAGTGTTGGTGTCCACGCAGAGATTTGTATATGACAGACTACATACGCTTTGTAAGACAATGACAGATTTGACAGATGGATAAAAGCAGAGACATATCTGCAATATTCCAGTCTTTTACAGTTCAGGTTACATAAAAGCATATACCATAGTAAAAAGGTTGGGTCGGGGGAGACCGAAATTCTAAATATAAAGATGATAAGCAATTATGGAAATGAAGAGTAAACAAATGAATGCTTGCAAGGAAATTATTTACATACCAAATAACTATTATAAAGCTTTCATGTTATACAAAAATCTATGGACATCAATGCCTGCCTAACTTCTTGATTCATAGAAAAGAAGATTTAAGTCATCAAAAACCTAATGAAAAGGGGTTTGCTGACTGGTCCCCCTTCGTGTATCTGGCCCAGTACTCTCTCGCAGCATAGGATGTTGGTGGACAGAGAAGAGAAAATTCTCAATGCATCCGAACACCATGCTTCTTCCATCATGGAGACCTGTTTACAGTGTGTAATTTAGGCAAATAAGGAAGTAGGCAGCTGAACACACACACTCAGGCAGAGGTGTCTCAGTCTGCTCTGGCAACCAGACAATATTCCACAGACTGGGGGGCTTAACAACAGAAATATATTTTCTCACAGTTGTGGAGGTTGGAAAGGTCAAGGTCTGTAGGGTTCAGTTTTCGGTGAGAGCCCTCTTGCTGGCTTGCAGATGGCCACCTTCTTGCCGAGTCCTCACACGGCCTTTCATCTGTACTCAAATGGAGATCGATCGGTCCCAATCTCTCTCCCTCTCTCTCTCCCCCCTCTAACTAAGGCCATTAATCCCACCATTAGGGCACCACCCTCATGACCTGATCTAACCCTAATCACCTCCCAAAGGCTCCACCTCCAAATATCATCACATTGGGGATTAGAGTTTCAACATAATAGTTGGGTGGGGGCGAGGCACATGCAAATATTCAGGCCATAATAAGAGGTAACACTCCATGACTGGTGACAATGAAATATGGACTCTTCTCAGAAGCATGGGTTCAAAACATAGTTCCAGGTACCTAACAATATGGCACCTTGTTTTAAGTGCCAAGGTATTTCCAGTTAAATGAGAGTGCACAAGTAAGAAAGAAAGACCTCATTCAGCTTCTGAGTGAACCAACACATGACATGTTCTATCAGACTCTCCCAAACAATGTCCCCGCTCTTCTTCCAGGGTAAGCCCTTCTAACTGCATTAGAAGAATTTTAAATGATGGAACAGGCACATACATTCAAAGCTTCCAAACAAAGGCATTATAAAAGCTGAAAACTCGCCATCCTGCTCTGGTTCCCAAGGTCCCTGAGAAGAGAATATTGAGAATTAATCCAGTTGTGAACTGATAATTAACTACTTGGTAGATGCTAGTCACTGAGTTAATTGTTTTTTTAGATGCAGTCTAATGTAATATGGACAACAATCCATTTTACAGATAAAGCAACTAAGTCTCAGAAATGTTAGATAATTGGTAAGTCATTACCCAGGAAAATGTGAAAATCAAGTCTCCAACAATGGGCTTTTTATCCATGAAACCATCTTTGGACTGGGAAATAATCTGTTGGACCACTAATTAGCTATGGGATGACAAGCAAGTGACGTAACCTCTTTGCAATTCAGTTTCTTCATCTATAAAATGAAAGAGTGAGGCTGTGTGGTCCCTAATCAGGTTTTCCTTCCTTGAATGTAATGTTAACTTTTAAGCAACACGTGGCCAGAAACAAAAATAAAAGATACTTTTTATAAAAACCTATCTCACAAAGGCTGTTAAAAAGAATGAAGGGCTAAAAAAAAAATGCTTTCGATGGAAGACCATGTGATTGTAGAGTTTCTTCATCATAGTTTCATCACCAAGTAAGCACTCCCCAATTCCAACCAGCTCTCTTAGAATATTTACCACCAAGGGCACTAGGCAGAGAGTGAGTTTGAGCGTAGACTCCCATTGAAAGAAAACCACGTCAAAATATATGCCCGGTTGGCAGCTATTTCATGGCATCAACTTCAAAGGAAATTTTCTGACGACGGGTATTCTAGCACAAGTTTTTAAGACCCTTGTTGAAGCCTCGGCACATCTCAGGAAACCGGACTGATTACAGCCGCGCCTTCTGCAGGTCGATGTCTGTGCTCTGGAAATACTCGCATGGAAGATGACGAGCAAAACTAAGTCATGAACTGACAGTGCGACAACCGGCCTCCCTCCTAGACCAGGATAGACAAACGTCTTCATCCCGGCAGAGTTCACGGCAGCCATTCACAGATGCCTTTCTTGCCTCGTGGCATCCAAGGGAGGTCTGATCCTGCAGGAGAATTCAATGAAGAGGTCAACACACCCTTCAAGAGCCTTGGAGAGAGGGTATGGCACTAAGTCAGCCTTAACTGCCAACCCAGATGGAAATTCTGCAAAGAATACAACTCTGACTCTCTGAACATACTGAGAACCTGGAGAGATCACGGGTGACAGGGCGATTTCTTGAACAGCCGGCCTTATACCATCCGTGAGCATCAAGGAGAAGCGCGAGATGACCCTCAAAAGGTCCCTGGAAGGAAGCATTTTGGAAGACGTTCAAAAAGTCGCAGCAATTCGAGTCTGCTAGTTTGATAATGAGTTAAAATGAGAACACTTAAGGGAGGAGGGGATGCTAGTGAAGCAAAGCTTCCTAAAGTAGCTCGGCAGCGAATATTTGCACGGCAAACGGCCTCGGCAGACCAACACACTCGGCCTGTTGCCAAGAGAACCGGTGGCTCTTCTGGAGCGAATGTTCAGGAAAGACCCACGTGAGAGCCAGGCAAGCGCACAACCACAGACCCTCGACACCCTTCTTGAGGCAGCTGCAGATACCCACGGCCGTTCCACTTCGACGTGTCACACGGCGTGGACGGAAATGTACCCGCGACAACAAACATTCCTGGGAGGACTGCCTTCGCCTACACAAGATAGCTGGTACAATACCAACAGCCATGTTGGCATCGCATTTATTACAGGGAACACGAGAAGGACATTCTTGAGAAGGTAATTCTTGAGAGTGACTGGGAGGCTTTCATGCCAAAATATGGAAGCAAACATCCTCATGGTGTTTCCTTGACCAGCTACCATCTGCTCACAAATGGAATGGAAACTTCAAAGCATATTGTGTTTCGTGTAGACATATGCAGCTGTATGATAGATGGGTGCAGACGAAGTACAACATGAACATAATTTAAAATGCACGGGCCGGGGCGCCTGGGTGGCGCAGTAGGTTAAGCATCCGACTTCAGCCAGGTCACGATCTCGCAGTCAGTGAGTTCGAGCCCCGCGTCGGGCTCTGGGCTGATGGCTCGGAGCCTGGAGCCTGTTTCCGATTCTGTGTCTCCCTCTCTCTCCGCCCCTCCCCCGTTCATGCTCTGTCTCTCTCTGTCCCAAAAATAAATAAAAAACGTTGAAAAAATAAAATGCACGGGCCAAAGGCCCAGATTTCAGGGTAAAGTCCTAATTTGGGAGGGGCGGGCGAGAGCTTGCATTGAATATAAGTTTTAAAAAGCATGCAGAAATACTTCCATCCATTTGTACATTTGTTTAGAAATAATTCTTAAAGTTGCACAGGAGTCATCGTCAACTAAAGGTATCGCTTCAGGGCCAGATAAGAACAAAAAATATAGCACTTTTGATTTTTTTTGCAAGTCTAGCGTTTAGTAATGAAAAATTCTCTATGTGAAGTTTTCTCAGGAAAATTAATCACCCCAAAATCAAGAGTTCTGAGCCAAGGGCAGGCAAGTAAACATTTTTAGTCCTATCTTTCATTACCTATGAGGTAGGTTGTACCAGAGAAAGTGATTTATACATAAATACAGCTCAACACTTTTACTA
Source organism: Prionailurus bengalensis (assembly GCF_016509475.1). Taxonomy (NCBI): domain Eukaryota; kingdom Metazoa; phylum Chordata; class Mammalia; order Carnivora; family Felidae; genus Prionailurus; species Prionailurus bengalensis. The sequence goes on along the minus strand of NC_057355.1, from coordinate 118,083,841 downwards.
TACAAAGAGCCAAATACATTAAGTCATGAACACCCCTTGACAATTAGACACAGACCCACCAAATTAGACATGAATTGCTTTGACTGCCCAACAACTGCCTTGCCCTTTATCTGGAACACATTCCCTCCTTCTACAGGAAAACTGCTCCTTTCTCCACTCCCACCACGAGACTGACAATCATTTCCACCACCTTCTACACCCAGAAAGCATGTAACCAAAGCCAGGCCACAGCCTTCCCAAGGTGTCCATTCTGGAGCACTCACCCTCCAGTGAAGCTGTGAAGAACAAGCAAGTATCCTTACCAAAAGCCACATCTGCCACCAGCTGGGAGAAGCCAGGCACAGAAAGACATCATCGCAGGGAGCGTGAGGGGCTTGGGACCCTGACTGCCCAGAGGTCCCTGAACCCCAGCTGCACCCCTGCCCTGTTCTTTGTTACACAACCCACTAAATCCCCTCTTGCTTGCTCGGCTTAGTGTTCTCTCCCTTGCAACTCAAAGTGTCCCAAGTAATCAAAACCCCGGAGTAAATAAATGCAAGTCTATAGGAAAATATTTGCTTTTAGTTATAAACCTCCGGAATGAGTCACATAGGGCAGCCCAGAACCATGTCTAGAATACAGCGAACCATGTCTAGAATACAGGAATGAGGTGGATTTGGGTGGAATGCTGAAGGGTTTTAGTGGTTGTTTTTGTTGTTTTGGTGGAGACAGAGAGTCATCCCCAGATGAGGAAAGAACACAAGTGTAGGGAAGACAGCACACATTCTAAACTCTGGCAGACGTCCCCCACGTTCTGGGGGCCTTGTTGGAAGCTCACCATGAAAAGGAGTAAGAATAAACAGAGCAAAGGCTTGACCGCCAGGTAGCTGTGTGACCCAATGCAGTTTTCTTAACTTCTCTGAGCATCATGTTCCGTCGTCTGTAAATGAAAATACGGTCTACGCTGCAAGACTACGAGGAGGCAGCTTTTCTCCAAGGATGCTCCTGGAGCCACCTGCTTCATAATCACCTGATATGCTTGTTAGAATATAGATTCAAGGGCTTTGACCCAAAGCGTGCACTGTAAAAAACAAATGAAATACTTCCCAGGTGATTATTATGCACCCTAAACTTTGAGATTCATAGTGGTAAGCACAACATAAGTACCAAGCATAATGTTGGCCCATTATAACTTCCAGTGAATGCCCACTCTGAACTTCTACCAATGACACACATGCACAAAATCCCTCAAAGCTTGCTGGACTTGAAATCAGAGGCAAGAGAATTCTCCAAATCAATGCAAAATGTATACTTTAGAAAAGAGGGGAAAAAAAAATTCACAGTATCAGGCTACCCTGAGCTTATACTTGCTTATCAAGATCTCTATAACTTAAAGCAGTGAATCTCAACCTTGACTGTACATTAGAATCACCTGGGAAGCTTTCAAAACCTCCCCACATTCAAAGCTGCACCCCAGACAAATAAATCAGTCTCTGGAGACAGGGTTCTAGGCATCAGCATTGAAAAGTTTTTCCAAAGCGATTTCACTGTATAGGCAAGGTTTTAATATTTTTAGCAAGTATAGAAAAAGAATGTCACCTACATAGAGTAACAGTGTATGAGGATAATGGGGATAAAAACCTGGGTGCCATTAAATGAAGCAGGCACAAACATTTCATTGTTTTCTAGCTCATAGACAGAAAGGAAGCCAAATCTTATTCTCCATCTTTTTTTCTACACGATAGACAAAATACTTAAAAGTATATCGGTAGATTTATACCCACAAATTGGCAAAAAATAAATGAAGTCTGAAAATACAGAGGGTCTGTGAAGACACAGATTAACAGAGTATTTTCTGCACTGCTGATGGGAGCATAAGCAGATACAACCACTTTGGAAAGCACATCATCTTGTAAAGCTGAACGATCTCACATCCTGCAACACAGCCCGTGGCTACTGTTCCACCTTGAGATCCGCGCACAAGAGAGACCTCAGCACCCACGCACCAGAGAGCAGCCCTGCTCATAAAAGCAAAGCCTGGAAACATCTTGAATGACCAATGGCAGGAGTATGGACAGATCACAGTATAAATTATACTATAACTTATGGATGAATCTCAGTAACACACGGTTGAGTGAAAAGCAAGCTTTTAGGAGATTATATGAACCAGGGATGATAGGTCTTCATAAAGTTCAAAGACAGGCAAATTGAAACAAGGTAGCACTTAAACATACATGTAGATAAAGACGGCTACAGGAAGAGAAGGGCAAGTAATGTGCAGAATAGTGTTTATCTACGGTGGAAGAGAGATGGAGAGGCTTAGGAATAAAAGAATTACAGAGATTGATGTAGCAAATTACATTCGGATTCTTGGATTAGACCATGTTTACCAGTTGTCAGTATAAAAATAAGTAAAATAGGGGTGCCCGGGTGGCTCAGTCGGTTAAGCACCTGACTTTTGATTTCAGCTCAGGTCATGATCTCACCGTTCTTGAGCTCGAACCCCACGTCTGGCTCTGCTCTGACAGCACAGAGCTTGCTCGGGATTCTCGGTCTCCCTCCCTCTCTGCCACCACGTGCATGCGCACGCTCGCTCAAAAATAAATAAACATTAAAAAAAATAAAAGGCGGCCACTCGTGGACAGTTGGTGGTATGTCATGAACCGACAATTAGGATTATTCTAATTCTGTGCGCTAGAGTCCAAAGAACGGAAGAAAAAGGAAAGTCTATAAGAAAAGACACTAGACCCCAATACCGTTGAGAAGGAAATTCAAGGGACCTTGGTATTCTAATTAAAGTCAAATACTAATAAGCTAGGATCATTCCAGCTCCTAGGTTCTACCTCCTTTTGGAAGCAAGGATCTCAAAGTTGTCCGGCCACGGTACAGAACTGTCATCTCAGAGCGTGGTGGCCCCTTCACCTTGTGGCCAGAGGTGGCTCTGCTGACGCTAACTGAAAACTGTCAGGAAGGAAGAAAAGAAAAATCTGCCAAATAATAGCAAAATCAGACAAAAACCCACAAAATTCCCACTTCTTGTGTGACAAGTCCCAGTCTCTTAAGGGTTATAGTCCTCATAATTCAATATGAAGTTAATTGTGATTTAATCTCTGACACAGCAGGAATCCTTAAGTGTGATGTCTAATATCTAGCATTTACTGTTGTTCGGAGAGGGAAGGGTTACTCTTTCACGATCCCCTCACCCAAAAGATAACTGACAACGGTTATGGAAATTTTTATTCTCTTCTTCCCTCTACTCGTGTGAGGTAAAATTTATCTGAACCATTTTGTCTTATCTCAATTTCTTCCTTTTAAAACCAAGTGACAGGCTCAGTTCTTTTCCATTAGAAACTACAGAAAATACGTTTTGACTTTCAGGACGCATTTGAATACACAAGCGTAAGGTCAGCAATTCTGACAGGCAGCAGTCGGATGGAGGACAGATTTGTTTAGCATTTGAGTCAGCAGGTCTTTTTAAGATCAATTTCATAGAAGGATTTTGCAGAGAATATTTCTCCTACACAACAAGGGTCTTACTAATTTGAAGACCATGTTCCAGTTTTGCCAAAAATAAATTCTTTAAAGTCCTACTTTGTATGATGTAAAATGAAAACAGAAAATTGGGTTTGCTTGCAGAATCATAATGGCCCTTAGCAGTGGTTCTCAAACTCTGGCATGCCCACAAATTTCCCGGAGACCATGGGAACACAAATTCCCAAGTATTCACCCCAGAGCTACTGAATCAGAAACTGGGCAATAGGACCAGGAATATGCATTCTTAAGAATCACTCTGGGCCATTCTGACGTAGGAGACTGCTGAAGCACACTTGGTAGAAAATGCTGTTTTATAATTACAATAAAAATCTGAACAAACTTATGTGTTCTGTCCTTGACATCAGGTGCACTGAAAAAACTTACAGCGGTCTGAAACTGCATCTGCTGAACTTCATCAGTAAGTTTTAAAAGATACTCTTGTGGCCTTTGAGAATGAACGTACATTCAAAAAACATCTCTGCTTTCTTACCTATAAAGCCTGAAAACAACTTTTTTCAACGTATCTATGTATGTATGTATGTATGTATTCTGAGAGAGAGAAAGAGCACACACATGCGTGAGCAGGGAAGGTGCAGAAAGAGGGAGAAAGAGAATCCCAAGCAGGCTCCACGCTTTCACTGCAGAGCCCGTCACGGGGCTCGATCTCATGACCATGAGATCATGACCTGAGGCAAAACCAAGAGACGGACAACTCTCTTAATCAACTGGGCCCCCGATAACAATTTTGAAAGGACCAAACAAGAGCAATAATGCAGTGTTGAGGTAGCTTTAATCACGTGAAAATGCTACTTTCCTTGGCTCTCCTGATGTTTTCATTTAAGTAAATCATTGCCAAATAATGGCAGGTAAAAATCCTGTAAGAAAAACTCCCCACGTGAGGAGCCCCTTGAAATCATGATAGATTGAGACACCTAAACAGGTATGGCTCAGATCACTGAGAAGCCACGTGTACTACCTGATAGATACCAAGTCCGTCCAGAAAGAGCCTTCTCATCACTGCAGCCAGACATTGGGGAGTAATCATTCACTAGTTTGTCTGCATCGATTTCATGAGTGTTTCAATTCAGTACATTATGTTTAAAGGAGGTGGGGGTTGAGGGTAAGGAAATGCTATCACATTTGTTCATTCTGGTTGTCCATTAGTAGGTTCCTTTAAAGGTTTTTGATTAAACAGCACATGAACACGTACTATGCTAAATACCAAATGTGCTAAAAATATCTGCTGTCTAAAGATTGTGATAAGATCACAATGCTGATGATTAAGAGGTATATACAGGAAGCTTTTTTTAAAAAAAATAAAATAAAATGTGCTCTTCTGGCCGACATGTAGATTTTTCTTCCAAGTATCTGATGCTATAAAAGGTTTTCCTGATGCTCAAAGCACATCTTTCTTAGTCCCCTGGCTGCCTCCTCTCTACCTGACATTTGCACAGGTACCTAGCAGATCTCCTTCTGCTTTTAACCTGAGTTTCCATTAGAAGAAATAAACCATGACACTGACATTTCTGTATTGACTATGGGGTGCCTGGGTGGCTCAGTTGGTTAAGCGTCCAACTTCAGCTCAGGTCATGATCTCACAGTTCATGGGTTGGAGCCCCACGTCGGGCTCTCTGCTGACAGCTCAGAGCCTGGAGTCTGCCTCAGATTCTGTCTCTCCTCTCTCTCTCTCTCTCTCTTCACGTCCCTTGCTCATGTTCTGTCTCTCTCTCTCTCTCAAAAATAAATAAATTAAAAAATTAATAAAATAAAAATAAAATAAAATTTCTGTATTGACTAGAACCAATAGAAGCAGGAAGGGTGTTAGGGTTGGACGCAGAAGAATAAAGGTCAATAGAATCGCCTTTGGTTGGGTCACTGTTTTACTGACTTGGGAAAATCAGCAGTATTCTCAGGAACTTAGTGATAAGGACAGAATTTACAGCTCACATACTAAAAATCATGACCGTATCTCCTGATAATACCTTTATCTCCAAGTTTTCAATTTTATGGAATTTTACCATGAGGAAATGTCACAGAAATAAAACTTTTTATTCCCTCTCCTAGAAAGTGACAGAAACCTATGGTCAGAATAAACTGTACCTTTCCACTGACCCCAAGCCCAAGAGCCGTGCCTTTCAAGACTTCTTTGGAGAGGTGGACTTTTTAAAAAGTATATTCTGTACTGTATTCCTTAATTCTTTTCTCTCCTAATAGCTTCTGCTTTTCCAATTATAGGGCTGGTTTTCCATGTGTAAAGATCCATGATAGTAATTTTATGGTGGGCCGTAACCTTCACCATTACAAAATATCCCCTCTAGGGGCACTTGGGTTAAGTTTCCGACTTTGGGTCAGGTCATGATCTCACAGCTTGTGAGTTCGAGACCCACGTTGTACTCTGTGCTGACAGCTGAGAATCTGTAGCCTGCTGTGTCTATGTCTCTCTCTGCCCCTCCCCCACTTGTTTTCTCTCTCTCTCTCTCTCTCTCTCAAAAGTAAATAAACATTAAAAGAAATTTAATAAAAAAAAAAACCCAAAAAACAAAATATGCCCTCTCTTCCACTTAATGCTTTTTTCCTTGAATTTGTCCCAGGCTAATATTTCCAGCTCTGTGTTCTTTTTTTGCTTGTACTTGCCTAGAATTGGTGACTGTTCATTGTCAGACTTGGTGCCATTTTGTGCTGGCACTTCTCTTGTAAACAACATGGAGGCAGATTGTGCTGTTTTGTTGCATTGGAGATTCTAATAGAGAAATATAATGAAGTTTTACAGTGTAACTGCTTACCATAGTTTCTTATAGATCATGTGTTCAGCTTTTTTTATTTCAAAAGATACACATGGATATTTAAAAACAAAATTAGGGGCGCCTGGGTGGCGCAGTCGGTTAAGCGTCCGACTTCAGCCAGGTCACGATCTCGCGGTCCGTGAGTTCGAGCCCCGCGTCAGGCTCTGGGCTGATGGCTCAGAGCCTGGAGCCTGTTTCCGATTCTGTGTCTCCCTCTTTCTCTGCCCCTCCCCCGTTCATGCTCTGTCTCTCTCTGTCCCAAAAAAATAAATGTTGAAAAAAAAAATAAAAACAAAAATAAAAACAAAATTAAACGAAGACACGGAGAGAAAAGTATAAGCTTGCCTTGCTCCCACATGCCTCTAAAACTTGAAGCAATTTACATTGGTCCCCTACTTTGAGAGAAAAAGATTTTAGGATACAGTCTCCTTCCATTTTGTCTCCGTATATATAACATTTTATTGGTACATAATTGTGTGTACCTAACTCTCTATTCCTCTTTTTTATCAGGATTAAAGAGTACCATTCAACCGCCATTATGAAGTAGGAGAAAACATATGCCCTTATGCTTCACTCCACCTTCTAGTCCCTTCTAATTCCTTACATTTTTTCACCTTGACTGTTAGTTCACAATGTCAAGTCTTACATTTCCATTTTGTTCAGTAAATGTAACTTACCTTTCTTGCATAACATATAGGTTAATTCTGAAAATTGAAAGCTGACAGAAGGTTTCTAACATTATGACTAAGTAAATATTTGTATTCAGTGCAGATCCAGATAGTGAGACCTGACCAGGCAAAGGAGATGTTATCCTCTGTCACTATACCAGTTCCAAGTATCAAGTTCAAATGTATTCTTTTTTCTTATACATCAGTTACTCAGAATTCTGTCACATGTTAGTTTACTTCATAGTTGAATGGGATTTCCTTTGCAAATTTTTGTCTTCCCAAGAATTTCTAACTCTTTCCTCTTGCTGACAGAATTAACATGCCTTTACTCCAAAGTCAGAGGACAATCATTTTTACATAGGCCTACCATTTGGATTCTTGTGTGTGTGCGTGTGTGTGTGTGTCACTCGTTTGTGTTTATTTGTGCTTGTTACATTTTCTTTATATATATATATAAATTTTTTTAATGTTTACTTATTTTTTTGAGAGACACACACACACACACGCAGACAGAGCACAAGCAGGGGAGGGCCAGAAAGAGAGGGAGACACAGAATCTGAAGCAGGTTCCAGGCTCCGAGCCATCAGCACGAACTGTGAGATCATGAACTGAGCCAAAGCTGGACGCTTAACCGACTGAGTCACCCAGGCACCTCTGCTTGTTATGTTTTCTTAAGTTGCTTTTTTTTTTTTTATTGCTTTTTTGATGCAGAAAATCTTCAGAAGAAATTGGAGAGACTATACAGGGCAGGTAAAATTGGCACTCCTTTCCTGCCTGCAAAACAGGGATCGGTCAACAGGAGGTTTCCCTCTCAGGTTTTCAAGAGCAGAAACCCATCAGCAAACAGGGCAGAAGAGTGCAAGAGGACAAAGCTCAGAGACAAAGCTCCAATTATGTTTAGTTGTGACACCAAGGGGATTCTAGGGGCCAGTGCTGTAGCCAGTCCCTCTGTGCGGGCTGCTGTCACATCTATTTGCTTCCGGCTTACTGCTCCTGACTCACCCACTCCTTTGCTTCCTACTGTCACAGAGAAGCTATAAGCATAAAGGTAGGCATCATAAGAGACTTAACATTTTGCTGAGTTTTTCCAATATCCTGACCTGTGGTTTGAAGCCCCGCCTTCATTTTGAACCTAATGCCCTTATGAAAAGAATAAAGCTGGGACCAGTGGTGCAGGCAACTCTTCTGTGTTCCAAAAGGTGACAGTTTCCAAATGAGTACTCCTTCAGCTTGTCATGTCCCATTTCCATATTTCTCCTGCTCTCCCAGTGCCTCCTTTCTTGGGGGTTTTCAAAGGTTTTGTTGGGAAAATGGTTCTACTTCTTTCTAAAAATGAGTCAGGAAGGCAGGAGTTACAACCTTCTCTCTGTCTCGGAATTAGAACTACCACCGACAAATGCACACTTAGAAAAACATCTTTCACTCTTAATCTGTTTTTTACTCTCTACTTTCCAATTGAGAAAATAAAATCCTAGCTTGCTATTGTGGCCATAATTTCAAATCTCTGTGAACTAACTCTGTGCAATTATTTACAAATCACCATCATAATCAAAGTAGCATTAGTCCCTCAATATTCAATGAATAGGGAGCGTAGAATGCATAGAACTTGTGAGGCAGATGGAGTTGGACCTTATCTCTGGGTGGTGGGATTACAGGTTTTTAGTTAATTGTGTTGTTTTTTTTTTTTTTGCTCTTCTCTCTTTTTCTTAAAAAGAATCCTACAATTGCCACGTATTGTTGGTGAAATTAAAAAGTTTAACAAAATAGGAATGTTGATGGTTTTGTCTATTATTTTAGAGATGGAGTAAACAATTTTATATCTCTATTTTTCTGCTTCAGAGGGGACAAAAAAAGCCTGCAAAAAGGAAAGAGTATAACAAAGGGCAGACTATACTGAGAGCAGGCCAACCTAGTATTACCCGTGAGAGCCACTCCGAAGAGCACTGATTGCCCCAAAACTTGCAAATACTTGATGGAAAGTGGCATGACCACAAATCTCCATTCTGATTCCAAAGAAAAATCAGCCCAGAAAGGTCCCTCCTTTCTTACTGATACATGATTTCACCCTTTTCCTGTTACCCTGTACAGGGAGACAGAGAGGTGCCCAGGAAAACAGGTGCTTTCCAATAAAAAGGTTTGAGAAGAAGGCCGTAGGCACTCCCGTCTGCCAGAGCTGTGACACCTGGTGCCATGGGTTAAGGGCCTCACGAAGTCAGATGATCCTAGGATAGACTAAGAAAAAAAATCTGTGGCTCTGAAGCTTGCTGGAAAATCAAGGTTAAAGTGCCATTTGGCAACTCTGTTACAGTGAAAACATTTAAAGATGGGTAATGATAATTTACCTGTCATTTACCCTAGGACACGGGTGTGATCTGTTCTGAAAAACCCGAATCCACATTCTCTTCGGTTCAGTTTGCTTTGCCTGGAGGAGCTGTTCTTCCAGGTGCCATGTAACAGCGTAACTCAACACTGGCCTAATGCGCATGAGCCAACGCCCCAACCTGAAGTTTGCAAACTCAGACCATGATGGAAAGGCAACGGTCAAATATCATATTTGGAAGAAGCCTATGAATCATTGTCACTGCCACATCTGTTAGGCATTATCTTGAGTAACCCCAGACCCAGGCTCCTATAGGAAATGAATCTCTACTCTGTGCCTCAGTCAGTACTTACCTCTCCTTTGCCTCGTTCCCACAGTGGTCACTTGCCTGGCTAACTAACCTGATGAAGTATGTCTGTGTCATGGAGTTAATCAGTGTCAGTGGCCAGAAGAGGACTTGTGACCAGCTCCACTGATTAGTTGCTTGACCTTCAGTGTCTTCATGTGCAAAAGGGGGTGATACCTCCCAAGTTTATTGTGAGGATTAAACAAAGTAAGGTACATAAAGCCCCTCGCACGGGGCCGGGCACACACTAAGTCCTCACTAAATAATAGCCATGTTTGTTGACTCCATTACCCTCTCCAGAAACAACACAGCTTGATCAGCGATGTCTATGGTTTAACAATATAAGGCAGCTAGCACGAAATTCCAGATACCACGTTTGCCAGAGTAGAATATCTCTGGAGCAGCCACAACTCTTGGTGTACATTATATTACATACAGTGAACAGCTGCCTACTCAGATCACTACTAGAAGTGACATTTGGTGTGGAAAGCACCTAGTGTAAACAAAATGGGAATTTACTATTTGAGCATTAGTCCTGGTGCACATTTCAGCCTATGGGTCATCTACCAAAATCAGAGGACCATAAGACCAGGTGAATAAAGGTATTATTATGTAGAGTCAATTTTTTATTACTTGTTAATGTTAGAAGGCCGTGAGTTGTTCAATATGGCTGAAAACGAGTATGACTTCAATTGAGAGAGATACATTTCTTGCCATGTCTGAACTCAAAGAGCCCTTTCCTAGGTGATATTTGTCCTAGAATCCCCCTGTAAACCGCCAGAAAATCTTGAAATGATGATAATATCTGAAAAGCATCATCATTTAAGGATATTTCTAATGTCATCATAACTCCTTTGAGTAGGGGATGAGATGAGAAAAATCAGTAGGGAGAAGAATGAAGGAGAAAGGAGTAACTATACCCAAACACACCCATACACACACACACACACACACACACACACACACACACACACACACTAAACCACAGACTGGAGCCTTTCAATCCTCTCTTCTACATCAACCCAAATAAGTTACTTACTTTAAAATTAAAACACTTTGGGGCACCTGGGTGGTTCAGTCGATTAAGCATCTGACTTCAGCTCAGGTCATAATCTCACAGTCCGTGAGTTAGAGCCCCGTGTTGGGCTCTGTGCTGACAGCTCAGAGCCTGGAGCCTGCTTCGGATTCTGTGTCTCCCTCTCTCTCTCTGACCCTTTCCCTCTCTCTCTCTCTCTCTCTCTCTCTCTCTCTAACAATAAATAAACATTAAAATTTTTTGTTTAAATTAAAAAAAAAAACACTTAGCATTGGATCCTAGACTAGCTAAGTGCTATCTTCATCATGTCAACAAATGCTACATAATTAGATAATTAATTTTAGAAACAAGTGTTTCAGGTTGCCAAATATAAGGTTAAAAATAGGTACTGGACATGGGGATTTTAAAAGCAATTAAAATAGAATAAGATGAGAGATGTGTACATGTGTCATGTCCAAAAGTCCAAAAGTGAGATGTCAACATTACAGCCATGGTCAGGTATGAAAAACAAAATTCAAGGAGTAAATCTGTCCCTAATACTAGCCTGGCAATTTAAAGGGGGGGGGGGGGAGATACACTCAGGGTAAAATACTGACTATAACACTTTGACCTCCATAACCAAGAATGGATATTGTCAATGAGACTCTGGAGCATAAAAAGAGAGACCAAAGACTTTCAAGACCTTCACCACTACCTAACTCTTTGAGGAAGAGTTTACATTCCTCAGTATCCCTCCAACACACAAGCAGACACACACATCACACATTCTAAGATATGCCCTAGAACCATGGTTACCATAGATTGAGAGAGCAGCATTGGCTTTGATTCTTAGAGCAGCAAGACCTCTGAGAACACATCAAGGTACTACTTGGCTCTGGTGTGAGCCTTCTCTGCCAGCTTGCTTCTAATTTGGTTTCTACTCATCTAGTCTCTCTCAACTCAAGCTATAGGACCATGATAAAATATAAATGTAGGTGATGCCAAGAAATTATGGATATATAATAGCCTCCAGCCCTGTGATAGTGCAAAGTTAGCAAAAGTCAACCAGGGATAGTAGAGTAGAAGCCAAAGAAATCATGAAAGAGTGGAACAGGAAGGCAAAGATTCCAAAAATAAGCACAACATAAAACATAAAATAAGAAAAAAAGAGGATCTTGGGCAGGGAGTCTGTATTTGAGAGGAGAAGTAACTGAAGTGGATCAGAACTACCATGAGTAGTGCCCCTTGGAGCTGGACAGTATGGCAGCCCCGAATGGAATCCATAAGAGTGAAAGAACAGAATGCCAGTCTGTTTTAAGAGAAAATCTAGAGTCTAAGATACACACAGCCAGGCAGATAAGACTTGGTGAGACCAAATTTTCTAGAGTCAGAGCCTGGGATATACCAGCTTGGCCATGTACCATCCTGAGAAGTTTTATCTTTGGCCTCCCTACACACTCCCCTGTCTTTGTGCAGGTGGCATTCCCCATCTGGATTGAATTTCCTTCAGAGATCATGACCCGGGCCAAAATCAAGAGTCGGATGCTTAACCGACTGGGCCACCCAGGTGCCCTGGCATTTGACAATTTATTGAGACCAATGGTGTTCTGGCACCGTTGTAGCCTCTGGAGAGGCAGTGAGGATAAGACAAAGTTCTTGCCTTACGGAGCAATAAACACACCCACAAAATAGCATCAATAGTGATAAACATCAGGAAAAGAAATAAAGCCAGGTGAGGAGATTGACAGTGATGGAAGAGGGGTTGTTGGGGAGCAGGGGGAAGTTCGAAGAAAGCTTTTGAATAAAATGGTCAGAAAAGGCCTCTCTTAGGAGATGACATTTGAGCAGTCACTCAAGAAATAAGAGACAAGTCCAAAAATAAATATGGAGAAAAGCATTAATCACAAGATTTCTTCTTAGGGAGATTTAATGTATTTGTTGAGAAGAAATTTAAGCCAGTTTGAAGCACCAGATGGGGCCTCCAAAGGACTGACTCAGATGGAAAGGAACTGATTTGCTTCTGAAGCATAGTGGGAAGAAGAGAGATAAGAAAGGAGGGACACCAGCAGTAGGGACTATGACCCTCTGTGTGACCTCACCCTTAGCTTCCACTCAAGTCTCAGAACCCGTGAAATGGTTGGTAGGCACACGGAAAATCACAAACAGCCCACATGGTTGTAAGAGCCCCAGAGTCAGGCAGACCCTGCCTGAGAGTAAGTGCAGGCAGGTGGGCAGCAGGTTAGAGAAGGCAGGCATGTGAAACACTGACAACCCAGAAGTAGGTCTAGAGACAAAATAAAAGACCAGAAAATAGCAATAGAAGCTGGGAGGAGGGTCAGTGAAAAGTCACCACTGCCCAGCAGCTCCTACGAGGATAATTCCTAATCTAAACCAAATCACTGTATCTGCTTAACAGTTTGTGAGAGTATACAACCCTGAGTTAGTCTTAGCTAGCTATGATTCAACTGTTCATTGTGTACCAGAGACTTCTCATGGCGTACCATCGAACTTTGACGACAAATAGTAAGTTGCAACCATTGTGCACCTCCAAGGCACTTTACATATATCACCTCTAATCTACGTAAAATTCCTTTAAGGTTCTAAGAAAAATGGGGTTGTAAGAAGTTAAGCAAATTCCCCAAGATTACACAAAATTAAAATTCAGAACTTTCTAAATCCAAAACCATGATCTTTATTCAACACTGAGCCACTTCCCAAAGCAAGTCGTCTGGTCCAGAACTGAAATGCCAGACAAGGGCCAAAATTCCCCCAAGGAACCTGAAAGTAAGTATAATCAGGGTTTGGGGGAGAGAAGCAAAGTCTGGAGAAAATTAAGGTGGACAGAACCCCAGGCATGGTTCCCCATGAAATATTGCTCTATCTACTCTCTACCCCAAAGACGACAATGACCACCACCACCACCCTGGTCCTATCTGTGTCTCTGACTTCCTTTTCCTCCATCCTCCCGTTCAATTGCTATCCCCCAAATGATCCTCCATTGGTCTTTTTTCTCTCCCTCCAACGTGTCCGATGATTTCCTTTGCCTTTGATGTTACTTCTGCAAGGAACAATCTTCCCCCCCAAATCTTGAGTAACGCAAATCTCCTTTCCGTTATCCAAGTGACTCACAGTAGCTCCTCTGGGTGACCTTCCCCAGTGACCACTCTTAAGGAGCACTAGTCCCAAGTCATTCCCTGCTACATTACCCCTTTATTGCCTGCTTATCTTTCATTAAAATCATCTCTTTGCTTATTTCTCCCACCCATCCCCTCCCCCCCCACCAGACACAAACCAGAATATGTGCTTCAGAAATCCACTAAAATGTATCACTTTCCACTCTCACCCCAATAGCTGGCATAATGACTGGACCAGGATAAATACTCAACCTCTACGGGACTCTTATGCTCCCCGACAAGTTGGATAAATATGTCAAATCTGCAATAAACTCATCTGGCAAAGAAAATGTCTCCAAAAAGTCAAGTTTTTTGTTAAATTTAATTTTAAAGGATAATAGAATACCCAGTGCCCAGATATTAGTTTCTAATACTATTCTCCAATAAAAAGAGCCCAAATTCCTCAGAGAAATGGTAAATTTATAGCTGACAGAAAATGTACAGATGAGCATGAATATCTTCTGATGCAGAAAAGTAAGAAAGTGCTCAAGAGACACACACACGATAGGGGTTTGCCAAAGGGACACAGGGGCCAACTGCAAGAATGGCCAAAGTTGGAATAATTGGAGCAAAATAAAGCAGTGTAGGGTTATAAACCAAATATAAAATCAATATTCATGAGTCTATACTGACATAAATATATGATTAAGTAAATAAATAAATGGGGGAGAAGAGACAAATCTCTCATGCAGAAGAATTCCAATTAAGTTATGCAGCTATTTTGCCCTCAAGGAGAGGAAATGTAACTCCCCACTCCTTAAGTGTGGGCTGCACATAGTGACTTCCTTTGAAGCAAGATTGTATGGAAAGGTGGGGATAAAGAGTAACTTCACAGTGGAGAATCTGACAAACACTATCTTAGCCAGGCGATCAAGTTAACATCAACAGTGATAAATCATGTTAATAGCATGTACACTCGATATAATGTGATGAAAATGGCACTCAACCTCTGTGGTCTTCTTTCACAAAAACCCAAAGCCCCAGTTACTCATGAGAAAATCATCAGACAAACCCAAGTGAGAAACATTCCACAAAATATCTGAGTACCGCTCCTCAAAAACAAAGTCTGAGAAGATGTCATAGCCAAGAGGAGCCTCAGGAGACATAACTTACTCAATATAATGTGTTCGCCTAGATGGGATCCTAGAACTTAAAGGGGGCATTGGGAGAAGACTAAGAAAATCCGAATAAACTGTGGGCTTTAGCGACTAGCAACGTATTGATATTGGTTCATGAGTTGGGACAAATGTACCATACTAATATAAGACATCAATAATAAGGAAAGTTGGGTGTGGGGTATATAAAAATTCTTTGTACTCTCTTTAAAATTTTTCTGTGTATCTAAACATGTTCTAAAATAAAGTTTAATGTTTAGAAACGCTTTGGAGATTTTTATAACTTGACTTATTAATGCCATGATAATTATTCCCATATTAATTTATAAGCTTAGTATATAACTCTAACCAGAATCCCACTCGGATTGTTTCGGGGAGGGATGGGTTTAGGGAGATAACAAAAATAACCACATTCATCTGGATGAATACTTGCTGGAGAACGGAAGATTTAAAAGACAGTTAAGGGAATATTTGCCATGCATCATAATAAAATGTACCACAAAGAACAAAAAATTAAGATAGTATGGCCCAAGTACAGAAGAAGGACTAAACAAGTTGGATAGTACTGAAAAGAATACCAAAGCAAGTGAAAGAAAATGTATGTGTATTTAACATGATAAAGAAAGCATCATAAATCACTGGGAGAGAGATGGATTACTTAACTGGTAATTTGTGGGAAAATTCAGAATACTCTCTACCTCATATACTAAACATTTTATGAAGTTCAAAGGAAAAAAAGTAAACCTCTAAAATACAGAGTTCTGGTTTTAGCTCTGATTTGTAAGGAACCTGGAAGTCACCACTCCCATCTTTCCAACAGGAAGTGTTCAACGACTTTTCTCGGATCTGTCAAAGAACTGAGCTTTCAGGGCCAACTGCCAACCCCAAATCTGCAGAGACGGGTGAATTCAACGCATCACATGGAAGATACGCTTACCTGAAGCAGAAGCTGTTAGAGCCATAAACTAGTAAGAACACTTAAATGATAGTTCTCCCTAATGCTGGAAGCTGAATGGGGACAAACGTGGGAATGAGAAATTCCTAAAGGCTGCAGGCTTGAAGGGACCCTCACACTTTCCTAGGTTTTACCTACCTCCAAGATCTCCAAAGACCCCCCTCATGGCTCTGGCAGAGAGAGAAGAGTAACCATATGCGTCAACAGAGAGAGAAGAACTGTATGATAGACTGTGTGCCTTAAACGACAGAAATTTATTTTCTCACAGTTCTGGAGGCTGGAATTCAAGATCAGATGCTAGCATTGTCATGCTCTCATAAGGCCCTCTTCCCAGCTTGCAGATGACTACCATCTTGCTGTGTGTTTGCATGACTTTTCCCTGGTATGTGCACATAGAAAGAGAGTCAGACAGAGAAAGAGAGCAGGAAAAAACTCTCTGATGTCTCTTCCTGGAAGGGCACTAATCCTATCTGAGCAGAGCCCCACCCTGATAACCTCATCTAACCTTAATCACCTTCCCAAGGTCCCAGCTGGAAATAATACCACGTTGGCAGCTAGGGCTTCAACATACGATTTTTTTTTTTTTTAATTCCAATGTAGTTAACATACAGTGTGATAATGCTAAGCAAAGTAAGCCAGAGAAAAACAAATATATGATTGTACTCATATGTGGAATTTAAGAAACAAATGAACAAAGGAAAAAAAAAAAAAGAAAGAAGCAAATCAAAAACTATATGAATTTTGAGGGACACAAACATTAGGTCCTTATCAGTAACCATTGTGAAATATGCCCAAAGCATTCTCAGTAAGAAAGGCATACTCTCCAAGAGAAAAGACTTTACCATAGCCTTATTCCACCTAGGAGAATGACATTTCTCCCACTCCAATACCTTTAGCCTTCTTGCCTCATCTAAAGAAGCTTTAAAAAAAAAAAAAAAAAAAAAAAAGCTAAGAAATACCTGTAAACATCACAGAATGCTTCCCTTTCCCCACACCTTAGCACGAAACTTTACCAGTATAATAACAGTAGATTACAGCTGAAAAGGATGCCAAATATAGACTCTATCTGAGGAGTTTTTAGGCAATGCCAAAGACAAAAGGAGAGACAAAACTAAGGACAGTAGAGGAATTTTAAGCCTCTAGCACCTACAGCTATAGCAAACATTAAACACTGCCCAGCTTCTAGCCAGATTACCATAAAGCATCACACTAAAGGCCTACTACCCAGTCCATTATGTTCAGTTTTCAATAAAAATTACCAGGTATGCTAAAGGGCAAGAAAAAAAAAAACAGTCTGTAAAGACAAAGCAATCATCAGAACCAGACTGAGATATAATATAGATGTTGCAATTTTCAGACAAAAAATTTAAAAATAACTATGATTAATATGCTAAGGGCACTAATGGGAAAAGCAGACAGTATACAAGGACAAATAGGTAAGATCAGTGGAGAGATGGACACTAAGAAAGAATCAGAAGGAAATGAAAGAGATCAAATACAGTGTAATAGAAATGAAGAAATGCCATTGATGGGCTCCTAAGAGACCAACCACAGCTGAGAAAGGAATCAGAGAGCTTCAAGATAGGTCAATGGCCATTTCCCAAATAGAAATGCAGAGATGGAGAGAGAAAGAGAGAGGGATGAAGACAATAAGAAGAACAGAGGAGGAAAAGAAAGAAGGGGAAACCATACAAGAGCTGTGGAGAAATTTCAAAGGTATAACATGTTTAACTGGGAAACCAGAAAGGGAAGAAAGAGAGGACAAAGTAAAGAAATATTTGAAGTATTAATGACTGAGAATTTTCTAAAATTAATCACAGACACCAAAACACTATCTAGGAAGCTTAGAGAACACTGACAGGATAAATGTCAGAAAGTCTACATCTAGTCTATCATGTTCAAACTACCAAAAACCAAAGTTAAACAGAAACCCTTGAAAGGAACCATGGGGAAAGGAATCATCTTACCTATAGAAAAACATGAATAAGAGTGACATTGGAATTCTTGCCAGAATCCATGCAAGAAGAAGAGAGTGGAGTGAAATATTTAAAGCGTTAAGGGAGAAAAGAAAAGCCCACCAAGTTAGAATTCTATATTCAACAAAATTATCCTTCAAAGTATTGAAAAAATACTTCAAAGTATTGAAAAAATAAAGACTTTCTCAAAAAGAAATTGAGGGAACTCATTCCTAGCAGACCTGTCCTGCAAAAAATGTCAAAGAAGCTCTTCAAAAACAAGTTCTTCAAGAAGAAGGTCAGTGGGGCACCTGAGTGGCTCAGTTGGTTAAGCGTCTGACTTTGGCTCAGGTCATGATCTCATGGTCCATGAATTCGAGCCCCACACTGGGCTCTGTGCTGACAGCTCAGAGCCTGTAGCCTGCTTGGGATTCTGTGTCTCCCCCTCTCTCTGACCCTCCCCCGCTCATGTTCTATCTCTCTCTGTCTCAAAAATAAATAAAACATTAAAAAAATTTTTTTAAGGTCAGAAACGTGTATATATATATATATATATATATATATATATATATATGTATATTTAAAACTTAAAAGGAAATCTACTGGAGATATATCTAATATCCGGTTGGGACATGGGACAAAGGAAGAAAATCACTAAAGGAAAGTTGTGTAAATGTGATTAAATAAAGGGTTCAACATGACAGAACATGAGATAAAATTATAAGCCATATATGTGATAAATCAAGAAAAAATATTTACCAGAAATCTAAGAAAATATTAATACCCTAACACATAAAGAGCAAAAACTAAAAGAAAAATTTCTAGTATTTCATAGAAACACAGGGGCAAAAAGGATAAGAATAAACCATCCATAAAAACATAACCATTAAGAAATAATCAAAGAGCAGAAATAAAATGCAATATAATTTCATTATCAAATTAGCATAAAAATGTTTAAATACTAATGAAGAAAAAGAGTAATGTAACAGATATGGTCCACTTTTTCAAAAGCAGTTGGCAAATAGTGTAAAACCATTCACATCGATACCCTTCCTTGACCTAGGAATCTCATTTCCAGCAATCTACTTGAAGTTAATAGCATATTTCAAAAGCATATCAAATATTTCTACAAAGATGATCGTATTTATATTAAGCTCCCAAAATAGATATGAGGTATGGTAATATAGTTAAATAAGGTACAACAAAGTCATATTTTAGAATATGTGGCTATTGAAAAATCAGCAAATGCTTAACATGAAAAAAAGTTCATTAAGTAAAATTTGGTGATCAGAAAGTGGACAGAACTGTGTACGGAAAACATTGAAATATCTATAATTTTCAACACATTATTCAGGTACATGCAAAATATAAAAGAAATATTCTAAAATGTTAAGTCATGACTCAGAATTAATGGGTCACAGATGATTTTAATAGAATAATTTTTAAATTATGAACCTAATGAATGCTTATAATAATATATGTAATATGTATTACATTAGCAAAGGTACATATATACAAGCATTTGTTAGGTTCACAGTTTTAAAAATACCAAAATTACTAAAGGGAATTTCTTCACTATTGAAACCCTGAGACTAGGCAGGAAATAAGTAAAAGTCCTTTATGGTTGCCACAATATGCTGTTATAATCTCTACTCTAGAACCATTTCATAAGGTGACAGTGGTTCTACTATTAGTTACAGAAACAGACATGGAACCTTATCTGCTGACTCCCAATACAATGGCCTTTTCACTCCCCTCCACTAAAAGGTATAAAATTTGATCTTCCTGAGAGGTGACATCAGCAAGATGGCAGAATAAGAAGCTCCAGATATCATTCCCCCCTTAGGCACTGATTTATTAATGGTCCAGAAAGCTTTTATGAGAACCCCAGAAATCAGTTAAGAAGTCAGAGTTCCCAGGCAAAGCACAAAGCCAAGAACAATCACATTGAAACTGGTAAAAAAATGACATTGCATTTCAACCTTGATAGGCACAGCTTAGTGTGACTGAGAAAAAAACACCCAACTTGCAACTTCTCCATTGGGAAGGAAAGAGAAAAGCGTAACGTATGTCCGATATTCCAACTTTTCAAGGGGCTGCCTAACACAGAGGGCCTGACTCAGAGCACTGGTGGGGAACTGGCATAATCAGAATGCCTGAGGGCCACTGAGAACAAAGGAGACCTTGGTGGCTTGTTGCTGCACCAATGAACTATAGTACTGCAGAGACACCAGACGAGGTAAGTGATAATGATTTCTGAAAAAGGAAGTCAGCAAACCTCTCTGATTGGGAAATTATACACACAAGCCCAGAGAAGATAATTCTTAGAAAAGGCCGGAGAGGTCTCCAGTTTCTCTCACCAGGCTGACCAATGAGTGGTCTTCCTCTATATGAAACCAGTCCATAAAGACTAAGAGAGGTGACTGTCCTTTTAAGTGGCCAAATTCTAGCAAAAATAAAAAGGCATAAAAAGAAATAGAGAAACATGGCCCAATCAAAGGAACAAAACAAAACTCCAGAACTGAACTTAAAGAAATGGAAATCTAGGGGCGCCTGGGTGGCGCAGTCGGTTGAGCGTCCGACTTCAGCCAGGTCACGATCTCGCGGTCCGTGAGTTCGAGCCCCGCGTCGGGCTCTGGGCTGATGGCTCAGAGCCTGGAGCCTGTTTCCAATTCTGTGTCTCCCTCTCTCTCTGCCCCTCCCCCGTTCATGCTCTGTCTCTCTCTGTCCCAAAAATAAAAATAAAAACGTTGAAAAAAAAAAAAAAAAAAAAAAAAGAAATGGAAATCTATTAATTAACTGAAAAAGAATTCAAATTATCTCATTGAAGAAGTTCAGTAAGTTAAAGGAACACAGATAGACAACCAAAGAATATCAGAAAATCAGTGAATGAACATAATGAGGATATCAACACAGAGACAAAAACTACTAAAAAGAACCGAAAAGAAATCCTGGAGCTGAAGAATGAAACTGAATTGAAAAATTCACTAGAAAAGTTCAACAACAAACTTGATAAAACATAAAAAAAAAAAAAAAAATCAGTGAACTTGAAGGCAGGTCATTTGCAATTATCCAGTAGGAGCACCAAAAAGAAAACAAAATGAAGAAAAGTGAAGATAGCTTAAGGGACTCATGGGACACTACCGGAGGAACCAAGATACAACATTATGGGAGTCCCTGAAGGAGATGATAAGAGAATTTATTTGAAGAAATAATGGCCATAAACTTCCTGAACTAGGAAGGAAACAGACAACCAAATTCAAGAAGCTCAATGAATTCCTACTAAGATGAGCCTAAAGAATCCATGCTGAGACACCAGAGACAAAGACAGACCCTTGAAAATTCATCACATACAAGGAAGCTCCTATGAGATTATCAATGGATTTCGCAGCAGACATTATAGGGAAGAAGACAGTAGGATAATCAAAGTGCTGGGGGAAAAAATAAATTGCCAACTGAGAACACTGTATCTGGTAAAACTGCTGTTCAAAAATGAAGGAGAAATAAATATTTTCCCAGATAACAAAAGCTGAAGAAGTTCATCACTAGACCTGCCTTGTAAGAAATACTAAAAGGAACCCATAACCAGTAAAGAAATAAAATTAGTAATCAAAAATCTCCCAAAAGACAAGAGTCCAGGGCCAGATGGCTTTCTAAGGGAATTCTACCAAACATTTAAGGAAGAGTTAACACCTATTCTCTTGAAGCTGTTCCAAAAAATAGAAATGGAAGGAAAACTTCCAAACTCTTTCTATGAGGCCAGCATTACCTTGATTCCAAAACCAGACAGAGACCCCACTAAAAAGGAGAACTATAGACCAATTTCCCTGATGAACATGGATGTAAAAATCCTCAACAAGATATTAGCCAACCAGATCCAACAATACATTAAAAAAATTATTCACCATGACCAAATGGGATTTATACCTGGGATGCATGGCTGGATCAATATCCACAAGACAATTAACATGATTCATCACATCAATAAAAGAAAGGACAAGAACCATATGATCCTCTCAATAGATGCAGAGAAAGCATTGGACAAAATACAGCATCCTTTCTTGATAAAAACCCTCAAGAAAGTAGGGATAGAAGGATCATACCTCGAGATCATAAAAGTCATATATGAATGACCCAGGGCTAGTATCATTCTCAATGGGGAAAAACTGAGAGCTTTCCCCCTAAGGTCAGGAACAAGAAAGGGATGTCCATTCTTGCCACTGTTATTCAACACAGTATTGGAAGTCTTAGCCTCTGCAATCAGACAACACAAAGAAATAAAAGGCATTTAAATTGGCCAGGAGGAAGTCAAACTGTCTTCACAGGTGACATGATACTTTATATGGAAAACCCAAAAGATTCCACCAAAAAACTGCTAGAACTGATTCATGAATTCAGCGAAGTTGCAGGATATAAAATCAATGCACAGAAATTGGTTGCATTCCTATTCACCAACAATGAAGAAACTGAAAGAGAAATCAAGGAATTGATCCCATTTACAGTTGCACCAAAAACCGTATAATACCTAGGAATAAATCTAACCAAAGAGGTGAAAAATCTATACACTGAAAACTATAGAAAGCTTATGAAAGAAATTGAAGAAGACATTAAAAAATGGAAAAAGATTCCATGATCCTGGATACGAAGAACAAATATTGTTAAAATGTCAATACTACCCAAAGCAATCTACATATTCAATGCAATCCCTATCAAAATAACATCAGCATTCTTCAAAGAGCTAGAACAAATAATCCTAAAATTTGTATGGAACCAGAAAAGACCCTGAATAGCCAAAGCAATCTTGAAGAACCCAGAAATGGACCCACAAACATATGGCCAACTAATCTTTGACAAAGCAGGAAAGAATATCCAATGGAATAAAGACAGTCTCTTCAGCAAGTGGTGCTGGGAAAACTGGACAGCGACATGCAGAAAAATGAACCTGGACCACTTTCTGACACCATACACAAAAATAAACTCAAAATGGATAGAAGACCTCAATGTAAGACAGGAAGCCATCAAAATCCTCAAGGAGAAAGCAGGTAAAAACCTCTTTGATCTTGCCTGCAGCAACTTCTTACTCAACACGTCTCCAGAGGCAAGGGAAACAAAACCAAAAATGAACTACTGGGACCTCATCAAAATAAAAAGCTTCTCCACAGCGAAGGAAACAATCAGCAAAACTCAAAGGCAACCGACAGAATGGGAGAAGATATTTGCAAACAATATATCAGATAAAACGTTAGTATCCAAAATCTATAAAGAACTTATCAAACTCAACACCCAAAAAACAATCCAGTGAAGAAATGGGCAAAAGACATAAATAGGCACTTCTCCAAAGAAGACATCCAGATGGCCAAACGACACATGAAAAGATGCTCAACATCACTCATCATCAGGGAAATACAAATCAAAACCACAATGAGATACCTCCTTACATGTGTCAGAATGGCTAACATTAACAACTCAGGTAACAACAGATGTTGGTGAGGATGCAGAGAAAGAGGATCTCTTTTGCATTGTTGGTGGCAATGCAAGCTGGTGCAGCCACTCTGGAAAACAGTATGGAGGTTCCTCAAAAAATTAAAAATAGAACTACCCTACGACCCAGCATTTGCATTACTAGGTATTTATCCAAGGGATACAGGTATGCTGTTTCGAAGGGGCACCAATATTTATAGCAGCACTATCAACAATAGCCAAAGTATGGAAAGAGCCCAAATGTCCATCGATGGATGAATGGATAAAGAAGATATGGTATGTGTACACAATGGAGTATTACTTGGGCATCAAAAAGAATGAAATCTTGCCATTTGCAACTACGTGGATGGAACTGGAAGGTATTACGCTAAGTGAAATTAGTCAGAGAAAGACAAATATCATATGACTTCACTCACATGAGGACTTTAAGAGACAAGACAGATGAACATAAGGTAAGGGAAACAAAAATAATATAAAAACAGGGAGGCAGACAAAACATAAGAGACTCTTAAATATGGAGAACAAACAGAGGGTTACTGGAAGGGTTGTGGGAGGGGGGATGGGCTAAATGGGTAAGGGGCATTAAGGAATCTACTTCTGAAATCATTGTTGCACCATATGCTAACTAATTTGGATGTAAATTTAAAAAAATAAAATTAAAAATAAAAAATAAATTAAAAAATTATTTAAAAAAGAAGAAATACTAAAAGGAGTCATTCACGTTCAAATGCAAGGACACTAGACAGCAACTTGAAAGCATACAAAAATATAAAGCTCTCTATTAAAGATAAATATATAAACCAATACAGAATCCTGTAATACTGTAATGGTAGTAAATCATTTTAAAGGTGAAAGTATAAAGAAGAACTATAAAACTATTAATGGATACAAAATATTAAAAATAGGTAAATTTGGGGGTACCTGGGTGGCTCGGTCAGTTAAGTGCCGGACTCTGATTTTAGCTCAGGTTATGATCCCAGGGTTTGTGAGTTTGAGCCCCACGTTGGGCTCTGTGTCTCTGCACCGAGAGTGTGGAGCCTGCTTGGGATTCTCCCTCTCTTCCTGTCTCTCTGTTCTTCCCCTATTTGTGTGCACTCTCTCTCTCTCTCTCTCTCAAAATAAATTTTTAAAAAAGATGTAAATTTTGACATGAATAACATAAGTTGGGAGGGAGGATGTAAAGGAGTAGAGTTTCTCTATGTGATTTAAGTTAAACTGTTATCAGTTTAGAAAATATTGTTGTAACTATAAAATGTTTTATGGAGTCCCATGGTATCACAAATAAAATATCTATAAATGGATTAAATTCCCTAACCAAAAGACATAATGTGGCTGAATGGATTAAAAGACAAGATCCAATTATATGCTATCTGTAAGAGATTCACTTTAGATATAAGGACACCCATGGGCTAAAAGTGAAAGGATAGAAGAAGATATTTTGTGCAAATGGTAACCAAAAGAGAGTAGTCATATTTATATCAAATAAGAGTCAAAAAATGTCACAAGACATAGAAGAATATTATATAATGATAAAAGTGTCCATTCACCAGGAGATATAACATATATATATGCACCTAATATCAGAGCACCCAAATATAGAAGCAAACATTGACGGAATTACAAGGGAAAAATAGACAGTAACATAATAATAGCAGATTTCGGTATTGCATTTTCAATAACATATAGAACAACAAAAAAAGTAAATAAGGAAATAGAGGACTCAAAACACTATAGAGGAAAAGGACATAATTAAACCTATACAGAACAGTCCACCCAACAATGATGGAATACACATTCTTCTCAAGCACACACAGAACATTCTCCGGGATAGATCATATGTTAGGTCAGAAACAAGCCTTAAATTTAAGAAGGGTGAAACCATATCAAGTATCTTTCCTGACCACAACAGTATGAAACTAGAAATTAACAGCAAAAGGAAAACTGGAAAGTTACCAAATATGTGGAAATTAAACAACCCGCTCTTGAACAGCAAGGGCTCAAAACAGAAATCACAGGAAAATTTAGAAACTATCTCGATACAAATGAAAATGAAAACATAACATCCCAAAACTTATAGGATGCTGCAGTAGCAGTAGTAGTAGTAAGAGGAAATTTTATAGTAGTAAATGTCTACATTAAAAAGGAAGAAAGATCTCAAATCAACAATGGAACTTCACACTTTAAGGAACTAGAAAAAGAACAAACTAAACCCAAAGTTAGCAAAGGAAGAGAGTAAAGATTAGCATAGAAATAAATGAAATAGAGAACAGAAAAACAATAGGATAAGTTGAAAAAACTACAAGTTGGTTCTTTGAAGAGAATCAACAAAATCGACCAAATTTTATCTAGAATAAGAAAAAAAGAGAAGAACAAAATAACGAAAATTAGAAATGAGAGAGAAGACATTGCAACTGATGCCACAGAAATTAAAAGATTCATGAGGGACTACTATGAACAATTACATACAAACAAGTTGGATAATGTAGAAGAAATGTTTAAACTCCTATAAACATACAACTTGCCAAGACTGAATCGTGAAGAAATATAAAATATGAACAGACTTATGTAACTAGTAAGGAAGTTGAATCAGTGATCAAAAACCTTCCAACAAAGAAAAGCCCAAGTCCAGATGGTATCACTTGAGCATTCTACCAAAAGTCTATTTTTTAACCTGTTTATTTATTTATTTTGAGAGACAGAGAGCACATGCAAACATGGGAGGGGCAGAAAGACAGGAAGAGAGAGAATCCCAAGCAGGCTCCATGTTGTCAGCACAGAGCCCGACTTAGGGCTCGATCTTACACACTCTGAGATCATGACCTGAGCTGAAATCAAGAATTGGATGCTTAACTAACTGAGCCACCCAGGTGCCCCTTTTTTAACGTTTTTTTTTTCTACCCAAGTTTAAAGAATTTTGCCAATCCTTCCCAAATTCCTCCAAAAATGAAGAGGGAACACTTCCAAATTCATTTTATGAGGCCCATTATCCTGATACCAAAACCAGATAAGGACACTACAAAAGAAAAAAAGAAAAAAAAAAAGAACAGCCGACCAATATCCTTGATGAATATTGATGAAAAATTCTCAACAAAATACTAGCAAACAGAATTCAGCAGCATGTTAAAAGGATGATACACCATGATAGTGGGATTTATTCCTGGAATGCAAGGGTAGTTCAACATGTGAAAAATCAGTCAATGTCACATTAATAGAATAAAGGATACAAACCACATGATCATCTCAATTGATGCAAAGAAAGCTTTTAACAAAATTCAACACATTTTAATGGTAAAAATACACAACAAACTAGAAATAGAAGAAAATTATCTCAACATAATAAAGGCCATATATTAAAAGCTCACAGCAAACATCATACTCAGTGGTGAGAAAGTGAAAGTTTTTCCTCTAGGTACAAGAACAACTCAAGGGTGCCCACTTTCACAACTTCTACTTAGTATAGTACTGGAAGTGTTAGCCAGAGCAATTAGGCAAGAAAAAGACATAAATGACACCCAGATTAGAAAGGAAAAAGTAAAATGACCTCTCTTCACTGAAGGCACAACACAGAAAACTAAAAATTCCTTGGGGAAAAAAACAAAACAAAACAAAAAACCTGTTCCAGTAAATAAATTAAGCAAAGTTGCAGAATACAAAATCAACATGCAAAAATCAGTTGTGTTTTTGTATACAAACAATAAACAACTAAAAGGAAATTAAGGAATTAAATTAAAAGGAAATGGAAATTAAGAAAACAATCCCATTTATAATAGCATTGAAGCAATAAAATACTTAGGAATAAACTTAACAAAGGAGGCAAAAAATTTATAAATTGAAATCCATAAAACATTGCTGAAAGAAATTAAAGACAATGCAAATAATGAGAAGACATCTCATATTCATGAATTGGAAGACAATATTACCGAAATGTCTATACTACCCAAAGAGATCTATAAATTCACAGGGATCTCTATCAAAACCCCAGTGGCAATTTTTGCAGATACAGAAAAAACAATCCTAAAATTCATATGGAATTGCAAAGGACCTGAAATAGCCAAAACAATCTTGAGAAAGAAAAACGTATCTGGAAGTTTCATATATCCTGATTTCAAAACATATAACAAAGCTACAGCAATCAAAACAATACGATACTGGCATACAGACGGACATATAGACCAATGTAACAGAATTGAGAGGCCAGAAAGAAACCCTCAAGTATATAGTCAGATGATTTTAAACAAGGGTTCCATGAGGACACAAAGGGGAGAGAATAGTCTCTCCAACACATGGTACTGGGAAAACTGTATATCCACATACAAAAGAATGAAATTGGACCCTTATCTTACAACATATATAATAATTAACTAAGAGTGGATGAAAGACCTAAATGTAAGGCCTGAAACTATACAAATCTAAGAAAAAAATATAGGAGAAATCTTCATGACATTGGATTTGGAAATGCTTTCTCAGATATAAAACCAGAATCATATACCACGAAAACTAACATAGACAAATAGGACTACATCAAAGTTAAAAACTGTGCAGCAAATTAAACAATCAACAGAGTCAAAAGGCAATCTACCAAATGGGAGGAAATATTTACTAACTATGTATCTGGTAAGAGATTAATATCTGTAATACATAAAGAACTCCTAAAACTCGACAACAAAGAAACAAAGAAACTCAGTTAAAAATGGGTAAGAAACTTGAAACAGACATTTCTCCAAAGAAAATATACACATGGCCAGCAAACATGAAAAGATCCTCAGCATCCTAATATCAGGGAAATGAAAATCGAAATCACAATGAGGTATTAATCCATGCCCAGTAGGATGGCAGCTATCAGAAAGAGGGAAAGAGAGAGAGAGAGAGAGAGAAGGAGAGAGGGAGGGATGGAGGGAGAGATGGAAGAAGAACAAGCATTGGCAAAGATGTGGAGATATTGGAACCCTTGCTCACTGTTAGTAGGAATGTAAAATGATGCAGCTACTATGGAAAACAGCATTCACGTTCCTCAAAAAATTAAAAATAGAATTACCATATGATCTAGCAATCACACCTCCATATACTTTGGATATGTATGCAAAATAATTGAAAACAGGATCTTGAAGAGAATCTGCACACATATTCATTACAAATCATTCACAATAGCTGAGAGGTAAAAGTAAAAAAAAAAGTCTATCAATGGATGAATGGATAAGTAAAATGTGATTCATATACACAATGGAATATTATTCAGCCTTAAGAAAGAAGAAAAAAACTGTCATACGCTATAATGTGGATGAACCTTGAGAACATTATGCTAAGTGAAATATGCCAATCACAAAAAGACAAATTGAATGATTCTACTTATATGAGATATCAAAGGTAGTCAAACTCTTAGCAACAAAGTAGAATGGGAGTTGTCAGGGGCTTTAAGTAGGGGAACAAGGGTTCAACAAGTATAGTTTTAATTGTTTGAAATGAAAAAGTTCTAGAGATCTGCTGCATAATAATGTGCACATGGTTAATACTATTGTACAGTAAACCTTAAAATCATTGAGATGATAAATTTTGGTATGTGCTTTTTACCGTATTTTTTAAATGTATGAAAAATACCTAATCTTAGTGGTAATCAAAGACATACCAAATAAAATGCTGAGATACTATTCTGCCTTTCCATTTAGCAAAGAAAAAAAAATAACCAGTGATAGCAGGTTATAACAGGTAGTAAACTGACTTTTTGGAAAGTAATTTGGCAATACACAGGAAAAACCTTAACAATAGCTTTACCACCCTCTCACAATTTGCTCTTTCCTTCATTAACATATACTTAGCATTTATGATGTTCCATCTAGAGGGCACGGCACTGAAAAAAGAGGCACGGTCCTTATATGAAACTTGTAGTGTGGTGGCAGATATTAAATGCTACAAACCATATAGCGAGAACTTAATCTACTCTATAATTTATAAGGATTATAAAGTGCCCAGAAGAAGGGGTGGGGATGTGGTGACTGCACCAAAATGTTCATTTCAGCATGATTAATAAAGTATTGAAATTGGAAACATAAACAGAAGGGCTAACTCTGCAAGCTCTTGCATAGACGTCCATTGTGAAACTATCCCAATTATTTAAAAAAATGTTTTCAATGGCCATCTGAGGTAGTCATTAGAACTGTTGCCAAACAGTCCAATTCTCTTCCTTCCTTCCTCTCCTTTCCTACCTTCTTTGAAGTTAGCACGGACATGTGACTTGAATTGATCAATGAAATGTAAGCAAGTGATGTTTCCCTTCTAGGAAGACTTAGAAAAAAAATTTTTTTTAATGTTTATTTATTTTTGAGAGAGAGAGAGAGAGACAGAGTGTGAGCAGGGAAGGGACAGAGAGAGGGAGAGACAGAATCTGAAGCAGGCTCCAGGCTCTGAGCCATCAGCACAGATCTTGACACGGGGCTCAAACTCATGTACTGCGAGATCATGACCTGAGCCGAAGTCAGTCGTTTAACCGACTGAGGCACCCAGATGCCCCTAGGAAGACTTTAAAAGCCAGCACAGGGTGCCCGTATTTTCTTATTCTGCTTTAGTGATTGTGAATGCTTGTGTCTAAGTAGTGCTTCCATCAGCATCAGTATGGATCCCTGAATCTGAATGAGCACTTTCCCTGTCAATCTACATTAGACACATAACATGAGCAAAAAATAAATCTTTGCTGTGTTAAGTCACTAAGATTTGAGGAATTATATTACCACAGGATCTAGACTGATATAGTGCCTCTACTCTCTGGGGAAAATGCTAATTACATTAAATGGTATAAAAGAATACAATAAAAATTGTATACTCTATGAGTGTACTTTTACTTTACAAGAACCTTATCTCTAGAAAAAAAACTAAAAAGTACACACACCTAAATATTGATAATGATTGTCTTTTTATGGATATGTGGGGGATTTTTCCTACCTCTTTTTAGCATGCATTCATAGATTATCTTTTTTTTTTTTTTTTTTTTTTTGAGACAGAGAGAGACAGAGCATGAACGGGGAGGGTCAGAGAGAGGGAGACACAGAATCTGAAACAGGCTCCAGGTTCTGAGCTGTCAACACAGAGCCCGACGCGGGGCTCGAGCTCACGGACCTCGAGATCATGACCTGAGCCGAAGACGGCTGCTTAACCGGCTGAGCCACCCAGGCGCCCCCATAGATTATCTTTAATGGGTAAAATAACAGTTCTTATCAAGCACAGAAGTCACAATAAGAAATGTTCAGAAGGGAACTCTATCATTTAATATTTGCAAACTAAAAGTTTTCCAGAAAGAAGGGATTCTCTCTTCACATAAACATGCTCCCCCGAAAAGTGGGATCTACTTGGCCAATGTTTCAAACTATTCAGTATATAGTTATGCTTATCCACAAACTTGCAACCTAACACTATGTGTGTTATATCTTGTATTAAGTAAGCTCAAACCTTAAAAAAATTTTGTTGCTAAGGGTCTTATTTCTTTTCCTTTCTAGATTCCCAGTTCAATACCTAGTTCTATTCAGGTCCCCAAATCCATATCAGGTACAAATCAATCCAGTTAAGTATTGCTTTATTTAAAGAACATCATTGACCTGTTTTACTCAGAAATAAGCTAAGTCACTGGTCAGGAAAAAGTGACTTTACTTTTGGCTGTACAGCCTATTCCCCAGGGAACTTGATTTCTACTGCAATCTCCCCATCCCTTTTACTGTGAAGATAATGATATTGCTCACACAAGATATTTCCAATTAACTTAAAATGGCTTAAAATATTTACGGTCCACTGATTTTACATAATGGCATGTAGTTTACATCATGGTTGAAAGGTCTCTTTAGAGGCAGTAAAAAGCCTACATCTTTATTTTTAAAAAAAACCAGCTACGATTATGAAACATTTTGTAGTAATCATGAAATGTTATCATTTTTTCCTAACAATAAGAAACTCTTGATCACGAAAGCATACGACATAAAGCATAAACCCATACCATAATCAACCACATTCGTGACACGATCAACAATGATATCACGTGACATCTACTTTTCTTTGGTATTTGCATGACATATTTTTCCATCTTTTTATTTTTCAAACTTTTATTTCCTTATCTTCTAAATATGTCTCCCGAAAGGTTTTAAAATCCATCTGATAGCCTTTGTTTTGCAAATACATTTACCCCATACGTATATAATGTAGTTACTGAAGCATTTGGGTTTATAGCTACCCGTATGTGTACTTTTGTCCCAATGTTCAAATTTTCCTCTTCTTTCATTAGCATTGGCTCATGTTTAATTATTTTATTTTTAACCTGTTAGCATGGAAATTACACACTCTTTTACTATTCTTCTAGGGGTTATTCTAACGATTACAAAATGTGTCATTAGCTTATCAAAGGACTAATATTTGCCTAATACTTCTATTTTGTCCCAGAAAATGCAGAAAACTTTGGACGTCTTATCTTTTAACCTCTCTTAGAACAATGAGGGAGCAACAGACAGGACAAAGAATTAAAGGAAGAGAAAAGGCTGAATGTGTTACCTGGAGCTCAGACTCCTATTCAACCTTTGAAAGCAGATTGCTGGCCTCCTCGAGGGAAAAAATACATTCCATCACTACTTACGCAAATACCCTAGTTTAAACATGATACCCAGCATTCACTTTCAGTTCTATAATGAGCTGGTTCTCATCACAGAAAGAATAAAACATTTGACCTTCTTCTCTCCACCTTGAAACCCAACAACATTCTTTTCCCATCCATGCCCCTCCCTCTACCCACAGAAAGGGAGAGAAATGCTTGTCATCCATGAAGGTAGGGAACACGTCCATGAGGACTGCACTGGAGCTTATCACAGCATACTAGTCAGCAGGAAGCAGGAAACGCATTTCCAACCACATCTGCAGTTTGGTTCAGTTCCTGCTCCTATAGCAAAGGAGAGCTCTTATGAGTGCTCGATGCAGACTGTGCAGAGGAAGAGCCTCTCTAAGGATACAACTTTGGAAACCAGTGTAAGCCTTGGAAACCTTCACAGTAGTTCACATCACTGAGCATCAGATGGACTCGGGACCTCCATGACCAAGAAACCCAGGAACGGAATCACATGCAGAGCATGTAGAGCCTGATATGTTAAAATACAGGGATGGCTCCAATTTTCTTACATGGCAGGATAAATGTATGTCAATAATCCGCAAGGTCACTGTTACACAACTTCCAGCAAGACTTGAAGTCTTTGGCGGACGGGGGTTATACTGTTGCTGCTACATTTGAAACTATACTGTGGGGCTCCACAACCGAGACCCAGCTAGTGGTCACTGCAAGAGGGATCATGAAAAACTGGTTCCTGATACAGGTGGCACTGAGACTTAAAACCAATGCCCACATCCAATACGTGTTATCCATCCATTGTTGACTATTCCCAATGATAGGAGATTCTTAATAAAATATAATCCTGCCTCACTTATCAATGGAACGCAAATAATAAGAGTCCATATTATGCTAGAAAGCAGCTAATGGGTCACAGAAATCTTGGGTTTCATCATTCCAACCCATTTATATCATATTTCAATTACAACTTGACCTATAGATGAGGAACTGTCAGAAAGACTTCAAGAAGACTACCTAGTTTGTTGATTCACCAGACAACCAAAAGCAACAAAGAAAAGAGAAGGTCAACCCATGTTGATTCTTCAACTAGATCTTCTGAAAATTTCACCAGAGCCACAAAGCCAAACAAGCACTAAGTCTTCGCTAGATACTTCAGCTACCCACATTGAATCCCCCTATGACTCCCATATCCATTTCAGACACGTTACAATAGAGCACAGATACCACCTCAGGATGGGGGTCTCTCTGCGCTAATTAAAACAGTAACAACAACAACACTACATTAACAACGTGTAACAGAAGGATGGATGTCCTTTGAAACTATATTATGAGGGTATTTCTTTAGAGATTTATTCATGGCACTTTGCAGGGAAGCAATGGCAGTGATGTTATTATGACAAACATTAAAGTCACTATCCACAGCATTTAATATGTTTAAATAAATTCTCCTTTCAGAAATAACTATAAGATGTATTAGCTAAGAAGGGAGAATGATAAAGGGCTCTGAGCATCTACAAGTTCCTTGCTCGTCTTATTTCCTGCTACTCAAAGTAACTGGGACTCAGGAATTCAGCAAACAACTGGCAATCTAGGGAGGGAGTGTCCACAAACAATGCTGCGATTCAAATATGAATACGCAAAACACATCTCCAAGCGTCCAAGGTAGTTTAGAGGTGTGTCTGAAAGGATGGGTTTAGAAGTCGTGACTGACGGAAAGGAGAATGATTTCCAGCCACATCTGAGCTAATGCTTCTGGAAGAGCAAAACAGCCAGGACTCAGAGAGCAGCCTGCCTCCCCACACAAAGCTGTGTGGCTGGCCTTGTCATTGCACAGCGTAAATCCAATGTCAGTGTCGGCAAGAGCCAGCAGCACAAACACGCAGTTGCCCAGTGCAGCGCTGGTCCCCGGATGAAAACAATGAGCATGTATGGTATTCATATCCTAAAGCAGTTTCAATCGTGTTTCATGAATTAACTAACAAAAACATTCCCAACAGAAGATGGTCAGGTGATCTTGCTGAAGAAACACCTGTGTAATAAGTAAAAATGGAGCATATTTCAGTCTTTGATCGGCATCTATCCCCTTCTGTAAGAACAGTATCAGAATAAATCATGATGGCAAAATACAGACATTGAGCTCTATGTGTAATGACTAAAGAAAACTGGCTAATATATTTAGGAGGAGACCAAGCCCAACTCTTGGGAAGGCTTCATAGTCTTTTGGAACCCTATGTCACCCCTCTGTCTGAGACAGTACAGCAGCTTTATAATGAAGTGAACAACTTCTCAGAGCTGCAGTTTTTAACATCACTGATTGCCTGTCCCCGGGCGACATCTACGGTAGTAAATGCACCTTGTTTATGGGACTCCCAGTTGGAGAGAGTGACAGGTTCAGCTGCATGCTGTGGAGGGTACGATGACTCACACGTTCAATGGCACAAGAAACACTACTGTCGACCTAAAGGATCTTTGACCCTGACTTCAAAATGTGTTTGTGAGTATGCCTGTGTACACGTATACACAAGCATGTGCACATCATTTTGAAAGCAGGGAACATGGTCCATTCCTGGGTAGTCTCCTGCCTTCCAGATACACCTGGAGCAAAATCCAAACCCCCACAGCTCTGAAGAATCAGCCTCCACCCATTTCCTCTCCAGCCCCATCTTCTACTCCCTCCCCTCCCTACACAGGCATCCTCTGTACTGCAATACCTCTTCCTACTTTCTAGAAGCTCTAGTGTAGATCTGCACATGTCTGGATACCTCTCTGGTCATTCTAGTCTCTCTGTAAATATTTTACCTAGGTTCTTCTGAGCTCCCCATCTAAAACAGTTCCCTACCTGTCATGTTCCAGCCTCTCACCTGCGCTGTTTTCTCTGTAGCGAGACACTATCTGCCCTGGTGTAACTTGTTTGTTTTGTCAAAGGACACTGAGAACACCACTCAGTATCTGAAATCAAATACAAGACTGAATTTATTGTTCACTATAATACAGATGAGCAATTCTGGCCAAAAGGTGCCTCCAAGCAAAACAGAGGGCTGATCTCATCGAAGCCTTTGGAAAATGTGGAGCTCGATGACTGGCCGATGTTCAGAGGCATATGTGGACTAACATCAGGTAGGTGCTCAGCTAAGGCTCTGATTGATTGGCTGGCGCTCAGAGGCAGGGGTTCTGGAGAGTACCCACCCTTAACTGGTTGACTTTCAGAAATGAGGAACTGACACCGGTTTGTTTTAAAGCCAGTTCCAACCAAGACAAGCTGGTGTTGACCAAATGAGCAGATTTAAAATTGGTTCTGATGGCTACCTGTCACCATGGCTACAGAACAATCAGGCTTTTCCTAAGTTTGTGGGAAACGTGATTTTATGATTCTCTAAAGGTAACCTCCACGTGATCAGGCTTGTCTGTTTTATTCATCCAATATCCCAGTACCTACTACAACACCTGGCACATTCACTGTTGGACGAATAAATGAATGTTTTTGGGGCAGGATCACGAATAATAAGCACTTTTATTTTAAGGTTTGCTCTTTATTCTCAGAGCATACTATAGCAGTAAAGAGCATGGCTTTATAAATCATACAGTCCTGGCTCTGAACTTTGACTCTGCCATTAACTGGCTTATGACCTTCCTGAATCTCAATTTCATTATTTGAAAGAAGGGTGGGGGAAAAGAACACCAGTATCTACCTCCCAAGGTCTCTGAGGATTATATAAATAATGCCCAGTTTCTAGCATGTTAAGTGTTCGAAAATATGAATCATGTATATTACTCCTTGCCTCCAAGGCTTTCTGAAAGGCTCAGAGAAAACATTTCAGATCACAAAACCCAGGACACTCTCGTCTGGCCCTATGGAAAGGCACAGAGCAAGGTCTGAAATAAGATACTCCAAGAGGCCCTCCTGACCCCACATCCTCTCTCATCCCCTCTCCTCCAACTCCCCCAACAGCAGCCCCCCATTACTGCCCAGATTTTCACCTCCCTTCATCCCCGCTCTCGCAGGCCAATCACTCCTGATATTCCCAGCACTAACATCTCCCAAGCCTGCAGCTACGTTAACTGAGTTAAATCATTTTCTCCCCAAAGAAACATTATTTAGCAAGTGCACTATGTTGATCTATCTATTTGACTATCCCCGTCCAACTCACTGCAGCTTATCATATAGCAGAAACCTGACACAGTGAGACAAAGGGTAAGTTTTAAAGGGACACTCAGACACTGAATTGGACTTATTGGGGCAGAGGATGCTACAGGCTTTGAGGTTCAAGGTAAAGTCCATCTACTCCGTTGCTTTGCCCAAATCCAGTCTCAGCAAAAGTGATAGTATTCTAGGTCTTCATTTAACGTTCTCTCTCTCTTTCTCTCTCTCTCTTTCTCCTCCTTCCTTCTTCCTTCCTTCCTTCTCTCTCTGTCTCTGTCTCTCTGTCTGTCTCTATCTCTGTCTCTGTCTCTCTCTCTCTTTCTCTCTCTCTCTCTCTCTCTCTCTCTCTCTCTCTCTCTCTCACACACACACACACACACACACACACACACACACAGCACTTCACTCAGCAACACTGTCCCCAGCTCTTGCCAATCAGAATCTCTTGTACCTTTAATTAGGCTTATAGGCACAAAGGAGCCTCAGGCTAACTATTCCTTTGGAACTGCCTGAAAACTGACAAGAACCGAGTGTATCTGCTCATACTGACAGTGAACTATACTCCCTCTACAAGACACTGTTTCACATTATCTGGATTTTGTTACAGCATTATTGTTCCTGGATCTCATTAATCCAGATACATTAAACTGTGCCCTGTGTGAAATGTAATAAAGACCACAGTAAGGCCTGTGGGGAGATGGCCCTGGGTTTGAATCTTCTCTGTCCCACTTACTAGCTGTGCCATTCTGGGAAAGTTGCCTAAGCCCGCTGAGCCGATGTATGCCCCCATCATGTGAAACTGTTCCGAGGATTCCAACATGTAAGCCATAGGCACAGAGCAGGTACTCATCAGGTAGCAGCTTAAAATAGGCAGGGGGACCCAACACTCCACAGGCTGCCAGAGCTGGGTATAATGACTTTGGGAAAGAATTTCAGAGAAGATACAGGATCAATGGGAGTATGTGTTCTCTTGGAAAACAGGGGATAGTCAGGAACAGTGGGAACCCACTTGATTCGGCACAGGCCCGGAATAGAACTGGTTTCCCATCCCATGGTGGAGACATAAAACCTTCTGAAGGATTCTTATGGGTCCCCTGTGAAATTGACCCAAGTAAAGAAAGTCAGTGCTAGCCACATATTTGACCTCTGTATGCACATTCAACGTCAGGAATAAGAAAGTGTGGTAGGGGCGCCAGGGTGGCTCAGTTGATTAAGTGTCCCACTCTTGATTTTGGCTCACGGCATGATCTCACAGTTCCTGAGTTTGAGACCCACGTGGGGCTCTTTGCCATGTGTGGAGCCTGCTTGGGATTTCCCCCTCTCTCTGCCCCTCTTCCTCTCCTTCTCATGCTCATTTTCTCCCTCTGAATAAATAAATAAACAAATTTAAAAAAAAAAAAAAGAAAAAGAAAGTGTGGAGAATTGCTGGAGGGCACGCGTTCTAGTGAGGGTTCTGGGAAAGACCTAAGGCTTCTCTCAAGTTAGCCATTGAAAGTCACAATTTCATTTGCTCCTGTTCTCCCGAAGGCACCACCTGGTGGCTGCTACCAGAAACGACAGTGCAGAATTCGCCTCTCAACCTCTTCCGGCAACCCATTCGTTATTTTTTTCTTTATTAGTCCAGCAAATACTTACTGAGTCCTTATTAGGTGCCAGACAAGTGCTAAGCGCTGGATATAGAAAGCAGAATAAGATTCAGTGGCGGCTCTCAGTGAGCTCATGGTCAAGACAACTGCTGAGTAATGGAGTTGCATGTAGCCAGAAGAGTAAAGATCAAGATCCTGCTCTCACTTGGACCAAGTATGGCCCTCCAGCCTCCCTCACCTCAGGAGAATTATCTGCCAATCAATGGCACTCCTCTTCTGGAGCGTACCAAGGCCTTTCTATCTCATCCCTCCTGCCTCTATTATCCTTTACACCTGCACCAGACGGAGCCTCATTCCATGTTCAAAATGAAATGTCCTGCCCCATCTTCCCCTGAGGAAGGCTTGGATTTGGGAGGGAATGCTGTTCGTTTTCTTGTTTTGTAGGGTTGAACTGCTTCCCGTGACTCATCCTGCCCCGGAATGTTTCCGTTTTCATTCCTACCCTTCCCTTTCTCCCTTTCCTTCTGCTAAGGAACGGACAAGTGAAAGACAATGGATGAAGAACTAAAAGGAACGTTCCAGTCCTGCTTTTCTCCCAGCTGCATCCCCTGACATTTTAAGCAGACATTTTCAGAACCCTTATTTCAGAATTTCCTGTGGCACGTTCTAGTGAACATCTCGTTTTAATCCCTTGAGGATAAATTTGATTTCGGGAAATAGTCAAATTTTAAATGGAGTCCCTACTGATGACTCAGACAGGTGACTGAACTGGGTTCATGGCATCATGAGTCCAAAAATGAGTCGTAGCTATTAAAGAAGGAAATTGACTTTCTTGGGTAGCTGGAAGGCAATTTAGAAAGGGAGCTCCTCCAAATGTATTTTGAGCTCTGAGAAGCTTTAGTGAAATAAGTATATATCTCCCAAGGCCCTTACTTAGAAAAGTTATACTCATTTTAGATGCGTACGTTTTCTCAGTATTTTAGGATCACATGTGAAACAGTCCTAAGGAAATCAAGGGAGAAGGCAGGTTGGGGTGATCAGGACTGGGAGAGCTACAGGTGCTCGGGGGATGTCCCGGCACATCCTCTGAAGTGAGGCTTGGCCTACAACAGGCGGGACACCCCTTCTCACTGAGCGGAGGCTGGAGATAAAGATGGGTACAGGTGAGAGGTGAGAGGAGGTAAGTCCGAGCTGGGGCACGATGAGAGAGTGAGTTTATACAGACGGAATGAAAAAGTGCTCCCCTTGTGAGCATAGGTAAAGCTGCATTTACCTACACGACACATTTGTATATGCCCAGCAAAGGCTGTCACTGGAGGGAACGCAGATGTAAAACTGGAAGACAGGTGGAGGAGGGCCCAGTTACGACAGGCTTTGAACGCTATCCCAAAATGTTTGGACACTGCCCCACGGACGCCGGGAAGCATGAAAGAATTCTGAGCAAAGGAGTTAAGAGATCGAGGTGGGGTCTTGATCACATGTAACAGCAGGGTGGGGGCAGCCCAGGCTCAAGATTGGGAGAGGCCCGTGGATTTGGTCAGATAGGAGTTCAGATCCTGGTTTCACCACTTGCTGGATCAGTAAGCAACTGTGGGAAGGTCTGCTTCTCCATCTGCAGAATGAGAACAATGCCAGCATCGTAAAGTCCTTGTGAGGATCCCATATCCGGCACTGAGTCGGCATTCCAACGGTGGCTTATGTCCTCCAGCATGTTGCTGGTAATAGGTCAGGAGAAGACAGAGCCTTACCAGCCAAGGACGATCACTTAGGACGCGGTAACCGTGATTCCGAAACGCAAAGGCAACGCGCTCAACCAAGCAATGGTGTCCCTCCCACAAAGGCAGTGGAAGTGAAGCGTTTGCTGCCACACGTATTTCAAAGACAGACAAAGAGGTCTGGTGATTAGATAAAGAAAGAGGAGGGAAGGGCCAGGTTCAGACCTAGAGCCTGGGTGCTGGGAGAATGTGGTGCCACCAGCAGAGACAGGGAGGGAATGGTGGGGTTCCACGTCGGACAGGCCCTGTCTGGGCAAGATGCAGAGTGGAGCTCTGAAGCAACCTGGATTTGTTCCTTCAATCCTTTGGAGACTCTGCTCTTCCCAAATATGCCCCCAGCGCAGAAGCTTTCCCGAACCAGCCCGACATGCACAGTCACTCTCCACCCTGCTCCTTCAGAGCACACTGAACTATCCAATACAGTGCATGTTTGTTTCTTGTCTGGCTACCTGCTCAATAAAACATGCTCCAAGAGGGACAGGGTTCATTTTGTTTTGCTCCACCTCCCCGTGGTGACACAGTCTCTTGTGGTTAAAACAGTGCCTGGCACAGAGTAGACGGTCAATATATAATAGTTGTTGTTATTAACGTGTTTTCTAAAGTGCCTGGCATATAAAACACCTGCAATAAGATTAGCATTTATTGGTGACTATCTCCAAAAAAAACTGTAAAAAGAGAAAGGCAGAGGGGAAGTACTATACCTTGGAGAAATCACACTTACTCACCAGAAAGAGGAAGAATTAATAGAGCCGGCCACTGGGGTTATAGATTGGACAGGTTAGGCCTATTAGAGGGCAAAGAAGAGAGGGGAGATCTGCCCCCGGGAGGCCACATCTCAGACCATGTAACCATAGGCTACTGCTGAAAACAGAAAAGGGAGGCAAAATTAGTTCCTCCTGGGACAGGTCAGCAACTATGAAAGGGGAAGAATGAGTATTTTTTGGCAACAGAAAAGCAAGGCGCTTAGGCTGAGCAGATTTCTGACTATAAGAAACTGACCTGCAATGGCCTCTTTGGCCCCATCCTGCCCTTTTCTCTTGTCAAATCGTTTGGAAATCCAGATTCTGGCAGAGTTCACAAGAGCTCACTTCGCTGGGAGACCAAACATCAAGCTAATTAGCAGATTCGTAATTGACTGCTCCAGATACACAGGATTGCAAGATCAGCTCCTCTAACAAATATGCCTATTATGCATTGAGAAAATTTTTGGCAAAGTCATGAACACAAGTTCACAGTGAAACAGGTCTATGCTGCTGGCGGAACAGAAGTTCCACCATTTCTCAGCCTCTCCTAGATAATAGATCAGGGCTCACAGAAGCCACAACTGCTCAAGCATCTCCTCCCAAATAGCATCAGGTAACACGCAATATTCCACAATACTTTTACAAGCACTGAGCCAAAATTCCCAAGGCTGTCTTTGGATCCAAACTAAAATGCTGCTAAATTAGGTGGTGAACAAGGGTGAGCGGAGGTGAAAGGCCCTGGAGTCCATCCGCAAGCCATTAAGTGAGATTATAATGTCAGCCATGTGCAACCTCGTAATCACAAAAATCTAATGACCGCTGACTCCGTCTTTATAGAGGCTTTGACTTCTGAATATGAATAAGTAAACCAAGAGGAGATTAAAAAAAAAAAATAACCCACCTCTCT
Source organism: Prionailurus bengalensis (assembly GCF_016509475.1). Classification (NCBI taxonomy): domain Eukaryota; kingdom Metazoa; phylum Chordata; class Mammalia; order Carnivora; family Felidae; genus Prionailurus; species Prionailurus bengalensis. Next base: position 118,042,778 of record NC_057355.1, on the reverse strand, counting down.
GCAACCTTTCAGAAATCACAGGCATGACAACATATCCTTAAAACATGTCTTAGTCGACCTGGAAGAAATATTTCTCCAAAATCTTACCAGCATGGGGAATGCCAGGTCTTTATTCCCTGAGGCTCTATTATGCTGAGAAGGAAGAGTATCCCTGTTCCTTCCTCAACTGTTGAAAACTCCTAAAAAAAAAACTGCTTCAAAATCATTTAAATCTACCTAAAATTGCAAATTCTCACCAATGCAATCATGATTCTATTCTAGAATTACCAGATAAGGTGACTGCATCAATATCTCAGGACTATTGGCTAAAAAATAGTGCCCACCTTCATGATAGTCACTTTGAGAAGGGGCACAGTTAATACCCAGTGCTACCACTGTTCAGGCCATTTAAGAAGAAAGAATGTCTGGGGTGCCTGAGTGGCTCAGTTGGTTAAGTGTCTGACTCTTGGTTTCAGCTCAGGTTGTGATCTCATGGTTCATAGGTTTTGAGCCCCACATCAGGCTCTGCACTGACAGTGCAGAGCCTGCTTGGGATTCTCTCTCTCTTTCCCTCTCTCCCTCCCTCTCTCTTTCTTTCTCTCTGACCCTCCCCAACCTGTGCTCTCTCTCTCTCTCTCAAAATAAACAAATAAAAACTTAAAAAAAAAAAAAGAGGAAGGAATGTCTGATAAAGCTGAGTTCCTAGCTTTGGTGCTGCCTCTGACAAACTGCTGGGCCAGTTACTTAACTTTTCCACTTAAAAAGAGCTATGAGGTCTTTGTAAGAGTTATATGAGCTGATAGCAAAGGACTCTGCATGCTGCCTGGCTCCTGGTTAGTTCCTTTAGGGATCCAATTTTTGAGTTTTGCTTTTTGTTTTATTGGATTTCACTTTGCTTTTTTTTTTTTTTTTTTTGAATGATGAAATTGCATTTAGGGGGCAGCCTCTCATTCCAGCAAGATGGTAACCTAAGATGACACAGTCTCATGTTCCTGCCACGAGCACCTAGAAATATCCGTTCCTTCTTAAATGCGCAGTTGAACCTACAGTAAAGAAGGGGAAATGAGCAGGTGTCAGAAACGAAGCAGCAACTGAAAATCAGAAGCAAGCAGAGGAATCAACTGGGCAGCTGCCTTGAGGGGCCAGGGCCGTCATGGGGAAGAAGATGGAGTAGAACAGTAAGGGTTTAGATTTCAACTAGCACATTGGGACCAGAAACAAAGCCCAAAGGGCCTGCCGAAGGTAGGCCTGCTGCCCTGAAGGAGGCCCCTCAAAGCACTGCCACCACCGGGGGAAAAAGGGCTAAAGAGCATTCTCCCACCAACTCAGATCACCTGTAAATCTCTATTTAACGTTACAAAAGGAGAACAAAAAGCTCCCTGCAAAATTTAAACCCTAGATCTCTGCTTCTGGGGTACAATTTTAGGCGACCTGCACGCTCCACAAATGCCCAACATGAGAAGACATAAAAATTGGTCCCGGGACAATGAGAGGTATGGGAAAACTAGAGCAAAACTCCCACGACCCATGCTTCAGGCAACTCCCATGGAAAACTCGGGCCCACTAAGCTCACAAGTTACAAAAACACATTAAGTAGGAGGATTCTAAGCCCCAAGAACTGGAAATAGGATAATCTAAAAGACAATAGAATTAAGTATATTTAATAGGAGAGAAAAACAAATCTCATATGCTAAAAACACATTTGAACACATTGAACATTCATTCATGATTTTTTTTTTTAAATAACGAAACAAACAAGAAAACATTTCTTATAAGTCTAAGAATAGAAGGACATTTTCTTAACCCAGTAAGGGGTACACATCAACCAACCTACAGGCACATCATTCTTAATGGCACAGCATTACAAGCTCTCCTTTTAAAGTCAGGAATAAGAAGGTTCTATCATGCCTCAGGAAATTTTATGTAATAGGCCTAATAACAAATACTTCAGGCTTTGCAAACTAGAAATCTGCTGTCCAAACTAGTCAATTCTGCCACTGTAATGCAAAATGAGCCGTAGACAGTATGAGTGTGAGTGTGTTTTGATAAAACTTTATTTACAAAGGCAGTATAGTGGAAATTGAGGCCAGTACCGTAATACAAGAAAAATAAGTGTAAGCCACTGTCATATTGCAATGCAATAAGAAATTTAGATTTGGTCTTTGCCTCTGGTTCCTAGCACAGAGCTCCTAAAACCCCAGGAATTTGTAAGAGGAGTGTCTTTTGTTATTCATAATCAGTCCCTTTCAACCACACCTGAATTTATGCTAATGAAATGACTCCTGAGAATTGTGACTGGTTACCAGTAGGGAGGGGAGAAGGGCCTGCGATTGAGTTCAAACACCAATTGCCAATGATTTAATCCATCATGCTTATGTAATGGAACTTCCAGAAAAACCCAAAATGATGGAGTTTGGAGACCTTCTGGGTTGGTGAATACATAGAGGTGCCAGGAGAGTGGTGCATCTGGACAGGGCATGGGAGCTCCACTACCCCCATCCCTATACCTTGCCCTATGTATGCATCTCTTCCATTTGGCTGTTCCTGAGTCGTATCCTTTATAATAAGCCAGCAAAAGTGAAGTGAAGCACTTTTCTGAGTTCTATGGGCCATTCTACCAAATTATCAAACCTGAGGAAGAGGTCATAGGTGCCCCCAATGTATAGTCAGTCAGAAGTATGGGAAACCCAGACTTGTGATTGGTATCTGAAGTGGGGAGTGTCTTGTGGGACTGAACTCATTAACCTGTGGGCTGTGCACTAACTCCAGGAAGTTCATGCCAGAAATGAACTGAATTGTTGGACACCCAGTTTGTGTCTGCAAAAAATTGGAGAGTGTAATGTGGGAAAAACCCACACGTTTGGTGTCAGAAATGTTCCAAGTAGAGACATAGTTTAGTCATGCAACTTCGGGGGGGAAAAAAATCTGTCATTATCAAAGATTATATATCTGTCTGTATAGGAAATGTAAGAGTATCTATAGTAAAACATGAAAATTAATGAGAATTCAGCGAGGTATACAAAAACAAATAATGTCCCTATACACCAGCAATAACAGGAAGAGATAATAAAAAAGACGCCGTTAACAACGGCAACGTAGACCGTGGGAAACTTAGGAAGACATTTAACAAAGATACATAAGAAGTATGGCAAAAAATTATGAAATTCTACCTAAAGGCATAAAAAAAAGAACTTCATAGACAACTATTCCATATTTGTGGATGAGAAGATTCAGTAGCATCTGAGGGTAAATTCTCACCATATATCTGTAAAACTCTCAGTAATTTCAACAAAAGCAAAATGAGGCTTCTACAGTCCACAAATATATTTGAACGTGTAAAGAGCCTGGCGTAGTAAAGCAGCACTAAAGGTGAAACTGAACCTAGGCCTATACGCCTAAAGTAATTAAAGAGAGGCTGGGCCGCCTTGGACAAACACACCCTAACGAAGAACACAAAGCCATGGAACACATCCTCACACCATAAGGGACTGTGGTAAGTGACAGCCCTGAAAAGATTCGGTATATGGAACGGAGACAACTGGTCACCCGTATGGAAAGAGATTAAAGTAGATTCCAGCATCACACCAATATACAAAAATTAATTCGAAGTCACTTAAAGCATTACATTTCAAAACTTTTAAAAGAAGGTTTAGAAACAATTTTTCTGACATTAGGGAAAAGGAGGATTTCATCAACAACACACAAAACAGCATAGACTATAGTAAAGAAATTAATATACTGTATTCAAACTTAGCACTGCTTTAAAATAAATGACATCATTAAAAAGTGGAAACATAAACCACAGACTAGGAGAAGATATTTCTAGCCCAACACACTGACCAAGAATTAATATCTAGACTATAAATGATTCTTATAAATCATTAATAAAAAGGCCAGCGGCAGTAGAAAAATTGTCAAAGGCTCTGAACGGACAATTCACAAAAGAGGAAACTTGTGCGGCCACTAAACAGATGACAAGATGCTCTATCACACTAGTGAGCAGAGAAGTGCAAACTAAAATGAGGAGGTACAATCCCATGACAATCCAATAGGCAAAAATTTGATCTCTGATAAATCAAGATGTGGGGAACCGGTAACTACAAATGGGAACATAATTACAACTGCTCTGGAGAGCGGCTTGGAAACATCCACCGAATTGATGATGTTCATCTCCTGGAACCTAGCAATTTCTCCTCCAGGTACTTGCTTTAGACAATCCCCAGCACGTATTCCTAAGCAGCGATGCACACAGAGGATCACTGCGTCACTACCCGCAACAGCAAAAAGGCGGAATCACCTTCACCTTCTCTTAGGGCAGTGGACGAATAAGCCGATTTATTCGTATAAAGCAATTAAAACAAGTTACCAAGGACACATCTCAAAAACAATGTCAGAGGGACACACACAGTAAAATGCAACTTGTGTACATTTTAAAGCACTCCCTCCAAAAGGCATAAACATACCCAGGAAAGACGCAAAGCAACTCTGGCAGAGGTGTGACTGTGGAGGGAAGGAGGAGGGTAGGCAATGGGCCTGAGGAAGGGTAGTGTTTCAGGAGTACCTAAAATATCTTCTTCCAGAGAAAGAACAGGGGAGGAGAGAAAGATGAAAGAACATATGCCAACAAAGACTGTAAAATGTTAGCATCTGTTTAACGTCCGTGCTAGGAGCATGCCTGTCATATAGGGTCCCGTAGTGTTCTCTCTAGGCTTGAAGTATTTATAAATTGAAACATGATTTCAGAAAAAGAAATCATGGGAGAGCCGAGGTGGCTCAGTCAGCTGAGCGTCTGATTCTTGGTTTTCAGCCCAGGTCATGATCTCATGATTTCATGGGTTTGAGCCCCACATCGGGCTCTGTGCTTGGGCACAGAGCCGCGCGGGATTCTCTCTCTCCCTCTCTCTGCCCCTCCCCACTCACACTGTCTCTCTCAAAACAAATATATAAACTTTTTTTTAAAGAGAAATAAAAAGAAATCGTGTTTGGAAAAAACACGTAAGTGTCATGACATAATTGTAAGATGTCTAAAATCCTCCTTTGCCTTAGACAGAACCAGTACTCTCTGCCCTCAGCATTCACTTCGGCTGCCGGACTCGATGCCAATGGCTCTTTCCCTTTTTCCCAAAATCAAAGCTTCCCACAAAGAATGAATATTTGTCAAACTCAAAAATATTCAGACGAATGTGAATATTTCATATTCATAGCTCTGAAGGCCACGTAAAAAGGATTCCAGAAAGCAATAGCAACATCAATGGAAGCATCAAAGGACTGCATCTATTCCAAGGTCACTACTTTGAAGAGAGTAAAATTCATTTATACTGTAAGTCTGATTTTTTTTTTAATTCAGCAGCAACTAAGTCATTCCTCTGATGACTGTCAATGTTATCCCATGTGGGAGTCAACACACTGCACCGAGAATGTTCTAGGAGGGGCTGCTAGTGCCAGTGTTACAAACGACACCACGTCCTCACAAGAAGTATGTGATTCAACACAAGGCTCGCACAGTGGTTGTAAATTATTGCGGATCTTCACCTCAACCAAAGGGGATTTACCTAGGTATTTTGCTCAGAAAATGGGAAACATGTTAATCAAACACTGAACCCCATGGGTCAGCAGAAAGGAAACGCTATTTTCACGGTGAGATCAGATCCAGCAGGTGCACTAAGGACAGAGCACACACGAGGGAACAGCAGAGGAATCAGAGAACCTGACCAGCATAGAGTGAAGCATTCACCAGAAGCAACAGCCGCCTGCATCATTTCTGAATCTGCTCACTCTCAAATCCTATAATAATCAGAAGAAAAGCCTGAAAGCCTCCAGCCCACTCTGCAGACAAGAATTCCACTGTCAATTGTTAGTTAATTATACAAAGCCTTCATTATGTTTACAACATACATTGCAATACATTCAATGAAGCACTGACATGTTTATTCATGAATGTTTATTTATTTCACAAATATTTATTGAGTGCCTACTATGGCCAAAGGCTAGACGGATGTAAAAATGATGAAAGAATACAGCCACATCTCTGCCCTCATCAAGTGTCTGGAAATGAACCACATTGCTCCCCCTACAAAATGACAAATTTCTTCTAACAAGACTTTAATTCCCCTTTCATTTGTCACCGTATGAATCTACCTACAAAAGGGTTCCTATTAAGCCTTCAAATCTACGAGGTTACACACCCTGTCCCTACAAAGTACGACAGATTGGGATTGCTGTGTTCCTGGTTCTCACCTAGTAGAACTGATAAAATGAAATCATTAATATGTAATTCATCTTACTGAAGAATATAACCACGCTTTATGTTACAGGAGCTACTTGACAATTAACTTGGCTTACCTGACAGCGGCCATATGCTAGCAAAACTGGCCAAAAAGTACTGTTCTCTTACTCTATGCCAACCACTATTAAGTATTTTCCACTTATTAACTCATTTAATCGCCTCTGCAACCCAGCAACATGGTATTATTTTTATCCCCAATATACAGATACAATATACGTACACACATGAGGGAAAATGAGGCACACAAAGACAACGTGCCCCAAGTCACACAGCCAGTAAGTGGTTGAGGTACAATTAAAATTCCCGCCCAAACTCTTCACCACTACACAAAATTGCCACAGAGACAGACACAAAAGATGTCAGTAAAACCACAACTCGTAAAGAAACATACAAATCTTGGGGATTTCTCCTAAAGAAAGAACACAGATATATGAGACACGGTTAATAGCATCTGTCTTATAGAACTGTTCAAATAGCAAAAAGAGGAGGAAAAAAAATGGAAGGGCCTAAAAATCCAACAGCACAGGAATTAGGGTATCTAAGTAAATTATCTCTATACCTTCATAAAATAAAGCCATTAAAATATATGGAAAAAGAGTGTTTAGTATCAAAAGAAACATTTGTGGGGGCGCCTGGGTGGCGCAGTCGGTTAAGCGTCCGACTTCAGCTCAGGTCACGATCTCGCGGTCCGGGAGTTCGAGCCCCGCGTCGGGCTCTGGGCTGATGGCTCAGAGCCTGGAGCCTGTTTCCTATTCTGTGTCTCCCTCTCTCTCTGCCCCTCCCCCGTTCATGCTCTGTCTCTCTCTGTCTCAAAAATAAATAAACGTTAAAAAAAAATTAAAAAAAAAAAAAAAGAAACATTTGTGGGGCCCCTGGGTGGCTCGGTTGGTTAAGCATCTGACTTCAGCTCAGGTTATGATTTCTCCATTCCTGAGTTCGAGCCCCGCGTCAGGCTCTGTGCTGACAGCTCAGAGCCTGGAGCCTGTTTCGGATTCTGTGTCCCCCTCTCTCTCTGCCCCTCCCCCACTTGCACTCTGTCTTTCCCTCAAAAATAAATAAACCCTTTAAAAAATAAAAAAAGAAACATTCATGACATTCTTCAGAGTACAAAGTACAAAATTTACAAAAATAAAATAACATGATCTTTCCTTTTTAAAAGAAAACCATATCAGTATTCATAGAAAACTAGCTGAAAAGAACAGATAATAAAATTTTAATTGCTACACAAGTTGTCGTATTATAGGTGATTTTAATTTATTAACCTTTGCTTGTCTATTTAAAAGTTTTTCTCTACAAAGCAAAAGCCCATCTAATAATTAAATGACAGGTGTCAGTCGGGGCACCTGGGTGGCTCAGTCGGTTAAGTGTCCGACTTCAGCTCAGGTCGTGATCTTGCAGTTCATGGGTTCGAGCCCCACGTCGGGCGCTGTGCTGACAGCTTGGAGCCTGGAGCCTGTTTCTGATTCTGTGCCTTCCTCTCTCTCTGCCCCTCCCCTGCTGGGTCTGTCTCTCTCTGTCTCTCAAAAATGAATAAACATTAAAAAAAAGAAGAAGAAATGACAGGTGTCAGTCAATAACTTACATCCAAAATTAATATCAAACAAGTGCCTGCTTTGCCACCATATATACAAAATTAATATCAAAGACTATTTATAAAATGCCTACAGATACATAATTGTTATTGACCCCTAATAAATCTTTGGATTGTGTACCCCAGTCTCTTAAGATTTTGAGCACGTACTTCCAATATGTCAAAATCTCATTATTTTGGAGATGCCTAGGTGGCTCAGTCACTTGAGTGCCCGATTTCAGCTCAGGTCACGATCTTGTGGTTCATGAGTTTGAGCCCCATGTCGGGCTCTCTCCTACTGGTGTGGATCCTCTGTTTCCCTCTTTCTCTGTCTCTCCCCTGCTCGTGCTCTCTCTCAAAAATAAATAAAACGTTTATAATTTGTTGTTGTTGTTTTGAAAATACATACACTCTCTAACTTTATGAACATTTAAAACTTCCATGAAAATTGTAATCTTAAAAGACAGTGTTTAGTGGGTAAGAGTTTCAGCCAGGGAAGATGAAAAAGCTCCGGAGATGGAGGGTGGCGATGGGTGCACAGCAACGTGAATAACGCCACAGAACTGAACACTCGAAATGGTTACGATGGTCAATTTTATGTTACGTCTATTTTACCACCATAAAAAAATCAGTAGGAAAAAAGTTAAAACTAAAGTAAATAGTAATTCCAATTCTAGTATCTTAGTTTCATATCCTAAGAGATTATCATTCTGTAAACTCACAGAGCATAAACCCTGTGTGTCCTCAGAAGACTGGAAACAAAGCACAATGTAACGTGGAAGAAAGTGGGTGCCCTCGCTGGGAAAGCACGAAAGCCTTCAGGGAAAACACCACAAACTTGAGATGAAGCTTAAAGATGAGGAGGACTTCAACAGGCAAAAATGATGTGCATGTACGTGTTTCTTAACAATAGTAATCTCCTCCAACTTCCTGTTTTTTTGTTTGATCTCCAGAATTGCCTACGAAGCTGATTTCTACTCACATAACCTAATTCATGGGAGCACGATGAGCAAAACAGAGGTAGGAAAGCCAGGGCAGCTATGAGGGTACAGTGTGCATAGAGGAGGAGGAGGAGAGAGACATTTACCCTTTATTTGTCAGAACCAGACAATTTCCGGATGGTGCCATGATGGGTTGAATATTCACTTTTGAAGGAACCGTTGGGCCCAAGTGTATGGGACTGAACATAGGACAAAGGCAGGAGCTAGGAGACAGTAAAGGTGGAACTGGAATACGGAGGAAATGATATATAAGTAGTTCTGATAAGACTTGAGGATTATTTGGACACAAGGGTCGAAGAGAAGGACAAAAGTTGATCCCTATCCTAGAATCAGATGAAAAACAGAGGGGTCATACGGAGCTATTTGGGGGGAAGGAAAATGAAAATTCTGGTTTCAGTTAGAATTTGATGGTATCAAGATACAGGTAGGTTGATATGTTCACCTTCTGGTGGAAATATGAGGCTTGAAATGTAGAATTTTGCAGTCATATCCAAATGAAATAAACAAGACCGTCAGTCAACAGTGCCTAGATGGCACATTCAGATGTAATGGCCTCATACTCTATGTAAATAACTGAACCCCTGAGAATTAAAAATCCTGGGAAGGGAACAGACCTTTTGTAAGTAGACCATTTGTTTCAGAAACCAATTTCTTTCAGCTTGGGTAAGTCTTAATTAATTGTTCCGTTAGCCAATAATCAGAAATCTAGCTATAAAAGATAGAAGGGGTACGAAGGCAAAAAAAAAAAAAATGTCATATATCAAATAAAAAAGAAAAGGCAGTTGTTAAGAAAGTAACAACGACAGTAATAAGTGCTTCAATAAGGTAAACAATCTGTTTTGGGGGTAGAAGGGGTAGAGGGCTAATAGACATGGTCATTAAAATACCTTGGAGGGGAATTTCGGATGGAAAGGGTACCAGTAGGTTTTAAGTGTTAAGCAGTAAGTGAATGATGAGGAAGTGAGGCAGCCAGCAAAAATGACTAATCTTGAGAAGCTTGGCAACAAAATAAAGGAAGTACATAGAATTATAACTCCAAGAGAAAGCAGGCAAAGAAAAGGGTGGTTGTTCTATTTGGAGTTAGAGAAACCTGAGCATCCTTATTGAAACTGGTAAGAAGAGGAAGAAAGAAAATGCAAGAATAAAAAGCAGAATAATAGATAAAAAATAATGTTCAAGAAGAAGAATGTTCAAGAATGTTCAAGAATAATGTTCAAGAAGATTATAGAGAGGACCCTTTAGAAAGAAGGACAGATGACTTTTTGATAAGAGGGAAAGTACTGGGGTGCCTGGGTGGCTCAGTTGATTAAGCATTTGACTCTTGATTTCAGCTCAGGTCATGATCTCACGGTTCTGTGAAATTGAGTCCCACACTGGGCTCCGTGCTGATTGTGCAGAGCCTGAGGTTCTCTCTCTCTCTGCCCCTCCCCAGCTTACACTCTCTCTCTCAGAATAAATAAATGCACTTAAAAAAAAATGGAAAGTGGGGCGCCTGGGTGGCGCAGTCGGTTAAGCGTCCGACTTCAGCCAGGTCACGATCTCGCGGTCCGGGAGTTCGAGCCCCGCGTCAGGCTCTGGGCTGATGGCTCAGAGCCTGGAGCCTGTTTCCAATTCTGTGTCTCCCTCTCTCTCTGCCCCTCCCCCGTTCATGCTCTGTCTCTCTCTGTCCCAAAATTAAATAAACGTTGAAAAAAAAAATTTAAAAAAAAATGGAAAGTAATTTTTTAATTAAGAAAAAAGAGATCAAATCAGAGATCTATTAGATCACCTTGAGATTGTCAGGGAAATAAGAATCAAGGTCATCTGCTAAGACTTGAATAGACTTGAAGGGAGGGAAAATATTTTGTTAAGTACTAACAGGTATGTCACAGAAGTCAACATGGGATGAGTGTGTGTGTGTGTGTGTGTGTGTGTGTGTGTGTGTGTGTGCATAGACACCTACCCTTTGATTAAAATATGATAAATCTCTTTCAGAAACTGTGAATAACCCCAGGAAGTCTATTTCTAGTATATATCTTGGTTTTTCTTCTGCATTAAAGTTATCTTAGCCTGGGGGCACCTGAGTGGCCCAGTGGGTTAAGCCTCCAACTCTTGATTTTGTCTCAGGTCATGATCCCGTGGTCATGAGATCAAGCCCCACGTCAGACTCTGTGCTGACAGTGCGGAGCCTGCTTGGGGTTCTCTCTCTCCCTCTCTCTCTTTCTCTGACCCTCCCTCGCCCACACTCTCTTTCTGTCTACATAAATAGATAAACATTAAAAAAAAGTTATTCAAACGGTCGCTATCTTTGTATATAAGTCTATTTCAAGATAGTGTACAGAGGAGGAGACAATGTAAAACAAAAACATTCATTTGTCAAAGCAATCATATGACAGAGTAAGAGGCAGGACTCAAGAGAGAAATATTAATATATTATAAGGCCCTGAAACACTCAGTAATTAATTTTTCAGCAGGAAGACAGTTTTATTCCAATGGTAAGAACAGTTGTCATTGCCAAGGCATAGGAGAGAAAGAAAAAAAAGAAATCAAGGAAACTCGGATGTGAGTAACAGAGAAGCATGGTCATACACTAATTCCTGTACACATGAACCTCATCCAAAAAGGAAGATGGCAGGATCTGATAACTGTAAGGCAGGCTGCTGCCACTGGAACTGGTTCTTCCAGACAAAAGAAAGGGAAGGTAAGCCAGCCTCATAATATCAAGTGAGGATTTAGATTTCTACTGCACAGGCACCAGATGGACCATAAAATTCTTCAACGGCAGAAATATCAATTCACTCAACAAATATTTAACACCTATGTTCTAGACACTAAGCTAAATGTTGAGGAGAGAGAAACAACTGGCTTCCTGTATAGTTATCTGTTGCTCCAAAGCTCAGTGCCTTAAAATAATAAACAATTGTTATCTCAGTTTCTGAGTAGGTGGTTCTTGCCCTGGGTGTTTGTGTTGGGCATCCCCGAGAACACCTCCAGATCCAGTGATCACTAGGAGGATTCACATACGTATAGTAATACTCATGGCTTTGATTACAGCAAAAGGATATAAAACAAAATTCAGTACAGGGAAAATGTGCATAGAATGAAGTCCATAGGAAACTAGGCACAAGCTTCCAAGAGTCCTCTCCCCATGGAATCACACAGGACAAGCTTAATTCCTCTAGCATCACATTGTGACAACAATTTGTGAAATGTCGTCTATCAGTCTACCAAGGAAGCTCATCAGAGACTCAATGTCCAATGTTTTTACTGGTGGCTGCTCTTATAGGCACCCTCTGCCTAGCACATACCAAATTCCAGCCTTCTAGATAAAAGCAGGTGTTCCCCATAAATGCTATTGTTTGCACAGTTTAGCCAATGTCAACCATTCATCATTAGAGAATGGTGGGAACCTCCCCTAAATCCAAGTTCCCAGATGGCAGCCAAGAGCCAATCTTGGAAGCAGACCTTTCTAAGGATAGCAGTCTAGGGTCTGCTGTGTTAATTCCTTTCTACACGGTGTCTCGTGAAGTTGCAGTCAAGCTGTCTACTGGGGCTCCACAATCTGAAGCCTTGTTGGGGCTGGAGGGTACACTTATAACAAAATTCACTCACATGGCAATAGGCTGGAAGCTCTTCACCAGTGGATGTCTCCACAAGGCTGCCTGAATATCCTCAACATGATGTGCCCCAGAGTGAGGGATCCAAGACAACAAGAGAATGACAGCATCCCCAAAACGGAAGATACCATCTTTAATAAACTTATCTCAAAGTGACATACCATCCCTTCTGCTATTGGGCACAAAGACCAACCCTACTACAAAATGGGAAGGGGAAGGAATTAACAACTCTGAATGCCAGGAGTCAGAGATTAATAGGGGCTATCTTAGAGGCTGGCTACCACAGTCACCCTCAGGCTCCCAATGATTCCCATCGGTCCTACCTGTAGTATACACTAACCCCTCCAACAGTCGCTAAAAGTCCCACCGAATACTGGCGTCAGCTCCCAGCCCAGACTCTCACCCTCTAAATAAAGTCTAGTCATGGGTGAGGATCCTTGAATGTAGTTCCTGACATTCGGCCCACTGAGTACGGTTCCTCTCAATGTCTAAGATGTGTGCAACCAAAGCAACCGGTTATCTGTCCCCACACATTCCGCATACAATGGCGGGGCAAACAGAGGATAACCACTATAAACCCTTGCCCACAAAGGAGGAAATGGGAAGCATGTAGGGCTAGCAATTCTGAAATCCTGGCAAATACATGTTGTGAGTTCTTTGCTGAGGTCTGGGAATAATTCTCCACTCTTAACTCCCCCCTCTGGACTCTTGGTTTGGGCTTCCCTGCGGTCCTTCCATTTTCATGAAAGGCAACAAGTATTTGCAGCTGAGTATTTTTCTCTGCCTGCTTCCTACTTCTTGATACTCGGGGGTCAAAGTCCTCTTTTCATTTTGTACTATGTGACTTTCATTTCAAGCTGAGGGTGCCTCTTCAAGTGTAATGCTCTTAAAAACTTTGAAGGTCTTCTGTGAATGCTTTTAGGCTTCATTCCATTAGACAAAAGCCACACCCACAAATCTCTTTGCAATGGGTCCTTCCTCACCTTGGGCTTTTGCTGAGGTACAATGTCCTTGAGCTTCCAAGAAGCCCTACCATTGACCAAGAGGGTCTAGAAAGGAAACTGTATCCCTTTAGAGGGTCTTTTGGCTGACTGCACAGTTCTCTGAAGCACCATCTTTGATTTTTGAGATCTTTTTAAAATTTTTTTAATGTTTTTTATTTTTGAGAGAGTGAGAGAGAGAGAGAGAGCACAAACAGGGAAGCGGCAGAGAGAAAGGGAGGCACAGAATCCGAAGCAGACTCCAGGCTCTGAGCTTTCAGCACAGAGCCCAATGTGGGGCTCGATCTCACAAATTATGAAATCATTAGCCAAGCCAAAGTTCAATGCTTAACCAACTAAGCCACCCAGTCACCCTGATTTTTGAGATCTTGAAAAGATTTTACAGTCACACCCCGGCTTCATGTTTGGAACTTGTTTTCCTAAAAGTGCCCCCTAATTTGATCTTTGCTCAGAAGCCATTTCTTAATTTAATGTCACGTGGCATCTGAAGAGGCTGGAAATCTTCAAAAACAGCAAGTCCTGGCTCTTTTTGTTCACTAGTTCTGCCTTCAGTTTGTCTTACAATTTTCCTATAAGCAACAAGGGGGAAGAAATGGAAGAAACAATACTGTTTAGAAATCTCCAGTTCATTAGGTACATTTTCTACTTCCCATATTACTGCAGATGACAGTATTGCTCATTTTTTTGCCACTGCATAATAAGGACTCTGCCTTTTCCAGTTTCCAATCTGATTCTGCTCGTTTTCCTTTAAGCCTTCACCGGTGGTCTCCTCAAAGTCCAAACTTCTGTGAACAGTGTACTCGAGGCACTTGAAGCGTTCGCCAACACGTCCCTCAAAATCCTTACAGCTTTCCCACCGTGCACTGCCTAGTTCCAAAGCCACTACCATATTTTTGGTTTTTTGTTATATCAGTACCCTCCCCCCCCCTTCTGGTACCAAATTCTTACTAGTTATCGATTGATCCGTAATAAGTTACTTCAAAGCACTTAAAACTAGTATGTATTGTCTCACGTAGTTTCCAAGCATTAGAAATTGGGAGGCGTTTAGAAGGGTGGTTGTGGCTCAGGGTCTCCCGTGAGGTTGAAACCAAGCTGACAGCAGGGCCCGTAACATCTGAAGGCTCAACAAGGGGAAGACGTGCTTCTAAGCTCATTCGCATGTTTGCGGACCAGCCTCCGTTTCCAACTAGCTGTCGCCACATGCACCTCTCTCCACAAATTGCTAGTCTTCACAACATGGCAGCTGGTTTTCCATAGAGCGAGTGATTTAAGAGAAAGAACCCAAGATAGAAACTCCAGTCTTTTATAACTTAATCTGGGAAATGTCATCACTTCTGTTATAATTTCTTTGTCAAGGGCATGAATACCAAGAGGTGAGGATCACTGAGGACCCATCTTGGTGGGCGGCTACCCACCCATTTCCTATCTGGAGGTCTTCACGGGATGACAGCCATCAACTACTTACAACAAAATTTAATGAGGGCCATAATAAACACATGGAAAAGTCAGCACCAGTTTGCCCTGAGGGATCCAAGAAGACAGGACAGGGGGAGGTGATGTTTCATTCAGGGCCTAGAGGAATGAATGAGATTTGTCAGATGCATGGAAGCTTTCCAAGCATTTCTCTTCCTGCATATCCTACCTGCCTGGTAAATTTGATAACCTCAAAGCTCTCCCTAAGAGCAAATATAGAATGACTTAATTTAATATCAATATTTTTAGGGGACACATCACCATTTAACAGATGAAGCAGAAGGTATAATGGTAGAAGATGGATGCTAGGCTTGCAAATGGCTCATCTAAAGGTTGAATTTACTTAAGGGGGAAAAAAAGATGAATAAAGTAAAAACACACAGTTTGATAACAAACGTGCAAGTCATAATAAATGCCCTTAATCTTGTAAAGCACACAACCATGCCACATGTAATAGTGATTATTGGGAGAAAGAAATCCTAACCCAAGGACCCTTTCCAAAGAAACAGATGTAGGCGCTATTTAAAGGGTGGATAGAAAACCAGGCCAAGCAAGTATGCCGAAATACTAAAAGCTCCCCTTTTTTTATTTCCCGTTGAAAAGAGTGATACAATCATTTAAAATTTTGTGAAGTATAGAGGCACCTGGGTGGCGCGGTCAGTTAAGCGTCTGACTCTTGGTTTCAGCTCGGGTCACTGATCTCACTGCTTCCTGAGTTCCAGCCCCACAGCGGGCTCTACTCTGGCAGCACAGAGCCTGCTTGGGATTTTCTCTCTCCCTCTCTTTCTGCCCCTCCTCCACTCTCATTATCTCTGTCTCTCTCAAAATAAATACGTAAACTTCAAAAAGAAGAAAATGAGAATTTGTGAAGTATAAGTAAGCATAAGAAAGGAAAATCACCGATGACCCCCAATCCGAGGAACAACCACTAATTAGATTATAGACCGTTCCCTCTCAGACAGCTGGGGACACATGGAGATGAACACACACACAGACACACACAAGCACGTATGGATGGAGGTGTGCGTGTGTTAATTTTGGAACCACGTCACTTTTGGGAATGGCTGTTTTTCCTGAATATAAACTTAACACAAAAATCAATATATGCATAATGTTGTTCTTTTTTTTTAAAGTTGAAGCATTATAGAGAGTTGTGGGATAGAAAGTAAAATTCACCTGTAATTCTTCTCAGGGGAAGAAACACTGTTTACTCTTAACGTCGGGTATTTTTCTTACAGGCATTTTCAACGCAAATATGATTTTAATGCAGAAATCGGCTCATGCTGTTTTCCTTACCGCTTCTCTCGTTTAAAAATACGCGATGGCTACCTTCCTCTGTTAATACGTGCACGCTACATCATTTTTTTAACGACTACATAATTCCCCAATACATATGTACCATGAGCTATCTAACCAACACCCCACTCGCGAGACGCTGTTCTGCTCCCGATCTCCCGCCGTGGCCAATCACACCTTTACGCACACATCTTTACACACCATTCTCCTCAGGAGAAACCTCTGGGAATTAGAGTTGATTCACCTTAAGAATCACATATTCCACCATAAATGCTGCACCAGTGCACACACACCAAGAGTGTAAAACTGTCTCCAGCCACCACCTTCACCATTACTGAGTGCTATAAGCAAACACAGTTGTAATTTTCATGTCTTCAGACGTGAAAGGCAATCGATGCGTTAAGACACTATATCCTCAAATGTTTGTTATCTGAACTTCTTCGTAAATTATGCATTCTTGTCTTATGCCAAATTTTCTTGTCAGTGTTCACTGGGTTTGTATTGATTTGTAAGTCCCCTCCCAACCACTCAAATGCACCTCCATTTATATTTATATTATATTTATTTATATTTATATTTATATTTATATTTATATTTATATTTATACTTATATACATTTTTTAAAGCCCAGCAGCAAAGTCTTACCAGCAGAACCTAAATGAGAACTCACTGAGCTAGTAAATGGTTGAGCCACACGCGAATCTTCCTGACTCCAAAATGCAGGTTCTTCCCACAGTGGTGGCACCGTGCCGACCGGCCACCTCCTCAGGACTGAAAGCAGGCAGTCCCAGACTTGCTCACTACGGTCACCTGGCAGCTCTTAGAACTCCTGCTGCCCTCTGGTCCCCCCATGTCAATTAAACCAGGCATGGCATTTACTGAGGATGCCCACATGACTCCAAAGGACAGCCACATTCGGATGCGTTGGCTGAAGATTTCGTCCCCCAGCTGCCAAGAACACTGCTGGCTCATAGCTCTCCGCTGTCAGCTCTCTCCCCAGGTCCCCTGGTTGAAGGAGTAACTTACTTAGCCCCGGCTCAGGTATCCCCCAGGGCCTGTGGCATCTGATGACTGGAGGAAAAACGATATAGAGACGCATCCTTGACGCCCAGTTCCAGAGCCCCGGGGGTTGGGATAGGCCTTCTGGCTGCAGTGGAGCCCACGTTCTCCCGCTGCCCAGTCCCACCCCCTCACTTCCCCCCAAGTGTGGACCCTGAGAGATGCTCCCATGATGTCCTGCCTACTCATCCCAGAGGCTGCTTCCCGAGGGCACCCAGCCTGTGTCACTTCCCGCATATGGAACTTCCCGCAAAGAATAAACAGAATCTTCCTCAAAGGCTTTGCCCACATATGAAGGTAGCAATCAAAGAACATTCAAAAATCCTTTCAGGTGGAGTTATTGTTAAATGAGTACGGTGTTTCTGTTTGAGGCGATAAAAAAGACTTTGGAAATAGTGGTGACAGTTGCACAAAACTGTGGCATTTTATGTTTTATGTCTTTGGCCATAACTTTAAAAAATTAAGAATGTACTGCTTGGGATTCTCTCTCCCTCTCTCTCTCCCTCTCTCTCTCCCTCTGCCCCTTCCCTACTGCTCACTCTCTCTCTTTCGAAATAAACAAATAAACTTAGAAAAAATTGATAATGTAGCACGCCACACACCATTGAACGGTATACCTTGAATGTGTGAATTGTTGGTATATGAGTTATATTTCAAAAAGCTACTAAAAAACCCTTTTGGTGCAATGTAAGGACATGGTAGTCAACGAATGAGAATAATAATAGCCTCAGCCCTGTTAATCTGTAGAACAATGACAATAATTTGAAGCCCTCATCAAAGGGTTTTGTCTCACTCGTTGTCTCATTCCCTAAAATATAGGAACAAAATGCTTATTGATTTGTACTTTACCTATCTTTGGTCAGCAGTAATTCGGGATTTATACGCTGAGTGGTATGGGGAAAAGAATAAGCAGTTTCTTGGGCCAGCTCCCAAGGCTAAGGATATTTAAAGACCACTCGAGGGCTAAGATATTGGCAACGTCACTAAATTCAGTCTTGCAGCAGTACAAGCATTCAATTTAACTGGAGCACAGGCTCACACGTACAGAAAACCACCACGAAGCTAGATAACGGACCTGTTTCTAGAGAGAAGCAAAACAGGCTTGTTTATGGAAAACGCGAGTGTGCCAAAGGCAGCAGTGTCCAGAAGATAAAAAATGCAAATACCCATCTCCCCAGAAACACACTCTACCGCCAGCCGCTCCTCCAGCATTTGTAACGTACTTCACATCTGCAAACTCCTCCATAATCACTATCATTAGCCATCCCCAAGGAGCCCAGAAACTTCCACTTTTTGAAAGATTGGCAAGCCTCTTATCTCAATGCATACCTTTCCTTAACAAGAGCCCTCCATTCAATAAAGGCCAAACCTCCGAGAAGGGGAGCTGTCACTCCAAGGCTGTGGTTTCTGCCCCTAGCCCTCCACAATCAACGTACTACCAGAAACCAACCTGATGGTGTACAAAGCTTATTCACTGAAGTGCTTAAGAACGAAAGAAAACACTCCTGTCAAAAATGACACCCAAAGCACCATGGGAATAAAACGGGATAAATTTAGAGCTAGAGGAACTTGAGCTTTAGCCTTGAATCTGCTGCTGGCATCCCATGCGACTCTGATCCAATTAACTAACCACTCTGAATCTCAGTTCCTTTATCTGTAAGATGGGCTTAATGATAAGACTGCCTATCTCACAGGTTGTTGTGGGGTCGAATGAAATGACTGGATATCCAAACACTTCAAAAACTGAAGTTCTACACAATGGGAAGGAGGACTAGACCACTTCCGGTCGCTAAACAGCTCCAGAGAGACACAGCTTAGGGCCTCTGAGAATAACATAGTGGTTTAAATATAAGAGTAAGGAAGTGAATTTGACTGAGAGAAGAATATTAATCCAAGTTACATCTCGATGCATCCATTTCATAACCGACTTGAGACCAAGCTGATTATGTTGTGGAAGCCACTAACCAAGGTGTGAAAGGAAATAAGAGTTAGAATTAAAAGAAGAGCCTCAGGGTGCCTGGGTGGCTCAGTCAGTTAAGCATCCAACCCTTCATCTCACCTCACAGCTGTGAGTTCAAGCCCCACATTGGGCTCCACGCCCAATTTTTCAAAAAAAGAAAAAAATATATAAAAGAGGGGCGCCTGGGTGGCGCAGTCCGTTAAGCGTCCGACTTCAGCCAGGTCACGATCTCGCGGTCCGTGAGTTCGAGCCCCGCGTCAGGCTCTGGGCGGATGGCTTGGAGCCTGGAGCCTGTTTCCGATTCTGTGTCTCCCTCTCTCTCTGCCCCATCCCTGTTCATGCTCTGTCTCTCTCTGTCCCAAAAATAAATAAACGTTGAAAAAAAAATAAAAATATATATATATAAAAGAAAGAATCTTAATTTAGAGAAATAAAATCATTTCCATCTGACCCTAGAGTTTGTTTGCTTTGTTGTCATTGTAGTGTATGTTGCTTTTGCTTATTGTCATAAAAAGCACTGGTGTAAGATACTCCATTCCTTCTGGAGCTTAGCCATACCTACTTTCTTTTCTAGAAAAGATCCTGAAGAGAACGAAATTTTCACTGCACAGCAATTCTCTAGTAGTTTTTAAAGGAATCCAGTGAGGTAAGGCAAAAATCATCAGCACACTGATTTCATATTCCGTAAATGTATAACCTCTGAAATTTCAGAGTCAGGGACTTATTTTTTCCCCACTGAACGAAGACTTAGATTGGGACTCATGCGTGTTCCAAATTTAGCTGAGCCTCCACGGCTGGAAGCGGTTGCTTAACCACCGCACACATTTGTGTATTACCTCACAGGTTGCCAGGAGAGGCCGTCGGCGGAACCAAACAGCAAAGTCAAGTCAGACACGAACAGCTGGCCAAAAAACAGATCCTGGAATCAAGAGAGAATAGATGGTGTTCTTCCTTTGACCCCCTTTCCTTTAGGAACTCCTGGTCGGGGAGGGGGGAGAAATCAGGATACGTTCGGATGAGGGAAGTCATTTATGATATTTAGGCACTGAAGAATTAACCAACTTTAACACAAATAAATTTTAGTCTCCCATCTTCTCTCCTCTTTCCTTCCAATATCGAATTCCTCGAGGGAACAGTCCACAACTTCTTCCTCCGTTTACTTATCATACACTAAACAGCTCTCTCAGAGTTCACCCACCACAACTGTGTCATCACCAAGTCAAGTGGCCTTTCATGAACATTTCTCGTCCTCCTTGCGGCATGCAACACTACTGGCCATTCCCTTTTCTGGAAATAGCTCCTCCCCTGACTCCTCTGATAATACTCACCCTGGCACTCCACCTATTTTCCCTACTCCATTGCCTCTCCTGGCTCTTGATGACCTAAGACCCCTGGTTTCTGCCTTGGGTATTCCCTACCACCCACAACCATCAGAGACATGAGCTTTTCTGTGGCTCTCTGTCCAGCTGTATGTGATAACACCCAACCACCTCTCTCTTGAAAATGAAGCCCATATCTCTAATTGCCTGCCCCGTATTTCCATTTCTCCCACTCATTACCTAATATCCAAGATGGAACCCACCATGTTTCCTACACAAACAACATCCTATTCCTGACTAACTTTTGTTCTTCTCATTTTTCAATATCAAAGCCATCCTTCCAACCCACCTACATTTATAAATTTCCAAGTGTCGTGAATGGCTCAAGAAGTCCCTCATATCCACTGCTTCCTTTGCATGAAAAGATACTGCAATCACTTCCTATGTGAATTCTTGTTGGCCGTAGCTTTTGAGTCAAAAACTTCTGTACCACAATACCACCAGATCATTCTTCCTGTAGTAATGTGTGTGTATCACAGCCCTGTTCAAAAATTGCCAGGGTTTCTGCTTTTTAAATCCAGATTTTTAATCCTATCATCCAAGGTTTCCCATAATCCAGCCTTCCTCTCTCAAAACCCAGAAGGATGCAGTGTTCAGATGGGTTTGGATTCCAGCTGTTTTCGTAAACTTGCCTTGAAGTTTCCCACGCCACTTTAAATGCTTTTTTGTGCCCCACCTGCCCCTTACTATCTCTACCTATTAAAGTTATACCTTTCTTCAACACCTAGCTCAAATAACTTTTTTTTTTATTTCTTCTGTCAAAGAGAAGAGTGTTTGACATGCCTACAAGGCATTGCAATTCTTGGGGCCTTTACCATGGTCTGTGAATTGGACACTTTATCTCCTCTTTAGATCACAAGTCTCTCAAAGAGATGGGCTCAGCATCAAGGTTTGCTGAAAATAGCATGAACTTTGAAACCAAAATAATGAGGGTATGTTTTCACTTATACTGGCTAAATGGCTCTAAATCGCTTACACTGGCTAAATGGTTTAGTTCCCTCATCTGTAAAATGAACCCATTATAATTATGGTGAATTGATTTGCTTACCTCAGGGGTGGGCAAACTATGGCCCATAGGCCAAATCCAGCCCACTACCTATTTTTATAAATAAAGTTTTATTAGAACACAACCATGCTCATTCTTACATATGCTTACTATGGCTGCTTTTGCACTGCAATAGTAAAGCTGGGTAGCTACAATACAGACGACGTATTTTAAGACTAAAATATTTGCAATCTGTACCTTGGGGGTGGGGGTGGGGAAGCTCTTCTCTACCTCCATTTCACTCTCTTTTTTAGGTGGAGAGGTAGAATAAAGATATTTTCCAGACCTCCCTGAATCTAGGGGTGCAGGGGTTAACTGGGTTCCACTAATTATATGCATTCATGCAAGGAGGTGTAGGTAGGTAAGATGGGGGTGATCTTCTGGCTCCTTGACTGCTCACTGCCATAAAGGAAAGTCATGGAAACATAAGACTTTTGAACCCCAGCAGTGTCCCAGGGCCCTTCTCCAGCTTTCTGAGGGTCAAAAAGCAGCTGCAGCAATGGCAGCAGCCACAGGGACTTTCTGATCCCAGCTTGCCAATACCAGGACGGCAACTGCAAGGGTGCCTTCTGACCTTGGTCCCATATTGTTCTGGAAATTTTTCCCCTGAGGCTCACCCTTCCGGTGATTTTGTAAGCACCCGATTCTCTGTATTAAATCCCTTCTTGTTTGAAAATTTACAGCCAAGTTTCTGTGTCTTGTACTGAACTCTGACACAGAGCCAAATGATAAATATCTAGTTGAGTTATTGAGACATGAAATGACAGTGTCTGTAAAAGCACTTTATAAACAGTCAAGCTAATGTTTTCTGTAAATCTTCATCTCATTCCCCACATACCACCCCCCACCGCGGATTCAGCACAGTGCCCCCATCCCCCAAACGCTCCACAGCTCTCTTCCTCCTACTTCTGCTTGAGCAATCCCACCTCCCCTCTAGTTCCAGTGGCCCTACGGATCAAGAGTTAACTTATTCGGAAAGGTTAATACAAAGCTAACTCTCCAGAACAATGCACATGCATTAAAACTCCAATGTAACTTCCAAGGTTCATGGGCCTTCTGAATGTTACCAATGGACCTGCTAGGTTATAAAGCCCTGATCTTCTATGCTAATGAGCATCTGAACCTGTATATCAAGCCAGATCCATCTCCTGAGGTTAAGCCTGATGTATGCACCTGCCCACTGAACCTCCTGTAGGCAACTCAAGCTCGGTGTGTCCACATGTGGTTTTATCTCCCCCACTTCTACTCTTCCTCTGTTGTTTATGAAGTAAGTGAATGATGCTAGCATCCTTTAAAGATGCAGTGCCGGGCACCTGGGTGGCTCGGTTGGTTGGGCGTCCGACTTTGGCTCGGGTCACGATCTCGTGGTTTGTGGGTTCGAGCCCTGCATCGGGCTCTGTGCTGACAGTTCAGAGCCTGGAGCCTGCTTCGGATTCTGTGTCTCCCTCTCTCTCTGCCTCTCCCCTGCTCACACTCTGTCTCTCACTCTCTCTCTCTCTCTCTCTCAAAAATAAATAAATATTAAAAAAAATTCTTTAAAGGTGCAGTGCTATTCCTTCCTTCCTTCTCTAGACACAGTTGCCAGGACTTGACAATTCGACATCCCTAGTTGCTTTGGAATCTATCCACATCCCCATCTCCATTGTCAGTAATTTGTCCAGCCGCCTCCATCTCCAATCAAGATTGCTACAGAAGCCCTCGAATCGGCCTCTCTGCTTCTACTCTGTCCTCTCCAATCCAATCCCTTTCCTGCACCTTAAACATACGTGTCAAATCCAACCAGTCTTTCTTGTTTAAATATTTAATAATTCTGTGTCATTTTCACCATCAGCCTTTCCCATGCCTCTTGAATTGCCTCTATACCACCCTACTGTAGGAGCAAACGTTTCCAGAACCAGTCTTTGTCCTTCCCAAGGAGTACATGCCACCCCCTCCCCATGATGTCCTTTCTCACCATTTTATTTC
Source organism: Prionailurus bengalensis (assembly GCF_016509475.1). Classification (NCBI taxonomy): domain Eukaryota; kingdom Metazoa; phylum Chordata; class Mammalia; order Carnivora; family Felidae; genus Prionailurus; species Prionailurus bengalensis. The sequence continues at coordinate 118,019,168 of NC_057355.1, read as the reverse complement.
CTACTGCCACTCCTTCTATCCCACCTACACACACACACACACACACACACACACACACACGCGCTTTCCTCCTGGCTAACACCTCATCCTTCAGTTCTCAGCTTAGACACTATTTAATTGCCTTATTTACCAAATGTTAATTGAGCCTCTACCATACGCCAACCACTGGGCTAGTCCTGGAGATACAGCAATAAAAAGACAGTCACAATCCTTATCTTCACAAAAGTCAATCTTATAGGGCATTAGATAAAAAAATGACAAGTATGATGGTCCCCTCGTTGCCCCCCTGCTGAGTCAGGATTCCTCCACTCTGGGATACTGTAACCCACATCTGTGACTACCCCCCAACCCCAACACCACTATTCGCTCATCCGTCAATCCCAAGGACCACATTATAAACTCCTTACAGGCAGGACTGTGTCTCACTTATCATTTCATTTATCGTTAACACCTTGTACTATATGTATCTGACACTCAGGAATTGCTTAATAAATCCCTACAGTTTATGGGAATTCAATCAGTAAATATCAGCTGAATGAATCTGCTCAGCTTAGGAGTGGCCCAATAAGGGGATATGTTGCAAACGATTGGGTTTGGGGTTCTCGCTGTTGGCTTACCTGGGCTTTGCCAATGCCTCAAATCATAGTTAACTTGCTTCTAACCAACACTGGACTTGCTGTCTGCATTTCATGTTAAGCAGCTATTCCCAGCAGCCTTTCTTGCCTCCAGGATAAATACCTGTGTGCTCAACAGTGTACCTCATTAGAGGCACCCCCTGGCGACTCCGGAGGCCTCGGGAGGCCAGTCACCAAGCTGTGCCCTTGGTCACTAGAACCTAAGCAACATCGAAGGCAGATAAGCACAGGGGACTCAGCAGCCAGGAGAGACCCAGGAGCTCAGCCACTTTAGATCCCAGAAGCTGTGCTCCAAATTCCCTGCTAGGCCAGCCCTGAGTCTGTGTGTATAAATTACCACATTTCTTAATGTGTGTGAAACTGGTGAGGAGCGGGGGGAAAGCAAAGAAAAACTGAAGAGTGACTATGCTCTCCTTTATGAAAAATAATAAGGCTGTTTGGATAAATGCCAATAAGAGTTTCTTGCATATATAACAATACAATTAAATGATCATTTATGAAGCACCTGCTATGTGCCAGGTTCTAACCTCCTGAAGTGCATGAAGTCATTTAATTCTCTCAACACCCCTATGAAGTGACCTCTATTACCATCTCATTTACAGATTAGTAAACAGAGGCCCTGTTTAAGGAGCCTCTCCGTGGCTGCCTCCCAGCCGGTGACAGAGCAGGATACAAACCATCAGTCTGACTCAGTCCAGGATCAGAAAGTCTACGCTTAGAGCCCTGTGAGGAAAGAGGCAGTGTTCTCACTTCATCTCGCCAGAGTCCCAGTCCCCAACGCAGACAAGGCTCAGGCATGGTGCTATCAGGCAGGACTGAGAACACATTCTCTGCGTTAAGGGTCTGCCCCTCCGTCTGTCCAATTATTGCCATCAGTATGAGGATCTGATGTTGCCAGATCTTCCTATTTTTCAAAAAATGGAAGAAATCTAGACTTTTTAAATTGGGGATAAGAAAAGGGAGGGCTCACAGAGGCTTTAGCCAGAGGGACTGACAGGAACATGGTAATAATAACTGAGAGAGGCTTAGGAGGGAGGAAGAGGGTTAAAGATAAAAGACTGTCCAAGGGCACCTGGGTGGCTCAGTCGGTTAAATGTCTGACTTCAGTTCAAGTAATGATCTCATGGTTCATGGGTTAGAGCCCCACATTGGGTTCTGTGCTGACAGCTCAGAACCTGGAGCCTGCTTTGGATTCTGTGTCTCCCTCTCTCTCTGCCCTCCCCCACCTCCCTCCCTCCCTCCCTCTCTCTCTCTCTCTCTCTCAGAAATAAACATTAAAAACAAAACAAAACAAAACAAAAGATGAAAGACTGTCCAGTTCTGACATGCTGAGTTTCCAGTGCTAAAGATGCTCTGAGGGACATAAGAACTCAGTCTAGAGCCAAGGACCAGGGGTGCAAATAATAGAGAAGGTTCCGGTTACTTTGTTATCAGGCTACCCTACCTCAGCCCTCAGCTCTACCAAGAAAACGATTATTTAAAATACTCCATTCTTGTTTGTTCTGAGGATGGTGAAAATGCAGGCTGGTAGGAGTTTCTTGGTGCTGCCACAACAAAGTACTACAACTGAGAGGTTTGAACAACACAAATGGACTGTCTCATAGTTCTGGAGGCTACAAGTCTGAGATGAAGGTGTCATCAGGGTATTGCTCTCTCTTAACGCTCCAGAAAGAAATGTGTTTCAGTCTCCCCCCCAGTCTGACAGATCCTTAGCTATGGCAGAACTCCAATCTTTACATGGTGTTCTCTTTGTGTGTGTCTGTGTCCAAATCTCTCTTTTTGTAAGGACATCAGTCATATTGAAATAAGGGCCACCTTACTCTAGTATGACCTAATCTTAACTAATTATACCTGCAATGACTCCACTTCCAAATAAGATCACCATTTGAGGTAAAGGTGGTAAGGGCTTCAATACAGTTGGGGGGTGGGGAGACAAAATTCAATCTATATCAAAGCTCTAAATGGAGGTTTCCTTTCTTCTAGAGTCAGGATCCACAGCAACAGGATTAAGGCATCTAAGAGACTTTATGTCTATCTCTACCTCAATAAAAGAATGGGATACATTAAAAACAAAAAAAGAACAGGATTAAGGCATGCCACTTTTTAATGTTTATTTATTTATTTTGAGAGAGAGAGAGAGAAAGGCAGAGGCAGAAAGAGAGGGAGAGAAAGAATCCAAAGCAGGCTCCATGCTCAGTGCAGAGCCCGATGTGGGACTCAATCTCACAACCATGAGATCATGACCTGAGTTGAAACCAAGGGTCAGATGCTCAACCGACTGAGCCACCCAGGTTTCCCAACGTGTCATTTTCATCTATGGAAAATCACTATATTCAAGGAACCATGCAAGTCCTACAGGGAATACAAAAATGAAGTAGATCCAATTCTCAAGGGTCTTCCAATGAAGCTAGATGGAGAAGACACACACAAAAGCTGTCCAACAAATAAGTAGGTTATAGTTGACTTGAAAGTAATATAATTATCAGGGCCCCTAGGTGGCTCAGTTGGTTAAGCATCCAACTTCAGCTTAGGTCATGATCCCATAGCTCGTGAGTTCGAGCCCCACATCAGGACTGTGTTGACAGCTCAGAGCCTGGAGCCTGCTTCAGATTCTGTGTCTCCCTCTCTCTCTGCTCCTTCTCCATTCATGCTCTGTCTCTCTTTCTCTCTCTTAAAAATAAATAAACACAGCTTCCTTTCAGCCGGAACCGCCATCTTCCGTAATTCGCCAAAATGACCAACACAAAGGGAAAGAAGAGAGATACTCGCTATATGTTCTCTAGGCCTTTTAGAAAACATGGAGTTGTTCCTTTGGCAACATACATGTGAATCTACAAGAAAGGTGATATTGTGGGCATCAAGGGAATGGGCACTGTTCAAAAAGGAATGCCCCACAAATGTTACCACAGCAAAACTGGAAGAGTCTACAATGTTACCCAGCATGCTGTTGGCATTGTTGTAAACAAACAAATTAAGGGCAAGATTCTTGCTAAGAGAATTAATGTACGTATCGAACACATTAAGCACTCAAAGAGCCGAGACAGCTTCCTGAAGAGTGTGAAGGAAAATGATCAGAAAAAGAAGGAAGCCAAGGAGAAAGGTACTTGGGTTCAACTGAAGCACCAGCCTGCCCCACCCAGAGAAGCACACTTTGTGAGAACCAATGGAAAGGAGCCTAAGCTGTTGGAACCCATTCCCTATGAATTTATGGCGTGATAAATGTAAAAAAAATAAAAGATGTCAAGACTGTAAAAAATAATAATAATAAATAAATAAATGAACACAAAAAAATTGTTTTAAAAGAAAGCAATATAGGGGTGCCTAGGTGGCTCAGTCAGTTGGGCGTCTGACTTCAGCTCAGGTCATGATCTCACAGTGGGGGGGTTTGAACCCTGCATCAGGCTCTGTTCTGACAGCTCAGAGCCTGGAGCCTGTTTCTGACTCTGTGTCTCCCTCTCTCTCTGCCCCTCCCCCACTCATGCTCTGTTTCTCTCCATCTCTCAGTAAATGAATAAATGTTAAAAAAATGTGTTTTTAAAGAAAGTAATAGAAATATCATCAGAAGCAAATGGCGGTGGAGGGAGTCACTTCTGTCCTTAAAAATTAGGAACTGATCTTTAGGTAGAACTTTTATCTCAGTATTGAGAACGGTCCAGAATTCTGACAGATGAAGACTTAGGGTTGAGGCCGAGAAACTGAAGACATTTCAAGAACATAAAACAGGTTAAACAAAGGAGAGAGAAAGCTCAAGCTGTGTTTGGATTGGGTCTGTTTGCCCAGAGAACTGGGTATGTATTATGGAATCATGTGATACAAGACTAAAATTAGTTTGGCGTCATCTGGTTGAACGCTTAAATGACAGAAAAGGGAGTTTTACATGTAAATTGGTAGGCACTTGGGAGTAATGCGGGTGGCCAAAAGAAGTAGTTTCTCTGCTAATAGCTGAACACTTCCCAAATCTTGGGAGAGATCAAGACATCCAGGTACATGAAGCTCATCTCATGGGTCCTCAATAACACTTGACCCAACGATGACTTCACTAAAACAAGTTACAATAAAACTATCAAAAATCGTAGACAAAGAAACAATTTTGAAAGCAGCAAGAGAAAGAAATGTGTTATATACAAGAGAATGCTTATAAAGCTATCAGCTGATTTCTTGGCAGAAATCTTGCAGGCTCAGAAAGAACAGGATAATATATTCAAAGTGCTAGAAGAAAAAACTGCCAACCCAGAATACTTTACCCATCAAAGATGCCCTTTGAAAATGAAGGTTAATAGAGAACTTCCCAGACAAACAAAAGCTGAGGAGTTTATCACCACTAAACATACCTTACAAGAAACACTAAAGAGAGTCCTCAAGTAGAAATGAAAGGATATTAATAGCATAAAAAATCTGAAAGTATATAATTCACTGGTAAAAGTAGGTATATAATCAAATTCAGAAAACCCTAATACTGTAAAGGTAGTGTTTAAATCACTTAACTCTGGTATAAAGGAAAAAAAACTTTTAAGAAAAAATGACTTAAAATAACTATAGGTACAGGGTACCTGGCTGGCTCAGTCAGTAGAGCACACAACTCTTGATCTCAGGGTGGTAAGTTCGAGCCCCACGTTGGGCATAGAGATTACTTAAGAAAATAAAAAATCTTAAAAAAAAACAACTATAGGTACAATAATTTTTTAATGGATACATGATATAAAAAGATGTAAGTTGTGCTATCAAAAACATAAAAGGGGGAGGGGCACCTGGGTGGCTCAGTCAGTTAAGAGTCTGACTTCAGCTCAGGTCATGATCTCATCATTCATGAGTTTGAGCCCCACATCAGGCTCTGTGCTGACAGTTCAGAGCCTGGAGTCTGCTCCGGATTCTGTGTCTCCCTCTCTCTCTGTTCCTCTCCTGCTCATGCTCTCGCTCTCTCTCTTTCTCTCTCTCTCTCTCTCTCAAAAATAAATAAACATTAAAATTAAAAAAAAAAAACATAAAAGGGGGAAGTAAAAGGTAAGGTTTTTGTATGCAAAGTTATCATCCTCAAATAGACTGTTATATTTTACATAAGTCTCATAATAACCTCAAGTCAAAAAACTATACTACATATACAAAAAAGAAAGAGAAACAAACTTAAGCATACACTATAGAAAATCAAATCACAAAAGAAGATAGCAAGAGAGGAAGAATGAAACAAAGGAACTACAAAATAGCCAAAACACGATTACAAGATGGTAACAGTAAGTCCTTATCTATCAATAGTTACATTGAGTGTAAATGAATTAAATTCTCTAATCAAAAGTCATAGAGTAGCTGAATGGATTAACAACAACAACAACAACAAAAGCCCAATTATATCCTGCCTACCAGAGACTCACTTCAACTTTAAGAACATATATTGTTGAAAGTGAAGGGATGGGAACAAATATTCCATGCAAATGGAAAACAAAAGGGAGCAGGGGTAACTGTACTTACACCAGACCAAATAGACTTCAAGTCAAAAACCATAACAAAAGAAAGTTATTATATAATGATAAAGGGGTTAATTCATCAAGAAGATATAACAGTTGTAATATATATGCACCCAACAATGAACACATGAATATATTAAGCAAATACTAACAGATCTGAAAGAAGTAATAGACAACAATATGAAAATACCAAGGGACTTCATACTCCACTTTCAACAATAAATAGATCACCCAGACAGAACTCAATAAGGAAACACTGAACTTAAAGTTTACTTTAGACAAAACAGACCTATATCTAATAGATATAAAGAACATTCCATCCAAGAGCAGCAGAATACGCATTCTTCTCAACTGCACACAGAACTTTCTCTAGGACAGATCATATACTAGTATACAACCAAGGCTTTAAAAAATTTAGTAAGATTAAAATGAAATCAATTATCTATTCCAACCACAATGGTATGAAACTAGAAATCAATAACAGGAGGAAAGCTGGAAAATTCATAAATGTAAAAATTAACGCACTTCTGAATGGCCAATGGATCATTAAAGAAATAAAAGGAAATCCAAAAATATCTTGAAGCACCCAAAAATGGAAACAACATATCAAAACCTATAGCTTGCAGCAAAAGCAGTTTTAAGAGGAAAGTTTATAGCAATAAACCTACATTAAAAGAAACAAGAAAGATTTTAAACAATCTAATTTTACACCTCAAGGAAATAAAAAAAAGAAGAACTAATCCCAAAATGAGCACAAGGAAGGAATAAAGATTAGAGTGGAGGTAAATGAAACAGAGACTAGAAAAATAATAGAAAAGGTAAACAAAATTAGAAGCTGATTTGTTGAAAAAATAAAATTGACAAAGCTTTAGCAAGACTAAGAAGAAAGAACTCAAGCAAATAATATCAGAAATGAAAGAAGGGAAATAATAACAGATACCACAGAAATAAAAAGATCATAAAAGACTACTATGAATAATTATACACCAACAAGTTGGATAACCTAGAAGTAATGGATAAATTCACAAACACGTACAACATACCAAGACTGAATCATAAAGAAATAGAAAATCTGAAGAGACCAAAAAATGAGTCATGAGATTAAATCATTAATCAAAAATCTCACAACAGGAGTGCTTGGGTAGCTCAGTCAGTTTGGTGTCCAACTCCTGATTTTGGCTCAAGTCCTGGTCTCATGGTCATGGGTTTGAGCCCCATGTTGGGCTCCATGATGAGCATGGAGCTGCTTGGGATTCTCTCTCTCCCTCTCTCTCTGCCCCTCCCCACCTCAAAATAAATAAATAAACTTTTTTTTTTTAAGCTCACGACAAAGAAAATCACAGGACCACTGGTTTCACTGGTGGATTCAAACAAACATTTAAAGAATTAACACCAATCCTTCTCAAACTCTTTCAAAAAATTGAGGAAGAAGGGACACTCCCAAACTCATTTCAGAGGCCAGAATTATCCTGATATCAAAGGTACACAACGCTACTGCAAGAAAAGAAAAACTGCAAGCCAATAACCCTTTTGAGTATAGATGCAAAAATCCTTAACAAAACACTAGCAAACCAAATCCAACAGCACATTAAAAGTATCACATACCATGATAAAGTGCGACTTATCCCTGGGATGCAAGGAAGTTCAGTGTATGCAAATCAATACATATGATACAACACACTAATGAAATGAAGGACAAAATCATATGATCATTTCTATAGCTGCAGAGTAAAACACTTGACAAAATTCAACATCCATTCATTATAAAAACTCACAACAAATTAGGTATAAAAGGAATGTACCTCAACCTAAGAAAAGTCATATATAACAAGACCACAGCTGACATATTCAACAGTGAAAAGCTGAAAGCGTTCCTTCTAGAATCAGAAACAAGACAATGCCCACTCTCCACCACTTCTATTCAACATAATACTGGTGGCACTAGCCTAAATAATTAGGCAAAGGAAAAAAGAGAAAGAAAGAAAGAAAGAAAGAAAGAAAGAAAGAAAGAAAGAAAGAAAGAAAGAAAGAAAGAAAGAAAGAAAAGAAAAGAAAAGGAGAAAGACAGACATATTAGAAAGGTGGAAGTAAGGGGCATCTGGGTGGCTCAATCAGTCAAGTGTCTGACTTTGGCTCAGGTCATGACCTCATGGTTCGTGGGTTCAAGCCCCGTGTCAGATTCTGTGCTGACAGCTTGGAGCCTGCTTCGAATTCTGTCTCTCTCTCTCTCTCTCTCTCTCTCTCTCGCTCTCACTCTCGCTCTCTCTGCCCCTCCCCTGCTCATGCTCTGTCTTCCTCTCTCTCAAATATGGATAATAAAACATTAAAAAAAATTTTTTTAAAGATAGAAGTAAAATCGCCTCTGTTTGCAAATGACATAATCCTAATGTGTGTGTGTGTGTGTGTGTGTGTGTGTGTGTGTGTGTGTGTATAAAACAAACAAACCTCTAGACTCAACCAAAAAAAAACTTAGCATAAATGAATTTGGTAAAGTTGCAGAATACAAAATCAACATACAAAAATCAGTTGCATTTCTATACACTAAAAATGAACTTTTTGAAAGAGAGATAAAGAAAAAACTTCCATTTACAATAGAATGAATGAAGGAAGGAATACATTTAACCAAGAACATGAAAGACCTATACACTGAATACTATAAGACACTGATGAAAGAAACTGAAAAAGACACAAATAAGTGGAAAGATATCACATGTTTATGGATTGAAAGAATTAATATTATTAAAATATCCATACTACCCAAAGTAATGTACAAAGTCAACACAATCCCTATCAAAAGTCCAATGGCATTTTTCATAGAGATAGAAAAAAATCTCAAAATTCATATGGAATCACAAAAGATTCAGAATATTCAAAGTAATTTTAAGAAAAAAGAATAAAGCTGGCGGCAGCACAACTCCTGATTTCAAACTAAATCACAAATCTATAGTAATCAAAACAGTATGATACTGGGCTAAAAACAGACACAGAAACCAATAGAACAGAATAGAGAACCCAGAAATAAATCCACAGATATATGGTCAAGTAATCTTTGATAAGAAACACAAGAACACACAATGGAGAAAGCATAGTTTCTTCAATAAACAGTGTTAGAAACACTGTAATCCACATCCAAAGAATGAGATGGGAGCCCTATCTTACACCTCTCACAAAAATTAACTGGAAATGGATTAAAGACCTAAATGTAGCAATCCCTATCAAAAATAGCACCAGCAGTCTTCAAAGAGCTAGAACGAACAATCCTAAAATGGGTATGGAACCAGAAAAGACCCCAAATAGCCTAAGCAATCTTGAAAAAGAAAACCAAGGCTGGAGGCATCACAATTCCAGACTTCAAGATATATTACAAAGCTGTAATCATCAAGACAATAAGGTACTGGCACAAAAACAGACACTTAGATCAATGAAACAGAATAGAGAACCCAGAAATGGACCCACAAATGTATGGCCAACTAATCTTTGACAAAGCAGGAAAGAATATCCAATGGAATGAAGACAGTCTCTTCAGCAAGTGGTGCTGGGAAAACTGGACAGCGACATGCAGGAGAATGAACCTGGACCACTTTCTGACACCATACACAAAAATAAACTCAAAATGGATGAAAGACCTCAATGTAACACAGGAAACCATCAAAATCCTAGAGGAGGAAGCAGGCAAAAACCTCTTTGACCTCAGCCGCAGCAACTTCTTACTCAACACGTCTCCGGAGGCAAGGGAAACGAAAGCAAAAATGAACTGTTGGGACCTCATCAAGACAAAAAGTTTCTGCACAGTAAAGGAAACAATTAGCAAAACTAAAAGGCAATAGAATGGGAGAAGATATTTGCAAATGACATATCAGACAAAGGGTTAGTATCCAAAGTCTGTAAAGAACTTATCAAACTGAACATCCAAAAAACAAAACTCAACACCCAAATAATCCAGTGAAGAAATGGACAAAAGATAGGAATAGACACTTTTCCAAAAAAGACATCCAGATGGCTAACATGAAAAAATGCTCAACATCACTCATCATCAGGGAAATACAAATCAAAACCATAATGAGATACTACTTCACACCTGTCAGAATGGCTAAATTAACAACTCAGGCAACAACAGATGTTGGCGAGGATGCGGAGAAAGAGGATCTCTTTTGCATTGTTGGTGGCAATGCAAGCTGGTGCAGCCACTCTGGAAAACAGTACGGAGGTTCCTCAAAAAATTAAAAATAGAACTACCATACAATCCAGCAATTGCACTACTAGGTATTTATCCAAAGAATACAGGTGTGCTGTTTCAAAGGGGCACATGCACCCCAATGTTTATAGCAGCACTATGTACAGCAGCCAAAGTATGGAAAGAGCCCAAATGTCCATCAACTGATGAATGGATAAAGATGTGGTATAGGGGCGCCTGGGTGGCTCAGTCGGTTGAGCGTCCGACTTCGGCTCAGGTCACGATCTCGCAGCTCGTGAGAGCCCCGCGACGGGCTCTGTGCTGATGGCTTGGAGCCTGGAGCCTGCTTCAGATTCTGTGTCTCCCTCTCTCTCTGCCCCAACCCACTCGCATTCTGTCTCTGTCTCTTTCAAAAATAAACATTAAAAAAAAAAGAAGACATGGTGTATATATATACAATGGAATATTACTTGGCAATCAAAAAGATTTAAATCTTGGAGCACCTGGATGGCTCAGTCGGTTAAGCGTCCGACTTCAGCTCAGGTCATGATCTCGCAGTTTGTGGGTTCGAGCCCCGCATCAGGCTCTGTGCTGACATCTTGGAGCCTGGAGCCTGCTTCAGATTCTGTGTCTCCCTCTCTCTGCTCCTCCCCTGCTCGCACTCTCTCACTCTCTCAAAAATAAACATTAAAAAAAATTTTTTAAAGGAATGAAATCTTGCCGTTTGCAACAATGTGGATGGAACTAGAGTGTATTATGCTAAGTGAAGTTAGTCAGTCAGAGAAAGACAAATATGTCTTCACTCATATGTGGAATTTAAGATACAAAGCAGGTGAACATTAGGAAAGGGAAGCAAAACTAAGATAAAAACAGGGAGGGAGGACAAAACATAAGAGACTCAAATACAGAGAAAAAACTGAGGGGTTTGGGATGGAGGGATGGGCTAAATGGGCTATGAGCATTGAGGAGGGCACTTGTTGGGATGAGTACTGGGTGTTATAGGTAGGGGATGAATCACTGGATTCTACGCCTGAAATCATTATTACACTATACACTAACTAACTTGAATGTGAATTAAAATTAAACAAATAAATACTTAAATGTAAAATGTGAAACCGTAAAACTCCTAAAAGAAAACATAGGCTAAAAGCTCTTTAAGGTTGGTCTGGACAATGATTTTTTGACGTGACACCAAAAGCACAATCAACAAAATAAAAAATTAACAAGTGGGACTACAACAAGCCAAAAACCTTCTGCACAGCAAGGGAAACAATCAACAAAATGAAAAGGCAACCTACAGAATAGGATGACTCATTCATAAACTATATCTCATAAGGGGTTATATCTAAAATTTATAAGGGACTCATACAACTCAGTAGCAAAAATAATGACAATCCAACCTAAAAATAGGCAAAGGACCTAAGTAAACATTTTTCCAAAGAAGACATTCAAATGGCCAAAAGGTACATGAAAAGATTCTCAACATCACTAATCATGCAAATCAAAACCAGAATAAGATGTCACCTCACACCTGTTAGAATGGCTATTAACAAAAGAAATAACAAGAGTTAGTGAGGATGTGGGAAAAAGAGAATCCTTTCATTTGTGAAGGAAATGAAATCAGTATCTCAAAGACTTCCTTTCACTTCCAGAGATACATCAGTATCTCTGCACTTCCTCGTTCACTGCAACACTATTTACAATATCCAAGACACAAAAGCAATCTAAGTGTCAATTGATGGAGGAATAAAGTGACACACACACACACGCACACACACACACACACACACACAAATTTTGTCAATTATACTTCAATAAAGTCGGAAGGAAAAAAATGGTTCTTCTTTTCTAGTGCCTAGGGAGTCTTACAACTCTGCTTTTCCCCATCAGATGTCCTCTTCCAATTCGACGGTCCTCAAGAGAAACCTGAGATAGACTGTATTGGAGCAGCTACCCTTTGGGCTCTTTGAATCTAATTAAGCATCCTAACTCTGATCTTTACAAGAGCATGGGTTCTGAATCCTGGGTCAGATTCATGGCCCATTGATCCTAGGGTTATTAGAGTCTAGCAGTGCTGTCTCCACCTTTGACAATCAAGATTATCCGCCACACATGTGCACACAAGTAAGCACATACCCCAACATCTTTCTGTAATAAGCCTGTAAGTCTCTGACGGTAGAGCATCAGGGTCAAAGTCAAGCTCACTCCTACTTAGCAGCTCTAAAGTCCGGGGTAAGCCACCTAGGTTTTTGGTCTGTTTCTTCATGTATAAAACAGGGATAATAACAATATCTATGACTTAGCATTATAGTGAAGATCAAATTAAATAATAGAAAGCATTTAGCGTTGTGGCTGGAATATAGTAAGTGATCAGGAGACAGTAACTATCTACTATTAACTACTACTATGATATTAAGTATCTATAGTTAATTTCACTATTTTTATTACTATTATTATTATACAATTATTGTTCTACCACCCATTAATTCATCTAGACTCTCCATGAATACACTGGATAACAAATTCCATCCAAAAACCACTCCCTAAAAAATATTTTGTAAAGGTATATGCTGTCCATGGCAGCTAAGATGTGTTGCCATGACCACGGCAAAGCAGTTCCAATTAAAGAACTCAAATCCTAGTGACTTAAGAAGATGTGAACTAAAGGGACAAGTTCCTCAGCAGGAATAAGTTCTGTCTTACCTTACAGGGTTTTTTTGTTGTTTTTGTTTGTTTGTTTAATTTCAGAAGTCTAGTGCTTTATGTTAAAGCCAAATACTTTTTCTGCTTAACTCTCTTTAATTGTAAAGACAATAGCTTTTTCAAGTAAATGGACCATTTTCATAACAAGCCATGTAACATCAACTAAAACACCAGAGGAATTCCTTACATGAAAGGCTCCAATAAATCAATAGAAAAAGACAACTGCTCTAATAGAATAATGAGGAAAGGACATGAATGAGAAATTCACCTAATAAGAAACATAAATGAGAAATATGCACAAGGGAAATGTTCATCCGTATTTATAATTTTTAATATGATATAAAACAATGAAGTATTCTTGCTAAGGTTTTAAAAAGTCCCTGATACAGGTAGGCGTGTTAGGCACACAGTGCTGTTATATACCCCCAAGAAATAGGATCTGGCCACGCATATCAACCTGGAAACACAGATCAAAAGCCTTAAGATGCACTTGTTATTCTAATTCTAGGGATTTATCCCAAGGAAATAATCACCAATGTGTATAAAAATATAAGGAGTACTTAAAAGCATGGCTTCTAAATCTCAAAACAAATTAAGTTTTGCCTTTTCTACTTAACAGCCATCTAACCTTAGGCAAATTACCTACCTGTTTTTTATCTGAGTTTCCTCGTCTGTTAAATAGAAAGAATAATACCTACATTTCACAGAGCTATGGGCGGGAAAAGTGAGAAAGGAAATAGAACAAGCCTTTCAATATGTGAAACACAGTATAAAGCCTCCCGCAATATTAGCTATTATTCTGATTGGTTAAGTAAATCATGACATACTGATAAAGTAGAATACTGTTGAGCCATTAAAAATGGTATTCTAGAGCAAGCATAAGCAAGCCATGGCCCAGCCATGAGTCAAACCTGGCCAACCGCCTGATTTGAAAATAAAGTTTTATTGGAACAAAGCAACACTCATTCATTTACATATCACAACACAACGGCAGAGTTAAGTAGTTTAAAAAGAAACAGCACGGGGCGCCTGGGTGGCTCAGTCGGTTAAGCGGCCGACTTTGGCTCAGGTCATGATCTCGCGGTCCATGAGTTCAAGCCCCGCATCGGGCTCTGTGCTGACAGCTCAGAGCCTGGAGCCTGTTTCGGATTCTGTGTCTCCCTCTCTCTGACCCTCCCCCGTTCATGCTCTGTCTTTCTCTGTCTCAAAAATAAATAAACGTTAAAAAAAAAAAAAAAAAAGAAACAGCACGCCCCACAAGGCCTCAAATATTTACTATCTGGCCCTTTACAAAGAAAGTTTGTTGACACCTGATCTAGAGAAATATCTGCCATCATGGGAACACGTTCTCAACCCAGTCAGTAAAAAGAAGTTTTCCAACAGCAAGTGCAAGTCTACATTTTTGTTGAAATATGTACATAGGAAAATAAAAAAGGATGGAACAAGGTATTTAAAAAAAATTTTTGTTAACGTTTATTTCGTTTTGAGAGAGAGTGAGTGAGAGGGAGAGCGAGAGCGGGGGAGGGGCAGAGAGAGGGAGACACAGGCCCCAGGCTCTGAGGTGTCAGCACAGAGCCCAATGTGGAGCTCGAACCCACGAACTGCGAGATCATGACCTGAGCCAAAGTCGGACACCCAACCAACTGAGCCACCCAGGTGTCCCTGGAACTAGGTAATGTGAAAAGTTAACTATAGCTCTGTGAGCAAGATAGGTTATACATTTTATTTCCTTCTTTGTGTTTGTCTATAATTTCTAACTTTGTCTATAGTAAACATGAATCATTTCTGCAATAAGAAAAAAAATTTAAAGACACTAGGAAGGAAAGAAGCTGTTTTAATTTTGACATAGAAAGAGGACAAGGAACTCATTGAATAGTAAAACAAGATGGAAAGATATTTTTAATTGGTGAGAGAAATATGGGTTTGTATTCTTGTCTTCATTTCTTCGCGTTCTTGTTCACAGATAGGAATATGAGAAGTTGGGGGTGAGGGAAGAAAGAAAGCAAGGAGGAAAATGTGACAGCAGAATTGTTACATGATGTGGACAGCAGCCAAGCTCAATAATTCCTAAGATAAATAAGTTTGCAAAGCTCGGAGAGACGCTACCAATCTTTGCACCAAAAATGGAGTTGCACGGTCTACCCAGTGCAAAGAGAAGTCGTGTGGTAGCAAATCTCATCCGGGAAAGGTAATGGGATATGTTTCAGGAATGCGTATCAAGAGGTCTGCCCACCAAACATTTATTTATTGCCTACCGGGTGCCGCGCATTTACAATATTGTAGGGAGGCAAACACAAAAGGTAACACATACAAAAATAAAAATATTTACGTGGCATAGAGGCATAGAGTTTTGTCAGAGAGAATCATGTTCGGTTTGTACTCAGACGCTCGCTGGATGAATGATGTGACACCAGCCACTGAATTCTAGCGGGAGCACGGTCTCAGGCAGGCCAACAGGAGTTACAGGCTACCTGTTGAGTCTGCAGTGAGGAGGACTCAAACAGAGACATCCTTTAAGCAGCTGGATATAGGCATGTGGAGGTTGGAGAGGGGAGAGCTTTTGCGGAATCCCCAAGTCAGCATACACAGAGCGCGAGGTTGCTCCCAGATGGCATGGAGAAGAGAAGGGGGCCAAGGAGTCACAGGGTGGGCAGAGGAGGCGACTCCAGGGCTGAAGACTGAGAAGGAGTGTGCGGGGATCGGGGCAAAACCAGGACAGAGTGCTTGTTGAATGTGCTGAAGAATGATCTCTGCTATTTAAAATTGGCTTAAAATGAGCTCTTTTAAGAACTTGTGCAGCTGTGAGGCACAGTTGTGATTAATGGTATATTCCTACGTCCCAAAGGACACAAACCTTCCGTGACAGTGCGTTTTCCCACAATTTTTAAGTCTTCTTGTGAGCAGAATGCATGCCTTATCCCTTTCCTGATTTGGAGCCACGTGGCAAAAGGAACACGAATGGAAATCCAGTTTGGGTTTGGTCTGGTTTGGCTTGGGGCTGAAACACAAGCCACGGATGCGTTAATGAGGAAGGGAAAGAGACTGTACTCGACACAGCAACAGTTTGAGAGTAAAGCCAAAAAATACCCGGGATGCAAAACTGGTCTTTGGAGGTCGGCCGGTGACCACCATTAGGATGAACCCAAGCTCCATATGCCTAAACTGTATGTAGCACGGTCCTCTGCCACGACTGGTTTAGATGCCATGGCTCGGTGGCTGGAGGCCTGGCCTCACGGAGAAGCTGTGGGAAGTAGTGTGTAGGACGCCAGACCCTGAGGTCAGAAGGTCTGGCTCAGCCACCAGAGGCTAGTTGACCCTACACCAGCCTCAGTTTCCTCATCTTACAAAGTTTAGATGAATAGTATCTCAGGACTTCCGCACACATGACACGAGGGATATGGACTGCGGCGAGCAACTATAGAATGGAAATTAAGATTTTCCCCCAAATTTATTGAGGTATAAGTGGCACATAAAATTGTACCTATACAAAGCGCACAAAGCGCACGTGATTTGATATACATATATGTTATGAAATACTTGTCACAACAAAGTTAATTAACACACCCATCACCTCACATAGTTACCTCTGTGTGTATGTGTGTGTGTGTGTGTGTGTGTGTGTGGTGAAAACACTTAAGAGGTACTTTTTTAGCAAATTTCAAGTAAAATATAGCGTTATTAACTATAGTCACCATGCTGTGCACTAGCTCTCCTTCAGGACTCATTCATCTTTTTTTTTTAATTTTTTTTTTCAACGTTTATTTATTTTTGGGACAGAGAGAGACAGAGCATGAACGGGGGAGGGGCAGAGAGAGAGGGAGACACAGAATCAGAAACAGGCTCCAGGCTCTGAGCCATCAGCCCAGAGCCTGACACGGGGCTCGAACTCACGGACCGCGAGATCGTGACCTGAGCTGAAGTCGGACGCTTAACCGATTGCGCCACCCAGGCGCCCCAGGACTCATTCATCTTATAACAGAAGGTTTGCACCCTTTGACCAACATCTCCCCGTTTCCTCCACCTCCAGCCCCCACCACCATCTACTCTCTGGTTCTATGCGTTCATTTTTATTTTGTTTAAACTCCATATATAAATGAAGCCATACAGTATTCGTCTTTCTCCATCAGGCTTATTTCACTCAGTGCAACGTCCTGCAGGTTCCGCCGTGTGATCACAAATGACAGGGTTTTCTTCTTTTTTTTTTTATGACTGAATCCTATTCCATTGTATCTACACACCAAATTTTCTTTCTCCATTCATCCACTGACAAACATTTAGGTTGTGTCCATAGCTTGGCTTCTGGGAATGCAAATCAAGGCCACCATGATAGGTCACCTCACGCTGTTAGAATGGCCATCATGAAAAAGACAGGAAATAACAAGTGTTGGTGAGGATGAGAAGAAAAGGGAATCCTTATTCACTCTTGGTCAGAATGTACGTTAGTACAGCCACTGAGGAAAACGGTATGGAGGTTCAGAAAACACCAGAACTACCGCACGATCCAGCAATCCCACGTCTGGGTATACTGCCAAAGGAAAGGAAATCAGTATCTCAAAACGATGTCTGCGCCCTGCCTGCTGCAGCATATTCGCAACAGTCAAGACATCGACACAACCTAAGTGATGGAAGTTAACGCCATCACTGAGTACTATAACTCAGTGATTACAGCAGTTTGCTTATGAGGTCGTGCTAGCCCTGCTATCAGAGGGAAAAAGACCAGAACTAAGCAGCTCCCCCAGTGGCTGGCCTGCTCCTTCTGGGTCTTGTGAAAAGAGCCTGGCCTACGAAGAAGTGGCCTCGGGCTCACAGCAGCCTTCAGGCACAGGCATACCCACTACGAGCCCCCTTCTTCATAGGGGAATGGCACCCGGTGGGAATGGCACCCAGTGATCCTGCAGAGGTGTTGTCGGTGTGAGCCGTCATGTGCCAAGGCACTGGCCCGATGCCTGGACAAAGTGGGTCTTGGAAAAATGAGAGCCATTTGGACATTGCATCTGAAACGTAGGTAGCTGGCACTTGTCCTACTGGGATATTTCAGAACACACAGCCCAACGCTTCCAGCAGCCCAATATGCCATTCTTCATTAAAAAAAAAAAAACCAACAACCAACCAAACAGAATCTCTTCAATAAAGTACTGGAATAAACTCTGTGGCCCCCTCAGCAAAGGAGAGATACTATTCCAGGAGTGAATGGCAGGATTTGTGTCTTATTTAGAGCATACGAATGTACCTGGTTTCCGGGTTATCGTGTATACCCGTTCTCCAGCCAGACTCCCCACGGGTTCCTAGAAATGAGTTTCCACTGGGCGGAATCACCGGGTCTTGGTTCCTATGGAAATATTGTCCCAACAAGGACATTTGCAGAGGCTTTTTCAGTCTCTTCCAAATCCCCAAAAGCAGAGGCTGCAAACTTCTCTATAAAAGGCCAGTTAGTAAATATTTTAGGCTTTGTCAGGCATATGGTCAATCTCTTGCCACAACCGCTCAACTCCTCTGTGGTAGCCACAGATACCTGATAAATGAATAGCACGGATGTGTTTCCATCAGTCTTGTGGTACAAACCCTGAAATCTGAATTTTACGTGATTTTCACACATCATGGAATATTGCTTCTTTTTAAATTTTTTCCCAACCATTTTAAAACGTAAAAACTACCCTTAGTCCAAGGGCTCTGCAAGAACTGACATGAGGATGGGTTAGGTCCAAGGGCAAGTTGTTCGCTATCCCCTGTCCTAAAATTGTAGCATGTCACTGGCCACAGGAGATCTTGCTTTCAACTACCGACCTCTCCTTCCCCAGAAGGCAGTGAAGTTAGTGATAGTAATCATTCCTTTTAGGAAGAAAAGCTCACTCCAATCCCTTGCTGACGGTTAGGCTTTATCATCTGTTCTCTTGACTAGCTCCTTGGAGGGGCTCATCTGCCTTGAATCATTTTAACGTCCAGGGTCGTGCTGTTGCTTGGTGGTTTTACAGGCAACATTATCACCTGTGCACCTTTTGTCTGCCATTATGTGTCATGACTCCTCACCAGAACATGAAAAATGGTGAAAAGAGAGGCCTCGGGAGAGTCAACAAGCAGACTGGCACATTCCTTTAGCCTTCAGGCTAAGGAGAGTGCATTTTGCCAGTGCTCTCCTACTGCTTGAAAAAAAAGAATGCAAGGTCATGGTCTCCTACTGTACTCTCCAGCCAGCCATGAAGACAGTGTTGATTAACTGCACTGCTCAGTACCACAATTTTTATATATTCTAAAATCTAAAATAACTGGAGATGAACAGTCCCATAAGAAAGAAAGCCACTCCGTAGGAGGCTCTAGTAAAGGAGGTTTTCCTTCATTTATTTAGAATGCATCTGTTTGGTCATTTCTCCTCAATACCCTAAGAAGAGCCTAATATAAGTACCCAGTAAGGAAGGAAGGAAGGTCTTTAAGACACCTCCCCTGCCCCCATCCTCGCTGCCAGCCACTGAAAGGTTCCTCTTTCCTGTCTTCAAAGGGACATTAGCAAATACAAACAGACATCTTAGATTTAATTTAGGTTGCTACATATCTACCATCCCAAACACTAGAAGGAA
Organism: Prionailurus bengalensis; assembly: GCF_016509475.1. Classification (NCBI taxonomy): domain Eukaryota; kingdom Metazoa; phylum Chordata; class Mammalia; order Carnivora; family Felidae; genus Prionailurus; species Prionailurus bengalensis. The sequence continues at coordinate 117,999,625 of NC_057355.1, read as the reverse complement.
AACCAATCCTTCAGCACATCCTCTCTGTAGCTATGAAAAACAGATAAAATTCCAAAATTATTTTTCCTTCCCTTTTCTAAGTAGTAGGCAGAATACCTCCCCCCACCAAGATGTCCACATCCTAACTCCCAAAACCTGTGAATATGCTGCCTTACACAGCAAAAGGGACTTTGCAAGCATGATTAAGTTAAGGATTTCAAGATGGGGAGGTTACCCTGGATTACATGGAGGGGTGGGGGGAATCCATGGAACCACAGGTTCCTATAAGAAGGATGCAAGAGGGGCAGAGTCAGAGAAGGAGGTACGATGGCCAAAGGAGGTCAGAGCGAGGCAAGGTCATGAGTTGAGGAATGGGGCCAGCCTCTTGGAAAAGGAAGGAAATGCGTTCTCCCCTAGAGCTTCCGGAAGCAATACAGTCCTGCCTAATCATTCTAGACTTCTGACCTCCAGAACCATGAGAGGACAAATTTGTTTTGTTTTAAGCCCTAATTTCGTGGTAATTTGTTACAGCAGCCATAGGAAACTAATACGGCAGCTGCTAAAAATGTCTCAGATAAAATGTAGTTTCTTACAAGTCAACCACTTTATCTTAGTACACTTAACCCCAAAGAATGAAAGGAAACTTGTACTCCTCTCTCGAGCAGGGTCCCTAAACTCCAGAACTACCGAGCGCTTAAATAAAATGTGATCTAAAAGGGAAGGTTGAAAGGGTGAGTGGGCAGCGAGAGAACACTGCAGTCATATACAAACAGCATTATCCAAGAGGGCTGCAAAGGATGAGATAGAAATGGAATGTGCCTTATTTATAGCAAAGCCTGCCTCCCCTCGCAAGTGTGTGACAGAAGAGCTGTTTTAAAAGTTTTATTCTTCAAACTTGGCTGCAGAACTTGGCTGCATCTCAGAACTGTGCTTTTGTATTTAGCTTTAAAATGTAAGAACCAACCCCATGGTTAAACTGGAGGCAGAGGTGGTGCAGGCAGGAAAAATGCTGGGGGAGCGGGGAATGGAAAGAGGTTGAAATGTTATTCTTATTTAGTTAGTTGCTTAAGAAAAACAAATAGAGAATAAAATAGCAAAAGGCTTGGAAAGGTTCCAAGTTGCAATTTTCTAATACCCAGGCGTTGAGGCTCTCAAGATAAGGGGAGTGCTGCAAAGCTAGTTAGACATTAGGATGGGCATCTGGTCTCGAGGTAGAGAGGGAATAATACTCCAGCCCTAATTACTGGAGATCCCCTTGCCCTCTTTCTTAAGCTCAGTGAAAGCTGACAACAACCCAGAGAAGGCCAGCCTATAGATGCAGAAACTAATACTGACCTTCTGGTAAACAATATGTGTCAGGAGACACGACACAGGTCATACCCTCTGACTTAGAAATTCTAAATTTTGCTGTTAACAATAAGGAACTGAATAAGTAAATTATGGTACATTATCTACTTGGAATATAATACAATCTTCAAAACTATGACTATGATGACAACTGTGGCACGGATTAATGCTTAGGCAATGGTAGGAAAACATAAAATAGTGTATACATTACGATTACCCACTAGGCTAATATATATTTCTTTTATTTTTTTAATTATTTATTTTATTTTTATAATTAACATGGATTATATTAGTTTCAGGCATGCAATAGAGTTATTCAACAATTCTATACATTTCTCAGTGCTCAGTAAGTGTATTCTTAATCCCCTTTATCTGTTTCACCCATCCCCCACCCACCTCCCCTGTCAACCACCAGTTTGTTCTCTGTATTTACGAGCTGGGGGGCGGGGGGGGGGGTGTTTAGGGGCACCTGGGTGGCTCAGTCAGTTAAGCATCTGACTCTTGGTTTCATCTCAGGTCATGATCTCATGGTTCGTGCGTTCGAGCCCCACGTTGGGTTCTACGCTGGCAATGCAGAGCCTACTTGGGATTCTCTCTCCCCCTCCCCCTCTCGTGTCATCTCTCTCTCTCTCAAAATAAATAAATAAATAAATAATTTTTTTTAAAGACTGGGTTTTTGGGGCACCTGGGTGGCTCAGTTGGTTAAGCATCTGACTTTGGCTCAGATCATGGTATCGCAGTTTGGGAGTTCGAGCCCCGCGTCGGGCTCTGTGCTGACAGCTCGGAGCCTGGAGCCTGCTTCAGATTCTGTGTCTCCCTCTCTCTCTGCCCCTCCCCCACTCACGCTCTGTGTCTCTCAAAAATAAATATATATTAAAAATTTTTTTTAAAGAGTAGGGTTTTTTGTCTGGCTCTTTGTTTATTTGTTTCTTAAATTCCACATATGAGTGAAATCACATGGTATCTGTGTTATTTCCTTAGCGTTACACCATCTAGGTCCATCCACGTTGTTGCAAATAGTAAGATTTTATTCTTTTTCATGGCTGGTAATATATTTCTTTATCCATTCATCAATGGATGGACTCTTGGGTTGCTTCCATATCTTGGTTATTACAAACAATGCTACAATAAACACAGGAGTGCATATATTGTTTCCAACTAGTGTTAATTTTCTTTGGGTAAATACCCAGCAGAGGAATTACTATATCGTATGGTAACTCAATTTTTAATTATCTGAGGAACTTCCATACTGTTTTCCACAGCGCCTGCACCAATTTACATTCCCACCATTTTTCTCCACATCCTCGCCAATGTTTGTTGTTTCTTGTATTTTTTGAGTCTAGCCATTCTGTCGGATGTAAAGTGATACCTCATTATGGTTTTAATTTGCATTTCCCTGATGATTAGTGACGTTAATCACCTTTTTATGTTTCCGTTGGCCATCTGTATGTCTTTGGAAAATGTCTATTCAGGCCCTCTGCCCATCTTTTGATTGGATTATTTGGAGGTTTTTTTGTTGTGCTGTATGACTTCTACATATATTTTGGATAACAACCCCGTATAGAATGTATCATTTGCAAATATCTTCTCCCATTCAGTAGGTTGCCTTTTTGTTTTGTTGGTGGTTTCCTTCATTGTGCAAAAGCCTTTTATTTGGGTATAGTCCCAATAGTTTAATTTTGCTTTTTTTTCCCTTGCCTGAGGAAACATTTCTAGAAAAATGTTTCTACAACTGCTGTCAAGGAAGTTACTATCTATGTTTTCTCCTAGGATTCCCATGGTTTCAGGTATCACATGTAGTCTTTAATCCATTTTGAGTTTATTTTTGTGTGTGGTGTGAGAAAGTGGTCCAGTTTCATTCTTCTGCATGTAGCTGTCCAGTTCTCCCAGCACCATATACTGAAGAGACTGTCTTCCCCGTTGTATATTCTTGCTCCCTTTGTTATAGACTTTTGTTATGTTAATTGACCATCTAATTGTGGGTTTATTTCTGGGTTTTCCATCCTGCTCTAGTGATCTCTGTGTCTATTTTGTGCCAGTACCATACACTTTTGATTACTACAGCTTTATAGTGTATTTCAAAATCTGGGATTGTGATACCTCCAGCTTTGTTCTTCTTTCTAGCCCTGATAAATATATATATACATATAAAGCCCTGATACATATAGCCTGATTATTTATATATATATCAGGGCTTTATATGTGTGTGTGTATATACACATATATATATATATATATATATATACACACACACACACACACATATACATATATATATATACATATATATATGTACATATATACATATACATATATGTATATATGTATATGTATATGTGTGTGTGTATATATATATATATATATAGCCCATATATATATATATATATATAAAGACTGGAAGGAAATAGACCAAAATGTTAACTGTGGTCATATTTGCATGGTAGGAATAAATGAGATTTTTTTTTAGTTCATATATTCTTTTGAAAATGAATTATTACTCTTAAAATGGAAAACAAGGAATTTTTAAAAGGAAAGAAAGAAAGTTGGCAGAAAGCTCAGCTGTACCAATATTTTACCATGTGAGTTTCAGAACTAGAAATGTTTAGTGATTTCTTGCCTCAGGTTCTCCATATGAAGAATAAGGCTGTTATTACATGAGGCATACCTCCTAGATTTAGTGCTATAAAATACACTGCCTCCTAAATACATCTAGGTTTTCTTATCACCAAACCTTGCTTACACAACCCCATCACCTAGAATCATTTCTTGGCTTTTCCTACAGAATTAAATTCTCCCCTTTCTTACAGATGCAATTCAAACCATTTCTCCTGAAATTCCTTCCTCCTCTGTAAGCCCACCCTGTCAATACCAACCTTCCTATAATTAACTACAAACAACTTTGAGATTTCCTTTGTTTTTTTTTTAACATAATTCAATTTATTTGAAAAAAAATTACAGACTTTAGAATAAAGCAAACCCAGACTCAAAACTCAATACCAGTTATCTACTCCTTCTGATCCTGTTTTCTTGTATGTCATACAGGCTGACCGCCATTTGCCTAACAAGCTATTCTGCTGATCGCATGATTCAATGTATGCACAGCACCCAGCACTGTATTTGGTATCGAGTGGGGAGCCAATAAATCCTTATTATCTTCCTTAATCTTGCACCAGCAGACTTGCGCTCAAGAAAATACTAAAGGTAGTTCTCCAGACCAAAGAAAAAAGGTCCCAGAGGTAAGCACAGAGATGTAGAAAATAAAAAAATGAAAACAATATTTATTTTTTTAATGTTTATTTATTTATTTTGAAGAAGACAGAGAGCACGGGGGGCAGTGGGGGGTAGAGAGAGAGGGAAAGAGAATCTCAAGCAGGGTGTGCTCTATCAGTGCAGAGCTAGATGTGGGGCTTGATCCCACGAACTGTGAGGTCATGACCTGAGACGAAATCAAAAGTTGGATGCTTAACCAACTGAGCCACCTAGGCGCCCCAACAATAATTTTTTAGTAAATCTACATAACCATTATGTTTAGCAAATAAAACAAAAATGTTATAAAACAAAAATGGCAAAGTCTTGTAGGTTTTTAAAAATACCGACTATTCAATCATACCATATCCCCGGGTGTCAGTAACCATCTTCCTTTCAAGAAAATTAGTAGATATATCAGAACAGGGACCCAGTAACCTAACTGGTGGGTTACCCCAAATATAAATCCTATACCCCCCATGAGTATTTAATTCATTTTCTTTTATTTTTTATTATTTTTTTTAATGTTTATTTATTTTTGAGACAGAGAGAGACAGAGCATGAACGGGGGAGGGGCAGAGAGAGAGGGAGACACAGAATCTGAAGCAGGCCCCAGGCTCCGAGCCATCAGCACAGAGCCCGACGCGGGGCTCGAACTCACGGACCGTGAGATCATGACCTCAGCCGAAGTCAGACGCTCAACTGACTGAGCCACCCAGGCGCCCCTTTAATTCATTTTCAACAGATATTTGATTGATTTATATCTTTTGATGTTATTCACCACAGAGGTGTGAATATTCTCTTGGAGTGAGTGTATGTCTAAGTCTATACTTATATCTTTGTATATTTTTTCCATTCCCTTATTGTAATACATTTTTAGAAGTGCGGATGTGAATCAAAAGACTTTTCCAATTTCAGTTTTGATTTATATTGGCAAACAGATTTTTTAAAAAACAATCCACCTATCCCACAATGAGTGAAACACTTCGTTATTTTCCCTTCACGGGTATCTGTTAGATTCTAGTATTTCTTGTTCAAAATCTCAAGAACGGGGACTGAACCCTATGGCCATACAAGCTCGCTGTACTGTAAGGGATACTACAAAGACGTGTCGATAGTGAAGGTAATAAACTGCCAAAATGTAAAATCTTAGACTCCTTGAAATGAAATGCGGGGGAAAAACTGGAAAAATGAAATGAGGCCTTGAACACACCAAAGGCTTTCCAAATTAGAAAGTTATACTCGTGGAAACACATCATGTTAAACCACACGAGCTATTCTCAACACTAAAAATACCAGCCCTTTCATCTGCGGACACTGATACCACTAGCCCGGGACTTGCCCACACTCCTGTCTCCTGCCAACCAAGGGAATGTGATGGGGTGCTTTTCCTCTGGCAAGTCCAATCCTAGGGGAAAAGGAAAACAGAACAGTTGTTTCCTAAGGCAATAAAAAACCTTCGAGCTCTTTAACGAAAGGAATCTTAAAATGCAGATTGAACAATTCAATTAGTTACCCAGAATACTCTCTGAAGTTAGTCCTTGGGTAATTTATTTAATGTTAAAAGAAAAAAAGAAAAGAAGCCCTAAATGTTCAAGAGCAAAAAGCATTTGCTTGAAACATCCTGATTTACCTGACTTTTTAAAATTTTGCTTGGGTTAACTTTTTAAGGAAAACGTGAAAGAAAACAAAGAGGCTATGAAACAGTAAACAGGTAAGGAAATGTGGATGTCTTTATTCTAGATTATGAAAGCCCTGGCATGTGAGAACTGACAGTACTTTTGAGATCACCCAGCCTAGCTCACCCCTCACTTCAAACGGCAGAGCTCGACTTAAAACAGAAGCAACTCACGCGTGGCCAAAATGAGCTAGTGGTGTGGCCACAATCAATGCCCAGACACCCTGGTCTAGTTACATACTCTTTGTGTGACACTTGACTTCTCTACACACAAGGAGAAGAAGGGCAGGCAATCCAGCTCTACAGTTACTTGGTTCAAAATTCTGTTGGTTCCAAGAGACCTTCCGCCATTTCCCAGGTACAGCCTGGTGAAAAGATACCTCCTTATTCCCCTCAAATCCACCCTACATCTTAGCAGTCACCAAATCCTGTTGATTCTACCTCCTAAACATCTCTCAAACATACCACTCATCTACATCACCACTGCCATGATATGGCCACCAGTTTTCCCTCACCTGGATTCCTGTAAACTCACGAAACCATTCGACCTACTAATTTTACCATTTCGCTTACACCCTCTCTGCATAAGTGCATTCTCCACATTGACCATATGACTTCCCCGCTTCAAACTTTTTTGCGGTGAATTTCCTTATGAAGAAAAACAAGGTCTCAGTGGTTTTCCTCTGCTTTGGGGTTAATACCTGTGTGAGTCAGAGCTTTATCAGGAAACATATGGCACACATAGGACAATTCAAGAAAGGTTTATTTCAAAAAGGACCAAGTATCAAGAAGTGGCAGAGTACAGGAGAACCATAAGGAAACACTCGGAACCTCTGAGTTGTGCAAAACCCCTCACCTAGCAGTGGGCCCACTGACCTGCTCCTTCCTAACAGAAGGCATATAGGAAGTCATGTGCAAGGCTGGGTTATAAAAGAGTGAGACTCCCACTACCAACCCCCTTTCTTACTCTTCTTCCTTGCTCACTCTGTCAAAATGAGCTGCCATGTTGTGAGCTGTCCCGTGGAGAAACACATGCAGCAAGAAACTGACAGTGGAGGAACGGAGGAATGGAGGCCATCGCCCCACAGCACTCAAGGAACTGAACCCACCCAGCAACCACAGGAGTGAGCTTGAAGTGAGCCTCGCCCCAGGTGAGCCTTCAGATGAAACTGCAATCCCAGCCAATGTCTTGACTGTCGTCTTTTGAGAGACACTGACCCAGAGGACCCACCTTAGATTAATGACCCATGGAAACTGTGACATAATAAACATCATGGTAAAGCCAATTAACCCCATTACATTTTGGGGTAATTGGTTATACAGCAATGGAAGACTATACAAACTGGAGCTACCCAAATGCCCAAAAAGATGAGGAAAGGAAAAGGGTATCAGGACCCAGGGGAGAACAGCCTGCCCTGGGAGGAACAACGACCTTCAGTAAAGCGACACAGGTAGTGCAAAACTCTAGAGGGAGCCAGGGGAAGAAATATCTGGCTTTGCTCTTCTTCCTTCCTTTCGTCTCTCCCCAGGCTTCTACTGAGCCAATCTGATTCAAAGCCAGAGATTCCAGGATCCCTGCAGATGTAGTCTACCTCCTGGGGCAGAGAGCAGTATGGAGGGGGTAGAACATGGGCATGCAGGCACAAAAGGAAGATTCCCGCATGATGTCCTAAATCTTCGGCATGATGTATAAGGCCCTTTGCGATCCAGTCCTAATCTCCCCAGCTAGCTTTATTTCTCAGCCCCCATCACATAAACCCCGCTCCAAGAGAACAGCCACTTGAAGTTCCCAGAACTCAGTTTATAACATCACAACTCTGTCCCTTTCCATGTGGTAGTCCTTATGCCTCCTACGCTTTTTCTCCCCTTCTCTGCCAGGTTAATTCCTATTCATCTTTCATGAATTAAGGCAGGTGCCAAATCCCCTGGGCTGTCTTCTATGACATCATCATCCTCTCTCTCTCTTTTTTGTTTTACTGTTTATTTTTGAAAGAGAGAGACAGAGCGTGAGCAGGGGAGGGGCAGAGAGAGGGAGACAGAACCTGAAGCAGGCTCCAGGCTCTGAGCAGTCAGCACAGAGCCTAAGGCAGGGCTCAAACTCACGAACCGTGAGATCATGACCTGAGCCAAAGTCAGATGCTTGACCAACTGAGCCACCCAGGCGCCCCCATCCTCTCTCTTGATAGGGATCTCATGACCCTTCGACCTCCTTCATCATTCCTCGGCTCACCTCTACCGATGGCCTCTTGCAATTGTCTAGTTACCCGTCTCTGCTCCATTAGCCCACGGGTTTTTTTCAGGGCACAGACCTTATCTTGCATTCCTAGCACCCAACGGTGTCTGGCACACAAATGATACTCGATACATATTTGCTGATTAGATGGTTTCTAGTCCTTACTGTGCCTTGGTCACCAGAATCTGTAGGTTCCCTGACCCTCGGCTGCGCTGGCCACCACGACTGCCTTCTGTGAATTCCAAAACAGTGTCCTATTCCCGGCGTGCTCATCAGCAAGCTAAATGTTTTCCCCTTCTTGCTGCATCCCACTGCCTGTGTAACTAAAATAGGACCACGTTGACTTTTTGGACATGTGCCTAAAGCAGCTTCTGCCCAGGGCTTCCAGGGTCCTAGAACATTAGGGGAAGTGACCTTGGAGTATCAGGTCAACACAAAGGCAAGACCCAAATTCCAGCAGAAAAGGAGTAAATCAGTAGAAACTAACAAGTGAAGGAAGCCAGCAATGACAGACAAGCACACTGGCGTTTTCTTCTTTCTCTAAAACTTCTAATTCATCCCTAACGCTATATATTACTGACAATATCCAGTGCTGCTGACACTGTTCCTGCTGTCTAACATACAATCAATACTGCCAAATGATAATTATACAAATGTCTTAAATGTTACTAGCAAGCCAAAGAAACAGGTCACCACCAAGAAGATACTTTTAACTGTTGAATGTTAAATCATTGCAACTAGAATTTTTCTTCTGATGCCTAACGACATTAGGTTTTATCCCCGTCCAATTTCAGTCACATAGGACTGTTTGAAATATTTCTAGAAAAGTTCTAAAGACCCTTACACGTGTCTACGGTCTCACAACATTGTTTTGTTGTGAATTAGAGCAGAGAAGCGAATTAATCTATGATTAAAAACTTACAGAATGAACCTTTTAAATCATTGCAGAAAAGTATGTTTACGATATTTAGTCCAATCCCCTCACTTTGCAGAAGAGGAAACGAAGCCAAAGTAAATATTTTATTTATTATGTTGGTGGGTTGGTAGGCACACGGGGTTCATTTTATCATGCTTCTTTCTACTTTATGTGGACACTGAACATATTCTTTTTGTGTAAGGAGGATTTTGTGGTTGGGAAGGAAGGAGGAAAAAAAGTAGAGAAGAGGAAGTCAAAATGAGAAACAGAGCTGGGAAAATGAAGTTCCCCATCCAGAGAACCAAAGCAGTACGTGTCGGAGCTAGGGCCGGATACCCAGAGCTCTCTGCTCCCTGTTTGGCATCTTCCATCACACCATCCCATCTCCTGACCCAAGTCTGGGTCAAGTTAAGCCACAATTTTCTCCGTCCAACTACAATCTAATTGCTCAGAGTTCTACCAAATCAAATCACCAGTCCAGTTGGAAATTTCTCAAGAGACATTATTAACACCACTCAGAGAACCAAACAAAATCAGAAAGCAACCTACTTGTACTCAAAAGAATTCTGGGTTTATTTTTTTTTTTAATTTTTTTTTCAACGTTTATTTATTTTTGGGACAGAGAGAGACAGAGCATGAACGGGGGAGGGGCAGAGAGAGAGGGAGACACAGAAACGGAAACAGGCTCCAGGCTCTGAGCCATCAGCCCAGAGCCTGACGCGGGGCTCGAACTCACGGACGGCGAGATCGTGACCTGGCTGAAGTCGGACGCTTAACCGACTGCGCCACCCAGGCGCCCCAAAATTCTGGGTTTAAAAAAGAAAGTAAACATTTTCGAAAATCTTTAACCAAGAAGCAAGAGCGCCAGCAAGTAGAATGAAGCTTTCGCATTACAAATGTTCAAAGTCAACCCAAGTCAAATCTCTCAGACTAAGCATGAAAAGCAAAGATCCGCCGCACGGTACTTTCACTTATTTAACTTATCCAGTGTCTGCTGAACCCCAACAATGTGGCAATGGTAGTTGATAACATGGTGGTGGAAGGGACGCCGAAGGGGGCAGTTAGGCCACCTGGACCCAATCACTGGGAGACTGCTGAGTAACTTCATGCAAGTTACGCACCTTCTCCATACTTTACTTTGCTCCTCTGAAGGGGTTACTAAAATCCCTTACATGTAACTCCATGACAGAAGCCTGGTTCTTCTACATCTGAGAGATCTATAAATAATTATAAAATCAAAAACCCACTTCAAAACATTAACTTTCCCATTACGGTGCTACGTGTACTCTACCTGGACATTGTAAAACATACTGAATAAGTGCTTCGAGCCCAGATTCTCCTGAGAAAGAGTTTAAAACTCAGGTTCCCAAGACCCAGCTCAGACATATGAAACAAAAATGCCTTGGGGAGGGAGGGATGGAGGATCTCTTGAGGATCAATATTGTTATAAAACACACCTAAATGATCTGACATCCAGCCAGGTTCAAATATCATCCCTACGTTGGGCAATTCAATGACCCAGGATCTTTTGGATCCAAGAATATTAAAAAAAGGTGAACAGGGTCTGGGTGCCTTAATGAATAATTAAGGTTTTCTTTTAAATAGATTTTTAATGTGACCAATACATTTTTCATATACACCTCCAATCCAAAATGTGAATGTGAAGGATGGAAAAACTAAATGAGAAAGTCTGTTCAACTCAATAAATAAATCATGCCTTGGGAAAGTACAACTTCTCAGAGTTAATGACACAGAAAACATGAAAAGAAAATGAAGAGTATTCTGAAGGTGTAGGCCTGAGAAACCCACCCATCATTACTCATATGTCAGAAGGTTACCACCCGAAATGGCATTTAAAAGTCACAACAACGTTGTGGACATAATCATCCCACTTACGACTCGGAAGTTCACCCAAAAGCTCCATTTCTCTAGATCTGGCTTTTTAAATGCCAGCATGTGAATCAACACAACACAATGCAAGCAAAAACGTCACACTAAAAACATCTGACATGAGTAAGAAACAACCAGAGAAAGACAACAAAAAGGAAAGTACTATTTGCATAATTTTTAATGTAAATTTTTGTCGTGGACCTCTAAGAAAAGGCTTGGTTTTAGAGCTTACAACTTGAAAAAAAAAACACTATAAAAGAGGACTTCCATAGTACGTATATGTCTTAAATTGACCTTGGTTGCAAGGTTTAATCTTTACTGACACCTTGAGGATAGTGTCCTACAATATTGGTTGTATTGGTTGTAGCCAACGGCTGGTCTATAGCACTGCGAGTAGAGAACTAGGTAAATATCCCATGACTGAAACGTAACCATGGCTTAAATTAGTCAAATTAACTAGGTTTAAATGATTCCAGGTCCTAGACCCATACTAAGCAATGCCTTCTTTCTTCCTAATAGATTGAACAGACGTAATATCCCTTTTATAGCAATTTAACTGTTATGACAAATAACATGAACACATAAATATCCCACATGCAAATTTGTCAAAAGGAAGCAAGATATGTTTCCAGTATAGAAACCAAGAGGCTAGTCGTCATATCTTTGAAGAACTATGGTAATTGACAGCTTTGTATCTAAATTAAACCGAGAGTCCCCTGCTACCACCTAAAAAGTAAAAATCAAGTTTGCACAAACCTGTAGGAAGTTTTCCTTTCAACATAATCCCAAATATTCTAGTAGAAAGGTGTTTGCATTGCATGACCTTTACATTTCTTACCAACCTTTAATAACCCATTAGTTTACAATCTCCTGAATAATACAAAAATATCTGTATTGTTTTCCTGTGTCTTAAAAAGGCAACTCACTGTATGAGCATACTTAAGTCAACGTATTAATAGTACCAATATTTAAACATCTTATAATTTATCTCCTTTCTCCAAATGACACTGTTTTTATAACACCCTAAAGAAAAAAAAAAAGATTTCATTAAGTTCCTCATTTACTTTATCTAAATGAATCTTCACAATAACCCCATGAGGTACTGTCCTTCCCCTCTCCCCCTGTTTTATTTTTCTTTTTAAAAATGAAGAAACTGAGGCTCACAGAATTAATAACTAACTCAAGGTCACATCACTAGGAAGTGGTAGCATCGCAATAATTTTAACCTAGGTCTGATTCCAAAGCTCAGGTTCCTATGATCTTGGCTTAGGGTTTCCCTGGCGTGGGGTGGGTTAAGACGGTAATGAGGAATACACATCTTTGTATTATTCTGTATGCCTCACCAATTTGTTAGCCGTGTGAATCTCTTTTTTCTTTATTACACTTTAATAGGCTTCTCTGTTAGAGATGGGTTATCTAAGCATTCTCTTACAAAGCAAAGGATGAAGGAATTTGATACTCAAAGCGAGATTAGTTTTGAGTTCTATTTTTATAAGGAAAGAGAAAAATTCACCACATTGATCATCCAGGAATATCTAGTTCAACCTTGCCCATATGATTAGCAGAGATCAAACACACAGTCTTGCAGAAGACACAGAACCCAGCAGACAACTCAAATATTTAGTGAAGTGAATGAACATTAACCAATTTTCCTTATTAATAACGTAATCTAGTTAGATCAAATTTTCCCACACGTGCAAGCATTAAACGTGTAGTAATAGGCAGTTATTCCCTCAAATTCAACATGTGCACGAATAAAACTTATGTGCCATATCTCCTTCCTTGAAAACATCCTTCCAAATGTCCCTATTTGAATTAATAGCATCAGTGTCTTGCCAGTGTAACCCAAAGCGGCTATGTAACAGCCACCTTTGATTCTCTATTCCCTCCTAATTCTATATCCATTCAGTTTCCAAGACATTTTTAATTTAGACTCTTTAATTCCTTTGCTCAGTCCCACTCAATTCTGAGGGGCATTTCCCCTGCGAGATTAGTATCCTCCTTCTTTCTCACAGATACAGAAATACCACCACCACCCCCTCCCCCATTAAGCCTCCAGTCTACCTTCACTACAATGCGTCTGGCACAGTGGGGCAAGACTCATAATCCCAAAGGGAAATGTTGATTTTGCAACTCCCGGCACAAAAGTTTTTCATGACTAAATTGTCTGTGATTCAACATTCCAAAATCTGGCTCCATCCAAACTGTCTTCCCAAAATCTTACCTCCATTACTCCACGTAACTCACCTATGCCCAAGCTCACTAGTTCTGGTTGCTGTTCACTTTCTCCAGCCCTTTGCCTTTGCTTAATGCATCTCGCCACCGGAATGTTGTTCTTTCCACTTTCCACATAAAGCAGTCCTACCCATCCTTTAAAATGTGAATTCAAAGACCACTCCACCAGTCCACACCTGGCCTCTGAGCCTGGAAGTAATCACTCACTCCTCTGATTTCATATAATACCGTATTTGCACTTCTCTTTTGGAAATTAACACTTAGACTATTACAGACTCTGCATTTGTGTACATCTCTTGTCTTCACCAACCACAGACATCTAATTCATGCATACCTCTGTATCTCCCACGGCATCTAGACCAGATCTTATACATACTATGGGTTCAAAAACAATCAGTTGATAAATGTTACACAAAGGCCTTGACACTGAAGGAGAATACGTCTCCATCTGCACTGCTTAGGCAATCTCTGCGTTTAAAGAAAACCAAAGTGGGGGAGCCTGGCTGGCTCAGTCTGTAGAGCATGCGACCCTTTATCTCAGGGTTGTACATGCAAGCCCCACATTGGGTGGAGAGATCACTTAAAAACAAAATCTTTAAAGAAAATCAAATCGTATTTTTCAAGTGTTCAATATCAAGTATGACAAAACCTAACTTCTTTGAGTTTTAGAATTGGAAAATCAGAGGACATGAGAAGAAAATGATACTCATTTATCAGTTTAAGCAGAAAACATTTGTCAAGCTGTCAACCATCAGTCAACCCTGCACGGAACACAAACACATACACAAGCAGCACCCCCAGCGTTCAATAAGAGGCCTTACTTTGCGGTAGACTATCATGTTTGGAGAACTGTCCTCTGGGTCAGCAATCCCCACTGCTCTTTGATCCCCAGATCCCTGAGCCATCCCGGATGTCTTCACTCACACTGCAAAAATAAATGAATAGACCGTTAAGACATGAAAAAATTA